>NC_064550.1:9493327-10174991 GCF_023856365.1 Brienomyrus brachyistius
ATATTCTGGCGCTCATCACTTTGCACAGTATAATCCAGGTCTTAGACTTTGGCTGCTATTTGGTTGTTTGTATACAGTACATTGTATTTATGTCCTTTTATACTGTGCTCTAATGTTGTGTGTATTGTCTGACGCTGGTTTTCTAGCTGCTGCTGTAACACTGGAATTTTTCTTCATGGGATTAATACAGTTTATCTAATTTTCTAATCCCATCTAGTCTAAAATAATCTAATATAGTCTAATCTTTTTCCCTTTCTAATCTATTGTGCCTGTAACATGACTTTGTACGAGTGCCGAATGCCTCTGCTCACTAGATGGCGCTGCTTGCGTTTTAACGGCAGCCTCCATTCCTCTGCCCATGTCTCTGTCTTGTGTGTGGTGACGGGCAGGCAATGACTCTGCTGGTAAACCGTAAAGCTGCGGATCAGGGGGAGAGGGACAGCATCGCGGCCGTGAAGCTGCATAGCTTTCTGAACCTGTCGCTCGCGCTGCTGCGTCTGGAAAGGCCCCTCAAAGCCCTGAAATATGGCCAGAAGGCTCTGGATGTGGAGCCGCACAACGCCAAGGCCCTCTTCCGCTGTGGTCAGGTCAGGCCATTTCTGAGCTATCTGAGGTCTTCACTTTCCAGTACTGTATACTTCTTAGTGCTTTTAAGCTGCTATGACCTCCTGATTAATAATCGTTGAAGCAAGAAGGATGAGGAGGATTACAGTCGCGGTGTCGACTTCCCTTCCTCTCTTAGCGTTGCTTTTTTACAGCAGGCCTGTCTGGAAATGCGCGATTACGAAAAGGCGCAAGATTTTCTTCTGATGGCCCAGGCCCAGAAACCCTTTAACAGCGACATCAACAACTTGCTGAAGAAGCTTGCAGCGTAAGTTTTAGCTTTGCGCTAAAAGAAACAGCGTACAGGTGGGCATGAGTAACGCTGCTCCCTGTTATCACAGCAAATATATGGCTGCTTTGTGTTTTATAGCTGCCTCAAGGACTCTGCGGACAAGGAGAAGGAGATGTGCACCAGAATGTTCGCTAATTTCAATGCAATATCGAAGAAGTGAAGGCTGGACATCCGGTGCTGAAAGCTTGACGTGCAAAGTCAGTGGTTCGAAAAGTATAAATTTACCAGCCAAAGAAACAAAATTTGCTGGTGTTGGAGCTACTGCAAAGGGCTCCTCTCCTTTTTTTTTGAATAACTGTTAGTAGCTTCAATTTGTTCAAATGTGGTCTACAGTTTAAATTTATATTTGTTTTTCACTTTCCAAGTTTGTTCAGTTTGACTTGTATTATTGCAAATAAATTTTCATTGCCGTCACCAGAGGGCAGTGTGGTACAAGACCCTAGGTGTCTTTGGTGATAAGAGCTTCACTTAATCATGGGGGTAATCTAACACGTAAACTGAGGAATCTAGAGTATTTTTCATAAATAAAGTTATAGAGTAAATCCAGGTGTTGCATTTCAACCCTGAGTATATTCGGAATTGGTAAGTCAGGAGTATTGCGTAAGTTGTCAATCTAAAGGAGTATTGTGTAAGTTAAGTCAATCTGAAGAAAATAAACCATCTGTGATTTATTCTGCCTGTTCTTAAGTTTGAAACATACACATATATTCATAAAATGCATGAAACATTCAGTATTTGTTGTTAAGTCTGACCTACAGGGTTTTTTATACAGTATCATTCGTGTCTGAGATACGTGATACATCTTGTATTTTGATCATATTTCCATCCATCCATTTTCCAAACCGCTTATCCTACTGGGTCGCGGGGGGTCCAGAACCTATCCCGGAAGCAATGGGCACGAGGCAGGGAACAACCCAGGACGGGGGGCCAGCCCATCTCAGGGCACATTCACACACGCATGCACTCCTATGGGCAATTTAGCAAGTCCAATTAGCCTCAGCATGTTTTTTGGACTGTGGGGGGAAACCGGAGTACCCGGAGGAAACCCCACGACGACATGAGGAGAACATGCAGACTCCACACACATGTGACCCAGGCGGAGACTCGAACCCGGGTCCCAGAGGTGTGATGCCACAGTGCTAACCACTGTACCACCCTGCTGCCCCTTGATCATATTTCAACCGTAAATATGCATAGATCCCACCTCCAACTGTCAGATCACATGGTACAGTATCATTATTACAGAAGAACATCTGTTATGTCATCAGTTTGACAAACACAGATAAAATGTCCCCAGTTGTGTGTGCATTAAATTTCAGGATTCAGTTGCTTGGATCTGGATCTGAGGTGACTGTATTTCTGCTTGCCATCGCTCTCCGCTGAGCTGCCAATGCGTACGGCTATTTAATATGTACGGCGGTAATGCCAGCGCGGGCCTGGCTAATTGACTCTAAGGCGCGTGATGCCCGCGATAGCTTGCTATGAGCTTAGAGGGCGTTTAAGTGGAAACGTAAGAAGTGGCACGGTCCCGCTCCCCCTGCGTGTAAGGAGATAAGGAGACCTCCCTCTGCTCTCCTGATGACAGGAAGTTGTTTGAATGTGATTTCTTGCACCTTTTTTTGACCCCCCCCGTATGAGGATCAGAGTGTGGCCGCCGCCTTTTTGACACACAGTGCCAGGTACAGCGAAATGAAGCCCTCCCACAGCATGCTCCCCACCCCCGTTCCTCGCCCCCCTCGCCTTTAAGTGACGACACTTCGGCAGATCAAAGCACCCAGAAAGTCATTTTGGAGTCCTCTTATTGCCATGCGCTGGGGGCAGTTTGAGGCCCCCCGGCACCCCCGCTGAGGATCTCACCGTGTCCATTCTGTGCTGCCACAAGTGTGTGTGGGTCCGGATATATTGCAGAGTGGGGGCTAAGTGTCCTCGCAGTGTGAAAAGAACTTATTTTGGTGTTATGTGAACTATTGTTTCATCTCCAAAAGAGGAAGCTCAGTTTCATAAAAATCTGTGACTGCAATCAAAAAATTTAAAATGCAGTAAGTTTTGTATTTGGTTATTTATGGTTAAGTTTAGGGCTTTATAGGGGTTAAGGTCGTCATTGCTGAGATTAGGATTTTTCTCATAGAAATTAATGATGGTTCCCATAAATATATGAATACAAACGTGTGTGTGAATGAGAGTGTGTGTGTGTGTGTGAGAGAAAGAGTGCGTGTCTCAGTGTGTGTGTGTGTGTGTGTGTGACAGAAAGTGAGTGTGAGAGAAAGAGTGCGTGTCTGTGAGTGTGTGTGTGTGTGTGTGACAGAAAGAGTGAGTGTGTGTGAGTGAGTGTGAGAGAAAGAATGCGTGTCTGTGAGTGTGTGTGTCAGAGAAAGAGTGAGTGTGTGTGTGAGAGAAAGAGTGCGTGTCTCTGTGAGTGAGTGAGTGAGTGTGTGTGAGTGAGTAAGTGAGTGTGTGTGTGTGTGGATTTGCATTTGGGAAAAGGTTTAAGACTTAATAATTTAACGGCAGGGACAGAGGCTGTTTTGTCCGGCCGCAGGGAGGGTGCTGTGCTCCAGGCCCACCAGCTGGTCTATGTTGCTTCGTGTCAGGACCTTGGTGGTGTTTAGATTGGCACCTAAGAATTGTTTTCTTCTTATTTAATTAATGTTTCTGTACATCTTGTAATTCCGTGTGAACACAAAAACATGTACAGTTTGCCATGTTGATTAATTTTATAATTCCTTCTGTAATTCTTCCTTTATATTATACTGTTGGGTACCGACGCTCATAGCCATATGTTTCATTTCCAGTATAAAATCTAATTCCCATATAAGGCATATTCAGTTGTGGCATGGGGCTCTTTCTGTATTGCCTTTTATTCTCTCTGAATAGCCCCCTCTGTGCTGTGCTGTGGAGTTTCCTGCACCCAGGAAGATATACGTTGTGTGAGGATGGTGACTCCCGTGTTTCTGATTAATCCTGTGCAGCAGTCACTTTTACCCAAAGCAACATATAATTGAGTGTTATGGGGGGGGGGGTCCGCTGGTCCTCAGTCCAAATGAGGGTTAGGGTCATTGATCATGGGCCCAGCAGTGAAATCACTCAACCAAACACAGTTTAAAACTTTGGACCTCAGGCACAGAGCCACTCCTTAGTACACGCCTGATGCCATCGGCACCATCCATAGTTCATTAATTAGTGTTCAATTGCATTTCGACCTTAATGCTGTATCTGTCCACACGTCTTATTTGACGCTGACCATTCTTGGGTCTTTAATGCCGGAAAGACTGGTGGATACAGAATAAGGGCACAATGAATATGTACAATGACAGCCGTACCTTTAGCTCCTGTTCTCTTCCTGTTTAAATGCGCCTGTAGCCCGGCTTGCACAGTACTCCCATTATGCACTGTGGTTTTGACCTGGTTTTCTGGATCCGTACTTCATGTGCCAGGAAACTTACACTGACCTTCACACATAAAAAGGCTTTAATCATTTCATAATTAGGTCCACCATCATTCAATTTTATGGTGGGTTCTACTGCAAATATTTCACGTGCAGACAACTGAATTCACTTTTTCGTTACTAATACGTCCTCAGTTTTGTCTTTCCAGTGTTTCCGTGTTTTGCGTGATGCATTAGAACTTTCTAACAAATAAAAACGTAAATCCGAAGATCATTTGCTTTGCAGCTGGGTTGAGTCACATTAGCGTCTCACAACAAACATAATGTGTTTTGCCTTGTTTACAGTATTAATGGGATACAAAACCTGCTTCCACAAGAAACGTTTCAGAGAGAATATTGCACTTTAATTTTGAGCGGATATATTGACGTCACATACATCAAACAGCTAAAAAAAAACAACGTAAGTGCTACAGTTAATGGTTAGCGATTTTATTTTTTATCTATTAATTCTTTAGAAAGGAGCCAAGAAAATTTCATCAAACAGCAGTTAGTCTGTTTTTGATCTTTTCATGCTCCCCATCGGGCAGAGTCTGGGGGGGGTTTTGATGGTCTTGGGTTACTAACGACTCCTTTTGTTCAGCAACACATATTAAAAGTGAGGAAAAGCCGGCGTTTCACGGCAGCATAGGGTGGAGTTATTCTGCAGCTGACAGGAGTTTATGAGCTTGGATGAGGGGCGATGACACCGGATGGATATTTGTTCAGTAGAAAAGGCAGGGAAAGCCCCTTTGAAGTGCTCATAAATCAGCCGCGATACTGGCAAATATCTCCTGTTTTGAAGTTTTGCGATGTGTGCCCGCAGACTCATTCTTTGGCCACGAATGTGCACTGGCAGTCTCTTTTGTAACTGCACTAAAATGTTATTGTAGCTAAAGATAATATATAAATATTTTTTTTTCATTACCCAAAAGTACAAACAACTATCCGTCTTGAACCTGCTTAGTCGGGGTCACAGAGGTCCTGGAGTCTATCCCAGGCAGCACACGGTACCAGGCTGGGGTCGCCCTGGGCAAGATGCCAGTCCATCACAGGGCACACACACACATTCACATTTTACAGGCAATCTGGAGATACCAGTTAGCCTAACCGCATGTTTTTGGACCGCAGGAGGAAACCCGCAACTCAGGGAGAACATGCAAACGACAGACACACACACACACGCACGCAGGGGACGTGGTTTTCACACACCCAGGCCTGATGGTGCAAGGCACCAGAGCCTAACCACGGTGCCACCAGGAAACAGGGAATTTGCGATATAAAGACAGATTTTTCTGCTCTTTGCATTGCAGCATATACAGGAAAAATTTTGAGACCACAGCAACATTTATTTGTTTCACTCATTTCTCAGTTTATGGGTGTGCACCAGTGAAAAAAATATATATATATATATATTTTTGTAATCTCCAGCCTGGCTCTTCCCTGTTTCTCATTAATGAAGGGCTTCTTCTTTGCTTTATGGGTCGTCAGTCCTGGTTCTAGGAGCCAGATACGAACTATCCTAGTAGTGCACTTCACACCTGCACTTAATGTTTCCCATTGTTTATGAAGGTCACTTGAGGTCATCCTGTGATTTATGAGACACTGCCGGATAGGTTGACAGTCATCTATGGCATTAGAAAGCTGCTTCTGCCCTGTACCTTGATGGTTTTTGGTCGTTCCCAGTGTCTCCTGCTTCAACTTATTATTGGCAGCCTGACACAGCATAGCCTTCGGCCAGCAGAACCAGGATTAAAAAATACAGAGTGGTCTCTCAATTTTTTCATGAGCTGTACATTATGCATAGATTGACTCAGTGATGAATTCACTAATTTTATTGAATGCTGTTGTTGAGGTGGGCTGATGGCACAGTGATTAGCACTGCTGCCTCACACTTTTGGGACCAGCATTTGAGTCTCTGCCCTGCATCACTGACTGTGGGGTTTGCATGTTCTCCCTCTGCCTCTCACTCCTGAAACATGCCTAGGCCACTTGGAGCTGCCACATTTGCCTGTCAATGTGAATGGTGCCCCATACTGGGTTGTTCCCTGCTTTGCTCCAATAGCTTCTGGGATGGACTTTGCAACCCTACATAGGACAGTGGGTATAGAAAATGGATGCATAGATTATCTATGCTTTCTATCGTCTATGTGTTTGAGATTTTAATATAACAACAACAACAACAAATTTATTTTTATATAGCGCATTATCACAACATTGCATTGTCTCAAAGCGCTTTACAGTATCCTCACCCAAAGCCCCCAGTGAGTAAGCCATAGGCGACAGTGGCAAGGAAAAACTCCCTAGAAGGAAGAAACCTTGAGAGGGACCAGACTCAAAGGGGAAGCCCATCCTCCAGGGGCCGGCAGGGATAGTCAAATAGAGAGAGGAGAGCAAGGAAGATAAGCCAATGCCGAAGCCGAGTCTTCTTCCAATTGCCAGGCAACCAGAGGTAAGGCAGCGGGTCATACATGGAAGATCAGGACGGCGAGCTGGATGCAGGGACGTCACTGGTGGTGGTCGGGTGTGCTGGATATCTTGATAGATTGAGGTCTCCAGGCCTCCATATATACTCCATATAAGCCGCCAAGAAGCGACTGTTCATGTACAGTACCCTGCAGAATTACTGACACTCTTATTAATAAAAAGGTTATAAAAACCAGGACCCACTATTGGATAAATAGTTGGAAAATGAATATGTATGTGTTGGTGTGTGTATGCACGTATATGTAGTTGTAATAGTCTGTATGATTCTGTGTAAATATATTTCTATATTTATGTTAAAAATAGACTTGACGTAGCCGGGGACGTTTTGGCATACAATCAGTTTATAGACCGCACTGAATGTCTGACGAGTTCTGACACGTTACATCTCACAGCTCACAGATATTTTTGGAAAACTAGCAGAGACCAGCGCGGAAGACATTGAACCAGAGCCCTTAGTGAAACTAAGCTGTACACGGTATTCTGTCATGGAAACGACCTCTCAGGAGTCCCCTTACAGGCTTCCTCGAAGTCGTGAGTGGTGGTCATTATTATGGTATGGAATGCTAATGATGGCATCACATAGGATTTGTCACCAAAATATCAGTTTTATTTAAAAGTGTGTGAGGCCATTTAGATCTTCTGCCTAAATGATGATCTCATCCTGACTGTCGGATCTCTTACATACATAAAGGAGTTAAACAGGTGAAGGAGGCTGTGATGCATGTAGCCTTTGTCTTAAATTTATCGGTATGGTGCTGCATTTGTTTTTATTTTAATATATTCGTGCCTGGCAAATTAGTGTTTTTATTGCGACTTAGTGGCTTAGTGAGATAGACGATGCCCATGCATTACTACTGGCTACACATTGTCATATTATACATGTCATATTATAATCGGTGTTGTATTAGGGGTGGCAGTGTGTGGCTGAATGGGTCATGGAACTGTGCCTACGATCAGAAGGTCATTGGTTCAAATCCTGGGGCCAGCAGAGTGATTTCACTTGTTGGACACTGAGAGAGGTCCTTGACCTCCTGGGCCCCTCTGGCCTTGCATTCTCAAAAATATGCAACAAAATAAAAATGAGTAATTAAACTAAGCACTTTGATAGAAACACTATTCTAAAACTGTGCGGGAGCTCCCTTTGCTCCAAAAACAGCTTTGATTCTTCATGGAATGGATTCCATGAGATGTTGGAAACATTCCTTGGAGATTCTGATCCATGTTAGATTGATTGCTTTATGCAATTTCTCCACATTTTCCAGCTGCATGTCCATGCTGCAAATTTCTTGTTCTTCCACATCCCAATGAGCGTGCTATTGGATAGTGATGGCTAAATGAAGCTTCATGAGCCATTTGCTGTGTGTTTTTTTTACCGTTCTTGGTTTGCGTTGGCCCGCGACCCAGTAGGATAAGCGGTTTGGGAAATGGATGGATGGATGGATGGTTTGCGTTGGGCCATATTTTGAGCCCTTTTTTTGCAGGGAGAACACCATCTGGTGGTGTCAGAAAATATAGCAAGCGGTTCATGAAGCTTCATTTGGCCATCACTACTATTAAATTCAGATTTGTTGACTGAGAATATCACCGATGAACACTGAGTTCATTGTGGTATCATGCTGGATGTAGCCTTTACAAGATGGGAAAATTGTGGCCATGAAGGGATGCCCATGGTCAGTAACAACACCCTGATAAGCTGTGGCATTCAAGCGATGATCCATTGGTGTTAACAGGCCCAAAGTGTGCCAAGAAAACATTCCCCACACCATTTCAACAGCACCATCAGCCTGGACTGTTAATACCATGCAGGATCGATCCATGCTTTTATGTTACTTGTGCCAAATTCTAACCCTACCATCTGTGTGCCTCAGCAGAAATCCAGATTCATCAGACCAGGGTATGTTTTTCCAGTCCAGTTTGGGTGAGTCTGTGCCCACTGCTGCTTCAGCTTTCAGTTATAGACTGACAGGAGAGGAACCCGTCTTGGTCTTCAGCTTGGTCTAAGTAAACTCTCGAGACTGTTGTGCATGAAAATCCCACAATTCAAGAAATATTCAAACCAGTGATCATGGCACCGTGAAAATGAACTGAAGCTCCTGACCTGTATCCACATGGTTTTATGCATTGCTCTGCTGTCACATAATTGGCTGATTATATAATTGTATGAATAAGCAGGTGTTCCTGATAAAATGCTTCTCAGACCACAAGGGCCCCCGAAGCCCAACAAGAACTTGCATTTTATGACCCATCCATAGCAAAATGATGCTGTTGCAGCATGTTGATGAGTCGCTAATGTAGGCTTGTTCATTACTGATGTCCAACCAACACTTGGCTGTTCCCAAGAGTGTCAGAGTGAGTGATCGACTGCACTCAGTCCCTGGGGTGCTGTGGCACAGCCTGTGGGAAACTGACCATCACAGCCATGATCTGCTCACCATGCTACCATCAGGCAGACGATATGGCAGCATCAATAGCCGGACCAACAGCCTCATCTCTTCCACCAGGTGACCAGGAAGCTGCCTAATATCATCTCCCCTCTCAAGGACACTACATACACTCTATATTGCACTACTACAGAGATGGGAAACCTGATCCATGGAGAACCAGTATGGGTGTGGGTTTTTGGAATGACCTTTCAAGACTTTCGCTCACTAGCTCACTCGTTCTAGTGATGTGACAATAAAAGTGATTTGGTTTGATTTCTGGAAGCCTCACTGTATGCTCGTCTCAAGCGCGATGAATGAACACCATTAGAGTCTGATTACAGATCTTTGTAGCGTTCGGTGAGCAGAGGCTACTGCAATGGGAAGATTTGAATTCAGGAGCGTTCTCTGCACATCCTGGCTGTCGAGCTCGAAACCAACTCAGGATGAATTGTGTTGGAAGGGTGCAGACAGAATGGTGACTGAGGTTTCCCCACAAGGTCTTCTCCTTTCACCTAAAGGCATCGCCTGGATCTGGCACCGGTTAAAGGAGTGCTTTGATGGTGCTCTCTTCCTGCGGAGTCGTTTGGCTTGGCGGGGGCGGTCCGGTCCCGTGTGGGCCCAGTGGCTGCCGTGCCCGGCACCAGAAGATTAATGGAGCTCAAAGGCATTCTGGCGCTTTCTGCTGTTGTGTCTGGCTACTCGCAGGGAGATAATTACCGCTCTCATGACAATGCGCCTTTGTCCAAACGGTACATGTTGGGCACTGTGTCCTTCAGCTCAACCTGCTGAAAAAAAGAGTCCCTTGGCAGTTCATGTGAAGTGTTCTACCGTCAATCAATCTCCAGTGCCTCCTGCACTGCCATCACCTCATCCTGACGGGAACTCGGAGGGTGCTGATTTCAAAATGACTATTTTTACATTGGCGTTCCGGCATGCGATGAAATCTTAACTGTCGCATTTCGCCTGTGTGAAATTGATGTTGTGGACAGCTCATGGAAGCCCGACATGACAATCAAGTAAACATGCTGCTTTTAGCTAGTTTGAGTTTTAAACCTAGACGTTCTCCCCAGAGATAGCATCATCCCTCCCTAGTGTTTGCCAGTGTTTTTTTCTCAAATATGAAATAAGAAGTAGTTCTTTTTTGTAGGCCTCGGTCTCTCTGGGAGTCCTGGACCTTCGCTCTGGGAGCTTTAACTGCATTGTCAGTCTTTGCCACTGAGCGTGTTAGATCTGTTTTTTGTTCTGCCTCCAGATGTGTTGTAGGCCTGGTGCCTTGGTGCCTGTCCCCAAGCCAGGGTCTCCTATGTGGTTCTGTGGCAGTGCCGAGTGCCTGTACAGTAGTTTGACATGGGCCATGCAGAATAGGGATCAAACCCCTTTGCTCTGCACTTGAGATTGAGAAATGACTGATTTTCCCATTTGCTTAATTACTGATTTTTTCAGTCTGTTAAATTCAGCAAATAAACAGCAATTAAGCCTTATCTGTCCTTGAGTTTGTATATATTTTTTTTCACTTTGAGATTAGTATAATATGCTACTAGATTAACGTTTGTATGCTGTTTTAAGTAAAGCAGCCTTCACACATCTTCTGTTTTTGTTTGCCGATAAATTTTCTGGACTAGAGTGGCTGCTGCATGGCTTGTAGGCTTTCTGGTGCAGTTCAGTGACTTTCAGCATCTCATGGTGCAGAACCATCAGTGCGAATTCCTGACATGGAGGTTGTGTTTGACGGAACCTCCACCTTTACCCAAAAGAAAGGTCAAAGCTGTGCTACCCGCACATAATATAGCCTTTATGAGGCAAGAGCGGGAAGGGGGGGGCAAAATCTGGGGAAACCTACAGGAGACCCTTTTTAAATCCTCAAGGTGCTGCAAAGCTGCAAAGCCAGTTGAAGGAAACAATTGTCCTGCTCACGGCGGGAAGTGAGCTTGAACCAGTTTCTCTGTTTTTTTTTCCTGCGATAATTACGATCGATTTAAAATAAATACCAGGTATTTCTGGATAACTCTATGAATGTTGTGATTTTTCCCACCCCGTACAAAATGGAAAAATAACAGTTCTCCACAGTTCTCCGCTCGAACTTTCCCCTCCTAATTCAACACTTTAACTTAAACATAAAGCATTTTTTTCGGGTCATACTCCGTGCATCAGACTAGGGCTAGAAGATAAGTCAACTCTCCAGGCCTATGCAGGACGTAATATATACAGCAGAGAATTTGTATTTAATCTTGAGAAAACATTTATCCTTCTTTGTCTGTCTTACACCAGAGGCATTATTTAAAATGCACGCACAAAGGAATAATTTATGGTGACTTTTTATTTAGATTTATATAAACAGTAAAACAAAAGTCAAAAGGTAATGAGATAGATATTATCAAAAATTCGAACAGATTATGAGCAGATTTGGCTTCGCGGTGTGTTACAGCGATTTATTACTTCTTTATACACAAGGATGAAAATGTCTTTAGGAATATTTATGTTATTTCCAGCTTTTTCGTGTTCATTGAACAAAAAAAAAATGTAAAAATGAAGGCATATCTGTACTGACATAAAGGCACATTTCCAGGTGCTGTGCTATTTGGGTCTAACAGAGCTGTCACAAGTTATGAATCTGAATAAATGTGGAGGGAAAGCACCTTTGTTGACAAGCAGAGCTTTTGTCTGATGAAATGATGCTTTATTTCCCATTTGTACACAGACAGCTACTTTGGAACGCTTTTATTTTGACGTTTCCAATCCATACGGAGGTGAGAGTGAAGCTTGGGTTCCGAACACAAGCTCAGCCTTTTATCCAGTGTCCCTAGAGCAGCATCAAGGGGGAGGGAGTTAAACCCCCAATGGTCTATGACTATTCTGCTGAGTGTGGGATTTGAACCAGCAACCATCTGAGGACCAGAAGTCCAGCCCACTGAGAAAAACGCCATCCTCCCCCAAACGCTTGAAATACATCTGGGATTCAAACCCATGAGCATCTGTTTATTAGGCAGGTGCTTTAACCAACTAAGCTACCGCGCCTCTTTGTGTTTCTCCAGCCTCTGCATATTATAACTTCTTTTTAATTAACAAAAGCTGCACTTTCAGGTTTATTATAAATTGAATTATATCACACTATGGCGCATACGGCTCTTGCTTAAGCTCAAAGCTGCAGAGAAAACTGGTTAACAGACAGGAAGCAGCAAGTAGTTACTGTACAATGTTACAGTGAGCCTGCATTCATAGTGAGGTACCAAAGGGCTCAATTTTAGGACCACTATTGTTACTAATTTACATTAATGATATTGACACCAATACATACAGTAAACTGGTTAAATTTGCAGATGACACCAAGGTGAGTGGTGTAGCAGATACTGATATAGCAGCACAGAGGCTACAATGGGATTTGTGTGCAGGTTTGGTCACCATACCTTAAGAAGGACATTTCTGCCTTGGAAAGGGTGCAACGTAGGGCTACAAGAATGATTCCTGGTCTTAGAGGAATTTCTTATGAGGAGAGGTTAGCTGGGCTGAATCTGTTTAGGCTCGAGCAAAGGAGACTAAGGCGGGACATGATCCAGGTATATAAGATTCTAACAGGTCTGGATGCTGTTCAGCCAAATAGCTTTTTATTTATTAATTTATATATTTTATATATTTGAAATTAATTTATTAATTCATATATTTCATTTATTAATTTTAATAAATAGTTTAAATACTAGAACTCGTGGCCATAGGTGGAAATTAGCGGGAGAACATTTTCAAACTAATTTGAGGAAGCACTTCTTTACACAGCGTGTAGTTACAGTATGGAATAGTTTTCCTGCTAGTGTAGTGCAAGCTAAAACCCTGGGTTCCTTTAAATCAGAGTTAGATAAGATTTTAACAACTCTGAGCTATTAGTTAAGTTCTCCCCAAACGAGCTTGATGGGCCGAATCACCTCCTCTTGTTTGTAAATTTCTTATGTTCTTAGTTCGAGGTAAACATGCTTTTTGGTCTTCTGGTGTTCAGTCATGAAATCTGTGTTTGTTTACCTGTAAATGACTTGCTCCAACTCAGTGCTGTTTTTAGCATCAACGTTTGCAGCAGAGTTATGCTGCTGCAAGAGAATGCAGTGGGTTAAATTTAATTTGTTAAAATTAGTAAAGTTAATTTATGAGTTGTGACGTGGAAGCCACTTCATCTGTCAGTCTGCAAATTCCCGTCCTCAGTGGAGACTCTGCCATCAGCCACTGCCTTCAAATAACATTTTTAAATATTCTGCCGGCAGAAACATTTCTAAGCGAAGAACCGAGGTGATTGAGCCATAAAAAAAATCGAAATCACTATTTGAAATGTCAACACAAATGACGCCCATGAACTTATTGCAGCAGTTGTGTAAAATGCACGATGTTTGCATTTTTACATGACAAGCATGCAGGGAGATCAGGGTGATTAGAGTGAATAAAGCCTGAGTGGGATTTTTTTTTTTTTTTAAAAAAAAGAGAAAACCTAAGAAGTGTACTGCAGACAGGACATCAAGCGCCTGAGCTTAACACAATACTTTCATCGCGCTCTGTTTTGTGTTTTCACGGTAATTTATAAATGACACCCCCGAGAGTTTGCAGCGTAAATGTCAGCCTGGTGTTAAGTGTTCTGTGCTTTATGTTTAACCATAAACGTCATTCGCAAAGTGACATTATTAGTTTCGGTCGCTTCGTTAGGCTGTCCCTAAAGAGACCTTCAGCTGAAAGCAAGTAGTGATGAAAGCCAGAGAATGACATCACTTCATGCATTCAAATAAGGTCCGTCTCCCTGCCTGTAGCTGAAAATAAAACTACGTATGCTCTCATGTGGCGTAGGTACGCTGTGGTACACTGTAATCCCCTCATGCTCTTTTTCAGTCACAGGGGGCTATTTACACGAGTCAGAGTTCACCCGCAAGCACATTCCTCATTGGCTGCTCCACATTGGGCTTTGCTCATTGGCCGCTTCTCATTAGTTGCTCCTCATTGACCGCTCCTCATTGGTTGCTGCTCATTGGCCGCTCCTCATTGGTTGCTACTCATTGGCCGCTCCTCATTGGCTGCTTGCCATTGGATGCGTCTCCTTGGAATCTGAAGGCAAAGGTCTAGCCGAAGGACAGTAAATCAGCTCTGGGAGAAACACTCTTAGGAACCCTCTCCTCATTTATGGGGCACTCTTCGGATAATTTCCATTTCAGCAGTAATATATTACGCAGTGGGCTTGGGGGTTTAATGTAGGTAGCTAGTTACTGGGAGAAAATACAGGATTCAGCTATATAAGGTTGATGGATATACAGCCAGGGAGAAGAATCCCAGGCTATTCTACACTAATGACTTGCCCGCATTTGTAAACGTACTGTACGTTCAAAACAGCTCAACATGGAATCTACTGGGCCATCAAGCTTTCGTTTTCATCCCATTTGCAGGAATTTTAGCTAAAAAGACAACAGTCTTTTCAAAATAGGAAGTGAGTGGGGTATTATGGGAAGCTGGGCCTGGAGAGATGGCTTGGTCTGATTTTTTTTTTATACACAGACCTTCGTGCGAGTCAGGAGGAGATAGCCCCCGAGATGGAACAGGCCGATAGGCATGGGGGAGAAGCGGGCCGGCCATCTGCTCATGCGTACAGGGATGGATCTTAATGAAATGGCATGATAAGGCGAGGTGATAAAGCTAGGAGCACCCAGGGAGGCATGGCTGCCGGAGCCACCCGCGAGCAGATGCTATCGAGCGCCAAATTCCAGTTCTGCGCGGCTGTCTCTGGCTCCACCAATCGCGTGCTTTCCTCGCACGGACTACCTGTGCTGTCACATATAGCCAGACACATGGGCAGCAGAAGGCCACACTCCTTTTTTTAGCCAGATGTGTGACTCGCAAGTCGTCGCCCGGGTGACAAAGCTTGTAAATAAAAAGTGTGTTCCAGCCTAATATTAGCTCTCCCCCAGGCCGGGAGAATCTGATGACCAGCAGTGCCAGGCTCCGGGCCGCACCCAGCCGAATATGACGGTCGCGCTGACAGATACGCCAGCCTCTGGGGGCCTGTACCCTCCCCCACCAAGGTGGGGGCCACGATCAACCGGCTAGAGAGCACAGAGTGTCAAGCGGGTCCAAGGGCTCCAGCCAGCTAGCCAATGACGGCCGGTCATGTGTCAGAGTGTCCAGCAGGGTAGTTATCACAGTGGCCCTCAATCCTGTTCCTGGCGTCCCCTCCTGCCAGAATGTTTTCATTCCAACTCTACCTTAATCAGGCTCATGTGGTCCTTAATAGGCTAATAATGAACGTGGCAGGTTGAAAGCAGCGTGGGTTGGAATGAAAACATTCTGGCCAGACACCAGGAACAAGATTGGGAAGTACTGAGTTACCGAGTCTAACCAAGAGTACGCGGCTCTCGATCGACTCTGGGCTTTGCAGCGATTCACCGGCTATGCGTTTGCAAAAGCAACCCTGCCTTTCCACTGCAGGTAGAGTAATATTATATTCATCCTTCTGAGGAGTCCATGTATACCTGACACTCCTACCCAAAGCATCCTATAGTGGGGATTCTGTTTGTTTTTTTAAGGTTTTATTGTTTTATTTGCTTCTCTTTCTAACATTCTCACAGCTGTTTGGGGTGGTGGCAACTAAATATAGGATGGAGAATGTGAAAAGGGGATGATAAGAAGGTAGGTGCCCCCCCCCCCTCCCCCCCGGTACAACAGTGTCTTTGTCAGGCCCTGATTGCTTATCATCTTATCTTCAAGATTCAGTTCCTTCCACTAGTTGGGGGGATGGGGGCTCTCTACTCTTCGGGGGTTAAGTATATGTGTGCGTAAAGGGAGTGGGGGGGGGGGGGCCAGGAGGGTATCCCGTAAAAACAGTAGTGTTTTTGTTTGACTTTTTCCCCCTCACATGTAAAGCATAGAGGCCTCGTCTTTAAGCCACTGTATAATTACTAACAGATTTAACAGCCCAGCCATTCAAAATATATATTTTCAAGGTGTATTTGTTTCTCAGAGGGGCACTTTTTCATTCTGCGCATTAATATTTCAGGCGGCGGATGGTCTCCGGAGTCAGGGGTTGCCCCGCCAGGGAGCACAGGCTCTCTTTGTCGATATAAATACAACAGCCGGCACTGCGCCGGCCTGTTTGTGCTGGCGGCTGCGCTCCTCCGGGTAGCGGGGAGCCTCGCGCTGGGAGGCGCCCGCCACGGTGCCCCCGTTTGTTGTGTATGGAATGGGGTGCTGGAGAATGAGGAGCGGAGGAAGCAAGGGGGGGCAGGAATGATGGGGCGGTGTGATATTTAGTCCGGCGCCCACCCCCCAGTAGGCTGCTCTGATGGACCCGAATCAAGAACCTACATCCACACGGTCGTTTTTACGACATGTCGTTACAAGCCCATTCATCAGAATCAGAATTCACTTCATTGACTAAGGGGGTGTTCCACAAAGCAGAATTTCTTGCTTAGCCAGATAACTTGCTGGATTTAAGATGCCTGAGCTAAATGTAAGTGAACAAAGATATAAGTCCATAACTTGTCTGATTTAAGGTAGTCTGGCCTTTATCATTTTTCACTCATATTTAGCTCAGGGGACCTTAAATCCAACAAGTTATCTGGCTAAGCAAGAAATCCTCCCACCCGCAGACACATCTGCATGTGCTAGGCATGTGTTTTGGCAGTATTGGTGTACGCTTGCACAAATAACGTGGAATATAAATTAAGAAAATAATAGAAAAAAATAACTAGAAAAAAAAATAGATTTCAGCATGGAAAATTTGAAAGTATTAATTAGAACCAGGTTTCACAATGCATACAAATAAATAGTGTTATACATTGAGTATAGATGTGCACACGTCATGTCAGCTATGAACCTTTAAGGCAAAAATACAAGAAAGATCTCGGATTTAGGATTTCTGTAGGCAAATTAAAGGGGCAGGGCGTGATTCCAGAGTATTCTGCGAAGGGCATACCTAGAAATTCTGGACAAGATGTCACACTGGACCCGGTCCAATTTTACATATAATTTTACATATTTAATGGCCCCTGTCGAGTTCTGGACCCCTGAATCTGCCAGGGTATCGGTGGCCGTCCAAAGCACGGGAGTCCTTTACCAGCATGCCACAGACCAACACTGCCCTATAAAGGCTTTGTTTTTCGTGTTGGCTTTTGTATTTTCTGTAATTTTCGCACTGGTTTCTTCAAAACTGAGCATAGTTGAACTAAAGTATTTTGTCTCAAGATAACACAGAGCCTAAGAGACCCGATTTCGGTCATGACTCGATTTTGAAAAAATACGTAGTATTTCACCTTTGTGGGGCAGTACAGTTGTACGTCTAACAAAATGGCACCCATTCCCATAGCATCACGTTCACTCACAAACGGTGTGTATAATTATGGCATATTTTGGTACTTGGCTATGCTGCTGAAAGGCAGCAGATGGCCAACTTTTGCACCAATCAGATAAATCCTCATCACGATGTCATTCGATTCCAGAGTCATCATCCCAGAAACTCCATAAGGTCCATAAGCCGACACCCCTGGATTATTTCATATATGACCCCTCCTCCCCCAGCTTGTTCTGTGTTTCTGTGCAACAGCACAGAATCCTCACAGATCTACAACGTCTCCGTTCATAAACCGGACAGAAGGTCAGTGTATTATATGGCTTGGAATGAGAAGAGTTCATAACGGAACGCTTCACAAGGCAAATATATCCTCTCTGTGCCGATGACCCAGCCATATGGTCCCGCCTCTGGCAGTAAAGAGTGCAGCGGACCGCATGCTTTTGTGAATTCCCAAGCCTGTCACTGGCGCACTCTGCCATTGGCGATTTACATGTGTTTGAGCCGAGTGCTTGGAAGAGTGTATGAGCTCCAATGGGAGAAGGTCATGTGACCACTGGAGATTCTAAAGGAAAAAACACAAAACATTTTTTTAATCAGCATCTGTGTTCTGAAGCAACCAGCACTAGGGCTGGTATGCGTGGGCAGATTAGCAAACTTCATGCTGAGGTTGGCCTCTACCAAATTAGACAATGAGCATGGTGACTTGTACCCCCCTTAAAAATATAAAAATGCTCATTATGTTCTTGGTTTGGTAATTGGAAATAGCGTTATGCACGCCTTGGGTCCCATATTTGTTTCTGAGAATCCTGCTCTTACATACACGCCTGTTGTGCCGTTCATTACAATTATGGCAGAAATTGCAGCACTAAGTGTATCCCAGCTTGGTAATGACACAAAAGTCAAGTGAGTCCAAGCCCTTTAATGACACACGCAGTCATAATTAATGCAGCGTGCATTTTAGCAGTTTACTGGTCAGGACATTCACATAAAAAGTCAGGATAATGTACAATATGATTCATTCCCCCTCAAGGGGACACAGAAAATCCAATTTGGCTCCTTCGGTATTACAGAGAATCACACAAACAACCAGTCATTCTCTTATTTTGGTTTAATTGTTTCACTCTTACACACGGAGGATTGTTTTCTTGTTTATGGGTGATGTAACACCGTGTGCTTTTCTCTGATGGATTGTAAATGTACGGAAGTAAGCAGATTTCCCGGTGATTCGATGTCAATGTCTGCCCTGGGATTTAAACCCCCGACATACTGGTTAAATCTTTATCCACTGTGACTAATGCTGCCTCTGCTGCAAGCTTTTGATTCTGTTGCCTGGGCTGTCTGTCAGTCCAGCAGAGTCCCAGAGGAGTGTAGGAGAGACGTGCCATCGGATAACAGGCTGCTATGGCAGCTAATCTCTGCTGTCTGGCAGGGCTGTCTTCATACTGGAAGTTCTCATACAATTATCTGGCCTGGGTTCAATGTGGGGTCAAAAGAGCCCCAAACAAGGAAGAGTTTGTCATTCTCTTCGAGAGTTTGGTGAAAGATGTGTACAACAACTAACAGCTTTATCTCACTGAATGCGAGTGAGTCTTGGGGGCTAATCCACAAAGCATCAGTTCTACTTAGCCGGGTTAACTTAAGCTAGAAGTCATGACTGTCCAATAGGAATGCTCCTTACTTCAATTCTTATTGGACGATCGTGACTTCTAGATTAAATGGAACACCCCAACCCCCCAGAGCAATGTTTTTGCTTGTCCCGGAGGAACCTCAGAATATACCGCAGAGGTGTTTCACTCAGCACACCTGGCTTTTAGTTTCAAGAGATTCCTTAGAATCCTTCCATATAATGATTCGTTTCTAAAAGCTTTTGCCATTTGAATCACACCAAAGCATCGGAGTTTATTATTTAAGGTGCTCATATGAGCCTAGTTGCCAGACATTTCACTTTGAGATACTAAGTTCAAAATAGGATACGGTCTGGTAGTAGTGACTGTATATAGAATGGTTTCAGAACGCAAAGCTGCTCCTGAACGTGTTTTTGGACAGTTTGGAAACAGTAAAAACCTCACAAGTTTGAAAGAATAGGCAATATGTCAGAGACACTTCATCCAGCTGTGATACAGAAACCTAAAACATGAGAGCAGAGAATCATGAAGAAAGCAAGGTGCTCTTCTGCTTGTTAGATATCCGCCTTTTGACCTTCAAAAGGTTATTTATGGATGAGTCCGTCGTACAGTATTGAACCAAAACCTTGATTTCTAAATGCTTCTTGCTGTAGAGGAAACAGCATATTTTACATACTGGTTAATTTTTTACATACTGGTGTTCATATAGGGGCGGCATGGTGGTACAGTGGTTAGTACTGTTGCCTCACACCTCTGGGACCCGGGTTCGAGTCTCCGCCTGGGTCACATGTGTGCGGAGTTTGCATGTTCCCCCCATGTCGTCGTGGGGTTTCCTCCGGGTACTCCGATTTCCCCCCACAGTCCAAAAACATGCTGAGGCTAATTGGAGTTGCTAAATTGCCCATAGGTGTGCGTGTGTGAGTGAATGGTGTGTGAATGTGCCCTGCGATGGGCTGGCCCTCCATCCTGGGTTGTTCCCTGCCTCGTGCGCATTGCTTCCGGGATAGGCTCCGGACCCCCCGCGACCCAGTAGGATAAGCAGTTTGGAAAATGGATGGATGGATGGTGTTCATATTCACAGTAAATTGCATAGCATATTTTACTCTTAATCGGATCATATAGCTACATGTAATACATTATTAATTAAATACACAATAACCTTCAAAAACCTGCTATATGTCATAAATTCTTAAATGTTCGGAACATCGAGTATTGTGGAAAAGTCTTAGGCCCTCAAAGAAAACTATGTTTAAAGTTATTTATCTGGGCATATTTTGTCACAATTTAATAAAAGGTAACAAGAATTTCTTTTATTATCCAAAAAAACTTTTTTTTTATTATTAATGGTTAGATGAACTCCGCTTCAGTTCCCAAACCTCTCCTCAGGGGCACCTCAGCCATTCCATGTATTTCTTACATTTCACCACCAACTCATTTAATTTATTAACTTAATTTGTGAACTTCATGAGGCAGTGATTAGCCAGACAGGATGTACTAGTCGCTCAACAAATATTTGAGTATATTCAGGAATATCTCCGGAGATTTCCACAAAGGAGGGTTTGAGATTTTATTAGAGGGTTCCGTAAATGAAAAAGAACACTCTAATTAAGCTAATTACTGTACATTTATTTGGGGTGGGGTGAGGAGTGCTAAAGAACATTTTAGGAAGGCAAAAGTCTCCCTGAAACAGTGGTTACAACACCTCCGGGGTATATTGGATGGTAACTACAAGTATTGGGTTGACTTGAGGAGAGGTTTTGAAATGGCTAAGCTGTCGCATTTTGACAGACATAAAACCATAGTTTAATACCAGCATAAACATAATTTAAATGTCATTTTCTTTGGCAGCCTAAGACTTTTTACACAGCACTACAGCAATCCAGTCCAAAGTGCGATGTAGGAAGTGCTACAAGGCAGGGCCTTCAGCTCTAGTACTGCTAAGCAGTAGTTAGCGTAACAACAAACGTATCACATTCGGCAAATGCAATGCCAGTTTCATGTGCTGTTATACAGCCACAAACATGGGAAATTAACTTCACACGGTCTGCAGCCCCTGTCCTGGTCAGCCAGTGCACGTGGCGGCCACATTCGGCAGGAATTAAGACCTTCTACCAGCGAGCTGAGAAACATTTTTGTAAGTTTCTCAAAATACGTGTTTTCGCTTTCAGTTGGAACCTTATCGTTCCGTCAGCTTTAAGATTATTTAAAAATTGGGACTTTATTTGACATTGAATTTCTTAGAAAGGCAAACCAGCAATTTTAAAGAACAAGGGAAAACATTGTCGGGACCCATTGACTGGTGCCAAAAATGACCATACATGTTTTTCTTTTTCATTTTTTTCCCCCTTTTCGAACGCAAGGGAAAAGAATCGAGGCTTTATATGAGCGTAGGCCTTGTGTTTATGTTAGCGTGCCAGCGGAGGGAAGCAGGGGACGAGCCAGATTGGAGCGCTCGCAGGGAAGGAAGGTGAGAAGGAGGGATGTCTCACGCTGGAGAAGGAGAAATGGAGAAAAAGGGGCTCTTTGAGTGACAGTAAACGAGGAACCTGGAGCTGCTTACCGGACTCCTGCTCCAAGGAAAACACGCAGTGTACCGGGGATGGCGCCGGGGCAGAATCAAACGGGCCTTTCAGCGCAGGCTGCGCGGGCAGGCAGGCGAGCGGGAATAGAGCAGAGCGCCTGGTGTGTGTCTGCGCCGTGATGCTAGAGAGTTTGACACAGCAGATCAAACCCACCGATACGCCCTCACCGCCCCCCCCCCCCCCCCCCCCCGGGGCTTCACGGGAGGTGGAACAGCAAGCTAGGCTTCTGTGCCTCTGATCGGGAGATTGCTACTTCAAAATATATCTTTAGCGGGACAGTCACATGTCTGTTAGGATCTCCAGCAAGGACGCCAAATGCCATAGAGGCACCAGATAAATGGCTGTCCCTGGACCCCAAGCTATTCTGCATATGTAGTGTGTTGTCTCAAAGCAGAGCATGATGGGATATGTGAAAAGAAGCATTCCAATATACCTCCATCCATGCATTTTCTGTAACCGTTTGTCCTATTCAGGGGCACTGGAGCCTAGCGGCACAAAGTAGGATCACAGGACACAATGACACACCATTCGCACCTACAGGCAATTTGATGACTGCAAAAATCCCATGTTTTTGGAAAGCAGAGTACCCAAAAGAAACTCCACAATGACACGGGGAAAATATGCAAACTCCAGCCGTTGCTGAGACTCGAACCCAAGTCCCAGAGGCGTGACCCACCATGCCACCCCTCACAAGGTACCTGTACATGGCAAATAAGGCATCATTCTCTGATTCTTCCGGTCCTTTCCACAGTGGTGTGGGATTGTCGCCATGCTCTATAAAGATGTCGCTCGGTGCGTCAGCTGCATTCGCCTCGGAGTAGAAGCCGACTGTCCTGAAGCGTCCTGCCTCGTTTGACCCCGACAGCTTAGTGGATCTCCAGAAACTTCTCAGCGGCTTCTGCTGCCTGACGTGCAGCTGTTGCTGTGCTATTATTTGTTGTTTGTTTTTCGGAATCCCATCCAGGCACTCGCTGCGTTATAGAGACATCACATGTTACTACTGTGAGGATCATGGCCAGTTATAGGGTACGGTCGCTTCCAGATGCTGCGTTTGTTATAGATTTTAGTTATCGGTTTTATTTTCAATTAATTCTGCTAATTTTGCTTGACCCAAACTAGTCCGGTTGTCACTGACACTTAACGCAGGGTTACTAACTTCCATCAGCTGGCTGGAGTGAGATTTTCAATTCGAGACACGCATTCACACATATATAACAGTTCATTACCATGTTAAGGCTCTGTAGGGTTTGAAAACTACCCCAACACTTTCGATGTAGTTCATTTTAGGTTTATATTGGAATAATATAGATTTGGCGTAAGATTTACCGCGTAATCGTGAAAGTCGGAAAGCGTGAGTGTCACGCCAGATGCGTGAGAGTTACCAGTGCTGTTAACCCTGGTCTTCCTTCACAGATGAGGGCCCACCAGAACTCCCAGTTACTTTCTGCAAGATACACATTGAAAGTTCTGCATTTCAGTGCTTGGCTATATAATTCCTACATCTCTTCATCAGACCCCCATAGTGTTTTCTCTTTTTCCTCATAACATTATCACAGGAATGTTCTCCCCACCGGCGATTATTATACTGTATTCAACATAAACTGTTGTTTTGACTGTCTCCTGCAGTTCCTGTTAAGTCTTTGTCAAATGCTTTGGAGGAAGCGTGTTGAAAAGGACGCTACGTAAAAGCATATTGAGAGAGCTGGAGATATGTGTTTGTATTTTGATTGGACGTGTGTGCAGTCACGCCGCCGCAGACCTCATGCCTAGTCCCAGCATCTGGTCCTGGTAAAAAGTGGAAGCTGGACACCGTGCGCGTTCGTGAAAGCGGACACTGAACAAATTCACAGCAGTCTGAAGGTCGCCTCGCTCCCTGCCGATTTAATAAAGCGAAAATACTCCAGCGCTTTCAAGAAAATTCTTGTCAGGCCGTCCGCGTCGGGTAGGAGTTAGCCGCGTCCGCGTAGCGTGAGTCGGGCCGAAAATGGATGCTGAGGGTGGATGAGAGCCGGCTGGAGTCTCCCCCAGATAGCGACGAGGTCACGTGAGCCGTTAGTGCTGACACGCCGGACCGTGGGCTAGCGAGCGGTAGCGGTTATTAGTCTGGCCTTATCGCTTTGCTTTCTTAGCTCTAAATAGAGGCTGCTTATGTTACCGTGAACGGAGAATTATTGCCCTTTGTGGTTCAGCTGTTTGTAAAAGAGACACGATTCCAAGTCTGGAAGATGTGCTTCGAAGCAGATCGTTACGTGTTTATTTTGCTTTGCTGGCGACCCCCTGGTCTGTTTAAGGCTTTATTTCCTTTAGTCAGATTTTTTGAATCATCAGTGGGCTCTTTTTTTTCACACTCCGATTACAGGGCTCATCCTGGGCAACGGGTCCTGTGCTTCATTGCCCAAGCTTACAAGGATAAGCTTCAGGATCTTCATGGGCCTGCACTGGATAAGTGGCTCTGGAAGATGGATGTATGGATGGATGGGTCACAGAACAGGAGAAAAAATGTTTTAGTTGTAATGGGCGCAGTCACTTAGTAGGTCATTCTGTCAAGCAGTCAGCCATGTTGGAAAACATCCCTTTTCGGTTTGTCCTGTGATTGGTGGCTCAGGCTCATACTGAGAGAGATGCTTGATTTTTCTTTTTCTTTTTAATTCTATGAACAGATGCAGCAAAGCAGATGGTGTCTGACCGACTGCCACTTACTCGAGCACCTTGTATGCCCCCCCCCTCCTACTCCCTCTCCCTGCTTCGCTCCGGGAAATGTCAGGGTCTCGAGGCGATTTGGGCCTCTCCGACACATTAGCAGAGCTGCATCTGACTGTTTTTCACCATCTGTCTGGCTGTAACCCTGCACCATGGCGGGTCACTGCCAAAGGGTGACGCCTTCTGCCTGCTCTGTCCATCCGCACTGTATTAATAGGACTTGTTTGGCTTCCTGGCCTCGCTGGTAATCCAAGCCGGGAACAATGTATTTTAATCTGCCAGCAAAAGATAGCAGCCCCCCCTCCCCATCCCTGCCCTGTCATCCCGCCGCCCTGCGTTCACCCCTGGCGGCGACCGCACTCTGCCCATCCAGCCTTGCGCCACCCCCCCCCCGTCACTATCACCTATTTTAGCCCCATCTTCCCCGACGCCGCCAGCCCCATGTTACCGAATTACCGACGCCGATTTTCAAGCGCTGCGTAGATTTGCTGGCTGCGTGTGTGTGTGCGCGTGTTTTTGCGTGTATTTTTAGCAGAGGGGATGCATTCTGTGGCTGTTTTATAGCTGTCAGAGACACGGGAGTTAATGCCGGGCTCCGACGGCGAGGACAGCGGCGCGTGGCGCGTGAGCGGAGATGGGCCGCGCTGGATATGGGCCACGCCGTCGCGGTACCTGTCATCGTCCCACCAAATGGGTCACCATGTTAATGTCACATCTGATAAACCTTTATGAAGCCGAGGGAACAGGGACTTACTTTGCAATCAGGGGTGTCAGGGGCATGAATGCTCTGGCAGATTCGGGGGCCCAGCACTATATGGGGGCCCCGAAATATACACTCTGTGGACCCCCCCCCCCCCCCATCAGCTAAATCTACCAAGGAGACCCCACCCTGGTGGGAAAATTCCCTCTGCTGTTGGAGTAGTGTTTCCTAGACCAATGTAATTTAAATAATATTAACTGATTAACAGTCACAGCAAACGTAAGTGATTAATTAGTCAGACTTTTGTTCAGTGCACTAATTTTTTATTGCAATTCAGGTATCTGAAGTGCCCCTCAGTGCACATCTACAGCAGGGTCTTGTGATACCGCGTCCTCAATACACACAAGTCCCTCAGCGGTAATATAAATAACTCACATGTGCATGAGCGCCGCCCTTGTGCAGAGATCGGAGGGGCCGCTCGTGCCGCGGTGACGGCTGGCTCCAGTGAACGAATCCTAAGTATTTTGGCGCTAATTGGACTGATGTGTCAGCTATGTGCGGTTCTGACAGGGTGCGTTAAGGATTTAAAGAGACAGGCCCTGCGTAATAAGGGGTCTCACACCGGATCGGGGTCTGCTTCACATTTGTGTCTTTTCCTGGCCTAGTCACGCATGATTAGCGCACACAGCTAGCTGACGTTGCACTGTGTCCGTTTATCCTAGACCTGCTTAGTCAGACTGAAATGTTTGTTATATCAGGTTTTGAAGTATATCACACATGTCCTGCTGTATATTTGTAGTAGCTGGGAAAGTGAGCAGCATTACAAATGCATAGAATTCCTCTGTTGTTTGTTCTAGGTTGGTCCGAAATGAAACTAAAGGGTAATTTATGGCAGGGTGGTGTACTGGTACAGTGGAGGGAACCTTGCATGAGGTCTCAAGTCCAACGATGTGGAGTTAAGGGACCTAGCACCTCCAAGTGTGTGTGTGTGTGTGTCTATTCTGTAATGGAATGACACCCATTCATACTGTCCTTATACTATACTGTCTTATGGATAGATGAAACATTATGAGAAGCCAGACTATGCACTTCATACTATATTTTGTTTGTATACTAAAAAATAACGCTGTAAAAAGTACTGTACACAGTATAATGCTCATCAGAATCGCTTACCCAGCTAGTAACAACTTGATCCTGGGGCAGCAGTAAGACTGAGATGCCTTGGCATGTATGGGGGGGGGGAATTCACCATTCTGCTCTGGAGACCAGGCGACTTTCCGCACGCTGTCTATTCACGGCGACAAAGAGAAATGTGCAGAGTCCCCTTAAAGAGACAGGTACCTTGGAGATCCGTCCACCACATTAGAAATGTCCCTCCAGAAGTTTCTCCTGTGGGGTCCCCTGATGGTAGAACTAGCTGCCAAACTCACCAGGCTCCCTCTCCACCTTCAAGAAACACCTCTACTGTAGACTCAACTGTTCCAGGAATTCCTCTACAGGCCTGATGCCTCTCTATCTTACCCGTATGATCTTGATGTTACACTTTCTGCTCAATGTTATTAGTTTCTTACTATTTGAAAGGTGTTCTGTAAGTCGACTTCTCGGCAGCATGTATGTTTGTAATGTACGACTTGCATCACTTGTATGTCACTTAAGACAAAAGCATCTGGTAGGTCAAAATTAACACCCCCCTCCAAAACAAAAACACACATACCACTGGTATTCTCCTTTGATGGTTAGGTTAGCAGCACCTTTTGTTGTTCCCTGGCTGTCAGGCAGATCGTGGTGTTGAACGGGAGCTTGCATTTACCCACAATCCCCTGCTTTCACAGTGAAATGAGCTGCCGCACACAGCAGCCACTGCCTCTCTTGTGAAAGGCACATGGAGACATGGGTAGGGATATCAGGAATGGGATGTCTGTTAAGGCCACCACACTGCAGACTCATTCACATTTTTAATGCTCAAGCCCCCCCCACCCCCCCCACCCCACCCCTCCCTCCACGGGATCTGATACGGTTGTGGGAGGCAACATTTCGGCAGCAGCCGTGCAGCAGGGCCGAAACCCATCCCGGTTTCTGTGTAGGTCCCTGAAAATATTTGCTTTCCTTGGCATTGTGCATTCTGCACATAGTTTGGAAGGAGGCTGTCTTGGCCTGCACTGCCGGAGCCTGCTCCTCGGAGGACTGCTGCACACGAGCCAGTGAACCTCATTAGGCCTGGTCTAAATCCTCCAGGCTAAAAGTGGAAACTGGCATACAGCACCCATTAAATCCACCCCCCCCCCACCGTCCTGCTGTTGGGCCCGTAAAAGTGCATTGTCGAATCACATCCGCTTCGAGCTGGAAGCACAGGGTTCAATCGGGGGAGGAATGGGTCTCTATTGCCCAGCCTCGTTAACCCTCACAGAGGTAATCAGTTTCGCAGTGACTAACGAGTGTTACACAATGACCGTGGGCTGTGCACGTGCTGTAAACTCCTGATATTTTTTATTGTATTCATTAATGCGTATCCAGAATGACTTGATAGATAAATTAACTGAACACTCAACAATAATAAAAAATCATTACAACGTTCAATGCCAAGGCATCTCATCCATCAACTTTACTTTCCTTATTCTAGGAGGCCAAAAGTTCTGTACTTTTAAATTACTTTGCCCTGTATTTTCTGGGCTGATGAAATATAATTATAAAATGAAATACTATTATATATAATCACAGGATATTTCAATCAAAACCTTTAACTTTTTTAACTTGGAAAAAAAAAGTTTCTCTTGAAAAAAAAACATTAATTTTGACCAGTTCCAGAATTCCATACATCCAAAATCATTTTCCATGGGTTGTTTTTGGCCATGGATTCCATAACAATAACTCACTGTGCTTTCAGTGAAGTCATCAGTGGTGTGTTAATTACCGCTGAGATGTCCCCTCGAAGGGAATAGAGACTGTCATCCAAAGGCATCGGCAATGTTCCACAAAGCAGTCAGACGAATGTATTTTTGCGTCTCTCCTGTAGATCCAGGGGCACATTTTATGTGCAAGAAAATTAACCGCCCCAGTCAAAATGCAGTTCACGCAGGAGTCCTGGAATGTGATTAATGACAACAAACCTCTTATATTTTTCATACCTGGATAGTTTTCTTTTTTTCAATAGAAAGAGAATACCAGATTTTAACCTGGTATAAATCACACCAATGGGTATTACCTTTCCTGTGCAGTCTTTGTTAGGTTTACTATTTACAAAGTGTGGTGGACAGTGTGCAGGTTGCTGAGGGAACTGGTTATACTGTGTGTGGAGCACAATCTTTCCGATGATATGTTCTGTGAAACGTCACTGGGTCTGTCATGATTTGATGATTCTATATATTTTTCCATAATCTTTTGCTTTCCGTCTTCCTCTACTTCTTAAAGCACTGCCCGCATTGGAATGAGGCTCTTCGCTGGTCCCTTACTCCAGAAACTGCTCATGAACGTGTCACGGAGAGGCTACATACGACCCACTTCAGACAGTAATCAGAAGTGCAATTCTCTGCTTTCATTTTTTTCTTTTTTTTTTGCCAAAAACACGAGTTATTTTTGAAGTGAGAAGTGGAATAACTTCATTTTCCACTCGCTAAACACTGACATCCATAAAATGTGTTTGTTTGTATACATTTTATTGTGAGTTTGTTTAGTTTTTTTTTTGCCTCTCCTTAAGCCTGCTTGATACTTGAGTTCAAAGGCAGCCTGAAGCTGAGATTTTGGGAGGATGGCTGCGAGAATGTCAGCCAATTTAAGCCGAGTGTTAGCTGAGATGACAAGAAGCAGTCAGAAATTTCATTTAAAAAAAAAAATAAAAACACACCCTCGGCTTTAATGTGTTAAACGGCTCTTGGGTGTATGTGGTGCTACACCAATGAACGGCCTTCGCAAAGGGGCCTGAACATCCTGTCCGCTGAAATCGGGGCAGATGTTAGGAAAACAGGCTCCCAGGTCATATCACTCTCGCGGCTCCTCCTGGATCCATCCATATGACGCGTCGTTGACGGAAACACGCTCCACGCCATCCACTGGCTCAGTCGGGACCGGGCCGGCCTGACGTCACTTTGTTCCATGAATCACTGGCACGACTTGTCTAAATGTTTGCCTTATAAGTAAACCAAGGTGAAGGGGCTGGACATTTATCTGCGGGAATCTGACTGTGTGAAATACACAGGCCTTGGTATGGGGCCCGTTCGCCAGCATCTAACACACAGTGGAGTCCCAGGGCGCAGAACGCAGACAGGACGCTCTGAATCATTCGCGGAGGGGAGCCAAGGTGGCACCGAACTGCAACCTCATTCATGTGCCAACAAGGCAAGGAATGCAAACACACTTTTAGCACATAATCTGGCTTTAGCGCTGTGTTTTACAACAAGTATTAATGTCCTTTCTTTCTTTGGTCTTGCGCTGTTACATGCGAGCCCCCCTTAGACAAAGTGTCAGGTTGGTGGAGACTGGCTGCATTTGGTGGAAAAGCTCCTAGCTGTCCCTGTGCCTGCATTGTAGCTCTGACTGATCGCCCCTGTAGCTGCGGTTTCTCTTGCTTTATTCCCCCCTCCCTTCATTCAGCAAGAGCGAAGAATAGGTCCCTTCATAACAGGGCTGAAGGAGACTTGTGGAAGAATATGTGAAAAGAGCTGCTGAAACAGCTCTCAGCCAAAGCAAAAACAATCGCCAAAGGGAGTCTCATTTCATTTATATGGGCAGGAAATTGACCCGCTGGAAAATAGGAGAACTGATCCGACAGCGTGTGGGAACGTGACGAGTGGGTTCGTTTCCTGAGCGTTGGCCGGAGAGGCAAGCCTGGAGATTGGAGCATCCCCACTGGGGGTCAGGGCTGCTTTGCATGAAAATGCAGGCCAGGGAGGCCTCTGTGGGGACAGAAGCTGCTCTGGGCTCCTCTGGACCCCGGCCTGGGAGTCGAGAACAATTCACGGGGGTCAAGAGGAACCTGCCACAGGCTTACAGCGAACCGGCACACCCCAGGTGGGGAAACGTGCGTGGTTTTCACGTGGAAGATCCATCGGCGTGTCGTCAGGGCATGGGCGCAAGTCAGGGGCCAGTGATGGCGCAAATGAGGAGTAGCTGCGGCCCCCCCCCACCCCACCCCCCCAGCGCTGACTCCCTCGATCTCTCCCACTTCACAGAATGCACACATTACAGGGGTCAGCTAATCCTCTTCTCATATCCAGCCTTTGTTTAGTTTACTTTGGACGCACCGGACGGTTATTCCAAGGTCGATCTGTATGCCCATGCGTGAACGTTGGAGTCTTTGGAAGTATGTGCCTGGAGGGTCTGTCCAAAAACTGTCAGCGTTCCAGACCATCTTAAAAGTGTATTGGATTATATTTGGAAAAACACAACATATGAAACATAACACCAGTTAAACTCATTTTAATTTAATATATTGAGTTTGTGTTATATATGTTTATTTATAAGCATCACGGATTCTACTGGTTTTCAAAATAGAATAAATGTTCTTCCAACAGTGTAATGTTTATATTACTTGCACACTATTGGAATGTTTCAACCTTCCCATATTGCTGTTTTTTCTGTATTACAAATAGCAAAACCTGTATGACCACAAAATCCTTATGTATTGTCTTTATTTAGCAACATTTGATGGAATTCAAAACACTCACTGTTCACAGAAAAGTTTTACATTCTCACGGTATGCAGTTTGAACTGATGAATTGTATAAAATTGGATTTATGCTGGTGTGTGTGTGTATATATATATATATATATATATATATATATATATATATATATATATATATATATATATCCATCCATTTTCCAAACCGCTTATTACTGGGTCGCGGGGGGTCCGGAGCCTATCCCGGAAGCAATGGGCACGAGGCAGGTAACAACCCAGGATGTGAAAATCCTATTTTTAATAACTCTTGCTACTTTAGAAATGCCACAGAGATGTAATATTGGATGGAGCACCACTAACGATCTTATCATTGTTTATTGGGTTTAAATTGAATTTTACTCTTCAAGCTGCAATGCATTTTATAGGGACATATACAATCACGCCCTGATCCCGCTTATTGTTCCCAGGCAAGCTGATCTCAAATGGCAAACTTTCACGCACCGCTATAAATGAAATAGAAAAAGCACGGAGTGCTGTGTTTGTGAGGGGGGGGGGGGGGGGGTGGGCTGTATATCTGAAAACTAAACCACGGTCAAAGACTTTAGCTTCATAAAGTACTTTGTCACTCATTTACATCAAGTAGAATAAAAGTTGTAAACAGATGTTGCAGACATTTTTAATTAGAGACTTATTGTGGGAAAGTTTTATATTAATGGTTTAAAGTATTTTGGGACAAAATAAAAAAAAAAGGATCTCAACTTTAAAATATCTAATGGACCTTGATCTCTAAACGTAAAGTATAAACACCATAAAAAGATTATTCTTTTCCCATTTAAAAAATTAATTTGTCTTTTGATAAATTAATTAATTGAACTACTTCTTGAAACGTTCACCCAAAAGTTTCATTTGACGTGAAATATAATACTAAACAGATGATGAAGTATCATTATTTTCAGGAAAATAAAAACAAATGTTCTACTAACTAATTTGTGTTGGCGGATAATATTTTGTGGTCCAATAAAGCCAAGGCTGCGATGCGCGTGCAGGGCAGAACAAATAACAGCATTTGTAAAACGCGTTGAGTTGTTTTTATGCATACATAGCAATCCACGTTTCGCAGGAAATCAGAAACTGAGCGGGAAACGTCATTTTAATAACGTGTGGGCAAAATGTAACTGTAATGACCTTTGGGCAAAATATGCGTGGACAAAAATACTTCCCATATCCTTTTCCAGATTTTTTTTGCATTGTCGAAGCCATTCGGCTGATTCACTGAATGACTTATTCCCACGAAACAATTCCTAAAGCAAAAATAGTACGGACGGTTTTAAGTTTTTAAAGCAAAAATTTGATTTAGGCTCGGAACATCTGAGCTGTTCTTCTGAATCTGACCACTAGATGGGTATAATTGGCCTCGCTTATGTTCCTCAGAGAGTCCGTGTGCTCTTAGAGAGTGGATTTCCTAAAATGTTTCAGTCCAAATGCCATGTCGATGTTGCATTTAAATGACTGATATTAATTCCCAATAACAGATGCCTAATGATCTATTATTAATCTAGTTGTGAATATCTCTGATGTACCGCAAAGAACTGGTGGCATAAAATGGTGTTTTTTTGTGTTCGCCTGCTTAGAGGGCAATAACCGTGAAAGAAGACCCAGAAAACCAGACTCAAGTCTTTTTAGGTGATAGATAGATAGACAGACAGACAGACAGACAGACAGATATAGATAGATAGATAGATAGATAGATAGATAGATAGATAGATAGATAGATAGATAGATAGATAGATAGATAGATAGATAGATAGATATGTCTCGGCAGGCTTTAAGAAGGCACTGAGCACTCGCATTCCATAAGGCTGCCTGAGTCTCAGCATGCGTTATATACGCCAGCTGCCGCGTAGCTTTGATGAACTGGAATGGAAATGGCTGCTTTGTATCAGCTGAGATCTCTATCTGCACCGTCCACTGGGCACGGCGCTCGAAAAAGAAAGCTGGGCCGCTCTCCACACAAACAAGAAACTTGCGACTTTAGATGCCAGCTTTTCCATCCAGTATCATTCCCTCCATATAAAACGTTGCTCCTTTGACGAATGCATTTATCTCCTAGAATCAACTGAGTAATGAAAATTTATGTGTGATATTCCAACACTAGTTAGTAAATGCTTTTGGTACTGCGACTGAAATGCTGCACTACGTATAAACTAAACTGCAAACCACAGTTCCGTGGAGTTTTGGAAAAGTTTTTAAGCAAGGGCTTTCGACAAAATGCAGACGGTCCCTTACGGACGGCCCGCATTTCGGACGGACAAGCGGGTCTGGTGTGTGTGTGTGTGTGTGTGTATGTGTGTGTGTGGGCGGGGTCGTGTTGTGACGTCACACAACACCCGCCCCCTATTTGAGAAGAGTCGCTGAAGGCGGTGAGGAAAGTTTAGTGTTCCCTGGCAATGGAAGGTGGGAGTATAAAACAGAGCAAAACGGTCCGGCTGCCTTCACACGGCTGCGTATAGCCCGCGCACTTCACAGAATCAGTGTAAACAGTAGCTGATATCGGCACGGTTAAATAAATAGTGTGAATCTAGCCGCGGGGATTAAGGACGTCTGGCAGTATAACGGTAAATAACTGTGTGGACACTTGGCTGCAGTTATTTGCGCGTGCTTTACCGGTACGTTAATATGTTTTTTGTGCAACTAATGCCTACTAGCTAATCGTTTAAACGTAATTTGCGCTCACTTGGCTTTTTAAAATATCGCCTCTAAAATTAGACGTGCGTTTGAAAATGTATTAAATCGTACTTTCTTTGTTTTTTTACCCCCATCGAATATCACGTCCGACTTGGAATGCTGGAAGTATAACGCTTTTTTTCTGAGGGAGCCTGGGTATACTGAAGAGAAGAACTGTTAAAGAATTTATTGTGGACTCTTTTATTAACTCGTATGGTTTTTTAACGTGGAGCAGGCTGATGTTCGTCCATATTTTGTTCCTCACTGAAACTGAAAAACGAGAAGTTTATTTGGAAGCGTGCAGGCCCTTTTGGGAAGAGATTTTCTTTAATTTACAGTTTCCCACGGAATATTTTATTTCGAGCTAATTTTTCTCACCATCATTAAAGCATCTCTTCACATTTGAAACATGAGTATGGAAGCGTTTCAGTTAAAGATCGTGATTTCCCTTTGGTGTCAGCTTATGATTGCTGGATTCAGCCAGGAGATTGGAGCTTATGACATAGAGCGGGGAAGGCAGGCGAAATGCGAAATCATTACGATTCCCATGTGTCAGGACATCGGCTACAACTTGACTAGGATGCCCAATTACATGAACCACGAGAGCCAAGTGGAGGCTAGCATTAAGCTGAACGAGTTTTCTCCTCTGGTGGAATACGGCTGTGATGTGCACTTGCGCTTCTTCCTGTGCTCTCTGTACGCTCCAATGTGTACTGACAAAGTGTCCACCTCCATCCCGGCCTGTCGGCCGATGTGCGAGCAAGCACGCCAGAAATGCTCTCCCATCATGGAGAAGTTCAACTTCAGGTGGCCCGATTCGCTGGATTGCTCCCGGTTGCCGACCAAGAATGACCCCCATGCTCTGTGCATGGAGGCACCAGAGAACGACACCAGGACAGAAACCAAAAAGGGTGAAGGCATGTTACCTGTTCCACCCAGGCCGCGACAGCCAGGTGCTGGGAACAGCCAATCTCCTGGGAGCCTGGGTTCCTGTGAAAACCCAGAGAAGTTTCAGTACGTGGAGAAGAGCCAGAGTTGTGCTCCCAGGTGTTCCTCGGCTGTGGATGTCTTCTGGTCCAGACAGGACAAGGATTTTGCCTTTATCTGGATGGCTGTGTGGTCGACATTCTGCTTCGTCTCCACTGCCTTCACCGTTCTCACTTTCCTCCTGGACCCACACCGCTTCCAGTACCCTGAGAGACCCATTATCTTCCTGTCTATGTGCTACAACGTCTACTCTGTGGCCTTCATCATTCGCTCCGTGGCTGGTGCGGAGAACATCGCCTGCGACCGGGAGAACGGCGAGTTGTACATCATCCAGGAGGGACTGGAAAGTACGGGCTGCACTATCGTTTTTCTCATCCTCTACTACTTTGGCATGGCCAGCTCCATCTGGTGGGTTATCCTCACGCTCACGTGGTTCCTAGCAGCCGGTAAGAAGTGGGGGCACGAGGCCATCGAGGCCCACAGCAGCTATTTCCACATGGCCGCTTGGGGCATTCCCGCCATGAAGACTATCGTCATCCTTACCATGCGGAGAGTGGCAGGAGATGAACTGACGGGCCTTTGCTACGTGGGCAGCATGGACATGAATGCACTGACCGGCTTTGTGCTGGTCCCCCTGTCCTGCTATCTCATTATTGGCACGTCGTTCATTCTGACGGGCTTTGTTGCTCTCTTCCACATCCGTAAGATCATGAAGACCGGTGGTACCAACACAGAGAAGCTGGAAAAACTCATGGTTAAGATAGGAGTTTTCTCCATCCTCTACACAGTCCCGGCCACCTGTGTCATCATCTGCTACTTTTATGAAAGACTCAACATGGATTACTGGAAGTTCAGGGCTCTCGAGAGCAAGTGCGTTGTATCCCCAGGCCGCCGGAATGAGGATTGTTCCCTAGACCACTCGGTGCCAACGGTGGCGGTCTTCATGCTCAAGATATTCATGTCCCTGGTGGTGGGCATCACCAGTGGGGTGTGGGTTTGGAGCTCAAAGACTCTGCAGACCTGGCAGGGCTTGTGCAACAGGAAGCTGGCTGTCAGGACTAGCAGGAAGCCCTGCAATGGCGTCAGCTGCAGCAGTACGCACTGCCATTACAAAGCACCCGCAGTGGTCCTTCACATCGCCAAAACAGACCCCTATTTAGATAGTCCTGCTCATGTCTGAATCTTCCATTCAGCTCCCAAATCCTTATGAATGAAGCCAAAGGGAGGGAAAAAGACTTGATTCTGTAGAGCATAGGTTGGACTACACTCTGTGCTTTGTAGCCATGCCTAGCAGGGAACTGACTTTGTGTGTTGACCCAAGGGGCAACATCTATCGCATTTTGCAGACCTTCAAAAAAGCTAATTGAATTCGCCACAGAACTGGAGAAAAGCCAGTTGTCCACACAAACCACATTCGTACGATAGATTAAAGGGAAAATACCCGGTACATCATATGGTAGCAATCGTGTAAATTTGTATAATCACTGGCGCACTGTGTACAAACAAAATATAATTTCAAAAGAAAATAGACTTGCATGGATGTGTTGAAATGGTTGTATTTTCTCCTCTTATACGATAGTGTAAAGATATTTATTGTATTGAGTATTTAATTTCAGTTCTAAGTGGTGTTTCATGTGTTCCTATGTATATAAGCGCGCATAGCAAGGCCTTAAGCGAGAGATATACGTTTAAAATCGAAGGAATTCAGTGCCTTCATGGAAACAATATTGTCAGTAATATGAAATGTTAATAAAAACATGTTTATATATTTTCAACTCTGGTGTTACGTTTATTAATTTTTTTGGGGGCAGAGGGGTGTTAAAGTTCAAGATTTAAAAACAATTATGTCAAGTTAAGAAAATATTAAGACGTGTCTCTTCATAACAGACTTGTTTGGGTTTTTCAGAGTGACCTTAAAGCATGTCCTTTGTATTCTGAGTATTACCAGCTTGCCGGAGTATGTAGGCACAGATATATGCCTCCTGCAGAGTGCCGAATACCTGTCTTTGGGCTTTTCTGAAATACTCCATTTTTATATTAGCACTTGGAAATCCATACTTTGGATACAGGAGTATATTTTTTGACTAGAGCTAAATGTGTTATCTTGCATACTCCCAGACATTTAATGGGTGTTTAATTTTTAGCATAGACATAACTCTTGCCTACATTTTAACTGTGAGTTTCACTAAAATTGGTCAATATTACATGCGTGAATGTGGGATTTATAATCTGCTGATTCAGACATATTTACCGTTCGTGATTTGGAAGGTTTTAATATTTTCTTCACATTAAGTATCTTGACCAAAATGTATGAATAATTCTTGGAAATGTAGGTCTTGTTAAAGACTGTAGAAAGTCCTCTAATTTTAGATGCAATATGAAGTCAAACGTTATGCCAGATGAATAATGAAGCAGAGGTTCATTTATTTGTGTTATCAGTGTTCATTTTTAAAGCATGTATCATGAAACCCTGTTTAAAACCGTTCTTATGGGTGTCGAAAATTCCTTTTGTATTTTAAAAAACCATTAACCCTTTATTTGGTTCTCCTACTCTTCTTTTTTTATCCGACGCACAGCTGGAGGTGTTTATGCTCCCTAGTGTCGCAGAAGTTTCATAACGGTCCTCAGAGAAGTGGCCTGTATCTATGGAGATGGGGGATCTTCCATAGGCATTCTGAATGTTACTCTTGGAGTGCGGATTAGTGAAATGAGAGCCAGGTAGCTGTCTGCATTTATTCCTCCGAGGAGTGTAGCGCTTTGTTATATAGAAGGAACTGGAGATTGTTGCTTCAACTTAAGTTTGGCGTAGTAATATGTCAGGCTTTTATTAATATATGTTGTTTAGCAGCTTTTAGAATAGCTTCTCTAATGAGCCTTATTGTAGATTGCCTTTCGTGCGCATGCGTATGCCTTTAAACGTGCCTGTTCGCTCACAACATATATTATTAATTTGTCCCTTAATCCTCCGCTGATCCATCTTTTGTGCCGCGTACTTTCTCGCTCCTCCCTCCACTCTTTGAAGTAGGGATGCAGAGACGGTCTGGGGGGCCCCATTTGCCCGGACTCTCTGAATCATCGGCGTTCCTGCTAAATCATGCAGAAAGATGTACGCGGTCCGACATCTCCGCCTCCGCGCTTGAAATTGAATTTGAACCTTGCAAATGTGCACTCCCCGCTTTCGGACCACATTTGGAAGAATAATAAAATGCGCTTTACTAAAATCATTTATGACATCGTCTTAAATTTAGGCTATTTATTCGAATCGAATGTAAGGCCTTAAAAGGTAGCCTCAAAATATTTTGTACTAAGCCTCAAATCCAGCGTGGTACTCTTTTCCCTATGGCTAATTTGACAGCTGCTCTTATTTTGTCATTTACTTTACCGGTGTGCTGTTTATAAATCTCCCTAGGAGATGCAGGAAAACTAAAAAAAGATTAACTAAATGAGTGGAAAAAGTCCCTCTGCACAAAAGTGTTCCCTCTGCTTGCGTCTGATTGCATTCGTTCTGTGATCATACTGTGTTTGGCTGTGTCTGTCGATGGGCTCAGTTGATGCTCGAGCGATGCGTATCAACTCTTTGCAACATTATAAATTGGGGGAAGACGCCACTGTTGCATATCTTAGTTTTCCGTCTTTACAAATAAACAGAACACAGCTCCCTCGGGCTGTTTTGAAATATCGTCTTTCCATGTGTTTTCATATTTTTTTCTGGGATTAATTACGGGGAAAAGCATGATGTTACTTAGCAGAACATAGTGCTGCGAATGCAAAGAAATCAGGAAGGTTTGAAATGGAAAGCATATGAAAACGTTATCTTGTTTTCGTCCAGCAATCGTACTACTGTCTAAATGTTTTTATCATACGGCTACAGATCCGTAATCGCACTTGTTACTGTTATGGGTCAGTGGTAAGTCTTTGATTGAATGCCACAAGCTGCTTGCCGCAAGATATCAAGTTTCCCCTTGAATTTTTGTCGCATGCGTCTGATTCGTGGCATAATATATGTCACATTACCCGACATTTGCGTGCAATTCTCAAGCGTATTAAGTCACCGCGGTTGAATGTGCGTTTGAGCTTCTAGGGTATCCGCGGTCACAATGCCTACAGTTTTACTTATATTTTACACCCTAAATAAATGCTCTTTTCCGTAGCGGCGTATTCAGTCTAAAGCAGGAAAATCTTTTACTTCTATGTGTTCTAAGTGTTAATGACTGACCATCCACCTATTCATTCATCGTTGAATCGCTTATCGAATGTAGACAGGGCAAACAATGCCAATTAGATCAAACTCTGTGTCAGTGATGAACTGCTGCATTTCATTATTTGTGAGCCATAGAAACATATAGAAATAACATTTCTTCATACTATACTATGATGCGTGTCTCCCCAAATGTGGGTGCAGTTTAATTTTTGATTTGATTTCTGTTTTTCAGGCTGGCTTTTCGAGATGACTCAGCACCCTTTCCATCCTCTGTTTCAGGCACGCTTAAGGGTTTGTTTCTCCCCCGAAGGACGAAACTGCAATACCAAGTCTTAAAAGTGCGGCATTTCCACCTGCGAAGCTGAGCGGAACCAAACGAGCCGTGACACGAGGGAGGAACCGCATTATACCGCAAAACAGTCAGTTTGCGGAGATATTCATTAAATAGGAGTGTTGCGTGATTTGATGCCAGGTTACATGTATCTTAACTGATCTAGCCGCGCCAGCTCCATTACACGCCGTATTGTTGTTTTACGCGAAGCTGTAAATTTGGCTGTAATTCTGTCAGGTACTTTTGAGTACCCCATAAATCTAACTGTCTCCTTCCCACAGATTTTCCCACTTTCTGTGTCGCTACACGCCCCCTTTCCCCCTGCTTTCGCAGGCATTGTCCATGACTTGGCAAAGGTGCCTCCTTGGGCTGTAACGCCGCCATTACATTAGGCTCTATTAAAAAGGCGCTGTTGGTTTTGGGAGTTGGCGGCGTGAATGCGCGCTTGCTTTCAGCAAACTGATCCGGCAGCATGCCGCCAGATACACGCGCTTTGTCGGTAAACAAAAAGAGCCCGGACCTCGTCTGACTTCCAACTGACATCATCTTCATACAGGTTTACTTATAAAGGACGTAAAAGATACGGTAACATCAGCGGGTGTCAGTGGACACGTGCATTATTCCTTAAGAGAGACACCCCTTCCTGTGAAAGTTCTTTATATTTTTTTGTTTCATGTTATCCTTAGTTTTCTAAGCACAGTTTAGAAGACTAAGGGAATGTTGAAAATCATTCATATGTGATGGAATCCCCAGATTTTCCAGATACATTGTTATACAATGCTACGATAAACCTAAGTTATTCTTTCCAACATCTGCGATTTTTCTCCGTCCAGATCAATAGTGGGAATCTGTCCAAGCAAAGTTTCATTAAGTTCATTAAGTTTAATCTTTTCCTGGTTGTAGCAGCATAAGGAGATGGAAATAATTAACTATTAGTTTTTTCAGCCGTGAAAGGAGGAAATTTTTGTGACTGGTTTTTAGTGACAAATTTTCACATGTACCCTGGAAACATCTAATTTTCATCGCGGTAGCTCCTATTTGTCATTCCCTCCCAGAATCCTATGCTTTAGGTGTCGGGGTGTGTTTAGGGTGAATGCTTGTGGCTCACTATGGAGGACAAGATACAGTAGCAGACTAAAAGTGTAATTGTCTGGTGGTTCGCATAAAAGGTCTCTGTCTGACCATATGTTTGATTAAAGGGGATCATTATAACATCGCCTGCCAATCCCACCCCTCCACCCCCCCCCCAAAAAAAAGACAGAAAAAGCGAGAAAGCAGGAAGAAAAAAAAAAGAGTTCCTCATTACCCCCCACCCCCAGGCACTATCCCTTTCCTGGGCTTGTTTGATGTGGAAATGAGGCCATTGAAGGCAGGCCATTGAAAAGGCTGCAAGCCCAAATAGGTTTTTCCACTAAAGTACGTCTGCTGGGCCAATCCACACGTTCTCTCCCCACCTGGTGGGCTCATGGTCTGTCACATACATCCCCCTCCCTCCCAAACAAGGAAACCCGAAACGCCAGTAACACCCGTAACGCATATGCATAAGTACCAAAGGGATAATTGTCACCCGCCTACCCTCCCCCTCCCACCCCCCACCCCGAGCACTCAGCTGGACCCTGGCTGATCTGCCATTTCCAGTGAGGTCCGGCAAACCGCCGAGATCCCATACAGCGCGGCCGATTTCGGCCAACGGGCATCTTACACTGGAACTGCTTTTACAGCAAAGGAGGTATCGAGAGGGAAAGGCGGGTTCGCTTAGAAGGCAGACTAACTTTTCAGAGACTGTTTGCGCACATTCGGAAATCTTTGGGGGGAAAAGCGAAGCAGTAGGATTGGGTGCTTCCAGTGAAGTTGCGCAGCGCCGCTTTTAACTTTGTCTCCCAGCCCGTCCTTTAACGTTTCTGCCTCCTACTCTTTGCCTGCTGTTCCTCACTTTCGGATGTTGCCCCGAGATATATTATTTATGCCTACCTGTCTCATGCCGGGTATGATATGTCTTGCATATGCTCCACCTTGTTCTTCGCGTTCAATGACACCTCAGTGTTTTGAACCGCCGAGAGAAGCTTCTCTTCCCCGACACATGGCCGTCTGACACAACTTGAAGTATGTCGTTCGGCCCACCTTATCCCAGAACCATTTAATGCTGCTGCAACGCGTGAAAACACCAAGCATTTCTTTTCTTATATGGTCTTAGGTAGATTTATGCAACTGTGTGTTATATGCTGTTAAAAGAATCGGTTGCGTTATTATCGTTTGGGGCTGTTACATTTGCATTCGGTGACTGCTCAGTGAAGGCTTGACTTACAGCTTTGCAAGGCCCGTTATTTTTTTTTTCTTCCTTCGCCAAATGTTTATGACGGGAGAGACGGTGACAACAAGTAAACATGCGAACAGAGTGACAAACTTGCATCAGCTCACTCATCACTTAAGCAGACTAAGCGATCAAAGGGTGCGCATTATGTAGGTCAGATGTTGGGAGCTTGCCCCTTTCAAGCTACCATTTTGATTCAGTTGCTAGGCAGCCCCCCCCCTGTTCGACGCCGAGATAACAAAGCCCCTCTAGAGAGAGGGGGATCTACAGAAGATGGTGCAGATGGGGGGGGGGGTTTGGAGAGGGTGGATTGGGTGGTGGTGGGGTGGACGCAAAGCAATGCGGCATTCATGACCTGCTTTTAAAGATTTCTAAAAGCAGAAGAGAGGCAGCAGACAGTGATTCCATGTGCCACCCACCCAGCAGGTCCTCTGGGGCGTGATATGCCTGTATCTTCAGGTTCTGTCTTTGGACTTTTGTAGTCTTTGTCTCTCTGAGACTATACACACACACTCATGTAAAATCTTCTGGGCAGGGAGAGGATGTTTGCTCGTGGTCAAAGCACTTTTTTTTTTTTAAAGTACTATGACAGCGTGGGTGGGTGGTGTTTGTCATCCGGTGCCGCCGTGTGACTGAGAGCACCCTTGGGGAGTTGTGTGCATCTCAGGCACCCTGCCTGCGACACTCCAGCACAGTCATGCTGTTCCCTTACCAAAGATTCCCTGTCTCATGCTCCGGTATCAAACACTAACCTCGCAAGGGTCTCCGTCCGCTATCTCTCTCTAAACAGGACTGCCGAACACTTGGCTTCCTTTAAAGTCTGTTTATTGTAGACTTATTTTTTTATTGCAATTTTGATTTAGGGAAAAATTCTTTGATTTGTGTCCAAAGATATTACATTTTACTCATCCCACACAACGTAAGTATAGGGACAGGTTATAATCGATATGTGCTGATTAGGATTCAAACCCACAACCTTTGCATTGTTAGCACAGTGCTGTGCTTGTTGAACTACTGCCTTTAAGCATAATTACACTTTATCTTTGTTTTTTTGTATAAAAGAATTGGTTATCTTGGTAAAATTGTGTTTATTAGCTTCCTGATGTTCTTTAATGTTATATTGCTAAAATAGACTTAAATATATATATTTTCTGCTACCAGATCAAATGTTTAAAATAATTCACTGAAAGCATTCATGAGTTTTATTGAACTCATTTCAGATATGAAATATTAATATTTCCTGGAATATCATACCGTCCTTGAAGAAATTGGCCCTGAATTTTTTTGCCGTTGCACATTTGCCTGACTTTATCTCTTTGCGTTTTGGCTGAGATAGTGCTGAATTCCCCGGCTGAGTATAAGCAAGCGGCGAGAGCGAGATGCTGTGTTGCGTTAAGTCAGTAAAAGTCCCTCCTGTAGGACTGGGAGTTTTCCCTCCGTTGTGTCACGTGACCTGTAGTACGAGGAGCAAGTAGATATGCTTGACAGATACTGTATTAGTGGAAAGGACACCCTGTCTTCAGTGCAACCAGGCTGTTATGAGTTATATGCTTCACGGGCACTATATTAGCAGAGAGCATAACGTTTTGAGCGCACCAAGGTAGAGATGGAGGGACTTTTAAACTGGGCTTAAAATAACAGGGGAAAAAAAACACCAGCCCAAGAATACAAGGTGTTTTTGCTATAGTTCCAGGTTTTAAGTGTTGTCCAGATCGGAGTGCTCCCCTTTTAGTCTTAGTATATCAAAAATAACATGTTTGTATGCTCACTGCTATATCAGAAGCCACGAAGACTCTCCCCCTAAAATGTGTCTGACCTCAGTCCCCGATTCCTGCGTTTTAACTACCTGAGTTGACTGATGCTTCCTGAATGAGCGGTTTCACTTCTGCCTGCGGTTTGACAGGACACCCAAAGCGGTGGGGCGCTTAAGTTTGTTTCAGGAGGCGATTTTTTTTCCAAGGAGCGTATTTCTGGTCTGTGGTCGCCGAGCTACTTTTCACATATGTAGGCTGAAAATAGCCGGTGGTGCTTGATAACTAGCCACAAGGGTGACTGTGATTTTAGGGCTGAGATATAATCGAGGTCTCAGCACAAAACCGCAGGACGAGACCCTCGGACAATGAGTCTTTGGTTTGACCCAACCGAGGGATGCTGGATAGAGGTGGCTTTGTGCTAAGGATGGACACCAGGTGGGAGAGAATCAACGATGGCCGCTCTCTTGACAGCCAGACAAGGCCAGGTCTGTCCCCTGCCAACACTTACCTGCACTTTCATTATTCGGCATGGCGAAAACACAGGGTTCCTTGTTACTTGACCCCAGCCAAAACATTGAGGCAAATATATCTCCAGCAGCCACTCTCCTTCATAGCTCATGTAGACAATGGCCACTCAAATGGCTGGTTTCATTTTAAAAGGCCATCTCTGGTCAGGCCATTGGTTCAAGCTTTGCCCTAGGGTCCAGACAAAGTGCAGCTGAAGTGACTCTTTAGCATCTGAGACTTTTGTCCGGGTCTTGTAGATGGATTGTTTTAAGGGAAACAACAACCAAGAATATGTTCTTTTCCAGACAGTGTCCCATGTATCCAAAACAGAGTGTTTAGATAAAAGTCGCTTTTGTGATGTGACCGGGAAACAGAGTGATTTGTGTTGCCTGCAAAGCATAAAGAGGTGTGCACAATTCACCAATGGGTGGTTTTATCTTGGAGCTGTCATGCAACTTGTGTTTTGCATATTGTTTTACTTGTTTTTTTAGTATTCCACATGCTAGGAAGACAAAAAAATCTGTCTTTGAAGACACCTTCCTGTTCTTGGTCATTAACCGAAACCTGACCCTAACTTCACCAAAAAGAAGCAGTCCCACTCCTTGCCAATGAACACATCTGAAGGATGCTGTGATGCTGTGCATTTGAAGGAGCCTTCGAAGCGGGACTGCCTTGTGACGCATTCGGTCTTCCAGTGCAGCCTTAGAAAGATGCAGCCCCTGAATTCAGACACAGCCATAGAGACAGTGGTGTTTTTGAAGCTCTTCGGAAAGGGGGACACGTTCACTGATGAAGTCCTCTGCAGGACACAGCCCCCCGCCTGCATCCTGTGCCCTCCATACAGGAAGCAACAGCTCCGTTACAGTGATTATCGGCATTGTGTTCCTGCACTTGGGCCTGTTTACAGGAAAACACACAGCCCATAAACAGGACACCCCACGGCGGCCATGCCAGCAGGCTGCCCGTTATTCGGGCGAGACGCTCCGGCCTGCTTGTAAAGGCCCCAGCTGGCCCATGTGCAGCTAGTTAGTCCCCTTCACGCTGCCCATTTCATTGTTGCGGAGCCCTGCCAACGCCCCCCAGGTGTAATACATAGCTGGCGTCGCCACTGCAGGCAATGATTGGCCAGGCATCAGCAGAACCGAGGTTTGGCCAGACATTTTGTTAGCCTTTTGCTCAAGCTGTTTGCCGGAAGATCTGTTAAATAGAATAAAAGGTGTCTTAAAATGAGCCGTCTGGGGTTTTTTTCAAAGAGGACTGTGAGAAGGTATCAGAAAATGGCTGATGTGGGGCACAGTTATATTTTACTAGGACATCTTACACAACAAACAGTGGTCCAGAGAGTCCGTTAAATAAATAAAACCAGGTACTGTGGCTGCCGCTTAATTATTGAATGGTCAACAAATATGATTTTTTTTCACATTATAAAGTAAACAGTTGTCTGGAATGTTGACTAATTAACGTGACGTCGGTGGGATCTGAATATCCCAGCGTGCTCGCGAGCGCTTGTAAATAGCGTGTACTTCTTGTCAGCAGGGATACTTCTTGTGCTGTGTATCCAGCTGATGCATGTTCCCTTACGTGTGTTTGTACCCGATCTTTGCCCGATCCTGACATGTCAATGTGTAAATACCCGCCGCGCGTGTGCCTTACTGTCCTTAGTGTAACTTCCCCGTGCTTCTCCGCCACTCTGTCTTTGTGCTCTTGCTTACGCCTGGTCCTTTTAAGGACGGCCTTAAAAGGGCAACCTTGTGAAAGTCCGTGCCTCTTCGTGTTTACGATGCCTCGGTCTGCCCGGCGCCACATTGTGTTTGACTTTAGGGAAATCACGCTTCATGTTCCACCTGGCTACTTGCGGAGTGCGCAACAACTGTAAGTCACGTCTACACTGCAACATTTCCCTTAAAAAGAGAGTTTTCAGCAAAAACAATCATTCACACAGAAATTTTCACATAGTTTACAGCAATATTTTGATCTGCATTGACACAAGAGAAAATGTATATAACGTAGCGGCTTACATTGGGCATGCACGTATAGTAAATTAGTTTCTTTTTACACATATATGCAAGTCACACTGTGTAACATGATAGTTAGCTGCGTACTGGTCAGCAACGGGAAGCACCAACAAAAGCAGGTCTTTCCAATCCACCATGTTGGAATACTGATTACGTCCATGGATGGTGATAATGTGACCAATCAGATGATGAGAGGGATGGGTCATGTGATGAGTAGTGACCAATTAGGACGCTTTCAGAGTGTTCACTTCTCTTCTCTTTCTTTAAGTGCCCGTTTTCACTCATCCACACTGCATCGCTAAAACAAAGTTTTCAGAAGTAAATGGCTCTGAGAGCATTTACTGGTACACATTTTAAACAATAATCTAAATTTTAACCTTAGATCATAAATTAGTAGACTTATAATTTTGTCTGACACCGGCAAGAGATGGAGCTTCTTTTTTGGTCAGGTTAGGGTTAGGTTTGGGTTATTGAAATCGCGCCGATGTTCGGCACCATCTGCCATGGAAAAACCACGGGGTAGCAGAAGCGCTAAAGGTTCCGACACTCCTGTTAATGTTTGTTTTTCTTTTCTTGCCCATTTCCCAGATTAAAAAACAAGTGTCTGTGGTTTCCCTGGCCTTGTGTACTTAGAAAGGCTCCAGAGATTGTGGGCCCCTTCCCTCCTGCCACGAGATGTGTCAGTCTTAGAGATCCTCGCGCCAGAGGCTGGCGAGCATTCCGGTGATGGCAAAGCAGCGCTTCACACGGCTCGCTTCCCAGGCGTGATCGGTGGGGATGCCCTCACTTTCTCACTGCATGGGACCTGGGCCCTTTGGGGGCTCCTTGCAGTGCCACAAGTTGCCCAAGTGGGCACCAGAAGATACTAAATAGTTACGCTTTCAGTCTTTTTGGCTAATTCTGACTGTGTTGGTGGACGACAGAAAAGAAACTGGAAACTGGAATGACTTTATGCTTCCAGTATTTGCCCATGCAGGTCTTTATAGAAGTTTCAACACAGCAACCGATACCAGATATGTCGGCCTACAGAGGGCTATTTCACGTGAGAAAACTCTTCTTCTTTTTCTGCATTAATCGACATGCCTAAGGGGCAGAGATTAACAACTCCTGTTTGTTTTTAATTAACTCTGCGGTTGTTTTGAGACGTGCGGGTGACGAGGTGAGGGTGTGTGTAGGTGGGCGGAGGTGTTTCTTCCCCTGTCCCTTTGCTTGCTGGCCGCCCGGTCCTGGAGGGAAGGAAGCCCCCGGCACAGTCACGGAGATCAGGCACGGCACACCGCTTTGTCCTTTATTGCTCCCTGACACGCACTCCCCCTACCGTTGAGGGGGGCGGTGCCAAAACTGAGAACCGGTTTGGTGGATCAAGGATCCAGGTCACCAGGGGGACACACATTGAGACAGTGGTGTGTGAGTGCGTGGGTTATGTATATATTACATTGTGGGGACTAAAACCTGTTATTTTGACATTGTGGGGACCATAACCAAGGTTATGGCTGGGTAGAGGTTAAGGTTATCATTGTTGGGATTAGAGGTTTTCCTCATAGAAATTAATGGAGAGTCCCCACAAAGATATGAATATAAACTCGGGTGTATGTGTCTGTGTGTCTGCAGTGTGTGTATGCGTGTGTGTGAGTGTGATACAGTTCTCCCTCCTGCCATGCAGCGGCAAATGGAAAATCATGGATTTGCTGGGGAAGGAGAAGTGCAGGATTGGTGGTTGTGGGTAAGGATGGCAGTGGAGGGGAGGGGGTCCCCACTAAACGTGATGGGTACGGATGGCATTTCGCACTGGCTTTGCAGCTGCCGCCTCCTCATCTGCGTTCATAGCTTTGTCACGACCGCTGGCGTCGACCACGCTGATGAACCCTCCCTGCGGAACCCTCGCTCGATAAAGTCTTGAAAACGTCTGTGTCCCAAGCGTAAGAGCAGCTCTTAAATTAACCGGATGAGCATCTGCGAGGGACGAGCTGCAATTAAACCTCAGTCATACAGTTTCACCGTCCGCTACAGAGTCCCACCTCCCAGGGGGCCGTTGGGTTACAACGGGAAGCACGACTACCTTAAATCATAAATCCAGAAGCCTTCATTTTCAAATCAATCCCAATATAAATGACTGAAACCATTTTCTTTCAAGTTAACTTCACATCCTTTCATCAGAATAATTTTTCAACCACTTATTCCAGTCAGGGTCACTGGGGGGGGTGACTGTTCCAGGCAAAACTGAAGCAGAAAGCGGGGGGCTGCAAAGCTATAATCGGATGGTACTCATTAACTTGAAATCATTATACAACTAACTTTGACAACAGGCTTGGAAATTCTGACACATTGTTTCCAGAACGTGACACTCCTTCAAACAAATACACTCTTTACTATGTGCGCAGTGTTTGGCTGTGTTACTTGTAGCTCACAACGGGTTTCTTAACTGTGATTTTAAGTCCCCCCCCCCCACACTTATGAACCATGACCAAGATACATTTTATGGTAGTTCATATTTTTGGTTGATACTGGTCTCAGGGGACTTCATGATATTTAACTGCAGACGCCTTTATTAAAACTCTTAGTTTGAGTCTACAAATCATTTTGTTGTTTAAAATCTACATCACCGTGAAATATATAGTGAGTCTGGACATTCGCAAGCTGGACGCTGTGAAACCAGCCACGGATAGCACACTGCGGCACTTCTGTGATCCTGAAGCAGATCCGGGCCGATATGCTAAATGATCGGACCTCATGGGAGGGCTTGTCATCCAAGGCCTTTGCAGGTGCGCTACTCCTGCATTCTTTCTGCCGCGAGGAGGGACCCGCTGCCAGGGACGAGAGCGGCATTGGGTTACCGGTATCTTAACCGAGGTGTAAAGACTACAGAGACCAGGAAAGGCGTCTTCCAGCACGCTCTGTGTCACCCCATCTTCCTGTCATCCTCGTGTTTAACGCTCTCCTCCAAGGCCCTTTGTTATAGACACGGCCTAAAACCAGGAGGATGTGGCCTGGAAGCGTGAAATTGCCACAGTGGGAGTGGAAGTGGGTGTCAGCTGAAATGGAAACACAACAAAGTTCAAGAAGTCCCAGTGAGCTTCAGCGAGGAAAGAGAGAGAGAGAGAGAAAACAGGGGCTGCATCATCTTTAAAATATCTGCTGGAAATAACATTATTTGAGCAAAGTAGTTTTCGTGTGGGAAAGTTGATGTCCCGCCAGGCCAGCCCTGTTTTTGAGCTGACAGGATACAAATACAACTGCTGTTTTACAGCTAAATAAACCAGATTATGTCACATTTCCTGCTTTAACGATCGCTAATTACCTGTGTGATGGCTATATAAAATCCACAGCTATGGGAGATAGCTCTGAAAATGTTGACGGTTGCACAACGTCTTGTAAAATTCTGAGAATTATATTTGTCCCTTGCTTTGTTCTCATTTCCCATCCATGCCTGTTTGTCTTATGCAGGATCGCAGGGGTCCAGAGCCAATCTTAGAAACAAGAGGCACAAGGTAGGGAACAACCCAGGAACAACCCGTCACAGAGCAGTCACACACACCTATGGACAATTTGGTAACTCCAATTAACTTAGCATGTTTTTGGACTGGGGGGGGTGACTGGAGAACTCAGAAGATACCAGGGGGAACATGCAGGTTCCATACACATAAGGCCAGGGTGGAGACTCGAACCCTGGTCCTAGAGATGTGTGGCCCCCTTGCCAAGCACTGTGCACCCCCAGACTTATAATAATGTAACAAAGTGATGAATCTAAAAGAATGTGTTGAGTAGCCGTCAGAAACAGGGTTACTACGCCGACAGCATGGCGGCGCCGGAACAGTGTGGGCTTGCGAGTGTTTTAATCCCCGTTCGCGGGCGCGTGGGAAGCCGGTCTGCTCTGCCGAGCCGAAACACAGGCCCTGGTCGGTGGCACGTCCTGCCGCGGCCATTTTTAGCCCAGTGGTGATGTAAGAGGCCGCCCCCAAGAGCGAGGCGCGGGGGTGCAGCGGCCGAAAGGAGCTGGTGGCTCTGGCGTCCTGCCGACCAGGAGGCACAAGACTATTGAGGAGGCTCCACCTCACTCCAGTGACCTCCTTCTGAACTGTGACCTGTCAGAATACCCGGGGGGGTTCAAAAATACAACCCCCCCCCCCCCCGAGATGAAACAGAAGGGGCAACCAGAGGAAGGGTAGCATCTTTGTCAAGCCAAGGGCATTGTGGGTAATTTGGTAAAACCAGCTGCTGAGAGACTTGCAGGGAAGAGGCGGAGGGGCCGGGTGCGAGATTGGCTGCTCGGCGCCCCCTGTGGGACCACAGAGGCTGCAGCTGCGGAGCCGAGGGCTGCTTCCCTGGAAAGCTGAGCCTGGAAGGGGTCCAGGGATATTTAAGGTCAAATGGCAGGAAAAGAGGGATGTTCCAGTGGCACACAGGCACAAACACACAGTCACCGCGCACACACGTACACCACAGGGCTCTGGCCCTGTGAGAGTCAGCCTTGGACGCGATCATCCTAAAGTGGTTGTGAGGCCTTGCAGCATCTGTTGCCAGTGTCAAGGGGATTTGGGAGGCGGGGGGTTGTGTTGATACAAGCTTGCATCAGCAAGAAGGAAGATTCCAGCGAAATATCCCTGGTTTGAAATAGCCAGCCTAAATTGAGATCATTCAGGCTGAGGACAGGACCATATAGCACACGACGGAAACGTAGATGTGGAGGGGGGCAATGCTGGGTCGAGTGCAGATTGGACCCCTCTCCCACACCCCACCTCCCAGTCCGGTCCAGTTTGCCCCCCCCCACCCCCACTCAGCAGGCGGCCTGCCGTGCGTGTCACACACGCCCACCTTCCAGAGGTGATTACGAGCACGAACAACAGGCAGTAAAAGAGCCTGGCGCCAGAGCTTGGCCACAACGTCACGTTATCACATCTGTCAGCAGGAAACAGGGAAGGATTAAGGGTGGGGGTGGGGACTTGTGGATCCCACCACCCCAAACCCATCAGCTGTCATGGTTACTGTGGGCGCTAAACACCCGCCACTGTTGTTGTCATCGCCGCTCAAAGGAGCTGTTCTTCTCGTCCCGGAAATAGACGTCCACCCGTGAGGAGCTCGCTGGCCGTATGGCGGCCCTCCCTGATGTTCCTTAGGGTTTTAGCCCGTCGTAACACCTGTCAGGTATCCGGGAGACAGCAGGAGGCCACTCTGGGCTCATGAGCAAAAGGTGCGGAGGCCAGGGCGCGGAGGCCAGGGCACGGAGGCCAGGGCGCGGAGGCCAGCGGGCGGAGGCCAGCGCGCGGAGGTCAGGACGCGGAGGCCAGGGCGCGGAGGCCAGCGGGCGGAGGCCAGGGCGCGGAGGCCAGCGGGCGGAGGCCAGCGGGCGGAGGCCAGCGGGCGGAGGCCAGGGCGCGGAGGCCAGCGGGCGGAGGCCAGGGCGCGGAGGCCAGCGGGCGGAGGCCAGCGCGTGGAGACCAGCGGGCGGAGGCCAGGGCGTGTAGGCTTGTGTTACATATTCAGTGGAAGAAGCCATTCACCTTTAATGATTAGAATTAATTTTTTTAACTCCCCACTAGTGCTGTTTGAGTTCCAGATAAATCAGGTGGACAGATTGAGTTTCAGTGGGTATCTGTGGGTTTCTGTCAGTATCTGTGCTTGTGGGTGAGAAGTGACCCCCCCCCCCCCCCCCCCCGCACTTAGAGACCCAGGTCGCTGCGGGCTCTGCACAGGCACAAAGAGGCCCCCCCAGACCATTGTTCACAGACTGTGGGAGCAGTGTGATACAGGGCAGTAGGCGGGGGCTGTGAGAGCCGTGAGTGATGGGGGACATAGACGGTCACAAGAGGCACAAGGCTACAGCCAATCCCCCCCCACCCCCACGCCTGATAAATTCTGCAGAAAATTTGGTGCGAGAATTCTTAACATTAAGTATAAAAGTGCCTAACACAGCTAGATGAATTTCAGGGTTTATACAGACATCCTGATACACGTAGATTCTGGCTTTCTGCCCTTCCTGCTCGTCCTCAGCACTGTTGGGGAAGCTACTCACAGAAGCAATCCACGACAGACAGAGGTGGAAAGTCCAGGTCCAGGGAGTACAAATCCAGGCCAAAGTTTTGTTTCAACCAACCAGTGGTGTATAAAGAGTCTCATGCACAGAGAACTCAGCTGGTTGGTTGGAACAAAACCTTGGCCTGGATTTGTACTTCCTGGACCTGATCTTTCCACCTCTGTCTTTAATGGATTACTTTTGTGAGTAACCTTCTCCCCACTAATTCTCACCCCTAATACTTCCTGAGGTTCACTTTCTCTCTCTCTCCTTCCTGTCCAGCTCCACTGGCTTTGTTCTTGGCCCAGTCGTCCCACATCACCCTGACATCACAGTGAGACTGTGAGGTTCCTGTTAACTGCCTTCATCCTCCTGGAGACACGGAGGTCAGTCCTGAATGCCTCCCCCCACCCCCCCATGGGTCTCCTGTTAACCAGACAGACTGTGCTAGAATCCCCCCCCCCCAGTAGCACTTTATCAGGGCTCATCTCTCCACTGGCCCTGCAGAATCTCTCAAGGTTTGTTTTCATCCACCACAGCTCGAGATTCCCCTGCCAGCCCCCCCCACCCCCACCACACACCGTTCCTCCTTCCCTGTATCCTATTAGCCTCCAGCCTCCCCATTCCACCAGGAATCTCTGACCCCCCCCTGCCGTTTCTCACTAATCTGTCACTTCTGTGCATCTGCTAAGTGTTTTTCTAGGTGACATGTGCTTCTCCGGATCTCTCCACTAAGATCAGGTGCTTCTAACACTGACAACTAACAGAACAGACCGAAATAGAATTCTCTCCAAACGATGTGTGACTGCAGTTCTATGTGAAGTGTTTTAACATCTTTTAACATGGTAGAAACTGAGGCGACCTCTTGGAACAAAATTAAACATGACATCTCTGTCACTGCAACTCGATACTAGTTAAGTATTTACGGGAGATAAACCATTAAGTAATTTCTCATTCATATTTACTTCTCATTTACATTTTTACATCCCATCTGCACCTAATAGTTGCATGGTTGTGAGATTGAATCCCACCTTCTATCTTGTGATTACACATGTGGGTGCCCACAGTGCGTTCTTGTGCTTCTCATTTCTGTGCTTCGCCATTCTGTGCTTCGCCATTCTGTGCTTCTCATTTCTGTGCTTCGCCATTCTGTGCTTCGTCTTTCTGTGCTTCGCCATTCTGTGCTTCGTCTTTCTGTGCTTCGTCTTTCTGTGCTTCGTCTTTCTGTGCTTCGCCATTCTGTGCTTCGTCTTTCTGTGCTTCGTCTTTCTGTGCTTCGTCTTTCTGTGCTTCGTCTTTCTGTGCTTCTCATTTCTGTGCTTCGTCTTTCTGTGCTTCGCCATTCTGTGCTTTTCATTTCTGTGCTTCGTCTTTCTGTGCTTCGTCTTTCTGTGCTTCGTCTTTCTGTGCTTCGTCTTTCTGTGCTTCTCATTTCTGTGCTTCGTCTTTCTGTGCTTCGTCTTTCTGTGCTTCGCCATTCTGTGCTTCGCCATTCTGTGCTTCGTCTTTCTGTGCTTCGTCTTTCTGTGCTTCGTCTTTCTGTGCTTCGCCATTCTGTGCTTCGCCATTCTGTGCTTCTCATTTCTGTGCTTCGTCTTTCTGTGCTTCGCCATTCTGTGCTTCTCATTTCTGTGCTTCGTCTTTCTGTGCTTCGTCTTTCTGTGCTTCGTCTTTCTGTGCTTGTCATTTCTGTGCTTTGTCTTTCTGTGCTTCGTCTTTCTGTGCTTCTCATTTCTGTGCTTTGTCTTTCTGTGCTTCTCATTTCTGTGCTTCTCATTTCTGTGCTTTGTCTTTCTGTGCTTCGTCTTTCTGTGCTTCTCATTTCTGTGCTTTGTCTTTCTGTGCTTGTCATTTCTGTGCTTGTCATTTCTGTGCTTCTCATTTCTGTGCTTCGTCTTTCTGTGTGTACTTCATGGTTGGAAGGTTCAGTATCCATTGGTAAATTTTTATCTCTTCTTTAAAAGGAGATAAAGGTCCAGAAAAAAACCTGTTGCTCGATCCGTTAAATTCCAAGGCTGAGTCACCATGGAGTGTCTGCTTCCAACAGCATGGGTTCCTGCATGGAGTGTCTGCTTCCAGCAGCATGGGTTCCTCCATGGAGTGTCTGCTTCCAACAGCATGGGTTCCTGCATGGAGTGTCTGCCTCGAACAGCATGGGTTCCTCCATGGAGTGTCTGCCTCCAACAGCATGGGTTCCTGCATGGGGTGTCTGCTTCCAACAGCATGGGTTCCTCCATGGAGTGTCTGCTTCCAACAGCATGGGTTCCTCCATGGAGTGTCTGCTTCCAGCAGCATGGGTTCCTGCATGGAGTGTCTGCTTCCAGCAGCATGGGTTCCTGCATGGAGTGTCTGCTTCCAACAGCATGGGTTCCTGCATGGAGTGTCTGCTTCCAGCAGCATGGGTTCCTGCATGGAGTGTCTGCCTCGAACAGCATGGGTTCCTCCATGGAGTGTCTGCCTCGAACAGCATGGGTTCCTCCATGGAGTGTCTGCTTCCAACAGCATGGGTTCCTCCATGGAGTGTTTGAGATTTTGAAAACAAAGATAATTGGCCTTTTTCAAAACAGATGAAGCCTGTAAAGTCTAGCCATGCTTCCAGCTAGTAATTTCAACTGTCAGAAACATCTGGAGAGATTCTGAGGACCAAAAAATACATGAAAAACTTCTCATACACTTGCCAGAGATTTGCGAAATATAACTGACATATTACTGCAATGCATTGTCATAAATAAGTAATATCCCTGACAACCCTGAAACATTTTGAGCAATACTGACCGTTCAACCACAGCTGTAGAATAGACTCAAAAAAGGGTTAATGAACACCTTGTACAGCATGCGGTGGATCCTCGGGGCTGTACGGGAGCCAAGAGCATTGAGTGGGTGGAAGAACATGCTGATATCAAGAAACCTTAGAATCGTTCGAGAAACTGAAGGTGACATCACGTCCGATATTTCAGCCAGAGAACTATTTAAAGCAAATCTCTAGGCGTCCTTGCAGGACAGTAACATGAAGGTTTCTGAACGGCCATCACAGAACTGGACTTCATTCAAAAGCTGTGGGGAACCAAAAACATGAAGTGGAACTGGAAGAGTCAACTGGAAAAATATGAAAGTTGGAGTAATACGACTCCTAGATACCTATAGCCAATGTTTGGAAGTTTTTACTACTGCTGATGTACAATATGCAGTTACACCATAAAATATGCTGGATGCAGAGAGGAAGACATTTCCATTAAAATGCAACATACTGGTCATTAAACAATACCTGTAACTACATCTGAAAGTATATTTTATGGCATTCACTGAAAAACAGGAAAAGAGCTGCTACAGTTAGTGGCTCAAAGAGCCGTTCTCTGACACCCCCACTCCCCCCACCCCAAAAAAAAGCATTCGGTTTGCATATGTAGACTGAGGCGATGGCTTCTGGTGCACGGCAATCAGCAAGAAGACAGGAGCGGTCAGTGTCTCTGCTGTCAGTGGGCTTGATGAAGGAGGAAGCAACAAAGTGTTTGTGTGTGGGGGGGGATCATGTATATATTACATAGAGGGGACAAAATATCGACGCAATGTGATAAAAAGCTGTTATTTTGACATTGTGGGGACCACCTTTTCACTTACAAGGGAATCTCAATTTTATAAACATTTGTGACTGCACTAAAATTGCCAAAAGTCTTGTATTTTGTTCGGTTACTTATGGTTAAGGTTAGGGCTGGGCAAGGGATAAGGTCATCATTGCTGGATTAGGGTTATGCCCATAGAAATGAATGAACGGTCCCCACAAAGATATGAATGAAGATATGAAACGTGTGTGTGTATGTGTGCCTGGCAGTAAACTCCCAGGAAGTCTTGCTGCCTGTATTAAGAAGCACACATGTGGCGCGCTGACTAAGACCGACCAGAAGAGCACGTTTCCTCAGCATCAGATTCCAGCCAACCCTGGGGTATTCTCAAGCATTCCCAGGCCAGCTGGTCGATAGAGTGCATTTGTGTTTCTGCTGGGGGCGGGTGGAGGGACACACACAATCACACGCACGCACACACACAGACGCTGGAATAAGCCCATGAGAGCTGAGAGCCATGGATGGGCAGTATCTCAGTTTAAGGGGTACCACGATCCCTGCTTGGCAGACAAGCCTTGGACCTCAGAGCCACAGAAGTGTCACCAGGAGGAAACTGCTGGTCTGGAATTACATGCTTTGTCCGGTTTGAAAGCTGAACTTTCCGCTGGATTACATTCAGTGTCATTCATATTGTTTATTCAAGTCACTCCATTAAGTTAAATTTTAATCTGAAAGAATGTCTGTAAATAAGCTTACCTCACACATTAGAAAAGTGAATATTTCTTGATGCCGACTGCTCGTTTGATAATTATTCAATTTTTTTAAGGTCCAAAAAGTACAAATCCAGGCCATGGCTTTGTTTCAACCAGCCAGTTGAGTATTCTGTGAATGTGACTTTTTATACTCAGTTGATTGGTAGGAGCAAAACCTTGGTCGGGATCTGTGGAACTTTTCACCTGTGAGGATACACAACTTTCTTCTTGCGTCCTCAATGCAGTTTGCTTTTTTATGTTTATTTTTTTTCTGTAAAACCACCCCCACTGAACAGCTGGAATGAACTGTCACAGTGTTGAACAATGAGGTGCCATCAAGGTGCCGCCCTCCCCCTGACCAGCGTCCCAAGACACGGGGCAGCGTTTAATCAGACCCATTAACGAGGGGCTTCTGTATGGAAATAAGACCTCAGCTGGCACTGAGAAGCCCTCCCTTGCTCTTTTGTTGAGGGGGGGGCATGATTCTGGTCTTTACATCAAAGGAAAGCAGCACGATTGTTTGCCTCCTTGGGCTTCAAATTAAGCCGTCTGGCCTGTTTGTTTGTTTTAATGAGGCTGAAATATGCACCGCCAAAGCAGGACCTCAGGTCTTTGTGACGCGTAGAGCATTATCAGGCTCAAGAGTGATCTGCACCCAGAAATGCTATGATGTTCAATTTCTTCAAGGGCTCTTAAGTGCATGTTATCAACATCTATTCATCCATTCCACGGCGCATCGCTGAAAAAGGCGGTCGGTTCAGGACACCCTTGACCATGTAAGTGCGGGTAGCACATGTGCTCACTGCCATTTCTTCTGCTTATTTCCTGGACTCCCTTAGCTTACCAGAGAAAGCAAGACAAGCAGAGAGAGGGGGCTGAGAGATTAATGTCCTGGGAATCATGCGGCAACACACACGTGTGTCTGAATAAGTGCCCAGCGGAGTAAGGGAGAGACACCCGAGGTCCGGACACAATACGGTGGGGCAAGTCGATCAATATTTGGTTGGTGGTCCCCGTGGGACCCGTATTCAAGGCTGGAGGTGTCATGGGATGCACATGGATGCCACCTCCTCTGGGGAAAAAAAAAAGACAAAAAGTCAAAGATCTGTGAAAATAGACCCCCCCCCCCGTTCTGTGTAGTTTCACTCACGCTAAGATAAATATACCAGCAAACTCTGCTCTACAATTGGATTAAAACAATTAAACCTAGACCATGTGAACACCCCCCCCAACCCCCTCAGTAATTTTATCATGCCCTGCCCCCCCCCCACAATTCTCCTTGACCCCCACCCTCCTCCTCGAAATATTTTTACAACTTGACCACTGCCGGTACTGACGAGGTCCAAGACCCTGATCGGTTACCTGCCGCTGTAGGTTTGTGGGTCAAAGGTCACAGCGGGCACACACCTAGTGGGCACTCATGCTCTGCCCTGCCATTAAACTATGTCACCGGGGGGGGGGGGAGAGATATAAGGGGGGAAAGTGAGGAGGAGCAGAGTGGGGGCTGGGGAGCTGGGGGCTGGGGAGGCTTGGGATTCCAAGCACGGCCATCCCTCACAGGCCTGCCTTGTTCAGCCCGCACAGTTGCTACACATGACGGAGTGCCCACTTTTCTCACCTCTCCTTACCAAATGCTGCTGGACAGCTGCTTCCATGTGACTCCTGGGCCCCAGCAGGGGGCGTGATGGAGCCAAACTACCCACATCTCCCATAGAGCAGCTTGAGGAACCAAAAAAAAAAACCCAAAAACAGATGGAAATGAGTCCGTAAGGGTCATGTGAACTTCACCTACCTTCAAACAACAAACCTAATCAAATTAGGAGCGTAACAGCAGCAGTGATAACTTGTAAGAACAACAACGTAAGATTTCACCCTCTCAAGAGGGAAATATTTTGGTAGCCATTCAAAATACCGACTGCATGGCACAGATCACCTCAAGATAAGGAAACATAAAGGCCATAATTCGCAGCGATCAAATGGTGCAGTCTTTAACCCCTCCTCCGTGCTCCATATGACTTCATTCACCCTTAAAAAGTCTTATCAGATCTCATTATCACACCACATAGCTGCATACCGGTACATCAAAGTCTTTGACTTGCAAGAGGAAGTTATTTTGTTGCTTAGATGACAAAAAATTCCTCACAATTTGCAACTGCGTCTGCTCTTAGGGTACTATGATAGAACCCCCAGGGGCCTTGAACTGCGTTCATCAGTGCACAGACGTGGCATAATTTCCATCTCCTGTTTTGCTGTAAGAATAATTAGCGTGTTTCTTTTTTAAGTCCCTTTCAGTCATTCAGGAACGCGTGCAGCGGCTCCGAGTCAAACGTCAATCTGATTTTTGCACCTTGCGGCCTCAGCAGGAAAAAAAACACGAGATGAGGTCATCTTCTGCTACAACTCCGTGGGTTTTAGGTGGGGGGGTGTGTGACCGTAGCAGGCTCAAAAACAAGAGAAGGAAAAGCTACAGGCTGGGCCAGCACGGATCACAGCAAGCACTGAACAGGATCTTTCTGAAAGGGGACCGAGGCCCTTGGCTGAGAGCCATTCTGCCCTTTAATCCACTTTTTCATCAATTTGTTGCCCTTCGCACACAGGGCCATGTTAAGAAAGTCCCATAGATAAAGCATTGAAAAGCTCCCTGGATCTGAGGACTTGTCACTGTGCCTGTGTATGTATACGCGTTTTCAAAAGGAAGGATTACGTTACCGCAGGGTTTGCGGGATATATAGGGGGCAGCTGCGTTACACAAGACAGGGATTAAATATGGCCTTGTGGAGCGGGATAAAGGCAGGGGTCCACGCTGGGCAATGTAACTGCAATGTTAGCGATCTAAAGAAAGACCCAGGGCACTCGGGCTACTTGGAAAACACAAACTCCCAGCAAACGCGACTCGTGCAGCGTCAAGTATCTAAGGAGCAGTACGGGAGCTCCAAGTACAATGAAAGTCATTAGGCATTATGCTGCGACTCTCAGGGCATTCTGGGTAGAACTTCCCCAGAGTATGTTGTTCTGCACTGTGGTATTAAAGGAGTGAAACACACACAGCAGGCACTTAAAAACCAGGGATGGTGCTGGTGATACTGATCGCGGAGCTGAACGGGTTTGGTATCTGCAGATAAGAGGCGCTTAATGTTCCCAGCCCAGACACCCCAGTGCTGGGAATGCTTATGTGCCAGTCAAAGCCACTGGTTTAAGAGCGACCGTGGAGTATTGTTCCCTCAGAACCATGTGGATCTCAGGTTCCGTTCCTGTCGGTCGGAGACACGGAGGATGTCTTAAAAGGCAAGTGTGGGGGGATTTCAACTGACACAAGAGAACCCCATTAATAAAGAATGCTTAAATAATGGATGGAAAATGAGATCACTGACCAATTTGGATATTATTTCAGAGGCTTCCTTGAGAAACAGCTCAGGTTATTCAATCTAACATCTAACTGTCCTTTTAAAGTATGTCTACAAGAGTTTGACCCATTCAATCGGTAATTTTTAATAAGAGGTACAAATATAGGGGTACACATTGTGTGAAATTTAACCCACAAGCTTTTTGCATCTCGCATGCTTATTTAGCATAAAAGTCCCAGTTCCTGTTTTGTGGCGCAAAAGCGACACATGAAAGTGGCCATTGCAGGTTCAGGAACTCAGAACCATGAACCAAGTTTCTCAACGTCGGTGGGAATGTGCCTTATGGAGCAGCCCTGACCTCCTACAAACAGCCCCCACAGGTGCACCTTCTCCCAGGGCTTTCATGTCTCCCCCAAGGAGACAACGTGTTACAATCCATAACTTCAGGAATTTAAACAACTTACTTTTTTTAAACCCACACTACAACCAATGATTTGGTACAAACCTCAGCCAAATACACAGGGGAGCCATAAAAAGGAAGACAAGGGGACAAAGCTGGCTGGAAAAGCATCTGCTTAATAATGAGGACAAAATGAACAACTGTTTGCTGAAGATGACCGAAACCCCAACTAGGCTATTTAAGTTAACTGGACTGTGAATGAGAAAGAACATGTGACACTGCGGTTATGGAACCGACAGTCAACAGGCATCAGAGAAGGCTGCCAAGCAGTCATGCATGAGAAGACAAACCGCGCCTTCGCCTTCTGCTAAATGCAGGTAAATAAGGACAGGCAGTCTCACTAGGATTGCTGTTCAGGAAGAAAACAGGATTTCTCATTTCCATGCATTCAATCGGGGCATTTAAAAGGCAACTGCAAGAAAAGACAACTTTTCGTACATTTAGAATCAGTTCATCATTTATTACTATAACACCCCCCTCCCCCAAAGTCCAAATATTATGAAGTTTGATTGGCAGTGACGGGTTGGAAATTACACATCAGAAAAACAGGATCTAAAATTAAATTGCTTATTTATTTTTTATTTAGAATTACAATGGTGTCCAACTTGTTCATCTTAGCCTATTCAGGGCCTATAAAAACAGAGTCGTTGCAGACTTTGAGTCTGAGTAAACAAAGGAAGCATGTACAACTGATCTATAAATGGGGGCAACAGTCAACAGCGTCAGACATGTGTGCCCCCCCCCCAGACGACATCACATCCAAATCCAGTCATAAAAACAACAGGGCATCCCTGCAAATATATAGCTCAAAAAAAAAAAAAAAAAAAAATAGCTTTGTGACAGATGAAAGCTAATGTAAGATATTTAACACGGCTAATGGAGACGAGAATTTAAGTGCCCGAGTGATGAGACGATACAAACGCGACGTGGGGCCAAAGCTAACAGAGCCTGGACGTTCTCTACACCAGCAGCTACTCGTCTGTCCAGCCGCTGGCAGGACAGGAGGCCACATGAAGCGCAGAGAGAGGTCAGAGGGCGACCAGGGGCTGGTTTGGAGAACAAGCCCTCAGGCTCGTTTGACCGCAAACCCACATTACTGCGAGACAAGAGCAACACCTAGTGGCCAGAGAGCCAAACCATATCTTCAGTGCCGCGCAGGGCGAGGGAAGGACTAAACGAGACGGTTAAAATATACTCTGTTGATATCGTTAAATATCAAGCTGCTAAAACTGAGGACTAAAGGATTTAAGTAGCAGTTTAAGGTTTTAACATATTAAACCAGCAATGCCCGATTTAAGGCAAACAGAAGCAAACAGCATGCAAATACGTTTCTATTAGAAGGGCTGATGATGGCTGCCTAATATTTATTCTGCAGATAAATAGCGGCGTGAAATTAAAACAAAGATACCAGTCACCTGTTTGGTGTCCAATGGAGAGAAGAGGGTTCAGCCAACCTAAACTGGGACCTGGGCACACAGCTCGCAGCTAGAACTGGATTGTGGTTTGACACGGCTTGAAATGGCTAATCATAGACTCTCCGCCTTCTGCGCCAAAAATGTACTATACATCTTCAAACCCATGTCTATAAAAAGCGGTTCAACAAAAATATAATCCAACTGCTGTAGAACCAAGAGCAGACCAGGCCGATATTTTCTTTTGGTTTGCAGGAAACACACACAAAAAGTTGTCAGTTCTGTTTTGACATCCTGAAATAGAATTACCTCAAAATTGGTATTATAAATGGGTCTATTGAGGGGAGGGTGTTACTGTCCAATATCATTTACGATGAGGTATGTAAGAGGTAGAATTGTTACAACTGCAGTTCACTGGAGACACACTGCACACATATAGCGCCACCTGCTGACCCAAAACAAAAAAAAAAAGGTCAATTCAAATTCAAGTTTGATTCCTGCTGACAGGAGCAACACGTTTACCTGGATTTGTCGGGACAAACATAGAGCCTGCACCTTTTTCAGTATTGGTTTAAAGCAGAAGGGACTTGCAGCAGAGCTGCTTTCTGAAAAAAGTATTTCATTAGAATGGAAAAAAAATAAATTGCATAATTATAGCAGTGATCAGATTGTTGCATATGGGAAAAGAAAACGAAAACCCAGAGTGAGTTTTAACACTGAGCCCAAACTCAGCTGGAGCCAGGAAACGGGATGCCAGTGTTTCAGTGTTGAATAAAGAGTCCAGAGTTACAAGTTTCACAGCTGCGAGCTCCCTCTCTCCCCACAGCTGCCAGCCCACCCCACCCTTCCACCTTCCGCATCAAAGACCCCCCCTTCGGTATCAAACTCGTGCCGGAGCCACGGTCCATTTTAATGATCAGGCTTCCAAAACATACAGACAGGATAAAGGAAATCATTTTATAAAAGCGCTCACTTCACTCAATACTGAAACATTCTGTCCGTTTTTGGGGCCGAGGACGGGGGTTACACCAATGTTAACGTTACGGGTATTAAAATCAGCTTTTCAAAAGATGGACAGAAAGGAAATGGGGGGAGGGGTGTGTGTGACTTGCGGACATAAACGGCAGGATCTCAGTATCACCCAGACAAAGGGAATGCAAATCCCCTCCCCTCCTCAGCCTCATGTGAGCAGCTTCTGCCATTTGGAATGTCGTTAGCTGGCTTTGTCCTCCTCGCTGCTCTCCTCCTCGGCCTCCCCCCTCTTCAGGGGTGAGGGTCTCCTGCCCTCCAGCCCACATCGCGCCCCCCTACGTGGCCGGCCAGCCTTCCGCTCGCCGTCCCTCTCCGGCTCGCCCCTGTGAGCGGCGGCCGCAGCACGTCTGCTGGTCCTCCGTGTGCCCACCTCCTCGTCATCCTCCACATCGCTGTCGCTCTCCTCGCAGGCCCGCCGTGCCACGCGGCCCCGCCTGCTCTGCCGGCCGGGTGGCTCCTCATCCTGCTCCTCCTCTTCCTCCCCCCGCCTGGCAGTCCGCCCCGCACCCCGGCCCGCCTCCTCCGCTCGCCCCTGACGCCTCCTGGGCCGTCGCCGCAGGTAGCTCAGGCCCGGCAGCATCCTGTGGAGCAGCTCCACGAAGCTCTGCTCCGTCTTGGCCATGCAGGACAGCACAACGCTGCCCGGTTGGTTGTATTCCTCTGCGTTGGAGAACACCAGCTTCATGTCCTCCAGGAAGTCGGTGCTGTGCCGGTACTGACCCTCTGCGAACTTCTGCAACATGGTCTGGAAGTCCATGGGATGGGAGATGATGTCCAGGTAGTCCTCAGCCTCTTCAGGGGACACTGGCTCTCTATAATAAGAAAGAGGAGATCTCGTCACTCTGCTCACCAACGCCAACTTTGCAGACAGCTACTTTCCAGCATTAACGATGCTGAAGGTCCATCCCAACGGCGCTGAGCCACTCAGGGTGTAGAGGCCACTCTCACCTGAATGGCCAGCTGCAGCGGTACTTTATAAGCTTCCGCAGAACGTCCTCACACTTTTCCACATGCGCGTTGTGCCTCTGGCCGCCCATCCTGGAGCTCTGCCGTACCTGCGTTGGGGGGAGGCACGACAGCGATAATGAGTGAAGGAAAGTTAGACGCCTTCCTTGGCTCGCATAGGGGCTGGGGTCCCTATCGCCCCTGCAATGTGTCGAGGAGAAACTTTAGAGCAGGAAAACCAAGCAGCGGCTCATGACAGACCATGAGTAACCTGGTTGCCACGGAGAGGGGGTAACAGGCAGGATGTCGGTGGCTACATTCAGTGCTGAGATCCACAAGATTCTGCTGCAAAACAATGGCAGGGCGAGAGCTTAAACGGGCCCAGCGTGGCCCAGTATGGCAGCCCTGAAGGTGTCTTCTGCGGGGGCGACAGACAGCAGGACGACAGGGGGTCACAGCTGCCATTCCAGAGGCCCCTGAGCGCCAGCCTGTCGGGTAACGAGGAGCTGAAGCACGCCGGGGGCCCGATAAAGACCCCCCAGTTGAGGGGGGGAGAGTCGCTCACAAGCCTTGTCAGGTGGTTAAGTACGCGACGATAGCTCTGCCTGGATGACAGCTTCTGTAAAAAGGGAGCTGGGAAGCCCCTCTGTCTGACAGCATACCAGGGGCAGCAGGCGAACGACGCTTCTCAGCATTCAGGCCACTTAGCACAGCGACTCCCAACTCAGCCGAAGCGTATAGCTTCTGAAACACGCCGATTTCATGTATGCCGTAAGTGGTACCGGAGGTCCGATACTATCCTTACCGGCTCCTCAGGCTCTGCGAGGCTGCCTGGCGAGGTCCTAGCCCTCCCTCCACGTGGTAACTGCCTCTTGGCTGTCGCCGCCCTGCTGGGCTGTTTGGAGCGGGAGGATGAGTGCTTCCCTTTGGTCGCCTTCCGCGGTCTCACTGAGGGACACGAACAAGGGGTGAGAATGTTCACTGAGACAGAGACACACAGACACAGACACAGACACACACACACACGCCACCGTGCTTAAGGGCCCCCACTTAATAAAGCAGAACAATTACTATAAAAAGCTGCAGCAGGACTTCCTCTCAGACGGTCTCCATCCACTAGCCGGTGTTATCGTAAATGTTAATCATAACTCAGCCATTTCTGAAGGCCCGTTTGCTCAATCATCCTTAAGAGACAAGCACCACTCACCTACAGAACTCGGCGATTAATCACCAGACTGCCAGAGTGCGGAGGAGCCAACGAGGCGTCCACTTACAGCCAAATGATTATAAATGACGTGAATGGCCTGACTTACAGTAATATTTCTTCTCATTGTAACCTCTGATCAACGAAATTCACGGAGAAGACAAACACTTCTGCCTCACAGGGACAGCAGCAAGCCCTCTGGGAATTTTAACATTTTAATAAATCAGCGATAGCGTTTCACTTCTTGCCGTAAATTTTATGAGACGTCGGCGCAGTCTGAGTAAGCGACAGACATTAAAGATATTGCCAGCGTTTAATACAAGAATTTGACACGCAAGTAAAAACAAAAATTTTAAAAAAATTAACTAAGATATTCATATGGCATTTCAAATATTAATTCATTTCAAAGATGGGCATGGCTCGCGTTAGTGGGGTACAGGATGGCCAGCCCCTAATGTCCTGCAGGGGGCGCAGTGACACAGACGCCATTTTTTCCCAGGCTCTCCAGCACTGGGCTAGCATATGTCAGAATGTATATCAGCAGAGCACAGGCCCCCTCTGAGGCACCCAGACAGGTGCTGGGGGCCATGGGGACGACCCAGCGCGATACAGGAATGGAAACAAAAAAAAAAAAGAGTGGGGGGATGGGGGCAGGCGGAGAACAGTAAAAACAGGGGTGGCCGGGGTGGATCGTGAAGCCTGACGTACTGGAACGCGTGATGGGAAGGGGGGGGGGGGGGGGGGTAGGCACCAGAGCCCCAACTTAACAGCCCAAACTCAACCAGACACATGTGGCGGCATTGTCATCCTACCAGTAACGTCTCAATGTCAGACAACCAGGGCAAACAGACAATATAAATAAAATAGCTGCATAAACTAAGAAAAACACATAAAAAAAATAAAAGTAATGATGAGAAAAGCAGAGCGCATAGCGATCATTCCCACCCCTCAGCACCACGTTTAAGGTGAAGTCTCTTTTGTCCAGCCCTCATTCGTGGGATTCCCACTCCACATGCTGGGCATTACATCACCCTCACAGACAAGCCCCGCCTCCCTCACGGGTCATTGGCCGATTGCGGGGAGGGGGAGGGGGCAGAGCAGCAGAGGCATATGGTGCTCTTTGTCTGCTTGTCAGCTCCCGGCGAAGGGCTGGGGGCAGCCCGCATGTCACAGCTGCCACCGCCATACATTAGCGCCCCATTAAACATGCCGAAGATTCAGCAAATCGCCCATTCGGGGGAAACGAGCCCCCTCGTCCCAGCGGCTAGTAGATTCTGCTGCTGATGTAGCCGTCATGGCTCAGACACCGGCAGTCGCCGTCTGGTCCCTGAGGCACCTGGCAGTAACACCCCCACGCGCCTCGGGAACCAGAACAGCACTGGCGTCCCAAACTGCCAGCCTCACAGCCCAAAAAAAAAAAAAAAAAAAAAAAAACCTTTCACCAAAACGCACAACTGGAAAAAGCAGACTGCAGAATTCAGCAGGCAGAGAGGAGGGACGTACAGCTGTGTCCAATGGGTTTGAAGTCAACATCATCTTCCTCCTCCTCCTCCTGAGGATCGTCCTCTTCTTCCTCAGACTCTTCCTCAGAATCCTCTTCCTCTTCAGATTCTTCTTTGTAGCTCCTGCAACATACACAGGCACGTCCATGTGACCGGGGTTAGGGATCAGCACAGGGGGGTGTAACGGTCTGGCCAGCATGCTGGGAGACTCAGCACCTGAATGAAGAGGCTCCGGATACACAAGGTCCTGTTCCAGCTGAGAACTGAACCCGTTTCCACTTCATTCGCCATTTGAATTAATAAATCACATAATTCTACCATTCACTCAGTACGGGGTCACATCATCCAATGTGTTTAATGAAGAATGTCTAATGAACATAGGTTAATCGCCTTATTATATAGTTCAAGTAAATTATGTTCAGCAGTATATTCTCTGGTTTAGCGTTCACAAGGGATCAGATGCAGAGTGCATATATAATACCTTAACATATATGTACAATGTGGCCTTCGAACCACCTAAAATTACTTACACCATTTATCCTATTAACAGAACATAAAAACAAAGATTAAATCGGTCCAGGAACTCTGGAGCAAAACAGCACATAGCGTGTGAGGTCATGAATCTCAGGTATAATATTCAAATTGAGTAACACACATCATGAGAGGTGTAACCAATTGAAATTTCAAATCCAGCCCAAGGGTCTTTGATAGAACTGCAAATTCAGGGAAACTGAATGTAGTGAAAAATAGTTATTAGCTCCGAATGAAAAAACAATTTAAATATGTGATGACTCGTAACTCAAAAGGAGGACATGTGAATATCTACTCTGTTATATCACAGACCAAGTACTTATAGGTGTATTGGATCATCTGAGAGTGAAAGATTCCTGGGTGTCAGAGTTAGTACGCATTAAGTTTTAGGGATATAATGTGTGGGATGTTCTGTGTTTCTGCAGCCGAGACGGAGTGTCACCTCCCTGCGGGTGGCTATGTGAGCCGAGTGGAATGGGTGGGGGTGGGGGGGTGGGCGTACCTGCCGCGAGAGCAGCGGCGTGCCCCAGCGGGCAGGCAGGCAGGACAAAGCCACTCCCCGTCAGGGATGGAGTACAGCACGGGGCGGAGGCAGAAGAGGTGGAAGGGCTTGTTGCACTCGTCACACAGGATCAGCTTGTCGTCCTCTCCTGCCATTGAAAGGGGGTGACAAGAGGGCCGCGCTGGGTTACATCAGTGTGCCGACAGACACCGGGCTCCCAGGGTTATGCTGTGACGGGGTGTGGCAGCACGCTACTCAGACAAAGAACAAAGCCTACAAGAGGTTCTAACATTAGTTCCCTTAATTCACTCTGCACATTTAAACGGAATGCGATTAGCGGACTAGGCAGCTAAGAATGAATAAAAAAGATGAGATGAAATCAGCTGCCTACAGGGGGTCTACCGTAGTAAGCTAAATGATGCAACCATCCCTGTGAAGGACTTCATCTCCCAGCATGCATTGCATCCTTTCACTCTATGGCACAGACCCACCCTCAAGGAGTCTAGACAGACTCAGAGCAAGATGGCAGACCTGTCCACACGTCCTGTCACACAGCCTAAAACGGTGCGTTTGCAGCCAACGAATGCGCTTTCATCTCCCTAGCATTTGTCGTCGTTTATCTCAAGCCGAAAATTACGTAGAACATATACTCTAAGTGTAGGATCATGGACACACATGATGAGTCCACATGGCACCAGCTGAATGAAACATGGCACTATAGATTTTCCATCTGCTAATACTGCGCGTGCTAAGTTTGCTGTGCGCCCCCCAGAGCGAGACGACACTCCCCACAGTAACGGTAAGAGACCGCCATCTCTACGCCAGCTGGAGCAGCTCCCATGGCTGCCCAGGCAGCGCATCACACCTGCACTGTCGAGTGTGAACCCCACACCAAACCCAACGTTTCACCGCCCTCACAGAGATTACAGCATTCGGCTGCTTCCACAGCGTCTCTTCTCAGCCTGCCTGCGTTTGCTGGATATAAATGTTAACAGTTAGACTCTGAATGATTAATTCTGGCAGTAAAGGAGTCAATGTTTCAGTCGATGATAAACATGCAGATTGGCTGTGAAGTAACAGCCCTTGGAGGCCCCCTAGTGGTGCAAAAGCCGCATAGGCACATAGAACGCATGCGATTAGACAAGGCCTACATTAAAGTACTTCTACAATTAGAACCTTCTCAGAGTTATTTTAAAGTCATTCATTCTTAAAAGATATACAGTAAATTCAGGCTAATCAAGCAAAACTTTCCCTTTTTAATCCATATCTAAAACACCTTTAAGTTCATAATCCTATCCTTTGTTTAACTTAGACATCACGACACATTAAAATCAGCAAGTCCACATGCATGTACAGCAATCCTATAGCTAAATACAAAATCGACTTTCAGGCTTCAAAAAAAAGCACCGGTCCAGGTTTTCCAATTCCCCACACAAAAGTAATTCTACACAGATCCCACAGTACGCGACAAGTTGAGTTTGCTCATTGTCAGTCCTTAGGAAGTTTTGCAGTCTTTCAAATTTATTTCCAGACCCGACCAAGGGAAAACATTTATAATGTCGGTCCAGCTCTGTAAGAACCTAAAGACAAACATGCTGCTTCTCCCAGTGTAACCAGCTGCTAAAAGAATCAGACTGGAAGGTGGGGCGATCGCAGCGGCCGGGCGGACAGGCTTAGCGCCATGCTGCGCCGCACACCCACCTTTCTTGCGGCACACTTTGCAGCGTGCGTTTTCCGCGGACAGGTCCCACTTGATGCAGGCATCCAGCATGCCCAGTAGCACGTGCATGCGCGAGAAGGTCAGTGCTTCACGGATGGCGCTCTTCCACCTCTCCACCGCCGTCGCCACCTGCAGGGCGGGCATGGACATCGCCATCAAATTACTGGTCAGCACAATATTACAATTATGTATTATGTTTAAACCTGTACATTTAAATGGGCCACCACATCCCCCCCCCCATGTAACTGAAGCGAAAATAATACACCATTTTCAACTATCACAAATTGCATAGCATTAAAAGGCAAAAATGGGTAACAAATTCCTTACTTAAAAACACCCATCAAACTTAGCCAAAAGAAATGTTTAAAGCTATTTTCTGGGTAGAAAGTGTATATTTGGTCAGAATAAAAAAAACACAATTTAACATTAGAACATGTGCAATTTAAAAAGAACATTAAAAAAGCTAGTAAAAAATTCTTCTGTAATACAAAAAGTTACTGGTTGTAACACCATTTCACCTCCCAAACCTCTGCTTAGGGGCACCCCAGCCATTCCATGTGTTCGTAAAATTTCATCACCAGCTCACTTAACTAACTTAATTAAAAAAGGTAATGTGGCATTGATTAGTTATATGAGGTCTGCTAGTGGTCCAGTAAAGGAAAAGCACATGGATATATTTCATGGCTGCTGTAAACACTGGGGTGATTTTAGGGTTTAGAAACGGCTGACACGCTTTGACAGACATAATAGCACAGTCTTACACCAACATAAAGATCAAGCACAGTACTGTATGTTTCACCAGTAAAGCAGAAGATGGAAGGAACTTGCAACTCAACACTAACCAGCCCTGGTTAATTAAAATACCATTACAACCAGTGCAGAGAAAGTGCAGCCCCCCAACCCCACAAAGTCAAACCATGAAATGGTTCAAAAGAACATCAAACGGCAGACAAACTCTTAGAGCCCCCCAGCACCTTCAAATGACTCTGCAAAGGAACCTGCAAGCCCACAGACTCGTAAGGAGAGGCAGACGGAGCCGGCCGTCACGCGGCCACCTACCCGCGCCTCCTCCGACAGCTTCTTCTCCTCGTCCAGCTCCTCCGCCTTGCTGCTCTCCTCCCCTGTCTGCTTCCGCTTCTTCTTCTGCTTGGGAGCCATGAAGCCCTGGAGAAACTTCTTGATAACGCTCTCCTGGAGGGTGATGACGCACTCGCCGAAGTCCTTCAGCTTCTCCAGAGAGCGTACCTGTAGGGGGCGCCAGGTGACCCAAATCATTCGGGTCAGTTTACTCGTCAGCATTTGCCATCCTAGATCAGGCTGGAAAACCCAACACATTCTTACCACGTTACAAAGCAAGTTTAAGTGTCTTGTATTCAGTGCAAGACCCACAAGGAACAGCTACAGAGTCACTCATGTTTTTACTGCCATACCCACCCTCCCGCCCCACCCCCGCAAAATGTTCAGTCAATATAATAATGGTAGTGACTCCGCGGTGGCATGGAGTTTCCGACCTTCTCTTCAAACTCGGAGATGTCGTCCATGTATCCGAGGCCCCCTTTCTGCAGACGCGACGCCACCTCGATGATATCACTGCGCAGGTACTTCAGCAGCTCCTGCTGGCCGTCGCAAGTCTTCAGACCCAGGTTGGGCTTGCGAGCCATGCATATGGAGCGCAGGATATCCTGGTATCTGGGCCGAACCAGCCGACACATGCGATGGATTCAGACCAAACAGCTTCTGAAGCCTTTAGGCAACGTGACGCAAAAAGTCTCCCACTGCCAAGTAGAGATGCTCCTCGCTTTCCTATGACTCGACTTGCAATACCATGGTGCGATAGCGATGCACATTCAGTAGTCAATAAACTCTGAATTCTGACATTGGCGTATGATATCGGGCGATGGCAGCATCTACGCTGTTAGCAATCGTGATCGGAAACATTGCATATAGTGTTTAACAACCTATGGTAATCAACCTGGTTCGTAAGCAGAAGAGCCTCCGTATCCTAAACTATTTTAATGTCTAACAAAAAAAGTGACAATTCAACGGAAGAGCGCGTGGAGCACTCACCTGTACTGCAGGCGGCTCTTGAGCTCACTCTCCCTCACTCCCTGAGGGTGAAGGCTGCCCATCAGCTCCTCCAGCTCCCGCGTGGTGTCACACACAAACCTGCAGCACAGACACAAATGGAGAAGCTTTAAACCGGTGTCAGGCTTCAGCTGGATGAGGTCTTGCTGCCAGCCCAGACCAAGCCCATCTCCCTACCAGAGGTTCTGCCCGCGTTTGGGGACGCTCGTCTCCACGGAGGACTGTGGGGCAGCCTGCGGCGACGTCTGGGCACCTTCATCTGTGTCACACTCCTCTTCCTCCTTCTCCTCTACAGGGGGAAAGTAGCCGTCGGACAGGAGCTACGCGACACGCAAGATGAAAGAGTGTCTGCGAGGAGTCTCACCCTCCACGTTGGGCTCCTCCTTCACCTCCTCGGGGGATGGAGTGAAGCTGTAGTCGATGCTCTCGTGCACCCAGCCCTTTTCTATATACAGACCTGGCACCACGTCAGAGAACAGCCAGTACCTGCAACACAGCCGCTAGTCCATCACTCAACAGACCGGCAAAGCAGGGTAGTTACACCACCCTAAATCCGTGTTTGGGGTACAGCCAGGAACGTTAATTTACTATGTCAAAGAATCAACACAAGGAGATGAATAACACTGGTCAAAAAAGGGAGCCTAACATGCTTTTTAAAGCCGATTTCAGAAATGCACTCAGAATTTCACCGTCACCCACGTATTTGAGTTATATCATATTTAGGACATACTGGCAGAATTTATTTCCTGATTAACAAAGTGTCGATATATTAAAGTTTAATTTAAGGAAAATAGTTTATTTTGTACTTCCGTACTTTTGTAAATTTCTATGGCTTCAGAGAAGGGCACAAGGCAGTGTATGTCTGTTTACAGGCTATAACATGTCTGGACGTGTCAACACAGGATCCTGGTCTCTGATATGGAAAAACAATAATCAAGTCGAGTGGCAGGATGAAGGCTGACTTCTGCTGGGCCCTTAAGAGCGATGTTCCGGGGGCCAAGAACAGCAGGAAATCAAACACTTCCACCTTTCAGATGAGGCACTTCCACCATGCACATTCTGTAAATATTCACATAGCTTCATGTTTAACCGTGTGTCACCTGAAATGCTTGCGTGACAATTCCAATGAGATTTAAAAATGTTTGTGCCGAAGACTCGTCTATTTTGATTCATGTAACAAGAGATCGGGGTAATTGGGAAAGACGGGTGAAGACACTCCAAGAGTTTCCTACAACCTCCGAATTTTCCTTCCAAGAACCAAAATGCCGGGCTGACATGCGGCTCGCTGACCTGTTGTGGTTGCGGTCTGTGCCCAGTGGGACTCGCCGCAGGACCAACTTGGCCTTCCTGATGCCCTCCTGAAAGGCTCGCTCGGCGGCGGCCTTCAGCTTGCGCACGCGCTCCTCCTCCGCCTCCTTCACCATCCGCTCTGAAAGGACAGAGGAGCGTTCGTTGACTCGGACGCTTGTGCCCTAGTATCCTATTCAGAACAATAACAAGGGCTGGGTTTGCCCAACCCCGAGGGCACGGCAACCTACCCTTGTTGATCCTCTCCTGTTCCTCCTTCTCCTTCTTAGCCTGAATGGTCTGAAGCCTCCTGTTCTTCACTGTGCTGATTAGGTCATCAGGCTCCGATTCGGCAGGCGGGGGCAACGACTTGGCCTTGGGGGGGTCTTTCTTACCTCCACCCTCTTTCTTTTTGTCGGCCTTCCCTGAGGACACTGGGACAGATCCCCCGCCACCCTCAAGCTTGACCCAGCCCGCCGAGGCACCTTTGGCCTCCATCTCCTCCTTGCGCCTCTGCTTCTCCGCCCTCTTGCGGTCGTTGACCTCCTTGAGCGTGGCCAGGCGCTCCTTCCACAGCTCGGCGGAGCGCTGCTGCATGGCCTCAACGTGGTCCTCTACTGAGTAGGTCATTAGGATGCGGTGGCACAGCCCCACCAGCAAGACGGCCTTCTCGTGTGGGCTCAGCTCAAACACCTCCGATGTCTCCAGCCTCTCCAGGATCTCGGTGCTCACGGTGTCGTCGGGGTCGGTGTCGGCAGAGTCCTCGGAGGTGCTGCCGTCGGCGCAGGCGTCCTGTGGGCGCAGGCAGAGGCGCACCAGCTCGGAGGCGGAGTGCATGGTGAGTGGGATGTCGGAAAGTGCCATATCCAGCTCGCGATAACCCTCAGCCAACTCGTCCTGGAGAAGCGTCTGTAGCAGGATCACCAGCACGCGATTCAGGTAGAAGAATCCACCCCGCTCGGCGCCAAGAGCCTCCATTAGCCCCGCTGCCGTGACAGTGTACTGGTCGTCGGGCATCAGCAGGTCAGAGTAACAATTCAGAAAGTCTGCTACCATGGCAACATCGCCAAAGAGCGTGTTGGGGATGCCTTCGGCCATGTCCACCAGCCTGAAGTTGGGCAGGTTCTTTCCCTCCAACTCCTGGTCTTCGTATCTCCGCTGCTGCTCCCTCCGCACTAGCATCTCCTTCTCGCGCCGCTCCTTGGCCTTCTCCCGCAGCTTCTCCTTCAGCTCCCTGCGCTTCCTGCGCAGCTCGTCCTGTCGCTCCTCCTCACTCATGGCCGCCCAGCGCCGTTTCTGTTCCAGCAGCTCCCAGCGCTTCTGCACCATGACGCGGACCTCCTCTGGCAGCCGGCCGCGGTCTTCCGGCGTCAGTACCTTAGCCGCTTTGGAGATGAGTGAGGAGAGGGCACTCTTCTTGTCCTCCTTGCCCTTGTTCTCCTTGTAGTAGCGCAGGAGGTGCAGCGCCATGGGAGGCAGGGGCTTTCCCAGCTTGGGGGTTCCCGGAGTGCTCCTGGCCTTCTTCTTGGGGCTCACGGTGGACCTGTTCTTGGCCACGTCCAGCAGCGTCATCTGCTTCATCTTAGGGGTCTTTACTCCCTTCCCGTCCTTCTTGGTCTTCTGGTTACTCGAGCTCTTGACCCCGCTCTTCCTGTTCTTCTTGGGCTCGCTTTGCTTCTTATCGCCCTGCTTCCTGCTAGACTTTGGGCCCTTCTGAAAGCCCGGCGTCAAAAGAATGACGTCGCCGGCCTCTCCGCCATCGCCAAATTTCTTGGGAGTCCCAGAGATCTTCACTTTCAGAGGGGAGCCGTTCATCTTTTTGATCTGACAAAAAGATTAGCACAAAAGCCATTCATTCTACTCTTACACAGCCTTAAACAGAACAGAACTAAAGCAGTAGTGTTTGCCCTCATGCAGATTTATGCTGCAGGGGGTTACCTGCACATGACCCCAGATGGTTGGGCTCAGCTGTGTGCCAAGCGGGGCTTTCTTCCTCTTTTTTAGCTTCTCCCCCGCCTCGTTCACCACACCAGCATCCCCTCCTGCCATCTTCTGCCTCTTCGACGCTTTGGCCTCCGAAGTGCTTAAGCTTCTCCGTTTAGCTGTGGGGTTCTCTGCAAAGTACTAGAAACAAACAAAAACTACAAAGTTTATTTGATGATGCAATAAAAAAAGTGATCCACACTCTCTTTGTGGAAGACTGACTTTGTATCTTGTCTATGCAGCCTCCCGCTACTTTCGGTACAACAGTTATGCACATTCATTGACATGCTTCACATGTGGACATGAACACACACTCACACACACCCACACACCTCCCCTACCCCACACACCTCACTATTTAAAATAACATCAACAACTGATGTCAAATTTGGGCGAAGTCAGTCTTCCGTTTTGAAAAGCTAAAAAACTTCCCCAGTTTCAAATGATCAAAGGACTTACAAACATCCACGAAGCACTGATACACACAAATGCTTCTGAGCTTTGAAGCTACAGCCCTCACGGAGGGGTCTGTGTCTGCACAGCTTGTTTCCTATACGCCACACGGCGCTTCGCCACAAGCAACATCTCAGCTTCAAGAGAAGCGATGAACGAATTATGTGTGAAGGCGGAGAGATGCGGTTTCAAAAACCAGCGGAGTACGCAAACCGGCCTACCCAATGGCAGACCTTTGGTCCTCAATCACCAGATTCAACACCATGTCACAGTCATCAAGAAGAGAATTTATGACCTGCTCCATTAAAATCTATATACAATTTTATGGAAACATTCTAGTTATTAAAAGAACTTCTGGGTTCCACAAGCAGCTTTTGTTCATGAGAAGATTTAAAGGGTCACACATAAGGCTTTGACTGGCAGCTCAGCCGTTTCATGTCAGTTTCCTGTGCGGAAGGGCTCACGGCAAATCCACGTGGGGACCACACGCAGCTGTACTTGTTCTCCTCTTGCCGAAGAGCAACAAGATAAAATGCCAAGTTAAAACACCCTAGCCAAAAATTTCACAACTATTCCCTGAATCACTGCAATGTATATTCTCCCGCAGGCAAAGGGATTCCATATTGTATAATAAGGCATACAATGACGATTCTTATAAAAGAAGAAATAGATTCTCAGATACCTTCTGCGTGGCGACTTTCCCTTTCACGGTATGACAAATTGCGGGGGTTGGCGTAAAAAAAAAAAATCAGACGGGAATTTTCTGGGAGTTTTGCGAAAAGAGCAGATGGCAAACAAAAATGCAGTAACTGATAAATGGATGAAATATGTACACTGCCGGTTTCCTGGATGCCAAGCACATTACTCGCAGCGATCTTCCTATCTCGTGCTCATGTAAGAAGATCACTGCGTATTTCGTGCTTCTAATAAGTTTTTGCTTTGCTCGCCAAGGGGATCAAAATTTTTTACGCAGTTCTTCCAGATTTCACAGGGAAGGCTGCTCCCCTAACCCCTGCGATGAGGAATAGTCGACTGCAGTTATTCACTACGTTTTGTTGAAATACATATTAAATTATACCTTGTGTGGGTCCAGCAAAAAGTCACTGAATTTGCTTGGCAGAGAGTACTTCTTGACCAGCTCATCCTCCACAACCCAGGGGGAGCTCTCTCCCGTGCCCAGCCGCAGAGCTGTGTGGCGGATGAAGTAGCGCATGATCTCCTTGTTGGGTGGCCGCTCCGTGCGAAAGAGGCTGTCCACCGGCACGTTACTGATCACCTGGCAAAGCGTAAGGGTACATTAACGACTGACGTTAAATGACGACATACAGCACACGTGTGTTTGGTCTGACTAGATTTCTACTTCATGCCTTCGTTGCGTTACATACAGACCAACTGAATCTTAGCAAGTTCACAAAATTTACTTTAACCGTACAATACATTGTAAAGGAAGTCGGCAGCAAAGGGTTAAACTACTCAATGTCTCAGACTGATGTCATCGCCACACCTTGTCCTCATTGATGAGCTTCACGTCATACTTGTGTGGCAGGAACTTCGGCATCACCCACTTTTTCTTCTCTTCCTTCAAGTTGGTGGGGAGCTTCCTGGGCGACCGGCGAGCTCGCTCACCTTACAGAAATTAGAGCAGGTGAAATAACTAAATGATCCACCATTTGCATAAGCAGATGTACAGCTACATCGGAATACTTCTTTTCACATATCCCATCTTACCCTCCTATGAGAGACACACACACACACTCACATACATAAACCTGTATGTATATCTTTGTAGGGACCGTCCATTCATTATTATGGACATAACCCTAATCCCAAAAATGACAATCTCAACCCCTACTCAGCCCTAACCTTAACCATAAGTAACCAAAGAAAAAACAAGACTTGACATTTTTAGTTTTTTTTATCACAGCTATATATTTATAGAAAACAGTTTCCCCATGTGGGGACTGAAAAAAACTTGGTCCCCACAACATTAGAATAACAGGTTTTTTTTAATCACACAATGTCATGTATACATAACACACAGACTATTTATCCAGCACCAACAGAGCATTTTAAGGGGTTAAGGACCTTGCGCAAGTACCTAATGGAAATGTGACTATTCTGTCAAGGCCGGGCCTCAAACCAGCAACCTTCTGGTCACATATATACACACTTCTTCTGCTAAGCTACAAACTGCCCCATTTGCACAGTGTTACAAAGCCAAAGACTCACATGAAGTTTTAGGGCAACTCATCAAGGGTCAGAAGTCACTTACAGAGGCTTTCCCTCTTGCCGTCTTCCTCCTTAGAAGAGTCCTTCTTCTGGTTCTCCTGGCTGGCATTCTCCTTGTCGCTCGAGGGAGAATCGCACGCTCCGTCAAGCTTTTTTTCAGGGGTTTCCTCCTCAGACTTCTCCAGGGGATGCACCTTCACCACCTTCACGCGCAGGCTCTTCTCCTTCCCTACCTACGGACATGGGCCGCAAATGTATGAGCAACACGGAGGCATACACAAAAATAGTAAGATTCAATAAAATGCCAATGTACTGTTTAAGTGATAACTGAACATTTGCATGATTCCGTTCAGATTAGGGACCATGAGAATAAGGACACACTAAGTCTAAATTACATGCAAGTGAAAATACACGGGCCAATAGTAGAATCAGCTAATGTTTAATCGGCAAACTGCAGGTTGGAGTATCGTACCAAGAAATCACATTCTTCATCCACAGCATACTTGGTGAGGATCTCCAGCCAAGCTTGATCCACGAGCTTGTCCAGAGATACGGTGTTATGATGGACAATCTCCAAAACTGGCTTTTCAAACCATGCCGGATATTCCTCCTTAAGTCTTTCCAAACAGAAAGGCACAGACACAATCAGGTCAAACAATGACATATCCAGCTACTAGGTCAACTCTGCAATGACTGGAGAAGCTTCATAGTTAAGATATGAAACATATAAATCTAGCATGGATATCAGGTTCATATCAATTTATATGTAGTTACCGTAGCAATAATTCAGCACATGATGTTTAACTGGCAATGTCATATTTTTCTATTATTTACGCTGCCTACAGGACCTAAACATCTATGCAACGATGATAACAGAGCAAAGAGTAAACCTGTGGCAGCCAGCTACAGAGATCACAATGACGAAAAGGTTTGGCTGCTTGGGGCACCGCAAAAGCTAACCTACACCGGATTAAGGCAATCAAGGAGAAATGAACACAAAGATGTGCATCACACGTTCTCAATAAAACCCAAGCAGCCAGACCTCTAATCTCAGAAACGCATCCGGGTCCTTCATCTGCCCCCCTGGCATCTGTTCTAAGTTAAACGTGCCATTAACCGTACGCATATATGCATACAAACAAAGATAGCCTCTTTAAAACAGGGCAGTGCATGCAACCGCCGGCGTGTGCACGGGGCGCTTACAGCTCGGTGACTTCCTGCTCCTCCTCCCAGGCCTCTTTGTGCGTCAGCTGGCTGCTCCCGGTGCTCTTGCATGTCCAAATGCGTTCGCTGTACTTCTGAAGGCGCGCCTCGTATTCTCTGCAAGTTATCGCTCAGGAAAACAGCCGACAGTTTCGTGGTTCGTCTCGTGGCTGGCGGTGGAAGGAACTAAAATCGCACACGATTATACGACAAACACATTACGAGACACTCGGTTGTATGGAAGCTGTCCGAAAGAGGGCTTTATGCCTGGTATGCGCAGCCATGTGACAGACAGGATCATTCATAATTGATGCAAGTCTGTGGCAACTGCACTGAATAATTAAGGACCAGCTATTTAGGCTATGTCAAGAGAGCATACATCAGTTTAAAAACTGATATACCGAATTACACCTAAATCCAAGGATCATATACCACGCTTCACTACACGTGAACATGTTTAGAAATTGAAGGTGGTTTCTGGATCAAATTTATACGGTATAAGATATAAATGATCAGAAATGAGAATATCACAGTCATGCCCACGTTGCCCGATTTGCTCGCCTCCTTTGTTGTAGCCTGCGGTCTCCGGTCAGTCTAAATACGCTTGTGCATTACGTAGGGGAACGGCTTCTCTACACCAAACAGCCCGGAGTCTGAGAAACTCCGAGAGCAGTACAGAGTAGAGAGGCTTGATACAGCCATCAACACGAAAACACATGGCAAGGTGAAGCGCCTCGGAGACAAGGGCACCTACAGCGGGCAGAGCCGCGATCTGGAAGCGAGGCCTGCATTTCCCGCACTAGACGCCGGCACGCGCTTAGCCGCCCCGTCATTAGCGCGAGGCAGCCCCGCGCAGTTTCGACGTAACGCAAAAAATACCAAACTCATTTTATAAATATAAAGAAACCTCAACCGTGTACGAGAAAAGATTTACTCGTAATGTGTTTTTGTTTGTAATTACTTCAAAACTTATTGTATGAGCGCAAGCATAACGTGCGAAAAGCGCATTCAGGAATTTCTCCGTAGTCTCGCCTTTATCCAGCGAATCGCGCCATGCAAACATGACAGACAAGGCGGCCGCCCACCCGGCGGAATGTCGGCAGACAGTTACACTTGGGGATGAACGAGCCCATGAAACCAAACTTCTGAAGAATGTGACATTTGATCCTAAGGGAAAATAAAACAAGTACATAAAGCACATGGCACACAGCACTGCGAGATGGCCCTAAGTATTAAAAATCGCTTGCTGTCACTATACTTTAAGTATACTCTAAGTATTCCACCAAGACAGATTAAGCGTGTCTAGGTATAAACCAGGCAAAATTGATTAAGCGCTGTCACCGGAGATGAATAAGGAATCCGTAAATTTAACAAGTCTACTACACGGCAATAACCATCGGGGATTTTTTAAAGAGACACGGTGTTGTGAAAATATAAGAAATTCTAGACTCTTTAAGGGCACAGCGTGTTTTAACTGCCACCGAATCGCCAAAACTCGTGCGACAAGGAACAGATCTTCACACTGTTTCAGCCAAGTTTTACTGTCTTTAAAAGCGAAAACTGAAACTGCGAAGCTAGCAGCTGAAAGGATACTCTTTGTTCCTGAAGGCCTCCTTGGTGTGTTCGATGATGTAGACATCTTCTCCCGGGCCTGGCCGCTCGGCTATAGGCTTAATCAGCGGGTAAGGCTTCCGGCCCAGCAACGGTGCCATGTCGAGAGAGCGGCAAGCACTGATAAATAAATAAATACGTCCCTAACAGCTTGTTCTGGATTCCGTTAAAAACACAAAACAGTATCCGTAGCGCCGGTATTACGAAGTTCCTCCCACGTTTCCCGGGTACCCAATACGCATGGGGTACATAGCTAGCCGGCTAGCTAGCTAGCGGTTGGCTGGTTTGATCCTCAGCGCAAAACAATAACACATAGCAGGCTGGTCAGCGACGAGGCTTGCTACTGTGAGCCGATGATGTCATGGCCCCGGCACGGCGCAGAAGATGTTATACGTTCCAGTATTGAAAATATGGGTATTCACCAGAAAAGGGAAAAGACCTTCCGAAAAATGGAGATAAAAGAAAAGTAAGTCCAACTGAACTCCTGAACGGAGCAGTAGCCGAAACGAAGGCGCTCGTTAGGGGGTCTGGCGCGCTTTCCCGCGGTCAGGATGAGATACCTTGGTTTGACTCCTCCAGCGAGGCTGATGATAGTCTTTATTATTTCTTAAATTATCCCCAAATACGCGGCGATGTGCAAAGAGCTGCAAAAACAAACAGGAGTGCGACATCCAGATTGAAAAATGGCGGGAGTTCCTTGACCGCCGGCAACATTCTGTGCAACCCCAAAACTCCGTTACCCGGGCAGCGTGTGGCGTCGCAAGCATTGATCCCGCCTCTACGTCTGAGTCATTGGTCAGTCAATGACACAGTTCCCTGCCGAAGTAGCTCACTGGTTAGCTGTCCTATCCATCACCAAACTTCGCGCATTCTCGGAGTTCGGTCAAGGTTGGTTGAAGCGAAGGGTTAAAGGTCAGAATGTGTCAACTGAAATCGATACATTTTTAAAATTCCGATGTAATTTCAGTGTATTGGCAACAATTATAAATTAGTAGAAATCATTTTTAAAACTAAACATTTGTTAAGAAATGTGAAGCTGGCATATGCACGTATCTTTTTTTTAAGGGACCACGCCAACCATCATCTATTGTTATCTAACAATGCTGTATGTTGGTGCCCCGTTCAGTCCACGTTGAAGACAGACGTTCCCCATCGAGTTGTTAGTTGTGATTTTCCCGTTTTATTTTCTTATGGTTAAGTTGCAATCAAAACGTGCACTTAGGAGTAGTTTTTTTCGTTTTAGTAAAATAATTATACATCCTTTGGAAAAAGCCCGATTTCTTGATTTTTAATTACTACTCATTGTAATTGAGTCGGTCAACAGGATATGCCATGCACCCATGCCGTTTTAATAGCTTCATTTAATTATTTAATGTATTTTTTTTTAAATGGGTACATAGATAATCAACTCAATCCATGGAGCACAAATTCCAGGCAGCACGGGGTACTGGGCAGGGGTACATACATTCACAAGACATGTCACAGCCCCCAAGCCTGGAAGTGTGAGACACTAGTGCCTTTCAAAATGTGACAGACATACAAATGCATAGAAATGTCACAAGAAGGTATATATGCAAGAATGGAATCTTACCACATATACTATTTTATTAAGACATTAAAATCATTACATTAATATCATTTGAAATTAAAAAAAGTAATTATACATATTGGCTTAGCCAGCCAAAACAATAACATCAGTATCAATTATGGTATGTATTTATACACACATATACACGTAATTGCTATAAAACTGCTTGCATATGTTAAATATATGCAAATTATCTCCAGATGGTACTATAAGCAGAATCCTCAGATTTGTACAGTGCATAAAAAGAAAAAAAAAAGCTGAGAGGGAAGTTGATTTTCTTCTGCAGACATGTAGCAGGGGAGTTATGCTGTGGGCTCGGGGGCGAGTGGGGAGCTGGTGTTTATCAGGTCTCCAGGAAGGCTCTCCCGGGCCTCCTGCATGCGTCTCCTGGCCTTCTGAAAAGCCTCTGGACCACACAGAGGGATGAGCACAACAGCACAATTAGAAATGGTACAATACAACATAGTCCATTAAGGGAATATTAGGTAACTTAATCTTGCCCAGCACATTCTCACATCATTAACTTGAGGATATTTTTCTTTCTTGTTTTTTCAAATAACATTTTATTCCAATGTATGCAGAAGACAATATCTCCCAGTTCTAGAAGGAAGAGAGCAGTTGTGACTCTGGTCAAAGTGAAGCTAGAATTAAGGAGAAAGTCAGCAGAAAGAGTGTAAACAGCTCCCTTGTTTCCCTGTGGTAGGATCCACAATGCACAAGACACATTTTGTGCTAGAATTAGCACCTACATGTCATCTTTCTCACCGTATGGTTATAGCCGGAAATTTCATAGAAATCCCAGGAAGTGTTTTATTATTATCTAATTAACGAACTTTCAATATATTATAGGATCCGTGAAAATACATGGATCTGAAACCAGAATGGGCTGGGAGGACTTTCCCTTTTAACTTATCAATAAGGGAATTTTCACAAGATAAATCACACTGACTGACAGAGGTTAATATGGCTACTGCTGCCACTTGGATCAGAAAAATGCTGGCAACAGGTTACTGGTTCCATATTCAATGTACAGCTTCCCTCGGTTGTGTATTAAATATACCCAACGATGAGCTAAATCTTAGTCATTCCCCTCTACAAAACTGAGCTGAAAGTGACTACATGTTCAGATAGCAAACAGAAAGTCACCTAGCACATTGTAGACAGATCCTTGTTGGCTGAAGCCTCCCAGCTGATCTAGCACGCTCTGTCTCCTCTTCCTCAATGCACTGGCATCTACAAAAGCTCTGCAACAGGAAAAAAAAATCCATTACTTTCAACTTAAATATTATATTTATTCCTGTATTAGCACTGTGTTAACATCCATTATATTCTTATAGCAGTGACAGAGTCCCACCTGGCATGTTGAATACAGTGCAAGGTAAACGTCACGCTTCCTGTTGTCACTGTGCGGAAACCAAATCGACTGAGACGGTCCCCCTTAGAGAGCAGGAGAGGGAAGAAGAGGTAAAGCTATGCAGAGGAAAAGCCTCACTGCTCCACTGCAAAGAAGCTTGTGGCAAAGTGAAGTGTGCCTGCTCAACCTCATTTCAGAAGCTATGCTCACTGCACTAGAACTTTTCAAAATAAATTAATAATGATTAACTCAAAACTTATCCTCCCACATCCTACATTTGTGAAGAATCCCATTACAATAGAGGTGTGCAACATGGAATGTCATAAACTGCCCATTAATTAGGGAAAATCGCCCTCATTCATGGACAGTGGAATGCATCTGAACAAGGAGCGTTATAAAGTCCTGTCCACTTGTCTGTTTGCTTTCGAAAAACAAAGAAGATATCCTTTTGATTCAGAGAACATGGATATAATTTTATTAATAAAGTGTTATTGATTTGCATAAAATGATTTGCAGGTAATTGCTTTGTGATTGGTCGTAACTGCATTCTTAATGATGCCCCCCCCCCCCACCCCGGTTCCATGGTCCATGCGCTCAGCCACATTAGCCCTAAACTACTCCTCAATCTCCCCGGCATATTGAAGACCAGGGATCTACCGGCACATGAATTCCCCAGCAGCGCTCAGCGTAAAAGGGAGAGAGATACAAGCCGCGATGCATCTTGGCCTGACTGACCTTGAAGGTGCCGGGTACCCGCACGTAGCCGAGGTCCTCCAGCTCAAGGGCCCCGCCAACAAAAAAGCGACGTAGCTCAGCCAGCGTGCCACACTGCAGTGGTCTCCAGGTGCTGCAGGTCAGGGAGTGGCAGCCTGCGGACGGTATAGGGCCGTGGTGATGCCACACAGCTGACCCTTGACAGTTCTGGAGTCTTTGATGCGCAAATGTGACTTACCAGGGGTTGCGGGGATTACCAGGTAACCGTAGCCTTCAGTCCTGTGGCGCTGCCAGGAATCCAGCGAGAGAACCTCGAAGTACAGCACAGGCCATTTGGGGAGTGAACCTGCAGGTACAAATGGGACATGGTCACCTAGTGTTTCCCCTAGTGGTTACAGTGAGAACTACAGGCACAATCAGACACAACAAAGTGCCCACATTAGGTGAGGATGATATGAACTGTGAAATACACTTAAACATTCATATTTAGTCAGGACAAAAACTTCAGGATATGAGGCCAAATTATATCAGGTGTGACTATTTAGCGGACCTAAAGTGAGGAAGTGTGGTGGGAGATTTTTTTTTTTCTGTATCTACATATATGCTGAGCTCTCATTGGCTGTTTTTCCTCCACTCTCTGGTCAAACTCCTCCAAAACCATCTCTACTGTGATTAGGTCAGGTGATGCAACACTATGACTTTCCTGTGCAAGTGGCTTTGTGTGTCCAAACTTTTGACTGGCACTGTATACTTAACAGTAAATTACTCTGAGCTCACCTTCTGTCTCATCCTCTTTCCTGAAAAACGCCTCAAAGCTGAACGGGTAAGAGAAGAAAGCGACGCTCTCCTGCCAAGCCCAAGGGAGATTGTTCGATCCTTAGCCAACGCCCCGCTTTTCACATGACAAACAAAAATAACAGCAGCCGCTCCCGTTTCTCACCGTGCCCAGGGTGCGTGTGCGGCAGGTCTGCGTGACTCCAGAAAAGGACTGGAGAGGCAAACTCGACCAGTCTAGGCAGGGCAAAAGGGATTAACAGCAGTGCACATCACACCATGCACAAATTCTTCAAACAATCTGAAATACAGTCTGGCTGGCATAACCACAAGGTAGTTCTTGAGTTTTATTCAAAAACATCCGAAGAGTTTTACTTCCTTCCCACCCAAGGATAACAATAGTTAAGTAAACAGATGCTTCCATATATAGAGTCATGCCACTTCTGTACTTCCAACCATAATCTGTAGCAAGTTGCTGTGGCCTTAAGTCCGTGACGTTTCACAAAGTTAAATCCTTGCTTACTGCGGGGTAAGTCCATGAAGAAATGGATGTAGACGTTGTCATACTCGTAGCCCTGGGCTGAAACTGCAATTGGACAGGTCCTGAAGTTAGCAGCAGCCTTGGCCTGCCAATGGCTAGGTCTGTCACGGCTTTCATAAATTAAACTAAATCAGTTTTTTTTTTTTTTTTTTTAAATGAAAGTCTGCCATTTGCTGAAGTTACCGATCTCTCCATTCACCAGCAGGCGGAGAATCCCCGGAGGAGGCTGAGAGAGCCACAAACAGATGATGCAAATGAGGAGAAATTCAGTCAAATAAAACGGTACTACTGTTATATTTGAAAGTCTGACATCTACACGATTAATATAAGAAGAATAAGAGCAGAATAATAGGTTTGTTAATATTACATAATGAGAGGAACAAATTGCTTGTGAGAGGGGAAAAAATGTCTTTTGAATTATTATTTATGAGCAGTAGTCTTATGGGAGAGTAACAAGTAGATTACTCCAAATGTTTATGTTTTTGTATAATAATGATACTTTTATGACATTTGTTCAAGTATAAGTACCACCTATGTTCTGGTAAAATATACTACTATTAAATGTTACAATATTTGTATAGAAAATGTGAAGATACCAAGCATTAAATGCATTTTACTGACAAAGGACAATATGGGGACCAGATTGGATTGACCGTCTAAATTTCTGGATTAAAATCCATATCATTTATAGACTCCTGAACAGTGAAACAATAGCACTGCATTTCTTTTATCCACTATGGAGTTTTACAAACTGTTATGAGTGAGCCCTAGAGTCACAGAGTGAAAATTAGGTGAAAGCAACCCATAGAATTAAATGGGACAAGTGGTATAAAAGATGAATTAATGTATTAAGTGAAACCAGGCTTCCTCCATAACCCTGGCTACAATATTATTTGAAATACGGCAATTCAGTACATCAGTTACTACAAAGAGGACACATACCATTTCGAAGTCTTGGCCAACTAGGCTATCAAGGTAGTCTTTGTGACGAACGTAGAGCTAAAGACAAGAAACTTCATGAAACGTCAACAGACCAAATGACACGCAAAAGCACAGATGTTCTTGGGGACCTATGGAGACTCGGGTCATGTGACATGAGGCTGCATGAACGCGACGGGCCTGCATTTACATCGCCGTAGATGCGCTGTTCCCTCGTCCTCTCCTCCTGGCTGATGGGGGCCGACGCGTTCTCCAGAGTCAGGTGCCACACTTCGCGTTTCTCCCCTTTGGTCTCCACCCTGATCCAGAATCCGAACAATCATAATACTCAAAAAAAGAAACAAAAAAACAACATGCTGCAAGAAGTGCATTTAGTACACAACTACCATACGTTTTTAAAATGGTATAGTTTTCTCTAAAAACAACCTCTGGAATACTGGAAGTAATACAGGATGTAATGTCTCTGACACCTGTTTAAAGTTGTGGGTTTGTGCATACTTGTAGCATTTAAATGTAATTTAATGGTCAGCACCCAATGGTGTGGTGGGGGTCACCTACCTGTAGGGTCCCTTTGTGTTGTTGAAGTCTGGTTTGACAGTGATGACGCCATTGCCGTCAACTCTCACGGTACACAGTACATGTTCGTTCTCCCTCTGACCCAGCCTGCCGAGACACAGTTGGGCCAGGTTGGGATGCAGCGCCACCTTCAGACAAACACCTCAAAAACGCAGAACGTTACTCACTGCCCAACCGGACCCAGATCCGCCATGATGTGCATAGTTTGCATGGGTGTACTGATGACATGGCTGTTCCTCACAAACTCCTCTGAGGGTTCCCAGGTAATCAGCTGAGACTTGGGTATATAGCCTTCCCTTAATGACAGAAAACCACAGAAAGGCACGATAAGGATAACTGATATAAAACCAGCGATTGTCCAATCATCTGTTCTTCCTTGCCTTGCCTTGAGGTCAATGCTACACTGCAAATCTAAAAGCACCATCTGAAGAGTGTTGGAAGCACTGCGAACATCAAATGAGAAGGAGTATGTAAATATAAAAGTAGTACCAATGAAGTCTTCAAAACCACCAAATACAATACCTTCTGCCATAACAAACTTGGATGTTGGGAAAGGGTTGAGGTTTGTACTAACCAGTCGAGTACTCTGTGACCTTGACTCTTTATGCTCAACTGGTTTGTTGAAATAAAATCCCAGTTTGGACTTTCACTCTCTGGACCTGAATTACCGAACTCTGTCAAGTGGGCACCTACAACACTTGGGTAAATGGAGCGAACGGCACTCTCCTTCCTGACTACATCAAAGATGATGCTTGCAGAATGTTCACTAAAAAGAAACAGGTGTCTGACAGCAAGGACATAGGAGAAAGCATGTGCTCCTTCTCACTCCTTCAGACATGGTGTAAGTGTCACATTATGGGAAGAAACAGAGTTAAGAACAAACATTTACATACATCATGGCTAAAGACATTTCTGGAATCTTCCACATAGTTTAAAAACATATAACTTGGTTTATGTCAACTTTTAATCCACTGTAAATCTGATATAGTAAATAAAGGCTAAAATAAAATCTCAGCCATTATTTTGACGTTACCTTTTACGGGAATAAAGTAGATAGCCGATTTGTCTTCATGCAGGAAATGTATGGTAAAAAGTGGCATGTTGCCAAACATTGACTTTGAAAGTTTTAGCCTAGTTGCACGTAAACATTTGGCCTAAACCAGGGTTCCCCAGTTCTTTGGGACGTTGGGTACTTGGACGTTCAGAATTCTGAAAAAAAAACCTCAACATACTCATATTCAGGAAACAGAATCTAGTTCAGTTTAGTCAGAACTGCTGAACGTACTTCACCACATGAAGATTTAGATATAATGAAAGTAAAGAAATACTGGTAGGGGAAGCTAATGAATATTTAGCCCCTTAGCATAAAGCAGCCTTTCTATCTTGGTATGTCGGTCTGTCAGCCCTGCACCTCAAGATTCACTCATTCTCTACCTAGCAGCTTACTCAAGTTCTGCTAGACTGAATGAGCAGCTAAGCACTGCAATCTCTCCACAGAAACCTGGAATGAATGAAGCCTGGGCTTTGGAATCTTAACCCCATTTCAGGGACATTCGCGGATCGCTGCAAATTCCTCTGCCAAATGTGGCATCATTCATACCAAACAAAAAAACAATAAAGAACAAAAATGATTAAGGACTGTAACTCACAGCTGACGCCTCTCATGCCTCCTGTGCCTCATATTGGCCATCCTCTCTGCCAAGAAGGTTGGGATAGACTTGCTTGGGATAACCAGGCTCTGAGAAAATTCCTGACATATGTACACACATAGATTTAATGGGCAGTTATTCTAATTGTTGTGTCAAACTTTGAAACCAAAAACAGTCTGTATAATTCTGACATGTCTATAGAATGCCGTAATCAGCTCGCGCACTGCTAATGTTGTACAAAGTATAATATGAAAAATCGACAATCACACATTACACAGGATGTTGCCATTCTCAACAGTAACTGTGAACATCAATTCAATACAAGGCAAAATATGTAATGTTACATACAGTATAGTGTTTTATTAATCAAATGATCACTTATTTAATGAAACATGCAACTATAAAACTAGTATTCTCATGGCGACCAAGTGGTTAGCTAAAACAACATAATTTAAATGTAGATATTTTAGTGAATCTTTAAGGGTGTCTTTTTTCCCAGGGTGAACTGCTACATGCCAGTCTTTTACAAGTAAAGGAATATTTATACTATTTTTAATGCTCATAAACAACCAGTAAACAAGAAATCAGACACACGCCAGTAATTTATCAATTTAGAACATTTAAAACAATGAAGGAGCAATCGTGATGAGAGGGGAAATACTCACTTCCTCCAAGTTGGTGAAGCGATCGTGGTCTGTGTAGGTGAAGATCCGGCGATTGCGCCTGCCCCCAGCCCGCTCCAAGGCCACAATGTCATTGCGGTACTGACGGTCCAATGGGCTCACACACACAGACTCTGTCTGATACAGGTCCACCTCAAACTGCACAAACAAAAGTCATAGATTTATATACAATCTGATGCTGAGTGCAGGGATTCATAAATTCAAAAGGACATCCTAATAAGAATATGCAATCTAAAGTATATTGATAAGTAGATTATAATGTGCATGCATATAAAACATTTGTGTGTTCAATATATGAACAAACAGGTGTATCCCCTACCTGGCTGAATAACTTCTCCTGCCAGGACACAACAAGTTCCTCCTGATCATCTCCAGCTGAAACACATTACACATAGTTTACAACTGCTCAATATAGCTAATAGGTGCACAAAATGAAGCACAGAGTCATAAACCAATGCTGGTAGAAGAATGGTTTATAGTGAAGAGCTCAGTGACTTAGAAAGTGGCACCGTCATAAGATGCAACAAAACAGCTCATCAGATTTCTGCCGTTAGACCTGCCCCGGTCAACTGTTAGCTGTTACTGTAGAGGGGAAGCATCTAGGAGCAACAAAGAGGCAAGGCTCATTTATAGGTTTGCACAGACCCTGAGGTGCCCGAGGCACCGCATCTGGCTTCTCTCGATACGGAGGAGCAGCGGCTCTACCCTGAGTCCCTCCCGAATGACCGAGCTCCTCACCCTATATCTAAGGGAAAGCCCAGCCACCCTGCAGAAGAAACTCATTTTGATCGCTTGTATTCGCAACCTCGTTCTTTTGTTCACTACCCACAGCTCATGACCATAAATTACATGCCAAAAACATTAAAAAAGTATAAAAGTAAAAAAAGTATTTATTTTTGGGAAGAAGGCACCAACCCTAACATACAGGAGTCCCAGAGCACTATATTTATAACATTTATAACAGAGAAGGGCTGATTATTAAGTGTGATAAACTGTAATTCTCTGAGTAATATACTTGGATTTCGCACTCATTTCACATTCAGTTGAGAATTCAGTCTCAACTGAATTTTCTTTTGTTATCAAATGCTTGCATTACTGACAGACTAGTGTTATTCAGCAATACAGCAGCCTGCTTCACTGGAATGGATTTGTTTTTTTCGGAAACTCTTCATGAGCTTCACTGTCTCGCCTTAAGGTGAGCAATTAAATGTATTGTGTTAAAATGTTTATTAGTAGATCCTCCACCTGAAATTTTTGCAGAGTAATGCTTGCAAAATGCATTTCTAATGTCGGTTTCACAAACATTAAGATAATTCCACGGCAGACATTATTCTAACTGTTTAGCCGATAGCCAATTGTTGCTGTATCGACCAACACAATCAGTGCATCTCTAATACAAAGGCATTTTTGACAATTGTTGCTTCCAAGTTTGTGGCAGCAGTCTGGAGGAGGCCTTTTCTTGTTGTGTGCCCCTGTGTCGATGAATTCATGGTTTGGAGAGCTTGGTGTGGAAGAACTTGACTGTCCTGCACAGAACCCCAACCTCAATCCCACTGAACACCTTTGGGTTTAACTGGAATGCCACCTGCTCACTCAACATCAGTACCCAATCAGTACTCTTGTGGCTTAATGGGCTCAGATGCATACAACCACACTCAAAAATCTTTCCCAGATGAGTGAAGACTGATATAGCAGCAAAGGGGTAGCACTTCCATGAGTTTTGGGATGGGATGATCAGCAAGCACATTTAGGTGAGATGGTAAGGTGTTCACGTACTTATTTACAGGTTATGTAATCTCGCACACAGACACACAAACACATCCGAGTTCCTTAGGCGACTAACATGCATTAGGTTTAAAATTCCTCCAGTAAAATGGTGGTGATTCAGATATAAGGGGCGCTGTGAGCGGCAGTGTACCTGGTGTGGGCTGGCTGCCCAGCGTGTCCAGCTCGATCCCAGCCCTATCGTGCTGGGCCGACGCCTGCCGCTGCTGGAGCTGCCGGGATAAGGCTGCGGCGGACGTCACTCGCTGGAGGCGCGCTCTGTCACCCCAACAGGACGCGAATTACAGCAGCCATTCAATCCCCAGTCGTTGGCGTTATCAATAACGCATTACACGGCTTTAAAAATACAGTCGAAGCCATACTGTACCCAGAAGTAAATGTAAACCAAGTACTTCACCAAAGGCTTAATGTTACACATTAAACGAATTTAATATCTTTGTTCATATCATTCACTAAGCAGCACAGAACATGAGTTTTCCAGAATATGTCATGAAAGCATAAAGAAGTGTTATAATTAAATTAATGACACTTGTTTCTAATGCAAATGTGACGACAGTACCCATTGCTGAACTATAGTAACCTGTGACAATGATTCAACACAATTAAAACAAATTCATTTGAATTAGTTATTTTCCAGTGACTATCGATTAACAAAATATTATTGTAGACGGTCAAAGAAGAGTTTGCGTTTCTCGTTGAACAGATACATCACGAAAACAAATGTCTAACAGAACTTGCACATAGGTTAGCAGACTAGCAGGCTAATTATTAAATTAACGTGGGCTCTAGAATAATGTCGTAACATTTTTTCCCCATAAGAACCCGTCTTTTCTCGATAGGAAGGCAACGGGCGTGATTACCGTATTTTTAAGTTTTTAATGGCATCGCGAGAGCGATAAACAGCCTCCCCGCTGTTGCTGCTCCAGCTCGCCGCCATATTGTTCGGGACGGCGCGCTTCTGGTAACCGGGGCAACGGGAGAAGGCGGCAGCGCGAGAGGAACAAAAATATCAGTAAAACCGGAAAGATGACTTATAAACTAGTGCCCTGTTAGATATCTTTACATTGGTTCAGATTGTTTTCAATTCTGAAAGTGATTTCTGGCGCATAGCATCATTTATTTCATTGTTTTATAATTACCCGTGAATTCTTAACGACAGTGTCCCAAAGCGGTTTGTCCACGCCGGAGTGTCCTGTTCCTTGGTAACAGCGACCAAAGAGCATTTCTCCACATGTAACGAACCGCTACCAACGTTAAATCGATTAAGCCAATACACAGCAGTGTCAGTGTGCAATATGTTTTTACTCCAAAACATCACCTGGATAATTTTGCTTCCTGTCTGTGTTTCTAATATTTATATGCATTATATGATGTTGACATACTTTGAAAGAAAGAAAAAACACAGTGAACATTCCACGAGACTTTAGTGGAAGATGTTTTACTTCAACTGTTATATTATCAATTAACTTTTTCCAACCAACCCCACAATTCCCCCTCCCCCACCCACAATATCCCAAATGAAAACACACAATCTCTGCGCTGGTAGCAAATCGTGTCACCCCCACGTCCCACTAAACCACCCACGTCTTTCTGCAGGTACATATCGTGACAAATGCGCGGGCACAAATTCAATTCAAATCCACATTCCTTTATAAAATTCTTTGTTGTCTTCAGTTACAGTAAAATACTTTTTCAGCATCCAGCAAAATAGTTTATACAAATTCTTGTCTCCAGTCCCTCCTCTTGCAAGAAAAGGATAAAACTGTAGATTCCATAGACCAAACAGAACATTTTGCAATTGTATTATTTAAAATATGGCTGTGATAAGTCATTTACTTGATTATTTCAAACAACAAATGAGCATAAAAGCATCATCTCCATGGATAAAACAATAAACTAGAACAAGAAAATACAACCTCATACTGCAAAATGAACAGCTACACATTTGTTAAAGCTCTGTACAAGACAAGACCGGATATCGCTACGAACAGTAATCACTAGCATCTGGTGGAGTTTCATGAAGGAAGTCATACATTATAAAGAGAATAAAATTTAACCAGCCTATATACTTCAAATGAAAATACATTCCGAGCTTCCCAAATACCGAAGAAGCTATGTAGAAAATTTTATGGCATAATGGTCTTTTCAGTGTCTAGTATTCCAGAAAGAAAATGGTTTTGTCGAAGATACAAAGTTAACGTTTCTCAAATAAATGGTTTCCTGGGAGACCTTTCTTCTGGATTCTTCTTGTGCTCAAGAGAATAGGTCCTGTATCCTTGTCATTCAATGACTGATTTTGCTGCATTACAGTCAGCTTTGCGTTATGGATTTCATCATTCGCTTTATGGTGCTCCATTCGTAGAACACATCTGTTACTGTAACAGCGCACAAACAAAAAAGTACAGTACACCTCTGGCCTCGTACAAATTGATGAGCATTATGGTCGAGGCTAGGTTAAAAAAAACTGATTGGATAGAAGAATATCAACATAAGAACAGGACAACATTAATATCACCTGTTTGCTTAATCATCCTTCAAATGTGAAACCATTCTTTCATAAATTATGAATAACATATTCATTTACACAATAAAACCTGTTCATTTTAATACACCAGCAAGTAATTCTGATTGTCAGTACAATAATGATCTTAAAAACACTTTAAAGGACATTACTGCAAGTCTTACAGTATAAATCATATTAAGAATTTACTAACTTGCAGTATATGCTGGCCTTAGCTAACTGTTATGTTTCTAAATGTATCTGTGACTCCAGCTATTTTATGTATTTTTGGGTTAAAATGCATGTATTTAACACATTTTCAAATATATTCCTGCGTTTGGCATATGGGGAAGATGCTGAGGTCACGGAACCATGAGCAAAACTTCTCCTGCAGACGGAAATTCCAACTGTCTCCGTGAGTCTATTGGTGTCAAATGCACATGAGGTCTATCATTCTTAACTATCGTGTCACATTCATGGCCTAATGCCGAAACTACATATGAAACAAAGCACATTTAAAGCATAGTGAACAACTATAATTCTGAACGGAACCTTGAGATTATTTCCACAATCCGTAATAAATTCATTGGTTTGCCATCTACGTCAATAAACTAATTTGCCCTCAAACTACTGCTCCATGAATTCAGAAAATTGAACTATCCATCGGAAAAAGTTTCTCATTATACAAGAAAGTTGTAATTAAAATATAATTTAGCCCATTTGCCACAACTTAATGTGAATAATTTACATGCATAAACGACGGCTCCACATTAAAATTCATTTCAAGGCTTACCAAGAGCAGTTTGACAATACAACACCAAGCATGGCTTTTATGTACTACTTACAGGTATTGATATAAATTGACAAGAACATCAAGACTCTGATGCATTATGCCGCATACGCTAAGGATTTACAATATGAAGATATACCTTGAATACAGTAATCCCAATTAAAGAAAACAAAGAGCCTAGCATACGTATTTGGATTCATTTTACCTATTTGATCACACGAATGCCAGTGATGTTTATTTGCATCTCTCTCACACACTTTTTGGTATAAGATCCTTCTGGAAAGAAAAAAAAAATCATCTCAGCATCTGAGAACTATGCAAAATGCAATATTTGTTGAAGATAGTAACGTATTCGTCCGGCTGAACATGTCTGGTCCTCGGTGTGTCTATGTTGCAGCCGTTTCAGGATGGACAGGCAGCAGTCCAACTAGTCGAGTGGCTTAGGCAAGTGCACTGCGGGCTAGCTTAGGGACGTAGCCTGCAGGACTGAGTTCTGCTCAGTGCATACTCTTTTAAGGGGGGGCGCGCCAGAATTTTCCTCTTCCTCCTGAAAAAGACACATGAAGTTATGTCTGTGTTGGTTTACTGAATCACAAATATTTTCCTTAGTTGTAATGACACGACAATGTACAGCACGTATGTCACATCTATTACGTACAGTACCCATCAAAGATTTGGACGTGCCAACCTGGCTACAAAGGTGAGCGATAGTGTTGCATCACGTGACCTGGCCACCTGACCTAGACATAGCAGAAATGGTTTGGGAGGAGTTTGACCAGAGAGCAGATATGAAGTGGCCAATGAGAGCTCCGCTTATGTGTGGAACCTCCTTCACGACAGCTGGAAAGGCATCCCAGGAGGCCACCTCACGAAACTGCCGTAGAGGAGACAGTAGGCTCAGCCAGTTCCTGGTACAGCTGGGGTTAAGGGCTTTGCTCAAGGTCCCAATGGTGGGATCACTCTGCTCGCTCAGAGATTTCAACTGGCAACTTCTAAGTCCCAACCCACAGAGCTGCCTTTCCAACAAATTATTATTATTTTTTTATTTAATACTTTTTTGGTAAGTGCATAATTCAACACATGTTATACTATAGATGTCTTTATTCTAAAATGTAGAGCATGTTACAAATAAACCTTTCTATGCGTAAATGTGTTTAAACTTTTCACTGGTACTCTACATCTGTGCATGTTTGTTGTATAAACTGATCATAATGCCACGTTCATAGATGTTCACCTGAGCAGCGAGGGGCAGTAGATCCTCTTTAATTAGGGTAGGAGGTTCATCAGCAACTTCACATGTCTGCAAAGATGGCTCTAGACATAAATAAACCAATATACCGTAAGCATAAACATATTCAGAGCTAATTCCTACATTAATAAAAGTGCAATCACAGTCGTCTGCTGACCCCATTTATAACGTGATTTTCATGTACTTACATAATTATAATTTAATTGATAAATTACACACAGTAAGACATGATAATGTTGATAAACATTAAATATAGTAATAATAAAGTACATTGTACATTATTATACAGTAAACATACTGTACCGTGCTGTACTTTCTTGAATGAAAGGGATTCTGACATTTTAACCTAATTCTCAAGAGACGATAGAGCAATGTACCAAGGGATGACGGAGCCATAAAAATTATGCTTTTTATACCCTTCAAAGGACAAATGAACAATGAAAATATATACTGTTACACGTTTTATGATGTTTTTTTCCCCAGACCACAGTAAACTATAACTGAAACCGTTGATACGGAGGGTCTGTAAAAATGCACAGTTAAGCGACAGTCTTCCATAGGCAGCTTATATGAAAAGCACACCGCATTATAAATGGCTGATGATGTAAGCAGCTTGTGTGTTCAGGATCAGGGCAAAGTGCAGAACGGGTTAGGATGCCCTAGTCGCTTACTCACCCTCCATGCTCTCTTGGCCCAGGGTGGGGGGTTGGGAGTCATCGGTGCGAAAGTCACAGGTGTGAGCCGGGCTGACTGGCTCGCTGGGCTGTGGGCTGGAGTTACCACTGCTGTCCACCTTTGGCTGGTACGTGTCTGACAGGGAGCTTTGGTTGCTGTTCTCATCTGTGACAGGTGACAGACACACGACAAGGGGCTCTGGGATCTGCAGCTGCTCTGGGGCGATAACCCAGCCCACCAGCGTCTCACGCTTAAGCTGCAAGGCATCAGAGGATGGACGGCTCACCCTGGAAATCCAGGAGGACGGAGCGTGCTGCTTCTGATGGGGTTTCTGCAGAGAAGCTCTTCAGCTCTCTCACTGCTCCAGCACCCATTTTGCTTTTGTCCTTCTGTAGGAGAAAGTGTCAGAACAACTGAGTAACTCCACAAACACCACGGCTAGGTTTCATGTATCATATGACTCAAAGACTTTCGACTGCATGTGTAATATAACAGGCGTAAAACAGCAATATGGAATTTATCTATTATAATATTTAGTAATGGTGTAACGGTTCTATTTAAACTTAGGGCAAGTTGTATATTTTGTATATATACACATTACAGTTATTTATTGTCCTCAACTGTGTGTGTCACGTGACTATTCTGGTCCAATCACGATTGAGCAATCACATCTGCAGTAAAAGCTAGGTTAGTTTCATTAGCTCAAGATGGATAATAACCCAGAGATTGCAGGGCACATTCAGGTCAGCGGTCTGGGAACATTCTGGTTACCCAGTACAGTATAATATTCCATTTTTAAATAAATTTTTGTTTACATGGTTATTTTATGTGAAGTTATGTTAATGTAACATTGTTGGTGATTAATAACCTTCTGGGTTTTTTTCACTATGCCCTCCCCCCTCCGCAAAAAAAAGACATAGAACAAAGGTATGAACCAAACCATGGATTTGGAGAACTGAAACCCCCCGAACATTTATAATTAGTGACATGTGATAAACCCACATGACACCAAAAGCACTGCCCCCGACTTCTCGTCTGCGTACTTCAGGCTAAAGATCGCAGAACGCGTTGTGTTATAGCCTCTGGTTCCCTTCAATCCACGCAATTTCATAACAAGAGGAGTCGGGGGGGGGGGGGGGGGGGGGTCAGTTTACTGCCTGTGTGCTGACGTGCTGCTGCTTGACAGTCAGTTCTCATGCAGCAGAGATCACGGAATCCAGGGGCTTTCAACAGATTTGGGAAAGAATGATTTAACATTTTAAGGGGCTGACAGAAAAGCATGGGGCTGAAGCCTCGCTACAGGGGCTCGGGCAGCTACACGTACTGATGGCCAGTCACGGCTCCAAGTTTCTAACAGCCAGTGTGCTAGAGTCCAATACGTAATGCACACAAATCAACATTCATGCATGAAATAACAGTACAGAAGGTGACCGTATGCCAGCCTCTGTCCTGTCTTTGCCAATTATAATAATTGTAAAAAAGTGGACATGGAAAATTAAAACACGGACGCGGAATTCAACTGTGGAGGCCAACAGCAAAGCTGGATTCGCCTTCAGACATTAATTGCTTTAATGAGGTCATTGTTTAGCACAAATCACCTGATGTTTGAAGTGCGATGGGTGTTAAAATATATTCTAACCCCCCCCCCCCATTTTTAGAATTATACTCAAACAATTAAGAAATCAGGCACCATAAACAAGCATGCAGTTACAAATATATGTATATACATATAAATGTAAGAATTAGACAGCAAGAAGCATGAATACTGGAAGAGTGGAGAAAAATATTTCTGCAGAGTAATACTGAAATTTCCATTTCATATAAAAGACTAAAATGAGACTACAGTACATGATTTCATCTTTATTTCTAAGTGATGTTTTTCATACATGTTAAACCACGTTGTGATATCATTTGTTGTGTGAAATGCTACGGCCTCAATTCCAGTCAAGTATAAGTGCTGGACAAATAGATCAATCCATTTCATTTTCCATGCCTGCTTGTCCTCTGCAAGGTCACGGGACACAGGCATGTAACCAAACCATAACTGTGTTGGTCAGCATTTAATGATCAACCCCTTACATGCTATACCTGCCTTACACCTGTGACCGATGAACATCACTAATCTGATGATATCTCCCTTTGAGATTTTTCATTTTTCAGTTCCTGCCTGTTTTGGGAGTTCTATGACCTCAGTTTCCTCTTCAACAAGAGAAATGCCTGCTCAGCTGGATTTAAAGCACAAAACTGATTAGGCTAGTTTATATCTTCATGCTTTCTCTTTCCAATTAACTCCTTGGTTAAGTGTGCAGTATAGTTTTAGGACTTGCTACAAAGAATTTGGGATATGGGAAGACTGGAATGCTGTGCCATTTTAAAATCCAGTCTACTGCTATCACCAACACTTATGTCATCAATCAAAAGCAGTAATCCAGTTTGTGAGACAACCATGCATACCCAGGCCATTACACTATTTCCTCCATGCTTCACAGGTGAGGTCACTCTGATGAAGGAATATCTGTCCACGAAACTCTTTTTTGAAATTGTTCTGGGCAGAGGTGGATGGGTCAGGTCCAGAAAGTAAAAATCCAGACCAAGATTTTGTTTCAAACAATTAGCTGAATATAGGCTGTGTCTGAATTCAGGGGCTGCATCCTTCGAAGGATGCAGTCTTGGAAGGTGCAGCCATTGTAGGCTGTGTTCTTCGAAGATCGAACAGAGAGTGTTGTCAAATGGGACGGTCTGGATTATGGATAATTTCCTATTTGTGTCACCAACTGTTCCTACCCTCACCCTTGAGTCACAAAGTGTTGCATCTATAGCCTAGTTGGGACACACCCACTACACCTACGCTCAGAGAATCATGGGATATGTTGTACTGAGAAGAATCCATCAGGTAAATCGTTTGTGACTTGGCAAAAGGACAGCCTTGTCGCACTACTGTGACGCATTGGAAGGAGACTTCGAAATGGGACAGCCTTGTCGCACTACTGTGACGCATTGGAAGGAGACTTCAAAATGGGACAGCCTTGTCGCACTACTGTGACGCATTGGAAGGAGACTTCGAAATGGGACAGCCTTGTCGCACTACTGTGACGCATTGGAAGGAGACTTCGAAATGGGACAGCCTTGTCGCACTACTGTGACGCATTGGAAGGAGACTTCGAAATGGGACAGCCTTGTCGCACTACTGTGACGCATTGGAAGGAGACTTCGAAATGGGACAGCCTTGTCGCACTACTGTGACGCATTGGAAGGAGACTTTGAAATGGGACAGCCTTGTCGCACTACTGTGACGGATTGGAAGGAGACTTTGAAATGGGACAGCCTTGTCGCACTACTGTGACGCATTGGAAGGAGACTTTGAAATGGGACAGCCTTGTCGCACTACTGTGACGCATTGGAAGGAGACTTCGAAATGGGACAGCCTTGCCGCATCGTTGTGATGCATTTCGTCTTCGAATGCAGCCTTAGAAGGATGCAGCCCCTGAATTCGGACACAGCCAAAGAGTCACAGTAATACAATACTCAACTGGTTGGTTGAAACAAAATCTTGGCCTGGATTTTTACTTTCTAGTCCTGAGCTATCCAGCTCTCATTTTAGGTCTTTTGTTCGTAGTGTCCATCAGATGTTCCTAGGTTCAGTTGTCTTTAGAGAATCGTAATTCTTTCACTTTCGTCTATGATTTCTTTGGCTATTAAAGTTTTTCTTACAAGATCTAATAATGTCTGTCACCAGATACTATAATCTGCCATAGAGTATGCACTGAGCAGAACTCAGTCCTGCAGGCTACGTCCCTAAGCTAGTAGTTTTGATGGGAAAAACTCAGGACAGCTGGCCAGCCCATCACAGGGCACACTCACACACCATGCACTCACACATGCACTCCTACAGGCAATTTAGCAAGTCCAATTAGCCTCAGCATGTTTTTGGACTGCGGGGGAGAAACCGGAGTACCCAGAGGAAACCCCACAACGACATGGGGAGAACATGCAAACTCCGCACACATGTGACCCAGGCGGAGACTCGAACCCGAGTCCCAGAGGTTTGAGGCAACAGTGCTAACCACTGCACCACCATTCCAGCCCTCACTATGATGCCATATTTTTCATTTTAATTTGTTATGCTTCATAACTTCAAAAGCTGCAATCAGCCCAACAAAGAGCTCTAATACGGGCGCACAACTGAAGCAATATGGAACTCTCGAACAATTAGAAACACCTGTCAATAATTTGTCCCAAATCTCGTGCTCAGTCAAAATATTTTTTTGGAAGAACCTCATGCAACTATCATATTACTCCAACATGGAAAAAGAGCTCTTGCAGCAATCTGATGATTCACACATGTATACTGTATGCATGCTTGAAAGAGGCTTCAGTAAGTTGAAAAATCCTTAGATTTTTCCTTAGATTCAAATCAAGTCCCTAAATATCTACACAGTTCAAATCCAAGTCTCAATCATTACTTGTTGATAAACAGCATCGGAGATTACGAATCACATGTCCTACCTCTTTGGCGTCCACTACAGGAACCCATTTAAATATTCGCAAAGAAGTGTCACCTACTGTCACCCATTTCTTCTCCCTAGAGAAAGGAAAATCAGGTTTATTAAACAATCCTTGCATTTACTCAAATATAGATAGTAAAAATGTATTTTAAGGCAAAAGGGCAACTGAACAAAATGCATTAAAATCAAAGGACAATATTCCAAATATTATTATATTTTTTGGACCTAATTTATTATTTATTTATTTTTTTCTTTTAGAAAAGAGCCTTCAATTTAGGGTTCTTCAAGCCCCAGCATTTTTGCTAAATTCATATATCATATTGCTGAATAAAAATTTTTATATTGTTTATATTACTCGTACATTGTCAGCAGACAAAATAGTTTATTTTCTAAAACAACTGAAATGTCTCATTGACACAGATTAAACATGAGTGGCATTTGTCTGCAATCACCAATTAAACAACCTTTATTTTCTAGGTTTCCAGTACTATGGCCCAGTACAGCAGACCTTGACCTCAGTAAATGTGTATCCAAATTGTCTTGTTGCCAAAGCATGCTTGTTTTATGACAGCACAGGAACATCAGCATTATCATGCACTGCCCATAGTTAGCAGGCATACAAAAAAACTGTTAGCAGTTAAGAGTGCTGTGCAGCCCGTCCTAACCCAACTCTGCGCTGATCACCAGTCCATCACACGGCACAAACACACACAGAAACACACTCGTAATCAGTAAGCTATGGGCCACTTATATTTTTAAATTGCAGGAGGAAACCAGAGTTCTTTGAGAAAACCTGGACCTGAACATGCAAACTACAGAACGGAGGACGGCACTCAAATCCCCAAGCGTAAAAGTGTGAGCCACCCACAATGCTAATTAAACTGGCAGTCATTTCATGGCAAGCCCCTGCAAGCAATACACCTTGCATTTTTATTGTCTAAAGTACAGAAAGTGCATGAATTATGGAAGATCGTTTTTTTACGCTTAAAGTAGTTATAAACTGTATATCGAACGATACATTCCGAACTGTCTGGTGGCCAAGCCATAACTCAACTAGAGCTGGTGACATCAGAGTTTAGTGGCTTTATGGGTAATAACTTTGGCACATGAAAGACATTTCTTCTGATTTGCATTTTGCATATGGTGCCTGCAAGAGTCGTTTGAAGTGAGGTATTCTGGAAAAGAACCAACTGAAGATTAAAGACAGCTAAGACTGAGCTATGGAGCTCACGCATTAATGTGGCCTTTTGTAAACGTTACCATGTGGAACAGAGCCAGAGAACACATTACACTTGTACTTTCAACAGTAAATTTTTCTCTGTGGGGTTTTCTGAATGCCAATGGCTAGCATCTACAACATCTGTAGCAGTGACTTCAGAGATATACAGGTACATAGGAGACCATTGCACCATGCAAAGGTCTGGCTTCCTATCCAGTTTGTACTCTGACTATGCCCTGCAGTCTCGGGACCACTGCAAACCTGGTTGGAGATATCTAAATAGTGAGCATTCAAATGATAAATTCATGAATATTACTGATTTTAACATATTAACCAAGGCAAGCTAAAGTATTCTTGGGGGAGAAAACAAGGAAACGGAAGGGACGAGGAGTGAGGATATTAATATAAAATTTCTGAAACCTTTTAATTTGTCAAGAATAACCAGGGTCACGTTGAAAGGCAGACATATTGCACAGCACACCTCAGTGTCATTTTGAAACAAACTGTATGCGTGCGGAATCTTTAGATAGCTAAATTATTTCTAGAATACTTGCACGTATTAATACCATTAACATTTCCATTGCTGCTGTTATCATTACTGACGTGTTCTTTGTTATCTGACTATTCAACGTTCACTTCCGTTATCTTTTCCGCTCTTGAAACTGGCGTCTAACCACCCTAACTAAAGACTACCAAGCAGCTGAACGTATACGGTAGATGCCCATAGTTTAAAACACAGCCTGACAAATGAATTAACCCCCTCGTCTGCAGAGCTAATATGGGATCAGTGGCAAAAAGAGACAATAACGTATTCCTTAGGCCGATTTTGGTCTCATGTCTTTTAATTCATGCGGAAAAGCTGTCGCATCACTTTGTTTAGAGCTCAGAACAGGAAGAGCGCCCAACTAATGTCATTTAGAAAAATACATCAACGCGAACCAAAAAAATATCAACATTGGTGCAGAATCAGTATGTTTGCCTAGTGTCTTCTGATAATTCTCAAAACGTGGCACCGAAAAGCTCAATGCGAAAGACTGGGACCCAGTTAGCTAGCCGCTATGCTCTCCTTGTCACTCGACTTAGTGTGCGTACAACTTGTATTCCTCGGGGAATAGACACATTAGGGTTCGGGCGTTCGTGTCACAAACAGAGTTTATTGTGTCTCACGCACTTAACTACAATAACCAACCAAGGCGAATGTTTTTTTTCTCAAATGAGCTACAGCTCACAGCATATGATTAAATTAAACTCGTATATATCTTAATATATGTGAACTGGGCTGCATACACCCTTGCTTTGCGTCATGCACATCATCAGCCTTTCAAAAGCCCCCTTTTGGTCCAGCCTCTCGTTGACAAGCCACTCGTCTCTAGGGATACGAGGTCCACGCCTCACGTCATTGGCTATTTCCCCTGTCATTCACCTGTCATTCAGAGCGTAAGCCGCGCCCCTCCAGTGTCGCTGAAGTTTCTGTTTCGGGAATGTTTAGAGATATTTCTCTCACACAATGAAAACCATTCCGCTCGTATTCTCACTTACCATCTACGAACCCTTTCTATGGCCGCCATCACTTTCTTTATGTCATCTTTAGCACGACTCCTGGTCTCAGCGCGAACCGAACGTCCAGACATTGTGAAGCTTGATATTAGTTCTATTTTTCTCCTCTTGCTACTCCGACCGATTCGGTCTCGCTGTCCGGTTTCCTAATCTCGCGAGACTACACCACCCACTCACTCACTCACTCACTAACTCACTCACTCTGACTCAGTGCCTCACTCGCCGCCCGCCCCTCCCTTCACCGAACGCCCTCCCCCTGTTTCCACGTGGTTTCAACTTGTCAACGTGACAATTAAAAATTTAGTTTTACACGAAATTATGCGAGTATTAGCACATTAATATTACGTAACTTTTCAATCAATGAATGCAGTTATAAATGTATACAAATGGCTAAATATGTTTATTTGCAATGATTCTGTACATTCAAAAGTAGCTCTCAAGCTACATTTTACAACCTTTTGTAGTTTAAGCTTTTAAATTTTGTTTTTCTGAGAGTATAGCAGCTTCCCAAAACCAGAGAAAAATGAAGATGCTAAAATTTAATTAAGGTAGTAACCTGGAAACACCATTTAATTGATAAAGAACCAAAATCGAATAATCAGAATTAATTATTAGGCATGTAATACCTTCCACATTGAAGGAACCTCCAAAAAATGTTGGGCTAAATCACATGAAACATATCAATGCAATTTTACTAGAAACACACCATGGTTTATTTTTTAAAAATCAGCACAGAAATTTCATGTTTTCCAAATTTTAGGTGGAGAAAAGAAGGGGGTTAATGGGAGTGAGGGGAAACTCAGTCCTTAGATGCAGCCAAGATGGTGTCCAATAAGCTCTGGGCCTCCTGGATCTGTTGCTGCAGCCTCTGGCGCATGCCCTCATTGGTTGCCTTTCTAAGCAGGCCCTCCAAGTCCCGGATGACAGCCCGGTAGCCCGGGGCGTTGTGGAGAATGCGGATGGCGCGGTCCCCGCAGCACGCCAGGTAGCGGCCGTTGCCGTCGAACCTCATGTCCGTGATCTCCTCGCTGTGGATGCCGTGAAACTCCTCCTCCAGCTGCCCAGTGGTAGCGTCGAACATAGCCACGTCACAGCCGCTGGAGACGGCCACCACCCGGGCGTCCGGCGACAGGGCGATGCGGCTGCCCTGAGAGGCCTGGCAGCACACTGTCCGCAGGAGGTAGGGGTCCTGCTGCTTCTTATACTCTACGTCAGTGTCCCACAGCTTCCAGGTGCCATCCTTGGATACCGTCGCCATCCTGCCGGGTTAGGGGGGGGGGAAGGATTGCAAAGTCACACTCGCCATCTAACCGTCTTCGTTTGTCCTTCTAGAAGCACTTTGTACAGTCACGTTCTGCATAATGATGGACCACATATATGATGGTGGTCCCATAAGATTATAATGGGGCTACAAAACTCCTATTGCCTAGTGACGTCATAGTGCAATGCATTAGTTACGCTTTTCTGGTGATGCTGCTGTAAACAAACCTACATATTTACAGCATAAACTTTAATGACTGTTCATTAACAAAAGACTCCATAATTCATCTTGCTCTATGACAGAAGTGTTGGATTTTGTAGAGGCAATGTTTCTTTAAATATATTTACAAATATGCAATAAAAGTGATTATTTTTTTAAATTCAGTTTCATGTATGTTAATTATTTCTGTGATTCACTGTGTCAATTACTTCCCATTATATTCTATTCTTCTGCATCACACATGAGAATATTACAGTGGATCTTAAATTATCCAAAAGAGAGAAAAAAACTGATCTAAAACCTCTATCATCAACTGAACATTGACCCCAAGATTTCTGCATGTAACATTGTAACAGGACAAATAAAAGTAGCAGAATGAAAGGTATGACGTGGACAACAGGCTGATCCCCAGCCGGCACAGAAATGCACTGCGATCATGAGTGTGGATTGGTCAGCTGAGCTAAAGGCCCACATTTTCGGCTCAGACAATCGAACTCTGGCCTCAGCTCCAGGGAACAGAGATGACATCACCATTATCGCCGGCTTGCCCGGGTCCTGTGAGCACAGTTGCAGCATTGACTTGTACAATATGACCATGGCACATGCTGAAAATATTTATCTTACCGTCGGGAATCGTTGGAGAAGGCTAAGGAGTAGACGCCGGCGGAGTGGCCCTTAAGTTCAAAGGCTCGGGTCACTTCTTTAAATTCCCCACTCTTCCCGAAGCAGACTTCCCAGACCTTTGCATCTGGAGTGAACCCACAGGATGCTACAAACCTGCGGAAAGGACGAGAAGTCGTCATCGGTTCACAGTATGTCGAACGATAAATCGTACATGTCTCAAATAGTATTAAGTCGAAATAAGTCATTGACGACCCACAATGCGTCTCCTGAGCTTGCTCAAACAATATTGGTATTCTTACGAGTGTAAAACTTGTGTTTCTCTCTGGATTCACTTCAGATTCCTGGAACAATGAGAATACAAAACTTCCCAGAGTGGACGACCGGCGGACAGACCTGCCACAGGGTGATATGGCGGCATAGGAGTTAGTCATCTGGTTGGTATTAATGGAGGCCAGAACCTCGCCTTTGAGGTCCCAGATTAGAATGGTGGTGTCCGTGGACGCAGTCATGATAAATTTGCCTAGAAAAAAAAAAGTTTGTAAAGATTAAATATTCATCCATTTTCTCATTACTGAAATGCAGGATTGTTTGAAACATATGAACTGTTACCCCCTGTAACAACCAAGTCTCTCTTGGGGCTTGATGATTTAAAATCATCTCTGAAACACGGAATGTTCAAACCTAATCTGGATTCTGTATATAATCAGCTAAAGATGAATGCTCTTTCCATCTTTTAAGACCACTTTAGCAGCTTTCCTTTATTTAGCAGAAGCTTTAATCCAAAGGAGCATACATTTTTTCAGTAGTGTTAGATGATCCCTAGAGCAATTATGGGCTACAGGCTGTGCTCAGGGACCCAACAATGAAACCACTCTGCTGACACTGGGATTTCAACGAATAACCTTACGATTACTGGCATAGCGTCCTAATCCCCTGAACCACACACTGTCTATTCTTAAGACAAGTTGCTACATGTTAGATCAAACAGAATGAACGCAACACTGTGCAAAGGGTCATCTTATATTTTCAACTTAAATAGCAACAGATACATTTTTATTTAATTGTAAATTGTGCCTTGGGTTTCGCCATGTTAAAGTACATGTGCTATCATGTGGTTAGTTTTCTGTAAAAGAATTACATTATTCTGTAGGTTATTTTTCTTTTTTACTAGTTTGAATTAGCAAGGTACCAAACATCTTTGTGACCCCACCAAGTTCAATGCAAGGATACCAAGACTAGTGAGATGCATGGATGATAGGAATTCACCATCCACTGATCGGCCTAGCTATCTTCAGGGAATCACCAACACAACCGGAGTAATGGTGAAGCAGAACCAATGGAAAGAAACCGGACATAAAAGCCATGCACCCTGCATGGGACCATGGGTCACGAGGGGGACACACCAGTTCCAACGAGACGCCTTTGAAAATGAATATGTGACAATATTGTGCAGGCGGCCACACGCGTCTCTGGCCAGTTTACCAGTCTCTGCAACGCCAATGTTGATCACGTTTCCTTTGTGCCTCTTGGGGAAATCTTCGGGTGCGGCTTTGAAGGTGAAGGAGCTGTCCTCCTTCTTGCTCATCTTGAATATACGGACGGTCTCCCCATTGGCCAACCATGTTATGAAGGCTCTGCGCAGGGGGAAGTGTGGAGCAGTAAAGAACAGGATGTGCAGAGCAGTATTCCTGGCTCACGGATCCCACAGCTTACAGCATTCCCAGAAGACGTACCGGGAGTCTGGGCTGAAGCAGACCAGCGTGGCATGGTCCAGCTCCACGTTGGCACGCAGGCACCGGTGCTCTCGGTCCAGGAAGTCCTTGGTGCTCCAGATACGGATGGTGCGGTCATCAGAGCAGGACGCCAGGTATTTCCCATTACTGCTGAAATCCAAGCAGGTCACATTGCCACTGTGACTCTGGACAAAAAAAAAAAAAAAAACTGTCAGCAGGAGGTCAACTAGAATCCCAATAAGTCTGATTTTATAAAGCTTTCAATAGACTGAAAACATTCATTATTCTTTTCAAAGAATTTTACTCACAAATTATATGACAATTATATACCTAGGTTGAAATTTCTGTAGGCTGCTATCAAAGGAGACCATTAAGTAATGAATTACTGTATATGTTCATTGCATGGGAAACATTAGATCAAGTACAATCGAAATGTAAAACTGAAATGGAAAAATATAAGCACTCTCATGAGCTACAAAGATACTGATTAAAGGTTTACATAGAAAAAGATTAGGAATGACAACTGGAAAGCCAAAGACCATTGCCGAGTTATTGCTTGCATAGACGAACCCAGCTTACCTAACAACTGCTTTTTAAATCCATCCAACTCTGATACATGTTATCTTAAGATTGCAAAACAGCACTGTGGGCCTCTCCCAACATCCACAGACATAACCAATCAATCTCAGTCTCACTGGGCACCTTGATTGGCAGCTCAGTTTACCTTCAATGATGCTGCCAGGAGAGTGTGTGAGAATGTGTGCTGCTGCGACTTCTCCTTGCGGGGACGCTGTTGCTGCTTCTGCTTTTTGATAGACACGGCCTTCTCTCCATTTTCTTTCACTAAAGGGAACATTAAGGCATGGTAGTGATCATTATAAAGACCCAAAAATCTATACTGTGTTCAGCTACAGTGTGAGACCTAAAATGTCCTGACAAGTTTCTAAGCTGCTTTACAAATTACACTACACAATAACTAAAGAAACTTTGTATAATGTATATATGTTAAGTTTGTTTAGACAGCATACTTCGAAGACTATCTATGTTAAAGTTTGCTCAGATTGCAAATGAGATTCCAAAAAGAAAGGAATAACACCAAGAATATAATGTTAGTCTGTGGTTAAACCAGGATATTGATAATAGGTTCAAGTACAATGCTGCAATATTTAATTGCTGTTCTGATCAAGCTATATTACTAATTAAATAATAGGCTATTTGATACTCCGGGAATGAACTGCACATTACACAGGAAATCCATATTTCAAACCTTTCAAAATATTTATTAACACGACTGGGAAGTTAAGCCACTGAGTACTATAATTTCATACATAGACTGATAATTACGGTTTTATTAATCTGCTTGCCGTATTCTTACCATCAGTTTCTTCTCTCTCATTATTCTGCTCATTCATTTGTTTTTCCTGCTTGAAAACTGCAACAGCGACCAATAATATTAGTGCGCCTATCAATAAAGAAACAGCAACCACTGCCACCAACTCCATGTTTGACTAGCGAATTTCACTGGAGTGCCACGTTAGCCCAAGTGCAGCTCTTTTGCTGAATTGGCTTTTAGCCGCGCATACAAATTATTCAAACTCTTCAGTGCAACGGAATGATTTATATAATACGTTTCTTGTTCAGGTCACAATCTAATAGCGCCCTGCAGTCATTCCCGTGACATTTAAAGCAACGACTAGCTCGTTATGCTAACCTATAAGTGGAAAGGGTATTCCTGTCTAATTTTACGTCAGCGGCCGTAACGCACTTTGCGACAGGCCGGAAAATAATTTAGAAAGCGATCGAAAATTGACGGCATTTTCGTTTGCAGGAGGAAGGCAAGAGCTGCGTCGCTACCCTGGTCAAACGGGACGTGAATACGATTGGTGCTAGAGACCGGATTTATTTATTCAATTTATATAAATTTTATAGTTTTTGTTACTGACTTCTGTGCGCGTGGTTACGACTTTATGTAACAACTAAATTCCGTCGGGCTTTTAAGAGCATGTGATTAGATGACATTCGTTAGTATAGCAGGCAGTAGGGTAACGCAGTGGGCAGCACACCTTCAGAGCTGTGAGACTGATTTTTAAAATTCAGTATTGGCAATATTTCGTTTCATTCGCATTCCATTGTAATTATAATTCGCATGTGAATTATAAGAATTGCGGTTTTGAGTCACGATATTTAGTATGACTTGTTCACGTTTACCTTAAACAGCATTTTAAATATTTTTAACCAACCTACTTGGTGTTATTTTTTGCTCTATATGCTGAAAATAAAATGTTACCTGGAGATGGGAATAGGACACTTACGTTGACAGTCGAGATTAGTGTTTATTTTAATACAGTTAATACATTCGCCATTTCCAGGCTGCTCTGAATAAGATTTTAGTTCGCTGCGTTTGCTTTGGGTGAACCGGCGATGGCGCTATTCCTGCAGTGTCCACACACAACAGGCAGATATCCCCTTCAGGATGCAGCCCGCCTGCTGCTTTTCAATCGGCTCAGAATTACCGTAACAATAATTTGCCAGGTTAAAGGTAATTAACCTGGAGGGGAGGGACCATCTTAATTCAGAGTTCATTAATACTATTTCAGTATTTTAAAAGATGTTGTTCCATCCATATGATAGGGAAACATATTGGATTCTTGTAGTCTGCAGGGGAGGAGAGGAGAAGAAAAACCCAAAGTAACCTCTGAAAACCACAGATTAGGGAAACACTATACCCAAGTTTGAATCTCGTTGCAGATTTCTGTTACTGACCGCAATACCAGTTTCTCTCATACCAATAGAACCCAGGAGTCTAAACTGTTCATGTTACTTTGTTGCAGTCTATTTAGGGTACTTACACTTACCTGCAACTTTTTTATGCATGGGAACAACAGAAAATGCTGTACGAAGATCTACATCTCAAACGCTTGACTTAATATTAATATGGGAAAAACGAAGTTTGTCATCACATTTTTATTCAAAACCACATTTTGATAACATAAGCGTAGGGAAATATTACACTGCACAGGTCTGCACATTCATTCTTCTCCCAGTCTAGTGGGAATGATCATAATGGGGGAAAAATACAACCACAGTAGCTTACATACAAATACATACACAGCAACATCCACAAATACATATATTCTCCAGGTCAGTCATATCTCCACTCTCCCAAAATTATCTACTCCCAAGGAATCCAGCAATTATGCACTCTAGCAGAACAGTCAAGTGTACCCTAAGTCAGTGCTTCCCAACCCGGTCCTTGAGGATCACCCCTCCCAGACGGTCCACATTTTTGCTCCCTCCCAGCTCCTATGTTTGGTGGGGTCCCAGAAGACTGGATTGAGAAACACTGCCCTAAGTTACCAGCGGATACTTGTGGATTACAAAAGTGATTAAGATCTAGTCCCTTGGTCAATCAACACTAAGCACACCTCTGCGTATTTACAAACAGCCACACAAAAGTAGGTCGGGTAGGAGACAAAGCCGTGGAGAGGTCCTTATGAAGTTCTGCTACTATTCAAAACTTTAAGAGTACAGGCAGCTATGTCTGAGATCCAACATTTACTGGGCATAAGAGTTCACTGAAATATGAAGTATTAGTTTTGCCCGATGAACCAGCTCATGGAGCAAATCAAAGTAGGTGCAGCAGGCTTTTTTTTTTTAGTCTAGCTTTTTAAAAAGAGAATTTTAAAACAGGAAATGTCACTGTGGTATTGGCAATGGATAGTCACACCCATTATGAATTTTCTGTGATCTATTTACTGAGGGCAAACATTTTGTAACATGAAACATGAAAAAAAGTTCATTTTTAAAGATAGTCACCAATTCAATTACCATATTATTCATTTGTTTTCCCTTCCCTCACAGCAGACAGGTAAATGATTCAGTTTGTTGTTGCCAAGGGAATCCAAAAAATGGGTTTCAGTTTTGAAACTAAGACGATACGTCTACTAGTAGGATGTCCAAGTAAGACTGAAGAGGGTGTACACCAAAACATGGTCAACGTCTCCTACTGGGCACATCTCTCACGATGCGATTTGTGAGTGTAGCAGCTACCAGGGACTCCGAGCCCAGAGAAGTGCCGAGCGTGTGATGGCAGGGAGTAAATGCCCACCCCCTCCCCAGGGCAGATAGGGTGAAGTATGCCAAGGGAAAAGACCACAGGGAGAAAATCTACAGCAATGTCAACAGTACCCAGGCAGACCGCAGCAGACCAACTGCTCGTTCACAGTAGTGTTTCTCAAACCGGTCCTCGGGGACCGCCAGACTGTCCATGTTTGGGAGGGAGCAAAAATGTGGACTGTCTGATAGGGAGCAAAAAAAAAAAAAAAGTACACCGTCTGGAGGTCCCCGAGCACCGTGTTGGGAAACACTGGTTCACATTACAAAGCACAACACCGACAAAAACCGACACACTTCTATTCTTCCAACTAAAAGTCAAAAAAAAAATCCTAATTACAAAAATGATTTTTGTAAACATACTGCCTCAGTGAGCCAAGCTTGAAGGAACTCTAAAGGCAACCTGCTTTAGTACAAAAATAATTTGTTTCTGATTTGAACATCTGTTGCCTGTATTTTGCCAATCATCCCCACATTCATACTGCTCTTGCAAGTCAGCAGCTGCTGAGTTACGGACTAAATTTAGAAAGGCTCTCATATATACTCAAAAAACCAAAACAAAAACACCATTGCTGTTAAACTAATAACCTTCCCACTTATACAAAATAACAAATCATCCACGACGCATGACTAAGTATCCAGCTTCGATTTCAAGAATTTCCCTCTGGGATCAATAAAAGTTCAAATAATCCAACAACAGTTTTTGAGGGATTCCATGCTTTTGTAGATAGTCAAACTGAAAACTAGGCAGCTGCTGAATCCAGTTCAAACAATCCATTCATGTTTGATTCATAATGAACAGTTAAAAAAACGAAAAAGAACCAGTTACCAAATATATAGATATACAAAGCCTGACTCATTCATTAACTTGCACCCCCCCCCCAAAATGTGCCATCCCCCCCACCCCACTCTGCAGGTAAGTCCATGTCCGGCACTACCAATGTGCCGCCATTCACTACCAGTTTCCTTCAAACTGGACTCCCTGAGGCTGAGTAATATGAAAAAATACAAGAAACACTTTTCAAAGTGGATCTTAAGCAAAGGGGAAAACTAGCAGCTACACAAAGAAAAAGAAACACGAGAGAGAGAGAGAGAGAGAGAGAGAGAGAGAGGGAGAGAGAGTGAGCACTAGAGAAAGAGACAGAGGGAAAATGAGAATAAGATTCAAGAAATAGTCACCTCTATTTACTGAAGTGGTCTGGGTCATACGCCATGAAAGCAGCGAGAGTGGCGACACCCAGTCAGGTGTGATGCATGCTGGGAGTTTACAGCACCAGCTAAGAGATGGCCAATTCCCCCTCATTTATTTCATATTAAATAAGATGAGCCAGGGCCAAAGACTGGGGGGAGGAGAGGGGAGCCAGACAGTGTGTGTGAAAGACAGAGAGGTAGTCTAGAATAAAGCAGCTCGTGTTGACAGTGGCAAATCTGAACAGTGAACAACAGGCATTGCTTGTAATGGCATTGCAAAGAACTGGGAGGGCTTTGGTTTTTCAGAGAGCCAGGCATAGGCCAGAAGAGAGAGAGGGAGAAAGAAAGAACAAGCGAGAGAGACAGAGAATGTCTGTGTCACAGGTCTCTACTGTAACAGGGCTTTCGAAAGAGAAAAAAAAACAGCAAGGACGGTTTGAGTGCTTGGAAAATAATCCCCCATTTGCCATTTTTAAAATACAGCCTCTATGAAACGTCATTAAGCTGCAGCAAAACAAACAAACAAAAAAAAAAAAATCTCGTTAACCTTGTGAAGCGTAATGAGATTTATTCTAAAATATGCTAACTATTTAACTGATGCCAAGAAACAAAATCATGAAATTGCTCTTTGGGAAAACAACAAACTTGAGAAGCGATCGCCATACCGTGCTATAAATACGTCTCGCCTACGGCGCGCGACAGATTCTGCTGTCAGAAATGTCAGTGCTGACCCCTCTGTAGACGTCGAGCCGTTTAGGTGGGCTGCATAGCGATAAATCCTATTCGGCAAACGGAAAAACAATAAAAGAAAAACAAACCGCGGCACCTGCTATATTGCCACGCCCCTGGAGACGCGCTGGCTCCCTGCACACGAAAGCCGGAGGTTGCCCTCTCCCCCCTCACATCCTGCCACGAAGCAGTCAAATCAAGAGACCCGACTTCAGCCTAGTCGTCATGATGGAGAATGACAGATGGACAGGGAGTGAGGGGGCCAGAGGGAAAGGGAACCGGCTCCATCCAAGACTAGAATTGTTCAAGTAATATGTGCCGTATTCCATCGCCTGCGGGACCCCGGCTCCTCACGGTGGCTAAGGGGGTTGGATGAGGGGGGCCCGCTCGGTCACTGGTAACAGTGTTGAGACTGGAAGGTCGTCTTCTGAATCGTGGCCAGGCCCGGCCTTGGGATGCGGTGGAGAGGGGGGTCAGGTGGGTAACCGTCGGGGGTCAAAGGTCAGAGCAAAGGTCCCCCCGACTACTTCTTCCTTGGGTGCTGCCTTCGAGCCTGAAGACGCTGGCGGGCTCCGGCGGGCTTCGAGCACGAGCCGATGGAGAAAGCCACAGTCGAAGCCCCTGGAACGTACAAGGCGGATCAGAGGACGGAACCGTCAAAAAATGCAACGTTCGCGGCATCTTCGGCGATCGAGGGAACATACCGAACGGCGAGGAGGCCAGCGCACCAAAGCCGGGGGTCTGTGTGCCGGGGCTGGTGAAGGGCATGGTGGCGTTCTGCCCGAATGCAGGGGTTGACGTTCCTGCAGAGCACAGAAGGGAGGATAAGGAAGCGTTAGTGAGATCGTGCGCCATGACCTCCTAAAACCACAAAGGGGCGCACATTAGGGGATGCCTTGGAGAGGCAAGCTGTCGGGCAGCGTGAGAGATTTAGCAAGCGACGTACTGCTGCCACATCAATCTGGACGCCAAAGCAGCAGCAGCACTGTTCTGTAAACCCTGTGTTGCCATTGGCTAACACATGTGCCAAGCAGTGAGCCCCACGTTCAATCTCCAAGGAGACAGCATCCAGGATAGCGAAAGTGAAGGGGAATGTGACAGAGTTAACATAGGAAAGGCCGGAAGAGAGACGGTATGCGTTTGCAGTTTGACAGGCCTGCAGCGCTCAGACAGCAGCATACGGGCAACACTCACCGCTAAAATTTACGCTCGGAGATCCAAAGGAGTTCCCTGTAAGAATCGTACATTCGGTTTAAAACGGCTCTCCCACAAACCCTGAGGCAGCCAATCAGATTGTTAGAGCCTGACCAATTAGCATGTAGAACAGCAGATCCTTTACTGCTTTGTATCTGTGAGCAGAGCGGTCGATAACCCTTACCGCCATTAGCGGCCTTTAGGAAACGGTTGGGCTCCACTCACCAAAGGCTGGCTTGCTGTCCTTGGCACTGCTGGCGCCAAAGGCGAAGCCTGCAGTCTGAGTGGTGGGGTTAGCTGGGGCTGGGGCTCCAAACTGCGTGTCCGGGGCAGCCGCACCGAAACCGAAGCCTCCGGTGTTCGGTTGGGCGGCAGCGGAAGCGCCAGGCTGGGCGGACGACGCTCCTCCGAAGGTGAAGGTGGGCACAGGCGGCTGGGTGACCGTGCCGAAAGCTGAAGCGCCGGATGGAGCAGAGGTGCCGCCGAATTGGAAAGTCGACGTCCCCCCACCGAACGCCGGCTGACTCGGGGTGCCAAACGTGGCCGTGGAAGTAGACGCCGCCGTGCCGAAACTGAACGGTGTGGGCCCACTGCCTCCAAAGGGGAAAGGCTTGCTTACAGCTGGAGGGGCGGAGCCAGTCTGGACGGGCCCGTCGAACGAGGGCTTTCCGAAGGTGAATAGCGACTGGCCTCCTGATGCCGATGCGGTGGTTGTGGTCGTCGCGGTCGCCACGCTGGTCACGCCAAAGCCACCAAAGGACCCGGTGGTGGCCGTCTGGTTGCCTGACTGGCTGAACGTGAAGCCCCCCTGAAGGGCGGGCTGGGGAGCAGCCTGTGGGGCGGAGGTGGATGTCGTCGCCGGGTCGAACTGAAAGGTGGATGTGGTCGTGCTCAGGGACAGCGATGCGGTGCTGGCAGGAGTGCCGCCGAACTGGAAGGAGATTCCGGTGGCTGGGGCGGTGGTGGTGGAGGAGGATGTGCCAGAAGCGGGCGTGGCGTTCCAGCCGCCAAAAAGAGGCTTGACTGTCACAGGGGCAGCCGAAGTGACCGTGCCGGAGAGGCTGCTGATAATGGTGGAGCTGCTGGACGACGGCGCCGTGGACGCCGGGGCAATGGAGGACGGCGGCTGGCCGAAAGCGGGGAAGCTGGCGGAGGGGTCCCCAAAGATGGGCTTGAAGGAGGAGACGACCGGGGCACCTGCTGATGAGGATGCTGGCGCCGCCCCGGTGGTGGAGGTGACGGCGACGGTGGGGGCGCTGGTGGCAGCACCAAAAATGGGCTTGAAGGCAGACGGCAGTGGGTTGTTGCCTCCGCTGCTGCTGATGCTGGTACCGATAGCTAACCCCGGTGCCACGGTGGCGGATATGGTGGCAGCAGAGGGCGTGCCCAGGCTGAACGTCATGCTTGCCGTGGCTGCGGTGGTATCAGGCGGCTTGAGGGGCTGAGCCAGCACCTGAGCGAAAGCGGACATGGCCAGGGAGCTGGGCGGCAGGGCCGTGGGAACTGGCTGGGCCGCGCTCAGGCTGGGCTCCGCCTTGACGCCGGTGGCTGGAGCCAACAAGCTCGTTACTGCCGAGGTCACGGCAGGGCCTACGAAGCAGATAGAGGGGGAGGCACCGTTAACACCTCACATACCTTCAGCACCGATTAACACCCCTGTAAATGTTTCGATGACTTCAAATGAGTCTCAAGCCTAAGCCAGGAAGAGTGGAACAAAAGGCAGGGGAGACCCTGGAAGGGGGACCAATCAGGGACAGACAACTGGTACACAAGTACAAAGGTTAAACTGTATAGTGATTTGTCATAACATTGCAAATGTGTACTTATTTTACGAACATTTTAACCTTTATACAAAAAATGCAAAGCAGTTATGTCAGTCCCTAATAGTAATCTATTGTGAACTACAATCCAGATTAGAGACTCCAATAGTGCATGTCTTTGGAGTGTAGGAGGAAAGCAGCCCCCATTTCACAAAGACAGATGGACACAGACAGGATTCTAAACTGCCCACTGGGCTCCTTGAAGCAGCTGAGCGACCTGTTGGGCTGCTGACAGCAGGGCTGGGCGCCGGGCTGCTCTTCATCATCTTCAGCGACTCCAGCAGCGGGTTGGCCGAGCTGGCGGCAGGGGCGATGCCTGGAACCGCCGGGGCCGGTGTGGTGTTGAGAGCGTTGGCCGAGGTGGCCTCAGAGGCAGGGGCAAGGGTCAGGGTAGGCGCTGGGGTGGCCGTGCAGACTGGAGCGGGGGCAGAGCTCAACAGCAGGCTGATGGGGGCGGGTGGCGACGTGTTGGACGTGGGTGTGAGAAAGGAGAGCACGCTGGAGGGTGCCACAGGTTTCACTGGCTCTGAAGTCCAAAAAAAAAAAATCACAAGTTAATGGCCCTCTCCAAAAGAACAGGAATCTCCACTACACCGTAAATGGCAGCAAAAGATCTTTATTAGGAAATCATGTGTGGGCCGAAACTCCCTTAAGAGTGAACAGCCTTGGCATGAAATGATGGGCAAATTGGCCAACTTAATCACATTTCTTATTTAATGTAACGGACAGAGCCCAGCTCCTCAGCTCCGGGGACCTGGGGGACCCACCTGGCTCTTCCAGGACCTTCTTGATCTGCTTGAGGGCCGCGGCCTTCTCCAAGTCCAGGTCCTTCACTGTCACTGTGTAGCCCAGCTCCGGAGGAGGGGGCTGCCCACGCAAAAACACGACAGCAGGTTCTTAATGGATCAAGTCAAGGACGGCGATGAACCAGACTCTGGGAGGGTAGCCCTGGGCGAGGCTTACCAGGGAGATGTGGTCACCCCTGCGGCTGGATACCAGCTGGACCTTCCGCTTGCGCTTGCCATCGCTCCCACCGGAATCCCGCGAGGTTATTGGGGCAGGGGGCTCGGGCATCTGCGTCAGCTTGCCTGAATTGCGGGGATCCGGAGAGTGAGCGTACGGGTAGAGTGAAGTCTGCCTGCCCCCCATCTGCCTCAGGGGGCAGGCTTGCCACGCAACTTCATGTTCCACCCCAGGTAAATGAATCCCACAGAAATGCAAAGACTCTGGTCTGACCTGGGGCTGCAGTCTGGTCCATCACTATCCCATCAGAATTCGGTGAAGATGCAAAGCTGGGAGAGAGCGCCTCATCTTCTCTGTGTAAACACACACACACGCCAGTCTTTATGGGGACTCTCCGTTCATTTCTATGGCCATAACCTTAATCCAAATTATGAGAACTGTAACCCCTACTGAGCCCTAACCTTAAACAAAAAATTTGGTCACTTGTGGTTACCTTTTTGTTTATTTGATTGCAGTCACAGATTTTTATAAAATTCAGGTTGATATTACGGAGACCTAAAAAGTTAGAGGTTTTTAAATCACATTGTTTTTATAGTTAAATTGTGGGAATCAGATTTCCTCAGAGGCGGACACTCAGAGGCGGACACTCAGAGGCGGACACTCAGAGGCGGACACTCAGAGGCGGACACTCAGAGGCGGACACTCAGAGGCGGACACTCAGAGGCGGACACTCAGAGGCACTTTGGGGTTACAGAGTAAGTTCTGGTTTCAGATGCTGTACAGGCCTTACGGTCATAACAGCACATGACTAAACACCTTTCAAACAGAGGTGCTCTACAGAACACAAATGTAACAGCTACACAGCAACCTTCAGCTCCCGTCAGCTGGTGCTTTGTTTCAACACCAGATGGGGTCCCTCTTAAAATGCTTTTCTTAGTCAGTCAGCACTGAAAGACACCATCACAAACACTAGAGGCAGCCAGGGTCCCTGTCCCGCTGTCTCCAGCTACCTTTATAGGGGAGCTGGGAATCATTTTTCAGCCCTTAACCTCCCTGCATTAGAGAACGTGACCCCGTGTCAGGCTCTACCTGTCTGGAAGAAGTGCTGCACAAATGAAACTTTTGATCCATATTTTGAGGTATGGCGGCTATCCAACCTTAAAGTATGCAATTTTTTGATAAATATTCAGCAAATGCTTATTTAGCTTCTTTTCAAAGCATTTAGGGAACCACACAGCTTCTCTATAAAGATTTAATTCAGGCTATAAAGTGAGCAAGAGAGCAAAAAATAAACTGCAATTAACAAATCCATGAATCAGTTGTTAGCAGTGCATCAACCAGCGTAAAATTCAGCCAAAATGAACATGGAGCGTTTATGAGAGCTGTGGTGATCTCTCACCTTTGGCAGCGGTATAAAAACACAAATAGCGTGACCAAAGCGAGGTGGGGAGATGCAACCACACAGGAGAACATACCGTGGTTTTTTGAAGACCCGCTCTGGGGTCTGCGAGCGTGACGACCCGGGGCTGGAAAGTGGGGAGAAGTTGAGGCTGGAGGCTGCCTTGCGCTGCAAAGAAATGGTGCAAGAGGGAAACGGTTACGATGGTGCCAAGAAAGCTCAGCTGAGCGCACCAGAAACCATGAAATAATTAATGGCCTATTGAACATGGTATATTTCAACATTCATATAAATCGATAATGAAGTATGTGGGTTGTTTAGGACTTTCAAATAAATTCCTGAGGATATCATGATAAGTTTGGAATATAATCAGAAATGGTTCATCCTTCAAAATCTAGCACATCTTGAAGTTTCAAAGAGGAGGAGAGGTGAGCGGGCTGGCGGAGGGGTGTTGGGGGACTTGTACCTGAGGATATCCTTGCGAGGAGCTGTAGGAGCTGCGGATGGGGTTTCGGGCCGAACCGAGGACTCCGCAAGGGTCCAAACTGCTAGTCTGTGAACTCATGGAGGAGGTGCGGTTGCGCTTTATGAGGGACTCCTCCATCACGGACGCGTTCAAACCCCGCTTCAAGCTCCCGGGCCTTGATGGGAGGCAGGGAAAACAGGAATAAGGATACCAGCAGATCAGGCTAGCTGCATGTCTTCAAAAAAACACCGATCATTCTTTTTTTAATGGGGAATGAAAATCAAAACACGAAGGAACTACTCCAATATTCTATCCTGCGCTCAGCTTAGACTCGTATCTAACCAAGCTATGCAGGTGCCCGTGAGACCAGAATAACTGCTCGTCTTAAGATGCATGCTGCATAATGCTATATATGGTGAGGATGCGAGGGCAGGTGATTGCAAAGCATGCGCGCACGCAAGCGCAGAGAAGGGGCTTTCGGGTTGTGGGGAGAGAATCTACCACAATAAGAAAACAATTGGGGGACAAACTCTGAGCAACATCCAGGCACAGATGCAAACGCAGAAGCGACAATGCTGCCCGGCAGACACTCATTCCACCCACATTAATAATAATTATAAAAATAAAACCACCCAAGGCTAGATCTGCAGTAAATTTCAACACGTTTCAAGCACACACACACACACACACACACACACACACACACACACACACACACACACACACACACACACACACACACACACACACACACACACACACACACACACACACACACACACACACACACACACACTATCAAAGCATGGGTGGGGCAAGTAGCTGAAGGCACATCCGAATGATTCAGCAGTGCCTGGCACCACACAGCACTGCAGTCACTCACTTGGGCACCAGCTGGGAGGGGGCTCCATTGGCAAGGAGAGGCTCAAAGGCAGAATGACTGCTCCCACCACTGTCACTACGTCTGGGAGGGCAGAGGACACACAAAGCACAATTAGTGACCAGTGCGGGTTACAAACAGCTCACTGGACACATCGTCATGCACCTTAAAAGCCACAGCATGTCACAAATGGCCACCCCCCCGAAGAAATAAAAACGATACGGTATATAAGCTTTTAAGACCAGACACTTAACTTAGTAAGTTAAGAAACTTAATTTAGGTGCTTAATTATTTGAAGAAAAGAAATAACAAAAACAACTGATATGTTACAACCAAGAAGCAATAAAATTCAACAAGGTTATATGTGAAGAATAGCACTTTTCCACCCTAACCCCAGATAAAATATATGTTCCTATCTTAACACAAGTAAAAGAAGCAGTGGGCAATTTTTACAATGTGCAACCCACTTCTGACAGCCTAAGAATAAAGGAAATGTGCCATTGGCTCGTCAAAGCTGATGAGAAACAGAATTACACCGTGCAGCTGAACACATTAAAAATGAACCAGACTTTATTAGAAACAGAAGTAACCTTAATGACAGCTAAATACACATCTTAAAAACCCACAACTAAAAATGAAACAGACTGAAGAAGCAAACTCACTTCTGTCACATCAATAGTACGACACACTACTGAACATCTGGTCTCTTTTCTTAGTCCCACCCGTCTATTTCTGAGGGTTTTCTTGTTTTGGGTTTGCCTACCTCCTCTTGTTTTTCTGCTCAGAAGGACAGACTCGCTCCTCATCTTCTTCTACCCCTCTTTTGCGGCTTTCCTTCAAAATATTGAGGACAGTCTCTCGGGCGCAGGGGTCAGCAGCCGCACTCATCCCCAAAGGATGAGACATCGGCGAATTCAGTGGGTCATAACTGCAGAGGGGGGAGCAGGATTAATAAACAACGACCCTTTTTGCAGAACAGAGTTTGTAGTGTTATATCCATGCATAAGCAGTTTAAGAAACATAGGATTCCTTTCAAATTTTGATATCACTGCTTTAAAGGGGGAAAATTACAAAACAGGGGAAACAAGCATCTTGCAACTTAACATGACCACTGAGAATAGAACAGGAATTTTGTCACTGCTCATAGAGCAGCGAAAATTCATTTAACAGTAGTCCAAGTCAAGTAGGAACATATGCAAAAGTGCCAATAGTACACAGATACACAAAAGCACACACTCAATGTAGATGTATACATGCACACAGGTATTGCACAAGATATAAGTGAAAATGTAGTGTACATACAGGCTGTGCAATAAACCAAATTAATGTTTTAATTAATGCAAAACTGATGCCAGCATGATAAGCACTGAGTTTCCAAAAAGCTCAGAAAATGGCCCAGATGACTTCGGAGACCGGCCCGCTCCAACTCACAGGGGGGAACGAGCGCGGTCCGGGCGTGCGATCTTCACGGTGATGGGGCTGTGGGCTGCCGGCGAGTTTCGTGGCGTCAGGACGGCCTTCTTTCTGTAGCCATCCCACCGAGTGGGGGGCAGCACACCCAGCAACGGGGAGCCTACTTGCTGGAGGGGGTAGTGTCGTTGAGGGGTGATGGTGAATCTGCCCGTCGTGGCGATGGGCTCCCTGCTGATGGCATATGCGATTTCAAAAACACTGCACATGATGCATTTGACAACTCAACGTTCATCTTAAATATTGACGCCGTAACTGAGACGTTTTGGACACTGTAAACCTGAATCACAGACTATCATATGGCCTTCATAAACAATAAATCTCCATTGACTTCAAGTAATTCCCATAAGATCAAAATGTATTTTATTGCAAAAGTAAACTCGACTCCGGCACAAAAAACAACACAAAATGGGCATAGATCATTTAAACTCCATTTAATTAACACAACTTATTAAGTTGAGAGTTTAAATGCAGTTAGCTTGGGGGCAGCTTCATATTTCAGGATCTAATAGCCAAGTAGTTAAGGCAGCAGCAAATACAACAGTCAATGCTTCAATCACCAATGCACAACTAAGACGTTTAAACATAAATGAAAATACCGGGTTGCAAATAATCCGATTCAGTTTCAAGGAAACACAAATGGTACCAGTTTATCTTCGACCACTGCGATTTAAAGCAGTGGAACAACCGGAGGGGGGAAGGAGCAGCCTGCACAGCGCCCACAGTAACTCCCACATTTTCAAATATTGGAGGGAATACTTGAACTCCGCGCTGAACTAGTTTAGCCCGCTGGTTAGCAGACAAAATGTTTTCCGGAGGCTGCATTCTTTACGCAACACATTTGTCACCAAAACAGAAGCTATTCCAGACAATCGGAAGTTATTAACAGAGCCTGTAAATGAGTATTCGCCCCAGACTAGTTGGAATTAAACTCAATCTGGTAGCTAGTCAGGCATGGCTACTGATGCGGCTAGCTAGCACCAACGGGGTGCTGGCTTACCAAGTCGACTGGTTTTTATTTACCTGAATGACAGTCTTCTGCTCGGGGTGGGCACTGCGTGGTTGGGTCGAGACAGTCTTTCACGGAGCTCTCTGGAACCACCACCACTGGCTCTCCCGGCGGGTAAAGGACTATCCTGTTTTCCAAGGTAACTCCCCATGAATATGTCTCGGGGACTGAACACCACCGAGTCACTAAATGTGTCTGCGTCTCTATAAAAATCGCCAGGGCTCCGCAAGCGTCCCTCACCCCCTGACAAAAATGAATCCCTTTGAATGGCTTTGTTGAGACGATCCCGGTGTACTCGTCCGGGTGTCGGTACTCCGTTGGCAGTCCCCCGCGGTAACCAGCGTCGGAATACCGGTGGGATTACCAGACTTGTCCGAGGATGAGGGCCTAACCTGGCATGAAACGGCGAGTCGCCGATGTAATGAAAACAGGCGACACAAATACCACCGAATATAAACACAACGTAAAAAATATACGGGATAAAATAAAGTGTTAAATAAAGGATTGCGAAAGAAAAGACCACCAGAGAGGTAAACACGATCCACCACTTCTCCCTGGGAGACATGGCGGCACCGCGCCGCCGGAGGACTTTAATATCCCATAATTCTGTTTGGTTACGCACGAAATAGAATGCGCGAGACACCAGAATTGCGCGGTAACAGCGCAGCTGAGCCAAGTGAACCTCAGCGAGCCGCTACTCATAAGGAAACGTAGCGGACTCTCGTTCCAAGTTGCGTCTTTCCTTGCGACCATATGATAGACTTTACTTCCAACAAAAGCTGGAATACCCGAATTAACACATGTAAGATCTTATTCTTTCACCCTAAACACTACCCCATTATTCGTGTACACACGTAAGGTTAAATATGTGCTTCTGTAATCCTGACAAACTGCACCACAAAACGACATATTGCAGTGCAGAGTGAATCAGATTGTTAACGTTCTATTTACGCAGCACAAGGAAAAGCTTTCAAGTCTAGTACAATAATATATCGGAAATCGTGGTATGGGACATATACTTCAACCGATAGTTCTACTGGCTTTAAATCGGAAACAACTACATAAAAACTTCCCACTATAAATTGTATATTTCTCACTTTATGTATAAACATTTATTTCGGTTTCCTATTATATAATAGAGCAATAATTCTTTTATAAGTAATGTTACAGTAATACAGGATGTTCTGAAAAACAGAACGCCTGTTGCCTAGAATGTAATGCCTTGTTTACTCTCGATGTGTTTAGTTTTACTATTACTGCAATCTACCGTGTTGTTTCATGAAAACGCGCAAATAAAATAAACTCCTTTGGTCTTAGTGGTCTAGATGGGACACGAGCCTGACAGAACCTTAAAGATTACTGCAAACGTAGTAATATTTCAATACTACATTTAGTGGAGTATGTACGATAAATATCCGTTATATTAATATTTCAGTACCTTTGTTGTGTATGCTAAATATGAAAAATATGCCAGATGAAAAGGTTTTCTTTAAATGTACATTTACCGGTGTCTTTCAAATAGATTTTGTTTAAATGTTTATTGAGCAAGCAAAATGTTTACTTTGGCCGTTCCTTTGAGTGTTAAACGAATAGTTTTATGTTCCTATAGTCTTTGTCATTTATCTGATCTATATACACCCATATTGGATAAGAGATTATGGAAAATGATGCAAGGCTGCAAAATCACACAGTTTTCTATAAATCTTTAAGCAAATTTATATATATATATATACCTTAAGATATACGTTTGTGGATATGAAAGACAAATCGTGTCCTGATCTCTTTTTCATAAATCCTGGACTGATTGAACACTATTAATGGTTAGCTAAATAACCTTGAATTGCTTAGGCGCTTCATTCAGTGAGTCATGTAAAACAAGATACACAAACCAGTGAAGCTTATTGACTTTCATGGGATTGAGATTAATTTTAGATGTTTAATACCACGTCTATCAGTTTTTTTTTTTAAATAATTTGTTGCAATAAGTTCAGGAGTTGGTGATTTTATTCAATGATCTGTTATACGATTTCAGTTAAAGAGAAGGTATGCAATCTCGGACTGGTGTACTTGGTCCAGCTAGTAAAATATTACTGAAAGGCTGGGCTAAATTATATTGATTTCCGAGTAGCCAAACAAAGGCCAGGACAGAACACCGATGGGCGGGTATTTCTAAAGTTAGCCAGTCGTAAACAGCGAGTGTAGGAGGAGTTTGTGGCAGAATTTCATCTGCGCTATATTGGGATGGTGGGTTCGTAGTTCTAGGGCGGTGGACCAAAAAAAAATAATAATAAAGAAACACACAACAACAACAACAATACAAACGGGCAGAAACGAACAGCATTCATTTCGGTTCTCCTAATCACTTAGAAAAGGCTACCTGTTCTAACTGAAGCAAGGACTGGACTTTTTCCCCTTTCGCAATTTCATGATCGCGCTGCTGTTTTTTCCCCTGGTAGCTTGCTGTACTCGCAATGGATCGAATGAAGAGTTCCATACAGCAAGTCCCTAACCCCATCCCGAAAGGGCTCATCCGTCGAACCGGTGCCAACAGTCTGGAAATAGAAAAAGAGAACTTCGAGCGAAGCCAGGTAAAATCTGAACATAACAGCGAGACGGGAAAAAGTTAAGTAAAGGGGCAGCCGTTTGGTCAAGGCATGATTTAAATGAGATCGGTCTGAGCTTCCAGTGTTAGAATGTATATAGTTCATGTAGTAATTTATAAATCGATACATTTTTTGTTATTTCAACTAAAGAATTGTAAGGTAATTGTAAGCTGTTGTATGTAACGTATACTTTGTTATATATTGACCATTGTCTTTTTGTGGTATTTGACATGAAGGCGTCCCTTAGATGATTCCGAGGTTATTTTAAAAGCTATATTTTATTGCTGTTCCTATAATAACAAACCAAAAACGGATCTGCATACTTATTGACTGGATTGTGTTGTCAGTGACCCCGATGTGGCCGGCGCTGCTTAATAAAAGCAGTACCATTTTCAATGTGGTTTCTTTAATGGTCACACTTGTGTTTTATAAAGTTTCCTGCAGTAGTTAGTGCTCAGTGCATGTTCAGTTATTACTTGTAAATCGCATGATAGGTGACGTTGGTAAACGTTACTTTCTGTAACACAACGGGGCGTAGTTAAAGAATTGTTGGAGTGTTGTACAATGGGATATGCCATGCCAGGGGGAATATAAATCAGCCTTTGTGTTAATATGAGAATTTATTCCCATTGTTGGTCTAATGTAAATCTCCTTCATTTAAAGTTTCAATAGCAATAATAAGCAGTAGGCTCAAAATTCCCTAGTTCAAACCTGTGGTTTTTTTTTTTAATGTATTCTATCGACATACCACACCCAGTATCTCAGCGTTTCTCTGCTATTGGATGAGTATCAGTTAGGATTCTTGTGATACATCTCATGGTATAGATCAGTGTAGTTTTTCAGTAACCATTTCATTAATAAGCATTATTGACTGTCACGTTCTCCGTCATCTTATCCTCAGAGGATGTGAGTGGCAAAGCTCTTGTAATGAGAGATTCCTTAAAACTTGCAGTTTATGTTTTTCTGTCATGTATTCATCCAAATTTCTGGGCATTTCGGGAACCTTTCAAGGTCACCCATTGCACAAACTATGTGTGTTGCAGGTCTGAGTAGTCTGTTTGGTTTTGTTTTAACTCCGTAATTGTTTTCACCTAAAACAATTTTACTAAACTGTGGTAGAATAGTCTAGCAACACTGCATGAAACACATGCATTTTAATACAGAGTTTCTCTGGGTGGGGTGGAGGGGGTGCTCGATACATTTATAAAATGTTATGTTGTCTCTGAAATGATAATCTGAAGTGCCGGGAATGTTCACAGTAAATCCACAGTGTAGAAAATGATACAGCTTCTGTTAGCCTAGCAGTTTATTAGTCTAGAAACATGTTAGTTTATTCTCCAGGCTTTGTCGCACTGCTTATTGATCGTTTGGCCAGAATGGCTTGTTGCCATCTCTTGGAAAAATAGAGGTAGACTTACTGCCCTCTGGATTTTAAGTGTTTTGCTTTATGATTAATGCATTGTCACTAAATATTAAGAGCACAGAGGAAGCCCTTGGTATATTAGGAAACCATTTGCATTAATTGCACCTTCATAATGCCTTTATAGTGCATTCATAGAACATTCGGTGTGCCTGCTTTCATAGAACATTAATGAGCAGTTTGTAAGTATACCTTACAGTTTCAATATGCATTAATAACAGCATTAAGGTATGTTAGGATGTTAAGGTATACTTACATGCTGATTCTCGAAACATTATGAATGCATTAAGTAGGTGCACTTAATGTGTATATTATAACTGTTATGGTGCCTCTCCAAAGCTACAAACTAAAAAAAAAAAATTACATCTGTATTCAATATTATTTAGATAAGTATTGGGATTTGCCGCATTTATATGAGGTCATCACATCCAGCAGAGGTAAAATCTATGTGGGGTTACATGTGAAACAGTTAGGCAGAGCACCATGACCCAACTGTCTTGGGTAGTTGGCACAAAGAAAGTGTTGAACACATGTTTAAGCACATCGTTCTAGCAAGACAATGAAACAGTTGTTGAAAGTGTTGTGAATCCAACCAGCCAGTGGCAGCCCTTTGTCATTGTGTACCCTTGGTGATATCTAAACCATACATCTCTCTCAGAAGCAGGTGAGATACATTGCCCTGCAGCAGTTTATAAAAGAGGATTTGGGAGTTGGCAACACAAACCACAGCTGCCAGGTTGACTGTTAATTTGCCTGTTTTTTTATTTTAGATCTTTGGAAACATCTATGGGTATATATCATGTGTTTTCAAATGTTTTGTAATTTTGTCAATGGTGTGCAGCACAACAGTAAACACTGTTGTTCATGAGACATCGTTTGATTCCCGAAATGTACTCTGCCTTTTAGAAGGGTGGGAGTGATGGGTGGGTGGGGGGGGGGGGGGGGGGGCTCAATAATGACAGCGTTGCAGAATGTGGGTTTTGGGTCACGGTGGGGGACTGAGAGCGCAGTGGTCAAAATTGGAAGTGGTCTCCCTTCTTGGTTTTAGCGTTCTGAAGAGGATATGCATTATAAATCATAAGATGTCAGGTGGCTGCAGATGCACCATATGAGCATGTAGGTGTGTTACATACGCAGATCTGTGGCATGGCTTCTAAGGATAGCTTGGGGCGAAGGCATCACCAGAAAGACGCTGCACAAAGTAGGCCAGATAAATTGCACAATGCTAAGCTGCACTGCCAAAAGCCCTCAGACCCCCCTCAAAGCCCTTCTTGCTCCTCCAGTCAGGGAACATGGATCTTTGCTTTATTTTTTATTTTTTCCTCTACCTGCTCCCACAGAAATGGGGCAGCCCTGTGCAGACAGACATAACTTGCAGGTCACTGGGTCAGGCTGCACAGCAGACTCTATGCCGAATGTGGGTCAGTGTGTATGGCCCTTTCATCAGACTCGCATTGCCAGAATTTCATATTCCTCTCTGAATCTTTTTGTAGCTATTTGTTGTCTATTTACCGCTGTTGATAGCAATTTGATAATTTGTATCGTTGCTAAGCTGTTTGTCATGTGTTGTTTGTCTTGCGATTGAACTTGGCCCACTAATCAAAGCACTGCTGATATGACCAGCAGCTGAATTCTCTCAGAAGCATACTAGCTAAGATCACCCAGGGTGCTGCTTATTTGATGGACGTGGCATGCATGCTTATTATATGGGTAATTCTACAGCAGAGATAATTCCGTTACCAAAATGTCATGCATTTGGAGAAGGGCGTAACCCATGATACAGTATAATTTGATACTTGGGATACAACATCAGAGAACTGATGGTATTTCAAGCAATGTCAGTCAGTTCTTTTCAAATTGTAGCCAGATTTTCCTCTGATTGTAATTCTGTTACCATAGAACTAGCCATATGCAATTATGTGAGTTACATTTGTATTTAACAACCTTGTAGGAGATCCATTCATTTCCACTTTTATTACACCCAGTAAAATATGGTACGTATTAGAGATGCACCGATTGTGTCAGCCAACTATCAGTATTAGCCGGTACAGCAGGAACTGGCTGTCGGCTGATGGTTAAAAACGAGCCGATATTTACCACGATAATTCCTTTGAAATGGTGACCCATATTGCTTTGCACACCCACATACTAACCAGTTAGAAAAAACGTCAGCTATGTGGAATCATTTTAACATTAGCGAAAATGACATTAGAAATGCATTTTGCAAACATTACCCTGCTAAAATTTCAGGAGGAGGATCTATTAATAAACGTTTCAGCTCAACAAATTTGATTGGTCACCGGGCGAGATTTCATACCCCGAGAGTATGAAGAGTTTCTGAAAAACAAATCCATTCCAGTGAAGCAGGCTGCAGTACTGTTGAATAACACTAGTCTGTCAGTAATGCAAGTCCTTGATAGCAAAAGAAAAATCAGTGCAGACAGTGCAAAATCAAAATGTATTACCTGCAAAATGATGTAGTTTATCATGCTTGATAATCAACCATTCACTGATATAAATGTTATAAATATATAAGATGTATAGAGTCATAAAATGGGGGCGGCATGGTGGTGCAGTGGTTAGCACTGTTGCCTCACACCTCTGGGACCCGGGTTCGAGTCTCCGCCTAGGTCATATGTGTGTGGAGTTTGCATGTTCTCCCCATGTCGTCATTGGGTTTCCTCCGGGTACTCCGGTTTCCCCCCACAGTCCAAAAACATGCTGAGGCTAATTGGAGTTGCTAAATTGCCCGTAGGAGTGCATGTGTGTGTGAGTGTGCCCTGCGATGGGCTGATCCCGCATCCTGGATTGTTCCCTGCCTCGTGCCCATTGCTTCCGGGATAGGCTCTGGACCCCCCTCGACCCAGTAGGATAAGCAGTGTCCCTTTAAACTTATTTAATCAGAATCTCCCAAACAGTTGTTATCGGTACTGGTGTCAGTTTTCAGAATAATCGGCTATCGGTATCAGCCAGAAATTTCCTTGCCTCACTAGCACGTATATGTGTGATGACAAAGTGTTCTTGTTGTTACAGAGTGTAATGCATTTAGTTTGCATTTGACTCTTGTGGTATTGAGGCAAGTGAAAAAAGACAGTAGTTCAAACTTCTCAAAAGAATCATATATATATATATATTTATTTATTTATTTTCTTTCTTTTTGATGGAGAGGACTTGACACTCTCCAGTCACAAAGCAGCATGTTTAGCTCTGCCCCAAAGGTGAGGTCATTCCATTCAGGCATTCAGATGCAGTGGTTCTTATGGGATGTGTTTGTGTTGCACTCAGGAGGAAACGCTCCTCCCTCCCCACCCCTTCCCCCTTAACTTCCTAGTTACGTTCTTTAATGCTTGCTGTTTCTTCCAGAACATTCCTGAGGGATGTAGGATCCCCCTACAGTCTTTAAAATGTACTGTTTAGTAGATACTGTTTAATGACTAACGTGACGTGGCCTTTATGACAGGAAGTAGCAGGCCGCTGTCTGTCTTTCTCCAACTTCCACAAACATCCGTTGTGGTGTCCTGTGCATTACGTAAAGGGCTGGGACAGCCTACAGCTCCTCCCAAAATGGGGGATGGATGGATGGAGTCATAATGCTCTAACGAGCGCCCCCTCCCACCCGCAGCAGCATGCCTCAGGCTCTCGTTCCAGGCCAAGGGTCACGGCCCTCGCTTTCTGGGTTTGCCATTCTTCAGCGCTGCCTCCCGTACTGCACTGCTGGGGTAATCAGTGTCCTGGCAGCTGTGGAATGTGGTGGGGTGATCGTAGCGGGTGTGGTGATATTCCCTGGGCACTGACAGAGCCAGAAGGGCAGGCCCAGACGAGCATACTCTAATCCCTCCCGCTCCCCATCATCGCTTGCAGTCCCATGTACTCTCCCCCCTCCCCCCCCCCAACCACCATGGTCTACATATACCTCATGACTGAGGATTGTCGAGAGCAGTAAGACAGCAAAAAAACAAAAACACCCTGGGCTCCTTTCTCCGAACTGTCAGCAAACTAATTGTGTGAATGTCGATCACGCGGCAAATACTTTGGATGCCCACCAAGCACGTAAAAGATGAACAGGACTTCCAGTTACCCTGACACACATACACAAAGCTATACATGCACATGAATTAGGGCTGACCAAAATGTCATTGTTCCTGTAGTGCAGGGGTGCCCAACTCCAGACCTGGGGGGCCGGAGCCCTGTGTAGCTTAGTTCTTTCCCTGTTCTACCATAAATGTAAACTTTTTGGGTTTCCCCTCATTTAACACACCTGATTCAACTCCTTGTGCTAATTACTACACAGCTCTTGAGCTGAATCATTTGTTGTGGAACAGGGAAAGAGCTAAGCTACACAGTTCTCTGGCCCCCAGGACTGGAGTTGGGCACCCCTGCCATAGTGTTTCACGACTCCCCTCACTGCATGCCTATTTTGTACGGTCCTGTTTTTTTTTTTTTAAGAGTAAACAGGGCTCATAAGACCTTACGCTGCATCATGTGTTTTATGTCATTTTTGTGTCGTTAACAGAATCCTGGTGAGAAAGGCCTTAATTTGTCACCACTGGTGCAGCATCAACACAGCCATCCCCCACCCAAAACACACACACACACACACACACACTGTAATCTGCTTGCTTCGTTATGGAGAGGAGCCCAGATTCCTAACTTCATGTGCTATTACCGGGCTTGTTACTCACACTGTTTGTTGAAGACCAAAGTTTCCTAAGTCATTGTGGCAGTGTGGCAGTGAAGAGATACTAATCCAGACTGCTGTCAACCAGATTAATTTATAACTATTATGTAGAGTGGACATATTTTTAAGTGTGGATAGTTACATATTTGGTTAAATTTATAGCAAAGCTGAAATAGTCTCAAACCTATCGGTTTTTGATCAGTGATATTTAGGCCTACATTATGATTTCCGCATTTTGATTTTACACGTAACACCTAACATTGCTGTTAGTAGCCATTGAATCGCTATTTGAGTCCTTTCAGCTCCATTAAATGTAACCAAAAGAGGGCGATGTTTGCCTGTATGGCAGAATCAAGAAAACGATTTTGGTGGTTAGGATGGAAAGAACTACTTCCATATATTTCTAAGTTATTAACTTGTATTAAAATTCTCTTTCTGGAATATTATCTCTTATAAAAGTTTCGCTTTCTGTTCTTTAGACAATTGTACAGTACTTGTTGCGTGCCTGGCGGTTGCCGTTCACTTGCGGGCGGTGATTAACGGTGCGCGGCTTTGCGTTGCTGAAGTCAGCGTGCGCATTTGGTGAAATGAAAGTTTTTCGTAAAGCCGCGATGTGTTTAAATCAGTCAATAATTGACATTCCTTCTTTACCTGTCCTTCGTTCCTATACCCAAGAAGCGTGAAATAATAAAATACGCGTTAGGCATTTTTTCCCCAATATAGGTACCTTCTAATGTATACATATGACAGGGTCTAAGGCACGTCTGTCCAGGAATTTATAACCATATCAAACATTTTTTTAGCGCGTGCCGTATCGTTTATTAAGTACACCATGATGTGTCGGGTATTTAATAATTATTTGGGAACCGTTGTCAATCGTTCTAGTCAGTATGCCGCTGAGGGTCAATATGGCAGTAAAGGGTCTCCCACCGGGATTTCCGGCGCCCCTTCTTCCCTTCCTCACCCCCCTGTGAAGAGCAGCGTAACGCCCCTTCTCATTTCCCTCCTTCTCCAGTTGCCCAGTGCCGTTTGAATTAAATTCCTGATGTGCGCCCCCTGTTTTGCTCTTGTTATTTAAATACGTTTCTTCTTTTTATTGTTCAGTGCTCTTGTAGCTTAAGGTTTCCGGCAGGCGCTCTTCTTTGTGGACATGCACATTGCTTTCGCATGCTTGCTTTGCTCAGTTCATCATTATTGTTATTATCGACATCGACATCATCATCACAATCATCAGGAGAGGGGCAGCCGCGCAAACCAGAGCCATGGAATAAAACATTTTCCTTCCTGAGTGTTTTTTTTTATTATTTCTGGGGAGAGAAAAAGTCGTGCAAGTGCGCGAAGGTGTCGGATTTTATGCCCCGCTGGATAGCGTATGTGGGCCGTTTTGCTGCACTTTTTCAGCCGTGGATGCTGTGAGCGACTGCCGTTAACGTTAGCTGGGGGCTCCGTAGCGCATTGCCGGAGGAAGAGGCAGCAGGAGGGGACTGAACTAAAAGACTTGCCTATTTGGCAATTCGGGACACATGTTGAGCTAACACTGCTCCCGGTACCCCCCACCCCAACCCCCATCCTCCTTTAAAAAAACCAGACTTATTTAATTTTTATCGCTCGTTACTCTTCCATAACGTTTTTTGGAGTTCACCTTCTACCTAATATATTTTTCGCGAAACTATGGATCTTGGAAAAATGGTAAGGTGTCTTGGATGGCGTGTATGTGTTGTCTGCTCGATCTCAAGGGCGCAGCTTGATGTGTCGGTGTGCATGCGGAGAGGATGCAGCGGGCTTTAGGGGCAGCGATCACGAATCGATGGATATTAGTTTGATGTAACAGAATCGTGCCCCCCGAAAAAAATGTGCTTGCGGGCGGTGGGGAAGGACGTGGCTGCTGTTGTTTTCGACCATGACATCCTTGCGTTTTACGATTTAAAGAAACGGAAGCACGGGCTTTGTTATTAGGTAACCGAATACAGTTTTACGACCGATTAATGATTCTCCAGTTGACTTTAGTGTTTTATAGTGTTTGCCTTCCACCTAACGTAGGAGTTTGAAGTTTTTTTGCAACAGGCATGAAAACTCATGTGTCCTCTTTTCCCCCTAATCTGGCGATCTGCATGTTTGCATTCGTGAGATATGATGGACGGAGTGGAGATGGGATTGTCTCCTTGCGTGCCTGGTCATGATAACATACTTCCCTGATGGGGATATTTAGCTTTGTGGTTGGCGACATTTCTTGTCAGGGTCGCTTTCATAAACAGTTTATTTTAGAAGTAACTGTAGATATTCGGTAGCCAAATACTTAAGGTATCTAATAGTACAGGCTGTGTTTCTGCAACGGTGACGTTTCGGTCTCCGTGAAAGCAGGATACGAGCCGAGAAGGACATGTCCCCACGAAATGATGCCACCTTTGATTGTTTAGCGTAAAAAGTTCTCATGTTTGTTGAAATGATAACATAGCAGGCATCTGTATGAAAGACTGCGTCATACACTAAGCGACGATTAAGATGTATGGAAACGCTCGAATACCATCTAGTGAAATGGCACGGTCTCTGATGTATTGGATGCAGAATGACGCATAAATCTCTTTATAGTTCAATCTCAAATATGTGTTATGAAATGAAACCTCGTGAGCGAGCCGTTTAATTAGCGAAGAAAAAGCTATTTCAGAGAGACGTTCCGAGTCCTGTTATTCTCAAGGTATATCTGCGGTGTTTTTTTGTCACATTGAGGTGCTTTATGATAATATACATTGTGAAACTTTTGCCAGAAGAAATATGCATTCAGCCCACAGAGAATATAAAATACGATTATTCTAACGTTTTGTCACAGCTTGTGAATAATAAATGAATAACTGAGAATGAATGATTTAACACTCTTGGCATGCTGAACAAATGTTTTATATATATATATATATATATATATAATAAGTATGCCTTACAGATTAAATGTGGTTAAGAGACGATAGAAAGACAGCTCATATGTTTCAGTAGATCACCTTGACCAGTGTAAATACATTGTAACAATTTTGAATTGGTTGTCTAATACGTGTAGTAAGAGAAGCACATTGGAATTCTTTAAAAACACTGGTTTTTACACCTGGAGCTGGTTAAGCACTGTGTATGTACCCATAGTGCTGGAAGATGCCTTATTAATATAATCCAACCCATAAATATGCAGGGATTTGCAGGGATTAAGATCATCTTATATGTACCCTACATACTGTCTAAACAGTTGATTTGTATCCAATTGGTCACAGAATGATGTATTGTACCATCCTTTCTATTTTTTCTATCCAGTAAATAAAATGTAGTGAATATGTATTGCTTCTTCCGTACCATGACCCTAGTAAACGTCAACAATAAAGAAATGTCTGTCCGCAATTTCAAAATTGTCCATTGAATTATTCCTGTGCTGAACTTGTGCTGTGACTTTCTCGTGGTTAATTGACTCAACCCTCTGAACATGCTATAATTTCCCCTGTACTTCTGCCCGGTATTTGTAAATCACGGCGTCTTTAATCGCTTGTGTGCACATGTCTTATTGCAGCCACAGCCCAGTGGTTCATGCTGCCTATGGAGAGACCAGTTGATGGTGTGGCTTTGAGACAGGTGCAGATCCACCAGTGAAACTCATTACTTATTCATGCTGGCCTCTTTCGTATGCAGTCCTTGTGTGTCTTAATGTGGTGAGTCGTTTTTAATTCCTGGTGGAGCGCTGGCGGTTGGGTTTGCTTGGGTATGTGCTTGAAAGTCAGGCACTTGCACGGACGTGGATTTCACTTCCTATGCCTGTCCTGTCTTTGGGAGGCGTCCCTGTGCACAGTGCCGCAAGTGTTTCAGATGCAGAGGAAGCCTATTCACTAGGAACCAACCGGAGGCATCTTAATTAGGCCCCCTCCGCTTTTACAGGCCATCGAGTTGGACGCCAGTGACCGGTGGCCTGTTTATAACCCTTTTATGGTAGTTGTTTGTGTCTATTTCCTTGCCCGAGCCCCATGGGTGTTGTACCCTAACCTTTTAATGCCCTTAAAATTAAAGGCAGTGGGCCATTAGCATTCTGAGAAGAACGGGAATTATCAGGGGCGGAGGGGGTTCTGAAATCTGGTACTTGGTGCCCCCCCCCGCATGACGCATCTTTAGATGGTAAAGTGAGCTTTGGTAACCCTGAGAACTCAAAACTGTTTGGGTTTTAGTTATCATATTTGTTTAGTTTAGGAGATAGATTAGTCCTTGTACATGAATTATCTGTCTATTTGAAATGCATCTAGTATATGTGTGAAAGTTTAGATACCTTGACTTTCTTAGTGTGGCATTCTTACAGCATAGCATGCCTAAGTTGTCACATGTGGAGGCCGGCCAACCAAAAGTACAAGTGTCCTGGTCAGTCCCCGTCAGGAGAACAAGGAGGGAACGTTCCGTCGGAGCGGGTATTTCAGTCAGACGCAAGTAAATTATAGAAATAAACGGACTTGGGTTGTGGGAGTGACTCCCTTCACAGGGGCTTTTTTCAGCGTGACGATCTTAAAGATGGAGTGGAGTTCAGGTTTATGGAAATAAAAGTGGGTGCCAAAATACAGAGCGCTTTGTGTTTTTTTTCTTCATTTTAAAGGGCGTGCTTGTATGCGTAAAGGAAGCGGACAGATATTTTTGGTCTCTGTTGCCTGTTGGAGCCACCCTAGAGAACAGTGAGGTAATGGTTTACATGAGAGAGCTCAGAAAGACCAATTCAGACACAGGGCAGGGAGTCAACCACCACTCACTCCACACGGGGCAGGGCTTTAAAATGCTGGAGACTAAGCTGCTTAACTCCTTCAGCCCTCCTAAGTACAGGTACACCTGTAATGACCAGCGGCCATCACCTAGTTTTTCTAGTCCATTAGCTGCCTTATCTTGTACTCTCATTCTTGCTTGTTCTTAGAAGGGGAATCCACGTTGCATCCTGCCTGTTGTATCATAACCCAGATGATGCATTCCAGCCATTACAGTTAAACCATTTGCCATTTCCTGTTTTTTTTTTTTATTATTACTATTATTTTTTTTTTTAATGCGTGACAGATGTGGCACCCTGTAGCGATCGGATGCCTCTGTGCAGGTCACGAGTGATAATTCAGGTCGAGGAGGCTCCGTTGGTTGTAATTCACAGCCTAATCACGATTACAGTGGCATCTGCTCCCTGCTTCCTAAGCCTCCCCGAGCTTGAAGGAGGGCCATACTGGAATTTAGCTGTACGGCAGATAAGAGGTGTGGATAGGAAGAGGTCAGCCGACTCCCCTGGGATGCAATACTAGGGCCCGAGTGTAGTGACTTGCATGAAAAGCCTTCGGAAGCCCGCCTGTGGGTGTTCTCCTCGTTTTAAGGTTAGCACGCTCTTACACAGGCTGCCCTTTATTTTACTGCATTTGTAAGGCCAGAAGTGAGACGCCGGCGATTCTTGGAGATTAATACCCCTGCTGTTTGTTTAATCGATAAACGAGGAAGTTGCCCTACATGAAACCGGGCTCCGGTTTTGCGTAACAAAATGGTGACTCGCCAGGAGCGTGCTCCTGTTGGCCAAGCTGTTACTCAATAACTTGTCTTTTTTCGAGTAATAAATTGCAGGAAATGACTTGTGAGGAAATTCAGTTTAGGGCTGAAGCAATCAAATGCTGCATCACTGGGTGTGTTCTCGTCTGGCTTGAGAAATGGACCTGGAATGGAGCCAGGTGCGTTTACTGACCGTGCGAGACACCCGAGCCTCCCCGCTTTGCACGAGCCCACGTGCCTGTATCGGACAGCATAATCGCTTTTTATTAAGGCAGGTGCGGCTGTGTATTAAGTTTAAAACACTTTATGATTTTGGAATGGGCAGCAGTTATGCCTCATCGAACCATTTTGCGTTCCTTTCACAGAACTGTTAAGTGTCAGGCACGGCCACTGTAATTCTACAGATGGTCCCGGTACCTGTTTAAGTGGTTCTGAGATAATGGTTTCTTACAGAATGGTGACTCTTCGAAGCTGGAGGACTTTTGTAAATGATGTATAGGGCTGCGGGGGCGGCATGGTGGTGCAGTGGTTAGCACTGTTGCCTCACACCTCTGGGACCCGGGTTCGAATCTCCGCCTGGGTCACATGTGTGTGGAGTTTGCATGTTCTCCCCATGTCGTCGTGGGGTTTCCTCCGGGTACTCCGGTTTCCCCCCACAGTCCAAAAACATGTTGAGGCTAATTGGACTTGCTAAATTGCCCGTAGGAATGCATGTGAGAGTGAATGGTGTGTGAGTGTGCCCTGTGATGGGCTGGCCCCCCATCCTGGGTTGTTCCCAGCCTCGTGCCCATTGCTTCCGGGATAGGCTCCGGACCCCCCGCGACCCAATAGGATAAGCGGTTTGGAAAATGGATGGATGTATAGGGCTGCATGTGCAAGTTTTGCAATAACAACGGGTCAAATTATAAGTTTTGTGGAATTGTGTGGAAGGTCGGCGACAGGCTAGCAGCAAGAAGACCGGGATTGGGTAGTGCTGGAGATGAGTTTTTTGTTTTCATTTTACCTCATGTCCTCATGTTCTTGGATTTTTTTTTTTTTTACCTCATGTCCTCATGTTCTTGGATTTTTTTTTTTACCTCATGTCCTCAGCGATTGGCATGTCCCCCCCAGTTCTGTTGCCTGCAAGTGGGGAAGGTTTCTGGTATTAATTTAATCAATCGGTGCATTATTGTCAGGAATAAAAGCCACCTAAAGCTTACCAGCCAAACTCTGATGCATAAACTGTTATCCAAACAGTTTGGTGTTGTAGTAAAAGTACCAAACAAAGCAAGAAAAAGTGGATTTCAGTGTGTGGTCATTTTGGATTCAGATAGGGCAATCGCTTATGTATAATTCAACAGTTCTTGTCAATGGATTAAATTCAGGCTATTAGTTGTAAGGTTTTGTGACCTTCTTGAAGTTACGGATGTTGGAAACTGCACTCATGTTGCCGAAGGATGTGGGCTTATCTGACCTTGTCCCGTTGGACAGATAGATTTTTCCATCACTAAGAGGTGTGATCGGCACCACTTCTCATCAGTGTGGCTGATCTCCCTTAATGAGCATCCTGCCGCCCCCCTCCCCGCCAGTTGTCAGGGTATTGGTCTGTTTCACCAGTGGTCCAGCGCTACCCCTTCCATACGGAGAAGCCATACCCAGACTAAGTGTCTGCTGCATGTCTCACTGCACGGTCCATGGACAGCAGACGTTGTCAGTCTACCATCTGTCGTCTGGTTCACTCCTGACAACGCCTCTCATTTTTGTTAAATTTGTTCAGGTGGTTCTTGCTTTTCTTGACCACACCCCCTTATTGGTGTATTGACTAAGAATGGTGTGTGGGGGTACTGTGAGCACAAGTGACACACTATGGGTGCCTCCTGGGGGGTCTCCATGATATGCTAGCTGGTGTAGATATTATACAAATTTAATATCTGTAATGATCTTCCTACAAGCCTTTTCTTTGCAATATAGTAGCTTTCATGTTTTTGCTGTAGAACTTAATATGTGATTGCTTAATTTTGTTTCTGTTTATTTTATTTGTCCGTAAGTTAAGTGTCAGTCTCTCACTGAATGAGTTGTATTAATATGGATGCCAGAGTTGAATTCGAGCATTCAACTGAAATGTCTGTTTTGAGTAAGCAGATGTGAGGCTTTGATAGCGGATGGTTGAGTGCCTAAATTTCAGTCCTTCTACCTTCTATGCCACTGAACTGAATATGAAGAATTTCTCTTTTTATTGCTAATAGCATAGGTACGGCAAGGCTTAAATCTTATCCGCAAAGGGCTGGTGTGTGTGCAGGTTTTTGGGATAACCTTTAGGTCAGCTGTTCAAACCCAGGTGTGACGACTTGTCAGCCATTCAGTCCTCTAATTAGTATTAGGGAGTTGCAGTGAAAAGCCACAAACACAGCGGCCCTTTGCGGATATGATTGCCCACCCCTGGCCTAAATTATGTGATTCAGCAAGTGCATTTGAGTGCATATTGGCTGAAACCCTGCAAACAGTTTTATTACATTGGTTTTATTAGCAGACTTTTTCAAAGCAATGTACAAGTGAGGATCAGAGAGCAGTGTCAGGCTCCTGGATTAAGGCCCTCTGCTAGCCATAAGATTTGAACTGGCAACCTTCCGATCACCAGCTTGAGTCCTAACCTTTTGAACCACAAACACCAGGAAGGACAATTTCTCACAATACCTAATGACAGTGAGTGCACCCTAAGCAGGTGCTTTATAGCGTAACACGCCTTTTCTGTTTTTCAGGACATAGCAGCGTTCGTTCAAAGGATCATTGGAAATAGTATTAGCTACTGGGCGTTCTCCAAATTACGTGTGAATTAGGGCCAGATTAGACACAGCGAAAGCTAAATTTTGAATGTCTGAATTAATTTATAGCAAGCACTTAGCATCCTTATTAATTCAACTTGCTGATTCATTCCGTAATAAAAATTGCAAACTTAAATGACTACCGGGGCAGTTGCAGTTCCCATCTTATTTTCGGGGAAAGCCCCTCCTTTTGTTGCTCCTTGAATGGAAGTGTACTTGCTTGATCTGTTGCCCTGACCCAAAATTTACCACACATGACATGGAGTGCATTGGGTGTGGGGGGATCTCTTCCAATACTGAAGAGATCGATGTGGGCTGCCGCCTGTGTGGCATGCCAGTTGATGTCTCGTGGAGGAGAGGAGAGGTCGAGGCATCAGAGTCAGCATCAGAGTCAGCATCAGAGTCAGCATCAGAGTCAGCATCAGAGTCAGCATCAGAGTCAGCATCAGAGTCAGCATCAGAGTCAGCATCAGAGTCAGCATCAGGCAGGGCCCTGAGCAGCCGTGAGGAAATGCGCCCTCAAAAGAGCACAGGACCCCCAGCGTGAGATGTGACCCTCCCCAATACCACAGCTCAAAGGCCTCACCCCCCCCCCATCTCTCCATCTCCATCTGCCACATTAAAGCCTCTTTTTATCACCTTCAGTGAAATCTGATAGGGGGATGGGGCATGTGAGCCAGCTGCATTGACAACATGAAAAGCTTTATTTAGTTGCGTCCCAAGGTTCCCGTTTTTCCTGAATATTGAGCCCCAGACTCGGAGTTGTCTCATCATGTTGCCTCCTTCCCCACAGAAGACAAGCAGAACGTACAATCTTGTTAACATTAGTTTCGTTCCTGACGCAATTGTCAGCACGCTGTATCGACCGCATCCCCCATCCCGTAATTGGAAGCCCAATTAACCAGGCGATTGGAGGGGGGAGGGGGATGTAACTGGGGAATTGCGTGTCCATCACAAAGTAGAGGCTGTAGGTTACTGTACAGACAGTGTATTGGTGACAGAGCGCCCCCCTGTGGACACCATAGGCACATCCAAACGTGGCCCTCGCATTAAGAGTTGCTCTCAAGTTCCTCTCTTCTTCCTCAACAGGCCGTGAGCATCAATAAGGCCATCAACACGCAAGAGGTTGCCGTGAAGGAGAAACATGCCAGGAATATCCTTTTTACGTCTACAGCGGAGGAGGATACCGCAGACACGCATGTTGTGCGTGTGTGTCTATGAGTCGATGTAGAGCTCCCAGTTCTCTCTGGCTGTCTTTCTCACTCCCCCTTTCTCCTTGACTGCACCCCCCCCTCCCACCGTGCATTCTGGGCACGCACCACGAAAAGGGCGCCCACACCTTCTGGGCCGCGGTCAACCGGCTGCCCCTGTCCAGCAATGCCGTGCTCTGCTGGAAGTTCTGCCACGTCTTCCACAAGCTGCTGCGGGACGGGCATCCCAACGTGAGTGTGGCCGGCTCGCGCCTCGTTCACGCACTCATTTCACACTAAACGAAACGAATGGAGCGGCAGTTGGACGGAAAGAAAGCAAAGCGGCTGTGTCTGTGTTTGTGTCCAGGTAATAAAGGACTCCATGAGGAACAAAGCAGACCTGTGCGACATGAGCAGGATGTGGGTAAGAACCATGATGTGGTGGTCAGGGGGTGAGGGCAAGCCCCCGTATCCAGTGGCAGCTCAGCGAGCGATAATCACCCGACTCTGGCCCCCCCGTTAGGTAGTATATAATGATGAGGTCCTGCAACAGGATGCTGCCGGTGTGGAGCGAGTAGCCAACCCTGCTGTAATGTTACTGTGTGTAATGTTACTTATATGCGTCTCATATATTAGTGATGCTGCCAGTCTAGCGTGGCGGATTGAGCCCGGGCTGCTGACCGTCACCATGCACATGATACCTACCCGCGAAAGGCAGGCTTGTTATACACCCGTGCATGTGTGTGTGCACGCGTGTGGCTATTTTCTGCCCTATGTCTGTGTTCTTGAAAGGTGTAAAACAGCAAAGAGGGCAGTTTAAATAGTATAAACAATGAAAGGAGTATATTGATTGTCTCCTGTATCTGTGTGTCTCAGTGTGTATCTCCTGTGATTGTCTCCTGTATCTGTGTGTCTCGGCATGTATCTCCTGTATCTGTGTGTCTCAGTGTGTATCTCCTGTATTTGTGTGTCTCAGTGTGCATCTCCTGTGATTGTCTTCTGTATCTGTGTGTCTCGGTATGTATCTCCTGTATCTGTGTGTCTCAGTGTGTATCTCCTGTGATTGTCTCCTGTATCTGTGTGTCTCAGTGTGTATCTCCTGTGATTGTCTCCTGTATCTGTGTGTCTCGGTGTGTGTCTCCTGTGATTGTCTCCTGTATCTGTGTGTCTCGGTGTGTGTCTCCTGTATCTGTGTGTCTTGGTGTGTATCTCCTGTGATTGTCTCCTGTATCTGTGTGTCTCGATATGTATCTCCTGTATCTGTGTGTCTCAGTGTGTATCTCCTGTATTTGTGTGTCTCAGTGTGCATCTCCTGTGATTGTCTCCTGTATCTGTGTGTCTCGGTGTGTATCTCCTGTATCTGTGTGTCTCAGTGTGTATCTCCTGTATCTGTGTGTCTCAGTGTGTATCTCCTGTATCTGTGTGTCTCAGTGTGTATCTCCTGTGATTGTCTCCTGTATCTGTGTGTCTCGGTGTGCATCTCCTGTGATTGTCTCCTGTATCTGTGTGTCTCAGTGTGTATCTCCTGTGATTGTCTCCTGTATCTGTGTGTCTCGGTGTGCATCTCCTGTATTTGTGTGTTTCAGTGTGTATCTCCTGTGATTGTCTCCTGTCTCTGTGTGTATTTCCTGTATTTGTGTGTTTCAGTGTGTATCTCCTGTGATTGTCTCCTCTATGTCTGTGTGTGTGTTTTTGTCTGTGCATCTCTGCATGTATCTCCTTTGATTATCTTTTGTATTTGTGTGTCTTTTTGTATATCTCCTGCTCCTGTTTCCTGTGTGTGTGTGTGTGTGTGTGTGTGTGTGTCCTGTGTATGAAGCCTGTGTGTGTCCCCTCCCTGTGAGCCCCCTGTGTGCGACAGCGGTCCCCTGGCGTGTCTGAGCATCCTGCACTGGGAGCAGGCTCTGTCTGGCCGCTCGATTTGTCCTGTGGGATGCCTTGTAGCAGAATAAGGAGGACTGAGAAGTGAAATTAGCCCAGCTAGAAATTTTCCGTCCTTTGACCAGTGTAGTTTTTAATCGGGTTTTTCAGCTCTGCGTGTGCTGTTGTCCCTTCTATTGAGCCTATGACGGCCTGTTCAAGGTTGGCAGGATGAAACTATGACTGAAAAATTAAAGCCAGGTTTACCTTTTCCCCCCTCTTCCTTTTTTCCAGTCAAAGCCGTGTCATTCCTAGCATTAACAATCCTGCCTTTGTCTTGGCGCTGGCTAGGCCGCACGTAGGCCCCGTGTTTCAGGATGCCAGATGCATATTATTGAAACTGAGTGTCTCGTATGGGCTGCAATAGTCACGCTGCGCTAGACACACATTTCTCTGCAAAGCTGCAGTGCACACATCGGCAAGGCTTATGCACGTAATCAAGTCAGCAGTCCAATGGCTTGTGTTTTTTGTACGTTTGATTTGGAAATGGTTCTGCTTTATTGATTGCTAGATGTGTCACCAAATTGGGGGGGGGGTGGCTCTGAGGTTTTTCCTGGATGGGAATAGGCTGGCCGTAAGCTTTGAGCCATGCTGGATACGTAAGATAAATTTTGTTCCAATTTTAACTGAAAGGGAAAACCACACCTTAGGCCTTGTAATAGATAACAGGATTTGAAACCTTATTTCCTGATTTACTCACGCTAAAAGTCATCGGTTGATTTTTTTTTTTTTTTGCATCAGTGGAAAGTGGGATCAGCTAGGCGTGATTGGCTGCATAATTGGTGCAAGAGTGAGGGTCCCCTGTCAGGCCATTCCTGTTAGCTTAGCCTTTATTCATGCTGGTGACCATGCTTCGGATTGAGAATGGCTCACTGCAGTTGTTCCTCAGCGTTGTAGCTCCACGATGTAACAGACAGCCCTTTTCCCCCACGCAAATCCCCCGCTGGCTTCTGTCGAGCCTCAACCTCTGCAGAACTGAATCTCACCTTCCTTGGTGCTTTAAGATGGAAGCTGACTGGTCCGTTTCTCTCTCTCTGCACCTCCTGCAGGGACACCTGAGCGAAGGTTATGGCAAACTGTGCAGCATCTACCTCAAACTGCTCATTACTAAAATGGAGTTTCACGTCAAGGTGAGCGATTTGACTTAAGACCACGCCTCCTTCCTGGCACATCCCCCTGAGACCTCGGCTTGGCAGCTTTTACCGTACCTGGGCCGTGAAGTTTTCAGCTGTGCAGAATAAACATGTGAGTGGCACTGTTAAACCAAGCGGATCCCCCTTAGCTAACGGTCTGTCACAACTGTGCCCAGAATCCCCGTTTCCCCGGCAACCTGCAGATGACAGACAAGCAGCTCGAGGAAGCAGGAGAGAACGATGTCAATAACTTGTGAGTGTGACTGGCTTTTCCCCCTTGGATAACCGACTCCTACAGCAGCATAATGCAGAGGCCAGGCCCAGAACACTGTAATTATGAAAGTAGCTGCACAATCTCGCATTTTCTTGACATTTGCTGGCCTTTTTGTTTTATTTTAGTTTAACCATGACATGGCATGAAAAGAACCTGAAGGCCCTACATTAAGAATGACAAAAAAACAGAAGTATAGTAGCACTTAGTCTAGTGCTTAGACAGAAGACCCAAATTTCAGTTAATGGATAATTTCTTTGCAAGAGGAGCCAGCAGGATGTCCTTTGTTTATTCAGAAGGAGGATACAGGGCAGTAACATAGAATTACGAAGTAACACATTGATTTGGAATGTCAGCCATTACTAAACGGGGTCTTTTATTTACAAAGACCATAAACACTTCACTGTAGTATCTGCAGTAGCAGGGTGTGCCACTCTCTAAAATTTCTGTCCCTGTCCTACACATCTGCCCTGGTGTGAAGCTTCCAGATTACAGTAGAGATGTTTGACTACCTGGAGTGTGAGCTGAGCCTCTTCCTGGGAGGTAAGGCCTGTTTTATATACAGTTCCAGTCAAAAGTCTGGACACACCTGCTTGTAATCAATTTATTTACCTTATAGTAAAGAGGCTCAAGGCAGTGAAGTGATACATGATGCATACTGTGACAACATGTAGCCACCTGGAATGCTTCTCCAACAGTCCACAAGTTCTGGACACTAGTCGGCTACATTACTGTTACTCTCTGATCCAACTCTATAGGGTTTAGTTTGAGGGGGTATTGTGGGGGCCAGGTCATCTGTCACAGCACTCCCTCTCTTTCCTTCTTCACAAGATAATGCAGCACTGTCATACCCTCGAAGTGTGCTTAGGGTCGTTATCTTGTGCAAAGGCAATTTTTTTTATTAGGTGTGTCCAGGCTTTTGACTGGCACTGTATATGTGCATATCTGTCTGTCTGTCTCTGTCTATCTGTCTGTCTGTGTCTTTGTCTGTCTCTGTCTGTCGCTCTCTGTCTCTCTATCTCTCTCCATCCCTCTCCGTCTGTCTGTCTTGCTGTTTTCTATCCCTCTAAGGGTTGTGTCTCTGTGTAGCTTTTGGGGTGTGCTATATGTGGGGTGTGCTATATATGTGTCCTCTCCACCCTTCTGTCCCTCCACCAGCAGTTAGCCTCCTTATGAAAAAAATACCCAGAAGGCCACGCATGAACCTGGCATGAAACACAGGGCTCAGGAAGCCACACCTTTGTTTGGAGCAAGAAGGGGCTCCTGGGACCTGGCTTCTAAGCCAGGCGTGGTGGGAGTGGGCACCACGCTGCTGGGGAGACAGGGAGTGGGAGGGAGAGATTGGGTTGGCGGGGGCACTGAGTGCAGCCCAGTCTGCAGCTTCGACTTGCACTTCCCCTCCATTCAGCCACAGTTCCTGCACGGCCTCATGGGTAATGTTCCCGCCTCAGCCCTATGGGTGCTTAGATCACCTCACCCCTCGTCTCAGTCCCCACACAGTGAGGTCACGCTCTGTGAACGCCAAGCTAGTGAGAGCCTGCCCTGCAAAGCGAGCTGTCAGGCGACGGAACGCTGGGCGTGTTCCACTGTGGCGGCTTGATCTGATTGGCCCGATCGTAGTTTGTTGTGGTTTCATATAAAACAAAGAGAGGAACTGGTAGCTAGAAGTGAAAAATCTATCCGTACCCCGGTTTGATTTAGCATCTCTGGGTGGATGAAAAGTTCAGTGTTTTCAGCAGAGTGTACACAGTGTGGCAGTGTTTGTTATTTGGATCGTAATGAGAATTTGAAAAGTTCTGCCAGAAGTAGGTGACATTTCTGGGAATAGCCAACAAATATTTTCTGCTCTAACATACCTAATTATTATAAGTCAGAGACCAATAAGTGAATGTAGCAATTGTAAAATTTTGATACTGAATCTTAGGTTTATGAGTACTAGATGGAATGAGTCTGGAGGGTGTTCGACGAAGCAGGGTTTCTTGCTTAACTGCATAACTTTTCACATTTAAGGTAGTCTAGGTTAAATATAGGTGAATGAACATAAAGACCATTTAGCCCAGACAACCTTAAATCCAACAAGTTATCGAGCTAAGCAAGAAATCCTGCTCTGTGGCGCCTCCCATTAATTGTGTATTGAAGGGCATATATTAAGAACCTTTTTGCCTGTTCTGCCTGGTTGTGAAGGCCAGTAAGACTAGCATATCTGACACCAGTGTCCATTAAGCGTGTGCCCCGCCTCCTCCCCTTCCAGTTTTCAGCTCACTGGACATGTCGCGCTCCGTATCGGTGACGGCGGCGGGACAGTGTCGCCTAGCACCCCTCATTCAGGTGATCCTGGACTGCAGCCATCTGTATGACTACACCGTCAAGCTGCTCTTCAAGCTGCATTCCTGTGAGTCGCCTGGCGGGGGCGTGGGGGCAGGTTTCCTTCACTTTAATAATCATGGGTCCCTCAAAGCTTCCCAGTGGCCACGAGCACGGGCACCCCTGTGTGTTTGCGCCAGAATAAACAGCTGCTGTCAGAATAGCAGTGGTGCACAAGCACCTTCATTGTAGCCGTTTAATTATGTTAAGAGCTCGGTTGGTCTCTCAGCAATCTCATTTACAAGCTGGAGATGCTGAGAATATTCAGGCATTCCTGATAAGCAGTTTCTAAAGCAATTACCAAATGGAGTGATACTTATATTACATTAAACTAAGTACAAATGTGCATAGGTGAACACTCTAAATGCAGGTCATTAAATTACATGACATTGCATATGTACCCTATATGGACAAAAGTATTAGGACATAACCTCTTAATAATTGAATTCAGATCCATTGCCGCCGGTGTAAAAAATTAAGCACCTCAGTCAGGTTTACAGACGTTTGTGAAAGTAGGGGTCATTCTGAAGATTTCTGTGAGTTTGTGAAAGTTCTTCCCTGCTGGATATTCCATGGTTATCTGCAAGTGATATTATTGCAAAGTGGAAGTATTTAGGAACTCGGCCACAAAGCGGCAGACCACGTAAAGTAACAGAGCGGGGTCACCGAGTGCTGATGCTCATCGTGCGTAGAGGTCGCCAACACTCTGTTGACTCACTAACTGTAGAGTTCCAAACTTCCCCTGGCATTGGTCCCAGCATATGAACTGTGTGCAGGGAGTGTCATGGAGCGGGCTTCCATGGCCGAGTCATATCACCAAGGGCACTGCCAAGCGTTGGGTGGGGGTGTGTAAAAGACACCACCCACCACTGCACTCTGGAGCAGTGGGAATGTATTCTGTGGAGTGACGAATCAAAATGGGAGGTCATAAAAGTTCCTGTAGATTTAACAGCCAGGTGTCCATATACTTTTGTCCATATGGTGTATGTATACATTGGGTTGAATATGGCCCCGTGACTCTGACCAGGATAAATGGTTGATGGATGGATGGATGGATGGATGGATGGATGGATGGAGTATGCTGGGAATATAAATTTTCTTGGAATGTATTCATTTAAAATGTTTAGTAAGAATACTGTTTTTATAATAAGTTATTCATATGGAATTGGGAAATCTTAGGCATTTTGATTGTACAGTATTCTATTGTACAAGACTTGATTTGCATCTATATGCATACAGAAATGGCTGATATAGAGGTCTGCTCAAGGTCTGTCCATCCATCCGTCTTTCTGCTTCTGCAGGCCTTCCAGCAGACACACTCCAGGGCCACCGGGACCGCTTCCAAGAGCAGTTCAAGAAGTATGTCCTCTCGGGGGACCCGTAGAACATGAGAGAAGGCCTGTCTCTCCTGTCCTTGCACCCAATACCTTTGCAGCCCGCTCTGTTTTTTAGCTCGTACCCATATCCATCTCATTCTTCTCTCTGCAGTGAAAATGCTGTTCTTTCCTCTCCCTCCAGGCTAAAGAGTCTGTTCTACCGCTCCAGTAACCTGCAGTATTTCAAGAGGTTGATTCAGATTCCGCAGTTGTCGGAGGTAACGTGTAGTGGCCCCCTCCCAGTTCCGCCATGCATCAGTATCTGAGTGGGCTTAGGAGCACCACAAAGGAAGCCCTTCTCTCTGGTGCCTGTGCTCATCAGGGCTTCTCTTTCGCTGGCGGTCCATAGAACCCGCCCAATTTCCTGCGTGCCTCGGCTCTTTCGGAGCACATCAGCCCGGTGGTGGTGATCCCACTGGAGGCCTCATCACCCGAGAGCGAGCATGTCGTGGAGACAGAGGAGCTGGTCGACACGGACATCCCAGTCCAGACGGTGAGCCCACCTTGCCCAGCGCTCATCACGTTCACAGGCACAATTTGGCAGTATTTAAGGTGGACCTGTGCTATCATGGAGCTTCTGAGAATTTTAAGGTGGACCAAAAGTTAAACTGTCACTGTCTAAACAGAGCACCGAGAGCAAATTTGATGATGTCTTTGGGACCTCCTCCTCCTCGGACCCATTCAATTTCAACAGCCAGAATGGCATGTATAAGGATGACAGGTACAGAGCCGCTCAGCTGCGTTTATTCAGGGCTTTCATTGGGGATTACCTCCAGTATATTCTAAATACCTAGTGATGATGTAATGCCTTCTTTATGGCGTATCCGTGTGGTAGCTGATGGATGGTTAGATGTGGGCTGACGATTGTGTCCCTACGGCCTTTCTCAGGGACTGCCTGATCGAGCAGCTCACGCGGGAGCTACACGCCCTCAAGGAGGAGCTGGAGTCCTTCAAAATGGAGGTGAGGAGAGGCATACTCATCCAGCAAGCACATGTAGCTGATAAGACAGGATGCATAGCTGGGCCTCAGGCCACTGGCCTCAGCTGAAAGCTGATTGGTCCCCAGAGTGCTCATTCCCCTGTCACTCACCGATTCAAAACATATAATCGTCCACTGATAAGGCTGGGCCCCCCTGTATGAATTATGGCCCCTCTTATGTCCCCAACATTAGGGGCACTTTTCCACCGCACCAAGTATCATACTTTTGCTTTTCCGTTGACTTCCGGTCGAGTTCCAGTACCAAAAGTACCAAACCAACTGCGGTACTTCTTTGGTACTTTGAGGGGGGGGGACTTGAAACGCTTTCTTTGTAGATTTGGTTATGCAGACGCCACCTTGAAAACAACGATAAACTAAGAGAAAAAAGAGAGAGAGAGAGACCTGGGTGGAAGAGCAGATACAAGAAATATATCAGGGTGGCATGACAAGAAAAGAAAAAAGCATTATGTTTAATATGCTAGTATGTGTTTGAATATACAAGGATCCTAGCGATGTGATTTTGTTGTATATATACTGGGAAACACTGGACTGAAAGACAGCTACAACCTGCAGGTCTCAAAGTACTAAAAGTATGGTACCTGTGAAGTGGAAAAACACCACAGGTACATGCTAGAATCCCCCCTGATGGTGTACTGTTTATAACTGTACATATTTTAATATGATTTGTGTACTGAGAGTTATTCAGTTTTCGGTTAATTAGAGACTAATGGTTAATGACAATAACGAGGTATGTGTTCAAGACTCAGAAAGAGCCTTATGGTTCCTTTGAAAGCGGTATCAGAGTTGGCTCTGAATGTAGAAATGAGTGATGCAGTTAAACTGCACCACTTTGGACCAACTATGGATCCCCCAGGACCGGATTGGAAAGGACTGGTCTAGGGCCTTGCAAGCAGTGTGCATCACTTTGGATTAAAGCCCCATTTAGGAAGACGATAATGTGAAGTGATTTGTGCAAAAGCATCCTGTTGTCAAACAGCGAGCAGCATCTCTGACCAGGCTGTCTGCCACCATCCTTTGCTAACATTTTAATAGTCTGGCCGGTGTATTCAGACACCACACAAGCAACAAGATTACATCTTAAAGTGCTCCACCACTCCATATGTTTTCAGTTATACTTTTTAAATTTCAATTTGTAACCATACATGTGCTTTTTTTATATGAAAGTCTGTACTTAATAACCAGGTGTGGTTAACGCCGGATAGATAGACGGATTGATGAATCAAATTAGTCGTTAAAATATGATGTCCTAACACTGCTTGATAGACAGTACTCCAGTGTCAGTTGTGACATTGAGAAATGGACCCCAGGAATAGAAGGAAATGATTTCCTGTTTTCACCCAGCATTTGTCGTTAAATTGAGTGTAGATCTGTCGCGTTTTGCAGTGGAAAATAGTGAAGTACTTTCATGAGAAATCAGAATTTCGAATCAACTGTGGTTTTAATGTAATATACTCCCCCCCCACCCTGGATTAGTATCCCCCCACTTCCCTTCAGAGCCGTTCCCTCTCGGCCGTGTGTCCTTCCAGCTCATTCCAAAGATGTTTTCACCCGATTTGGCTGAGCTCTTGAATGTTGTTTTTCTCGGACCAGGTATTTACTGCTTCTGCTTGTGCCTCAGAGCAGTCTCAGGCAGGGCACCTTCATCGCAGTACTGCTCGGAGGTAGGCGTCAGCTGCCTGCTCACCATTAACAGCTTTTGGCGCCGTAACCTGTGGTTTGAGCCCGGCATATGGTGACCTGTGACCCCTACCTCTCATGAGTTTCAAAAACATCCATGTTTTTGCTCCCTCTCAGCTTCCTGCCAGAAAGTCCACATTTTTGCTTCCTACTGGAAGCTGGGAGGGAGTAAAAACATGGACTGTCTGTAGGTCCCTGAGGACTAGATTGGGAAATGCTGATTTAGTCCATTTGAGGGACTCCATCTTGGATTCCAGTAATGTCATCATTTTCCTCTTATGTGAGGTTGTCTGAGTAGCTGTGCAAAGGTACCGGGTTTCTTTTTTGTGAGGAATTTCTTCCTAGTGTCCTCTTTCAGAGCATCAGCTCTTTCAGCTGGAGCTGTAACTGAGCTTCTGGTTGTCCTGGTGGGACCCGCGATCATCTCCCCTGCATGATTAGCATTCATACCCCCCCCCCCCCCCCCCCCCAATGCCTTCCCAGAGTTCCCGGCTGTGCCAGTCCCTACGGAGCCGTGTAAACGAGCTGGAGGCAGAGCTGGCCGAGCAGAGCCACCTGAAGCAGCAAGCGTTGGGGGAAGGCGAGTTCCTGAAGGCCGAGCTGGAGGACCTGCGGCGGGTGAAGGAGGACACGGAGAAGGAGCAGCGCAGCCTGACCGAGATCGAGAGTGAGGCACCGGTCCCTGCTCATGACAGGAGGCGGGATTAACCGCGAACTGTCAGTCATCTGGTTTAAACCAATTGGAGCTGAAAAAGCAAGTAGCAGGAAATGGGTGAACTAGGCAGTGATGGAAAACACTTGATAATATTTGCGACTGTGAGCTTTGAAGCCTCAGATTTCCTATCAATAAATCACACCTCGTTTTCCAAACCCCTGCTGATGCAAATTCCCTTACACCAAAGACTTTGCATCAAGCTGGAAGATAACATTGAATCTTGGTGATGGTCCATTCTGTTACAAACCGCAGCAAAACCATCCTAGCAGACGAGAATGGGTTTTAAAAGCTGTGACATGCAGCTAATGAACAGGCTTAGGGACGTCATTTATTTTTTTGCAGCGCCCTCATTTAAAAGACAAACTCAGCAGTGTAAGCTGTTTATGGTCGAGTTTAACAAACACTACAATACACTGGAGTATTAATGACGTATCCTGTATGGGGGAGAAGGGCTGGGGGCTCTTTGGGGTTTCAGTAGGAAGTGTAGAGCTTTACTGGAAGCCAGCTAAGAGCAGATGCAAGCTATAGTTAGGAAGGGAATATAAACTTTTCAGAGACTTAAACAGACAATTAATGCATCGCACCGAAGGCTCTTTGCTGCATCGTCAGTTTCGATCTTGCAGCCGAATCACTTCGCCCCCCGACCCCCCCCCACCCCCCCCACCCCGCGTCTCCGCAGTCACATGCAGTTTCCTGATAATGACAGAACAAAGGAATCCAGCTTGGTTCAGTCCTTCTGCCGTCTGGCACCTCAGTGTAAGAGCAGCACTTCCTGCTGTTGGGGCTGCTATGAGGACCCCTCCCTGACTGGCAAGGCATGGGCCCCCTCGCCACGCTGCCCCCCTCAGCAGTCTCTACCGCCTCGTCCAAACCCACCAATCTGAAACGGTTCCGCCTGTCACTCGCACTGTCTCTGTTTCTTCTCTGTTCATTTGGAATTAATTTGAAGTCAGTACTGGAGTTAAAGTTCCCGCCTGAAGGAACATGATATTTAAAACACATGACATGACAGTAAATCAGTGCATATAGAAAATGATTGATGGTTTCTCTGCCCGTGTTGCCTGAGGCAGTCGTCTCCCCACTCATCTTGCGTCGTATGTATTACGGCAGAGCTTACAGCGTTGTTTCTCAGCACGGTCCAAAGCAACCTGCAGATGCTCCATGTTCTTGTTCCCTCCTAACTTCCAGTAGCAAAAATATGAACTGTCTGGTAGGGAACTGAGAAGGAGCAAAAATGTGAACTGGAAGGGGTCCCCAAGGACTGGATTGGGAAACACTGGTCTAGCCAATCACGGAGAGCTCCTCTGACCACACCATGTGTGCTTTCGATGATCGACTTGAGTAGTGTTTCCCAGTCCGCTCCTTGGGGACCCACAGTCAGTCCATCTCTGGCAGGGAGCTCGGTGGGAGCAAAAACATGGACCAACTATGGATCCCCCAGGACCGGATTGGAAAGGACTGGTCTAGGGCCTTGCAAGCAGTAGTTAGCAGCTCGTTTTCACAGCACGAATAACGACCTGCTTTGTGGCTGGGAGCTTGGGAACCTCCTCCTGCCGTCTGCTGTCCCCACAGGCAGCACACAGAGGATGCCGCTGTCAGCTGTAATTGTCCCTAACTCTGGCGCCGAGTGATTATCAAAGTCTTTCACGCTTGTATCACCTGGCCCGATGCCCAGCCCGGCTCCGAGTGGCAATGAAGCCTGTTATTTAATTTAGGAAAATATATATTTTAAATGTCTTTTGCCAGAATCTAATTTCAGAGGGGCCCTCGTTTCACTCACAGGGGTGACGTGTGGCTTGGTGAGCAGCACTGCTGCCTCACATTTCCAGGGCTGCTGGTTTGAATTCCATCGGTGCATGGAATTTGCATGTTCTCCATGTGTTGTACATGTTTAAACAGTCCGGTAGTTGGATTGTGGTTAGCTTAGTTTGTATCTCTGAATGGTCTATAGTGTATGATTGTGTATATGCCGTCCCAGCTCCTGGTAAGGAGCGAAAATGTGCACTGTCTGGCAGGGAGCTGAGAGGGAGCAAAAACATGGACCATCTGGGGGTTCTCAAGAGCCAGATTGGGAAATACTGGTCTAGGATATTCCTGTGTCTATCAGCATCTATTACAAAGGGTCACCAGAAGGGGGCGTCCTCTTTACAAAGCCAGACTATCCACCTGACAACAGGTCATGCTTGTCTTGCAGGAAAAGCACAGGCAAATGAGCAGCGCTACACCAAGCTGAAGGAGAAATACACAGCCCTGGTGCAGAGTCACGCTGACCTGCTACGGAAGGTAGGGCAGCCGCCCCGGAGTTCCCCTCTGTCCGAGTCGCTGGCACTGTAGCTTTGTTAGGGTGAAAACCACAGATCTGAACATTGCAGCAGTAAATCGATTAAACAGCGCCTCCTACTTTTCAGCACAGTAGCACTAAACTTAAACAGCGTCCCCTGGTTTTTGTCTTTAATTCAGTGGAATATGAAATTGTCGTACCTAATCCTGATCTTTTGGGAGCTTTTGAACCTTTTAATATAAACATATAAACAATATTTGAGTTACCATTTTTTAAAAAGCAGACTATTTAGTTATTTAATAAAGCTATGATAAATAATAATTAACATTATATATGTACACCGTAGCCCTCCATATCCTTGTACTGATACAGATTTAAAGGAACAAAGAACTCTGATAACCGGTAATAGCAGGTTATGTAATGTTGTATGGTCAAAAATTTAAACAGTGTGGTTCATTTTAACAAACTAAAACAGGAGAACTCTCAAGGCACGTCCAAAACTGCATAGTTGTTTGATGCAGTACAAAAACAGTACATCAGTGACATACTACAATTTGTGAAATTCCGAAGAATGCAACCAATGGATGCAACGTGCTACGAAGGCCATTGGAGCTGTGTCAAGGCGGCAGAGGAAGTGGTGTCTCTATACAGATTTAAGTAGAAAACAATACCCAGTACATAAATTGATTGGAATATGTATTTTTTTATTGGTAGTATTTAACTATCATGGGGGTCAAGCTGCATCACTGGAAAACATCCAGGTCAGGTAATAAGCAAGATGCCCAAATGCATGCATACCATTCTCATGCATACATACAATTACGAACTACATTAATGGTTGAGTAGTAGGCTTCTAATGAAATTCAATACATACTGTATAAGTATGTAATTTCGGATACACCTTCAGTGTTAATGTAATCACAAACACCACACCTTATAATGTTTAAAACAATACTGCGAACTCTCACAGTGTTGAATTCTCAAATAACTATATTTAAAGTACATTGTTACAATAAACCAAAACGTCTTACAAATCAACAAATCCAAAAAAAAAAATCCTTGCCTTTTGATTGGTACAATACAATATTTCCTTTTCCAGTCAACCACTAACAACTCTTTTGTATTGGGTATGACTTTGGGTATGATTAAAAAAATTGAGCCTGACCCTTTTGGGATTTTGGTCACCCCATAATTGTGTACTTGGTTTGCAGTGTTCCTTTAATCACCCCCCACCCCCGCCCATAGACATGAATGCCTTTTGCTTTTTTTACTCTTTTTGACACCCATGTTTGGAATAGTAAGGGAGCTCATGTTTTGATGAAATGCATGTCGGATGCCAGTGGTGCGTCATGCACATCTAGTCACTGCAAATCAAACTGAGGGAAGAAAATTCCGCTGGGTCTTTACCATAAATACCTACACACTCATTCTCTCCCAACTTAGTCCTAGAGTGAACCAGAACACTTGCCAATAATCCCAGACTGTGAGTGTTAAGTTGTAGTACAGGAAGTACATCTTCTCAGAGTTTTCCTCAATGAGAGAGAGCTCGTTTTCTCATCAGAAACAATTAGAGACATTATCAGTGTTCACCTCCAGTTTATTACTGCAATACTAATATCACCTGACGGTACTGGCACTTATCCATCCATCATCCACTGATAAGGGTCACATGAGGTCTTGGAGCCTATCCCAGGCCTAACACAGGCTAACACTAACCCCTCAGCATCTCAAACCCTCCCCAAGGTTAACACAGGCTAATACTAACCCCTCAGCATCTCAAACCCGACCCAAGGCTAGTGCAGACTAACACTAGCCCCTCAACATCTCAAACCCGACCCAAGGCTAACGCAGCCTAACACTAACCCCTCAACATCTCAAACCCGACCCAAGGCTAACGCAGGCTAACACTAACCCCCTCAACATCTCAAACCCTACCCAAGGCCAATGCAGGCTAACACTATCCCCTCAGCATCTCAAACCCTACCCAAGGCTAACACTATCCCCTCAGCATCTCAAACCCTACCCAAGGCTAACACTATCCCCTCAGCATCTCAAACCCTACCCAAGGCCAATGCAGGCTAACACTATCCCCTCAGCATCTCAAACCCTACCCAAGGCCAATGCAGGCTAACACTATCCCCTCAGCATCTCAAACCCTACCCAAGGCTAACACTATCCCCTCAGCATCTCAAACCCTACCCAAGGCTAACACTAACCCCTCAGCATCTCAAACCCTACCCAAGGCTAACACTAACCCCTCAGCATCTCAAACCCTACCCAAGGCACTTCTTCCAAATCTGTGTCTTTAGCAGAGTTTCCTCTAAGGTCTCTCAAAAAACACATCGACTAAGTAGCACATGAGTATGAAACAAAAGCCACTTTAAGAACTGTCATATCTGACTCATAATTACTGTCTCATTCTTTTGTTTTATTCTGCCTTTGTGTGCTGGCAGACGTACATTGTGTAAGTCTGATTGTACACTTGGAACCCACCACTTTCTAGTTAACAGCTAAAAGGGGCTTTAGGCATCAAAAGTAAATCTCTGCTTAAAAAATGGCTTAAATACTGTTCTTGCTAAGGGGCGATTCTCAGTGTTAAATGTATTATTGACAGGGGAAGAAAACACTGTTAATCCAGGAAGCAAAATATATACAGTACTGTGCGAAAGTCTTAGGCAGTCCAAAGAAATGTTTAAAGCTGTTTATCTGGGTAGGAAGCGTACTTTGGCTTAGAACAAAAAACACAATTTAATATTAGAACATGTGCAAAATAAGAGTAACATAATAAAAATTGGTAATAATTTCTTCTGTTTTCTAAAAAGTTACCGATATCTAGTTGGATGGCTAGATGAACACTGCTTCAGTTCCCAAACTTCTCCTCAGGGGCACCTCAGCCATTCCATGATTTTGTTAAATTTCACCAACAGCTCAATTATCCATCCATCCATTTTCCAAACCGCTTATCCTATTGGGTCGCGGGGGGTCCGGAGCCTATCCCGGAATCAATGGGCACGAGGCAGGGAACAACCCAGGATGGGGGGCCAGCCCATCGCAGGGCACACTCACACACCATTCACTCACACATGCACACCTATGGGCAATTCAGCAACTCCAATTAGCCTCAGCATGTTTTTGGACTGTGGGGGGAAACCGGAGTACCCGGAGGAAACCCCACGACGACACGGGGAGAACATGCAAACTCCGCACACATGTGACCCAGGCGGAGACTCGAACCCGGGTCCCAGAGGTGTGAGGCGACAGTGCTAACCACTGCACCACCATGCCGCCCCCACAGCTCAATTAAATAATGAAATATATTAGTTTAAAAAGGCAGTGACAGATTGACTGGCTGTATGAGGTGTGCTAGTGGCCAAGTCAAACAATACATGGCTGCACTGGACGGTCGCTGCAAATACTAGGATGATTTTAGCAGAGGTTCTGAAATGGCTAAGCTGACACACTTTGACAGGCATAATATCATAGTTTTACACCAACACGAGGATAATCTAAACATCATTTTCTTTGCCTGCCTAAGACTTTTGCACAGTACGGTATATAAAGTGCTAGGGTAAGTGTCTGCAAAACCAGACCATTCATTTAGCAGAAAGCCTGTGCAACTCAAAAAGCTACAGTGGCATGAATTTACAGAATATGTAGCATAAGCTGGATGTCTGAATACGTGTATGAAGGTAAATTCTGTCCTTGCTTTGTCTCTGAGGGGGCGGCATGGTGGTTAGCACTGTTGCCTCACACCTCTGGGATCCAGGTTCGAGTCTCCGCCTGGGTCACATGTGTGTGGAGTTTGCATGTTCTCCCCATGTCGTCGTGGTGTTTCCTCCGGGTTCTCCGGTTTCCCCCCACAGTCCAAAAACATGCTGAGGCTAATTGGACTTGCTATATTCCCCTTAGGTGTGTATGTGTGAGTGAATGGTGTGTGAGTGTGCCCTGCGATGGGCTGGCCCCCCATCCTGGGTTGTTCCCTGCCTCGTGCCCATTGCTTCCAGGATAGGCTCCGGACCCCCCGCGACCCAGTAGAATATGCGGTTTGGAAAATGCAGTGTGGTGTTTGGTTCAGTGGATTTGTCCACTGTGTTTGAATCCTGTACTTGAAGAGTCACATTGCCATTGGGCCCTTCAACAAGGGCCGTGCCTCTGACTGTATCTGAACTGCAACATGGCAGAATTTATGACGATAAACAAAGAAAATGAATGCAAAAAAGGGATACAATTGATCAGTTGATTTTGCATTATAAATTTGACTGGCAGTCGGTTTATGATTATATATATATGGCCAGTGACATGTTTATAATTCATTATTAAATCTGGCCAGCAGATCGATCTTTCTTTTTCCACGGAATAAAACATGATGCAATGTTATCCTGTTAATAAATGCTGGCAGGTTTCACCGCCAGAACCAACAAAAAGACAGACACAGAATTATATCAGTTATCAATCAAATGCAAAAAAAGGTATTCATTAGTGAACTTAATGTAACGGAGATACAACAATTATTCCACCTGCTCAGTTTTGCTCCACTACTTTGCTTGTTTTTCCGCACACTTCTGCCAAGTTAACGTCGTTTGCCATATGCCCCACTCAATAGTTTTTCCTCAAGCGAGTGGTACCTGCTTGTAGTGAACACAATACCTCAAGTGAAACAGTTCACATTTTTGCGAGATAAGGATGCAGTGATAATGGAATCCGGCTTTTACTTTTATTTTATTAATATTCGTCAGACAATATGCTTAATTTCATCATTGTCATTAACGCATATTGTAGTGTTTTAGTTGAAGGCACGCAAAACCCCTTTATCAGGCCATATTTTTGTCAACATTTTCGTCAACGAAATGAACACTGGAGGCAATAACAGGTGTCGCAATCAGGCATTAGTGCCAGCAAACACAGAAACTCCATGGAAACTGTACTATTTTACTGTTGTAAAATCTATTTTGGTCCCTTTCTTTGTTCTGTGCTTTACCCTTAAATAAATCACTTAGTTAAGGAGAAATGAAACCATAAGTGTAATACTTAAGGGGAAAACCTAAGGTGTTAAACCGTCCCGCAGCCTGTGCTCTGACCCAAAGCTTTGTTTTCGCCTAAAAAAAGGATTTCTGTGTGGCCCCGTAAGTAAGGCCCTTAACCCCCAATTGCTCTAAGGACTGTCTGACCCTGCTTTCCCAGTTTGCATAAAAATGTCAAAGGTTTTTTAGTCTTTAGCTTTTTTCAGTGGATCCAGTGATGATGTGTAGAAACTGGAACAATCCCTGGGATTCTGTGTGTGGTTCCAGAACGCAGAGGTGACCCGGCAGATGACGGTGGCGAGGGCGGCCCAGGATGAGGTGGAGAGCGTGAGGCGGGAGATGCAGGAGAAGGTGAAGGCCGCCGAGGCGGACGTCCACCTGCGGGTGAGGGTTCGCCGTGCTGGCCTTTTAGTCGCCGTTTCGCACACCGCCGCCATGCCCTCGCTGAGTGCCCCCTATCTGCCTCTAGGAGAAGGAGCAAGAGGAGCAGCTGGGGACACTGCAGAAGGAGGTACAGGCGAGCAGGGCGGAGCTGGATAGGCTGAGGGAGACGGTGACCTCCTCACATCAGGTGGGTCAAAGTTCACAAACCCTGATTCGGGGGAAGTGTGTCATCTGTGGACACTGGAATGAATCTAAACAAAGAGGCTATAAGGGGGTTTATGATATTCTATATTACATGTTTCGCCTGAGCCAAGGGTTTCCCAACACACTAGGGCTTTGTAGCGGTGTGGGAACATAGAGGGCTTTTTTCTCAAGGTAAAAATCATATTCTGCCGATTCGCCGAGTCACCTCCATGTCCCGCCTCTTGCTTACTCCCATTGGCCAGTCGAGCGAGGTGCTCAGTTCCCAGGTCTCGGCCCTGGAGGCAGAGAAGTCGGGCTTGGCTGAGACATTGGCGCGGAAGGAAGCAGAGCTTGCGGGCCTGGGGGAGGAGCTGCAGCGAGTGCAGAAGAGTCTGGCAAGCGAGCGGGAGAGCGGTGTGAAGGTGGCGGAGAATCTACAGAACCAGCTCAACGAGAAGGTAGCCTTCTCTGCCTAGCAGATTCACTACAAAGCGGACGGAGCAGTCCGAGCAATGCAAAGTCGTTCTTTTTGAAAATAAAACTGAAATTGTTAAAACCTTCTGTTTGGTTTTAACCAGGGGTAGATGGTTGAGACTTAGAAAGTAAAAATCCAGACCTAGATTTTGTTTCTACTAACCTAAAGCATAAAGAGTCATAGTCACAAAGAGTACTAAACAAAATGTTGGTCTGGATTTTTGCATTTTACACCTAAACTATCCACCTCTGGTTTTTACTATCGTTGAGTTTTGCTGCGATTGGGGTCTAGGAATCCTGATCTGCATTGAGATGTGACCAGTCCTAAAATCTGCACAAAGTAACATTGATCGTGTGTGGCGCGACACTCAGGAAAGTCGGGAGCAGGCTCTCGAGAGCCAGCTGGTGGCAGCACGCTGGGCCGCTCTGCAGGGGGCGCTGGAGGAGGCCACACGCATCGTGCAGGACTCCCTCGCGGGCCTGGATGACCCGGCACACATCAGCTGCACCAGCTCAGCCGGTCAGACGCCCTTCCCCAGTACACCTCCAGTCAGCCTATACCAACTACCAGTCCGTCCACACGGCTCAACTGTCTGTCTCTGGCCTCCTCCCCTTCCTTCCACAGATTACCTCATGTCCAGGACTGAGGCCGCCCTCGAATGTGTGGACAGACTCCAGGCAGCCAGAGATGTCTATGTGTCCAACAGCACAGGTCAGCCATGTAGCTGCTTGCAGGCGACATGTGCCAGTCCTGCTTCTTAATTAGTGCTAAATCGGAGCACTTAGGCCAGGGGTGGGCAATTTTATCCACAAAGGGTCGATGTGTTTGTGGGTTTTTGCTGCAACTCCCAAATTAGATTACTTATTAGAGGACTAATTGGCTGAAGGGTCCTCACACCTGGGTTTGAACAGCTGACCTAAAGGTTATCCCCAAAACCTGCACACACACCAGCCTTTTGCAGATAAGATTGCCCATCCCTCTCTTATGTATTACTTACATTGTTGACATACAGATGTAATGGGTTTTTAGTTACAGAAGCATCAGTTTATACTTTAGTCTGTTTTTTGGTTTGTTATAAATATGCAGCATGTCTCAGAATAGTTTTTTGAAAAGATTTTAAACTGATGTTAACATTAACCCAAAAGAGTTTTTTGTATTTTTTTTTTTTTACATTCATTGGCATGTTTATTAGATGCATTAGCTTGCTAATGCAAATAGAAAATCATATGGCTGCAGCTCAATACTCAGAGAAAATCGACTTAGATTTAGAGATTCACTTAATCTGTAGCCAAGCAGCAGAACGGCTGAGGCCACTGATCTAAACGATTTTGAATGTGGTCTGATTGTTGATGCCAGATATGATGGTTTCAGCATCACAGAAACAGCCACCCTCCTGGGATTTTCACGCATTGTAGTGTCTTGAGTTTACTGAGAATGGCTTGATAATGGCTTTTCTCTGGCTGAAAATATCCTGTTAATGGGAGAGGTCAGAGGAGAATGGTCAGACTCGTTAAAGATAACGGGAAGGCCGCAAGTGCAAAAATAACAGCTCAGTACAACAGTTTTGTGGAGAGTTGCTTATCTAAATGCACAACTCATCTGCCCTCGAAGAGGTTCTGGGGGCAGAAGTGGATCCTACCCGCATCCAATCTGCCTCAGATCCAGAGTAAGCAAAGTTTAGCAAGTAGTAGCAGGTAGCCGTGCAGATCGCCGAATCTGATGCATTCATTTTGCACACAGAGAAGAATTTCTGAAGAATTTCATGCAGTACTGTTGGTTGTAGTACTGATGTATTAAAAGCTGTCACTGTCTGTCCCTGCAGATGTGGCAGAGATTTTGCGGGCAGTGGCCCAGTTCGGCCACCAGGTCAGTGACACCATCATGCAGGGCGGTGCCACATCGCACATGTTAGCGGTGGAGCAGGCTGACTGTGAGTATACTGGATGGCCCTGCCCCATTTCTACCAACTGTCAATGGCCCCACCATCACCACTGATGCCCTCTGGTTCGTGGGAGTGTTTGATCTGAATGCTATTGCTGCAGTGAGGAGACTCCAACCCAAGACAATCGGCCCAGCAGGAGGTGTGGTCTTAGCATGCAGTCCTCAATAAGTCTGCAGCGTGTTTATTCCATAATGACATCTATTCCTCCATCTTTCTTCCAACCACTTATCCTGGTCGGGGTTGCAGTGGGACCTGGAGCCTATCCCAGGCTACACAGGGCACACAGCAGGTGTACAGCCTAGACAGGATCGCAACCTATTGCAGGACACCCACAGTCACGCAATATGAGGAGTTAGTGCTTTCTTTAGTTAATGTCAGATGTTTTCTTTACATGTCCCGACAACCCACTGTGCCCCGCTGTTTTTCCATCACAGTCGGGCTCTTAATCAGCCTTGATTGAGCTGCTTTTTGCGATCCGCTTGACATGATTTCAGTTGCAGCATCTGTTGAGAGTTGAGCATTATGTAGAGCCACCGAACCTGGTTGATGTCACTCATCGAATACCTCTATATTTGGAGCCTTTGATTCAATTCAAAATATTCTTGGTTCTCCTGTCTGCACTTTCAGCCTTTCAAGTGATAATTACTTAAGCTTTCGGAAAATGGGGGGTGTTATAGATACGTTTCTTGTTTGAGCATTTTTTTTCCCACTTGGTCTCCTGCAGAAGCAGATGCTAAATGAGCCCCGAAGTTCCTTTTACATCGGGCGAGCCCTTTTGTTTCTTATCGACTAAAGCTGACTGACAGGCGATTCAAAAGGAAAAACAAGGCAGTTTACCGAAGGTTTAGTTTGATGTCATTCAAGCAGCATCTATGATTCAATCAAGAGCTCAATCAGGACTAATCAACAAAGAGCTCAGCTGGAGGAAAAAACAGCCCCAGAAAAATGCACACACACAGTGGGTTGGAAGGTCAGGGTTAGGAAAGCGGCTGTACACTCTATACAGACATGAAGATGGTATCATTTAATGAAATGTAGCTCTACAGTTCATTATCGTGGTGTGAAATAAGTATTGGGCGAGTGACGTCAGTGCAGAGCTGTGCACGTGAGACCAATGTACGCATAAATGTGTGAGTATCATCACCACAGTCCCATGTGGGTGTTTTGTTACTCTGTGTGTATCAGAGTAATGCCAGCATAAATGTGTGTGTATGAGAGTATCATCACCACAGTCCCATGTGGGTGTTTTGTTACTCTGTGTGTATCAGAGTAATGCCAGCATAAATGTGTGTGTGTGAGAGTATCATCACCACAGTCCCATGTGGGTGTTTTGTTACTCTGTGTGTATATTAGTAATGTCAGCATAAGTGTTACTGTCATACACACATCACTGCTGTCCCGTGTGGGTGTTTCATTACTCTGTGTGTATCAGAGTAATGCCAGCATAAATGTGTGTGTATGAGAGTATCATCACCACAGTCCCATGTGGGTGTTTTGTTACTCTGTGTGTATCAGAGTAATGCCAGCATAAATGTGTGTGTGTGAGAGTATCATCACCACAGTCCCATGTGGGTGTTTTGTTACTCTGTGTGTATATTAGTAATGTCAGCATAAGTGTTACTGTCATACACACATCACTGCTGTCCCGTGTGGGTGTTTCATTACTCTGTGTGTATGAGAGTATTGTTAGCATAAATGTTACTCTCGTACACACACATCACCGCAGTCCCATGTGTTTCGTTACTTTGTGTGTGAGAGTATTGCTAGCATAAATGTTACTCTCATACACACACACATCACCGCAAACCCGTGTGAGTGTTTTGTTACTGTGTGGCTCTTGCATTTCTCTCTGAGTGACGGAGCGTTCTGTGCCTCGGCAGCTCTGGCGGAGGACGTGAAGGCCTGCGGGGCGGAGGCTCTGGAGCTGCTGGGCCAGCTGAAGGAGCAGGGCACCTTGGGCACTGCTGACGGCACCACGCTGAGGGCGGTGCTGGGCCGTATCAAGACCACCGCTGAGGTGAGCCTGTAAATTAAATAGAGCAAACGGCGAGATGGGCACTTGTCAATATGTCTGTATTGAGCTGGCAGTAATGCAGTCTTTTTCTGCTGCCGCATGCCATGGCCCTGTTTCTGTCGCAGGACCTGCGGCCTCGTGGGCTAGAGCTGCAGCAGGGAGAGCTGGGTGACCTGGTGGAGCAGGAGATGGCGGCCACCTCCGCTGCTGTGGAGTCTGCTGCTGTCAGGATTGAGGTACCGCTCTCGACCGATCCGTCTGCCCTAATGCATCAGTACATTTATATTCACATACTTATGTGTCACTTTTATCCAATGCGATTTACAATAGATGGAAGGGTTACAATTTATGTCACTTCCTGGGATTTGAACCCACAACCTTCCACAGCAGCAGTAGATCGTTGCCCCTCCGCCGCAGTAAAGACCTTGCTGGCTGTACCTGTAAGCCGAGGCCAGATTTTGAGGTTAATGTTCCATGGCAAAAAAGCATTGCATGTTAACACCACACGGACGGGTCCGTATGCACCCCCATCCCTACCGCTCCATGACCGGAACCCGCTCAGCTAAAGCTATTCGCCATCTCTTAAAACAGGAAATGCTGAACAAGTCACGAGCTGTCGACACGGGAGTGAAGATGGAGGTCAACGAGAGGTCAGTTCCTCGTTTCCCAGCAGCAGGACAAAAACATTTCCTGCCCACATCATGTGACCCCTGCCCGGCAAAGGGAAATACTTTATGCTTTTTCCTTCTCAACAGTTTTCCAGCTTTGAGAAATTCCCCACATTGGTCCATATTCACATTTATCTTTTTGCCCATGATGATGACCAGTACCAGTATTTATGGTCCTTACTGATTTCTTAACTATCCTTTTGATTACTTTGAAGTATTGCTGTCGAAAAAGGTTTATTTCATTGCTTTAGAGCAGTGATTCCCAATGCGGTCTTCAGAGACCCACAGACAGTCCATGTTTTTGCTTCCTCCCAGGACTGTCTCCCAAGGACCTGGGAGGGAGCAAAAGCATGAACCGACTGCTGTACAGGAAAATGTGCATGTGATAGCATGCAGCTGAGCGCTCTCTGTTTACAGCTGCCCAGCACAGCCCTGCAGCATAAACAATGCAGATTAGCGTTTCTCTATCTGCAGCCCCACCCCCACCCCATTTCCTCCATCTGGCAGGGCTGCTGGTTAATTTGCGTCAATATGATGCTCGCATCTTGATTCACGTCTCCACAGTTATATTGTAGGTGCTGTGGAATAGCACTGCATTACCAGTACCTTCCAAAGCATTACTTTACAAGTTCCAAATTGTTCTCTGGCTTTTAAATAATCAGGTGAGGTGATGTATAAAAGGCAAAACATTGGCAGGATGTTTAATAGACTGCTTTATAAGGTTACATAGCCACAGGTTTCCTTTGATGAGAGATAATGTCACATGATCAGCCTGCACGCTGTCAGTTTGGGCTTGTTTTTTAGCTCAGGTTGTTGGTCCAGTTAACAGCTCAGTAAAACTATAACTAACTAAATCCTTGGCCTGAGTAAATACCGGCGTGCATAGATGGCCTGAGTGAATACCAGCATGGGGAGCAGTCCTGAGTGAATGCCGGCGTGGGGAGCAGGCCTGAGTGAATGCCGGCGTGGGGAGCAGGCCTGAGTGAATGCCGGCGTGGGGAGCAGGCCTGAGTGAATGCCGGCGTGGGGAGCGGGCCTGAGTGAATGCCGGCGTGGGGAGCGGGCCTGAGTGAATGCCGGCGTGGGGAGCAGGCCTGAGTGAATGCCGGCGTGGGGAGCAGGCCTGAGTGAATGCCGGCGTGGGGAGCAGGCCTGAGTGAATGCCGGCGTGGGGAGCAGGCCTGAGTGAATGCCGGCGTGGGGAGCAGGCCTGAGTGAATGCCGGCGTGGGGAGCAGGCCTGAGTGAATGCCGGCGTGGGGAGCAGGCCTGAGTGAATACCGGCGTGGGGAGCAGGCCTGAGTGAATGCCGGCGTGCGGAGCAGGCCTGTGACGGGTATGGGTCTTGCTCAGCGAATTGAAAACCAGGCAATCTGAACGCTTCCCCCCTCGCAGGATCCTGGCATCCTGTACAGAGCTAATGCAGGCTATCAAAGTCCTGGTGCTGGCCTCCAAAGATCTCCAGAGGGATATCGTTGAAAGCGGCAGGGTGAGCTACAGCTTCTCAAAATGGCCTGCGGGTCATTCCTCAGCACACTTTTGATTTATCATTATTATTATTATTATTCTTTTTGATGTTATGCCCTTTCTTGCCTCTAGGGGGCGGCGTCGATGAAGGAGTTTTATGCCAAAAATTCCCGCTGGACAGAAGGGCTCATCTCAGCCTCGAAGGCAGTGGGATGGGGCGCCACAATGATGGTGTAAGTTCTCCCTGTGTGGATGTGTGCAGGTGTTCGACTGAGTGCTTGCGATCTTACTATGAGTCCATTATCTGTTCCTGTTTGCTCAGTACCAATTATAGCGCTGTTAGATGTGCTGCGGACGCACCGGTCTACACAGTTTGTTTTCAGGGCGTACAGATGGCAGGCTGCCGCATTTGCAGATGACACTCTCAGCCAGGAAAAGAAGTGAACCGTGATTCATGTAGCGACGTGGGACGGTACGGCGTCAGTCATGTGACCCATGGCTCGGCGGTCTGACGTGTGTGGATTCCCAACAGGGACGCGGCCGACCTGGTGGTGCAGGGAAATGGCAAATTCGAGGAGCTGATGGTCTGCTCGCACGAGATTGCAGCCAGCACAGCGCAGCTGGTGGCCGCATCCAAGGTGAGTGGGGGGGGGGTGAAGGGAGGGCATAGCTAATGGCTTAACATAGTGAGCTCACATTAGCACTAGTGCAACCAGGTGTGTCCAATTAAGGAGAATCTTAGGTGGCAATTGAAAAAAAGCCGATGAAGTTCGGCAAGCAGAGTGGTAGACAAATATTCCCTCATATCTGTTCATGGGAGCTTAAAGCTGTGGCAGGATATATTTGCATGTCCATAAAAATTCATCATCCATCGTCTCGCGTTTTTGGCAGACAGATGCTGCTTTATGAAAGCAGCCGCTTCTGCATCTGATGAGCCTTCAGCTGTACCTGGCAGGCCTGGCGTGGGCCAGCAGGGAGAGAGGGATCTGCTAACAGATTTAGCGACGCCGGTTCACAATAGACATGCTGCCCCCTGCTGGCAGAGATTTAGATTTTTGGCTAGAGGCAATGGGAAGAATTTAAAAGGTTTACAAAGAAGTTTTGTATTTATTGGATGGGTTTTAAGGTACTAAATTAGCTAAGAGGCTAATTTTGCGAGTTGTTTAATGTTCATTAGTGATTTAAACAAAGCATCATGGTCCCATGCGGCTCCCCGTCTCAGGTGAAGGCTGACAAGGACAGCGCCAACCTGGCACGCCTGCAGCAGGCATCTCGCGGGGTTACCCAGGCCACCGCCGGCGTCGTGGCTTCCACTAAGTCCGGAAAATCACAGATCGAGGAGAAAGGTAAGGTTTGCTAATGTACTGGCTGCCTGGTAGCTACACGCTTTGATTGGTCAGAAGAATTTTTCTTCCACACCCGACAGACCTCTCATTGGCTGCTTCTGTAGGCTGCTGTGTCACATGACATGGCGACAAAAACCATCCTTTCTAAATGGTCCTTTACGGTGCAGCCCCTTATCTCACCAGAAACGAAAATGACTTTGTGCTGAAACCCCCCCACCCTGTGTTAACTCAGACCCTGTCCCTAATGGGCAGCTAGGGTTGCGTGAGGACGAGGCTCACAGGAAGCGGGGCAGGCCGCCAGCGGAAGCACTGCCTCCCGGGGGGGGCCATGGAATGTCTGCATACTGGTGCTGCCACGCTGGCATTTCCTCCTGTAGCCTGGCGGCGGGGGGGGGGGCCATAGGCGCCGTCAATGTGTGACGGGTTTCCACCTGACTCTATTCCACCTGCTTTTTCAGACACGATGGACTTCTCCAGTATGACCCTGACTCAGATCAAGAGGCAAGAGATGGACTCACAGGTAAGGGCGCCCCCTGCTGGTCTGTGTGAGTAGTGGGGTCAGTACAGCCCACTAACCCTGCTCCCCCCCCCAAAGGTGCGGGTGCTGGAGCTGGAAACGCGGCTCCAGAGGGAGCGAGAACGTCTGGGAGAGCTGAGGAAGAAGCATTATGAGCTGGCGGGTGTGGCCGAGGGCTGGGAGGAGGAGCAGAGTGAGTGAGCCGCGTCACATGATCTGACACGTGAGCTGCGTCACATGACTGCTGGCGGAGCAGGCCGGCATGAAGCCTGCTTCGAATCCGCGTTTAGTATTTAAAGCCCCATCAGCCTCCTGACCCCGTGCCGGAGGGCCGGACTCTCCTACAGCTTGTGTGCTGGCGAGCAGCTGCTGTTAAAGGGGTCCGATACCATGCTGTGATGGGGGGGGGGGGGGGGGGGTGAAAGGTGGGCCAGTAAATAAATAGCTGCAGCTAGTGGGGTTTTTCCAACAGCCTATTATGGGGTGGGTGGTTAAAGGACCAGCATAAGGAAACTCATGTAATTCTCTACGTGTGCATTTAGTTAGTTTTCAACCAGTAGCAATTTGCATAACATACCGAGACCTGGTTTTGCTGGGGGGGGGGGGTGGTGCACATTATCAAGGGTTTTTGCCGGTCATTTGGTTCTCTTATGTTCTCTCTCCTGTTCTTTCCTGCAAGGCACGGGCTGAGATCTGCCTGCCCTGACGCCCATCAGCGCCGGCCCTGCTTCTGCCATATTTTACCGTTTTTACACACCGTCTGTTTCCGTTTTTCTTTTGTACCTTGCTTCAGTTTATAAGCCAAATACGAAGGTGCTCTTTTTTCACACACCACCCTCCCACCCCCCACCAACAACAACAACTATGGCCCATGGAAGCTTTACAAGACAAGCACAGCTGGTGGGCTTCCGCGTGCAGCCCAGGGCTCGCCTGCAGTGCCCTCTGCTGGCCTGCTCACGCAATCGCAGGCTTGTTCTCCACCCGGCTCCCGCTTATTTATTAGCTCGCATGCTGCTTTTCCTTTATTATTGACTCTGTGGATGTCGGCGCCAGTCTCGCTCCTGACGACCCAAGCTGCCATGGGGCCCATTTCACTGTGTATATCCTGAACCCCGCCCCCCCCCACCCCAGTTCTCTCCAAGCACACTCATAACCTTCACCAAGTACCCCACCCGCAAACTATAAGTAGCCCGGACTCACAGACTGCACCCCCACCCCCCAGCTACTGTGATCAGAATGTGACTGACACCCTCCCCATTTCGTCCTTGACGCAAACACACACCAAACCCCCCTCGGCCCAAACAGAGGCTGCCTCCCCCCCAGTGTTTGCGTGTGCTGGTTTATTTCTGTATTGCACACTAATTTCGCCTTGTGTAAGTACGGTTCCGCTAGAAGGCGTTCCCACAGGGCGGGGTCGGTCGGAGGGCTGCAGCATCGCCCCCCCTTGTGGCCGTCTTTGCTGTGCGTCCTGTGTTCTCTGCTGCTCTCTCTCTTTCCCTCGATCGTCTGCCCTGCTGCCCAGACGTAGCTAGCTGCTTGAATACTGTTATAGACCCCAGCGTTCTAGTCGTGCACCCGCAGGAATCACTCTGGGTTCAGCTCACATTTCACACAAAGCCCAAAACCTGGATAGAACTCGATGCTTCCGGGATCAGGATCAGTGTAAGCGGCCGTTGCGTATCTTCCATCAAGTTCAACCAAAATGTCCTGGACTTTCAATACCCTGAATTGCAAAGAAGGAATTCTGCTGTTCGCTGTAGTGTCAGTGGCCACATCCGGGCTGGTGGTGTCCAAAAATGTATGTGCTGTTTTCCTTTTTGTAATATTTCTCTTTGCGCGCATACAGCATTAAGTCAAGCAGATTGTGTTGCTGCGATTATGAGAGAAGTCAGTGCCTTTGCAGGGAGGGGAGACTCAAAGCCTCTACTGAGAAAAATTGAAAAATCGGAGTGGATACGGTCTTTCTTTGTTTTTCCTTTTCCCCCACCACTCATAATTTGGGATCGTAAAAGGTCCAAATGTGGTGCTGGTTACAGAATTGGGGTGGGTCCCGACTCTGACGCCTACCCTTACCCGCCAGCCTGTGTGGAGGCACCGTAGCGCCGTAACGTTCAGATTCCCAAGTGACTCAGCAGTTTTCCCACAGACGTCCGTGGTTCGGTGACCACGCTGGGCAGGTCCCGCCCCTCAGCGTGCGTAAGCCTATCAGATAGCTGGCAATCATCAGTCGCCACGCGGAAACCCGTCGTTTCTTCACAGCAGCCAATGACTATTTCAAACTGTTAGCACAACAATGATGGGTTCTAGGTGGCTTCGATGAGTAGACCTCTGAGAGGCGGGGCCTTGTAGCATTTTCCAGCCAATTACACTCAGGCACATTCAGGCCCTGCCCACCTCAACCTTTTGCCAAAACTGATAGGTGGACAGATGTCACATGGTCAACAGCTCGGCATGCTGTCACATAAACAGAGTATCTGCTCTTGTCATTAAGACCAGCTCCATTGGTGAGAGCTGTGTCTTCTGGTAGGCCAGTGTTTTGCTTTGATAAAGAATTTTTTTTGTATGTCATTTCTGTATGTGTGTGAGTGCTGTGTGAGGTTTTGAGTGGGTCTGTGTGTGGTGTACACACATTGTACAATTAAACTTCCTGATTCTCCTCGTTCTGTAGCACTGCCTTAGTCAGTAGGTGAAGTTGTAACACTGAGTATTTTATTAATTCCTATGTTAATATTCCAATGTATTCCTGGTATTAAACTTCCTTGATTTGTGTCATGTGACCAGCCAGCCAGCCTCTCTGCTGCCTCTTTCACTTTAGACGCGAAAGAAACACTTTAATAATGTTTCATTAATAAAACATCACAAAATTAAGAAAAAATATCTTTGTACCATATACTAAAATGTTCCTTTGTTTTTAATTAAAGCAATGAACTATTGAATTCTGTGCTTTTATTGTGTTTGTTTTACAGGAAAATCTTCTGTTATACAGTGATCACAGAACGTCTTGGGACCCCTTTTCTATAAAAAATGTTGCAAATTTATTGGTTTAATTAAAAATGTCATTTGACAAGTAGTATTTAACGTATCTGCACGTACCTTCCGCACAGACGCTTTCTTTTTATTGAGTGCCATGTTTCTGACTGACTCATTCATTTCTGTTCTTGCCATTTTGATATTAACCACAGTTGTAGTGATTTGGCTATTAAAAAGCCCCCAATGAAGCTGCTTGTCAGCTAACTTTTTAACTCGGCTCTTTTAAAACTATAATTTGGGTTTCAGTTTATTACTACTGGAATGGTTTACTTAAAACTAGTGCTTGTTTCTAATATGATATATATATATATTTTGTAAACAAATAAGATTTTATAGAACCATAAAATTTGCAGTGTTTTTTATTGACTTAAGGAAGCCTCCCAAGACTTTCTGTGAGCACTGTACAGTGTCAGAAAAATATTCTACACACACTGGGCAATATAGAGAAACCAATTTGCAGGATTGCTGTGTCTGTGAGACTGGGAGGAAACCAGTGGCCCCTGAGGACACCTGCACAGCACGGGGAGATCACGCAGAAGTAGGATTTGAACCCACAATTCTGAAGGTGTGAGGCAACAGTGCTGCCCCTTTACACATTTTCCATATAACTGAAATATTTCATGGGGACTCTGCAGCCAGACTGTTTCCATGAAGAGTGTTTTCAGACCATTTTGCAGCAGCCAAGGCACGAGTTCAGACCCATACCAGCGTGTAGTAATTGGTATAAATAGGAGCAGGGCAGACATGGCCCATAGTAATGTTAACCCAGCAAGGGAGCCTGTAACTGATTCTGGGAGCAAAGTTTTTTTTTTTTTTTTTTTTTTTTAAATAGTCCTGTCATTAGTTGTTGGAGCCTGTATTTGATTAGAGGGGAAGCAGGCCATGTTGAAGCCGTTTTCTCCTGGCACAGCTGCCTGAAGCAGCGCTGTGATGCCAGCAAACCACAACAGCTCCTCACATCCTGCTTAGTGGCAGCAGTGTTTGGGAGTAAATTTCCAGAATATTTTTTTCTTTAAAGACGGAGGACGTGGAAAAGGTCAGACAGGCGAGGCATTGTGTGCTATTTTACTGAGTGATTTTTAGACAAAGTTATGGGGTGTGTCTGTCCCCTGTGAAACAGACTTTCTTTTCTCTGCAGGGTAAACTGTAAAATATTAATCCTGAGGTAACTTTAAGTAACCTATCACTGGGCTGTATTGCAGAACAATTTCACCAGACAGGCAATCGGAATGCACGTCTTTTGCCACCACCAGAGGGCCACCTAAGCTTTGTGGATTAGCGTCAAGCTATGAATCGTATGCAAAGTCTTTACCTTCCTGACCGCCTTCTCTTTCCACTCCCTCCCCTATGTCTGACATCCCGTCTCCATTAGCCATCTCCACCTCTTCTCCTGCTTGGACTTCCTCACTGATCAATGTTGTTGTGGCAGAGAAAAAATCTTGGGGCCACCGTCTAATGCTGTTGAGATTCTTTAGCTACAATGATCTCGGTTAATTTGGTTCACAATATACATGTCAGGATTATGGAGCATTAAGGTATAATATTAAATTACATGTCTGGCTTGAGGCAATTGCAGAGAGTGGTCAATGATATTACATGCAATATGGTGATTTGCTAATAAATGATTAAGGCAAATCTGACACTTTAAATGTGCATTGTCCTCCTCCTTATCGCCTTCCATTTTCCCTGAGGCCTCCTAACGGCCCATCTGTGGACAAGAAAAATATTGCTGGCTATAAGAAACCAGCTGTCCGGGAATAGGCAGGGAGGACAGGTGTGCCCCCGGCCCAGCACTCCAGCCAATCAACCCGTCCCCATTATGTCGCAGGTCAAGGGTCGTACACCGAATCAGCTGAGGGCTCCTGAATGGGCGGCTCTGGAAGCTCAGACTAAATCGGACTTTTCATTCGTGCACAGGGGCCTGTTGAAAAGCCTGCCCTAAATCTCATTGGGGGGGGGGTTTGACCATCGCTCGGCTCTTTCTCATTAGCCTTAATCAGCTTGGCACAGATGGCCGCATGCACGCCTAATGGTCTTAGCCTGGCAGAGCTGTGCTTAACACTCCTCCGTGCCTCCCTGCAGGGCAGCGGGTCAAACCCCGGCCTGGAGCACCCCCCCCCAATCCGATCCAGTCGGCACTCGAGGCGAGGGGGGCACACCCAGATACGACAGCAGACATGCGTGCTACTCCACACAGAGTGTCAGCGAAGGAACACTAACATCGAGTAATGCAGTCCGCCCCCCCTGAGGTGCCAGCGCGTCTGCATGCGTCGCTGGGTGGCCAGAACATTACTGTGGGGGGGGGTTGTGTGAATACAGTGGCTAAGATCATACATTTATGAGTAGTTTCCCTCAGGATTGTTCCCATGAGCCTTCGCTCTCCACAGCCTGCCAGCTGTGGTGCTGCTACGTGCATTAAAATTGCACCATCTGCTGCTGCAGCGATGGCGGGGGAGGGGGGCAATTATGGTACCCACCCACCCTGTCTAGCTCCCCGCAGTTCGTCTGCTTTGTCTGCGTTCCAGATCCTCATCCCCCTCGCCCAGTCTCTGCAGACTGCCGCTCATGTTCCAGCACAGAAACAGGGAACATAACTTGTTCGCACACTGCCTGTGGTTCATGTAGACCCCCTGGAAGCATTTAATAAATGTGGGATCATTAGTGGCGTGCTGGATCCAGATGGACCTAAAGGGCTCCTCACACCAACACGCTCGACCAAAGTTCATCTTAGCAGGGGCTTTGCGGGATGCCGTCACGACACGCCATGGCATCACCGGCCGGCACCAAGTTGCAAAAGTGACTCTACTTTACATATTCGTGACCTCAGTCATCTTATCTTTCCATGGTTCGAGCAGCCCAGGTAATAATGCCTCGTATGATCCATATGAAACAAATTTTGGGGAATCAAAATTGTCATTTTAATATGTGGGTATGCGTCTGGACTGTACAGCAAAAAAAATGTAGCGCTGTTTTTACTCTGAGGTCAAACTTAAACCTTCACGTGGCTACGGAGGAATTTGGGAGTGCAGTGCTTCTACGGGTGCAAGAAAGCTACCCTAATGCGTGTGGCATCCTCCCCACCTCACAGACCCTCCGAAATAGGGGAAGGCTTCCTCCCATCTCCACGCGGCCAGCTGGACACCTCCCAGCCCTTCGGCTCGTGGCAGATGGCCCAGGTCTCTCCTGCCTGGGCCCATCCGATTATCAGCCCCCCAGGCGGGATGGGCCCCATGCATGCGGTCACTGCCTTGGGCCTAATTAGCTGGCCTCTCAGCCTCACACGGATCTATATACACGAGGTAAAAACGTAGACAAGTCCAGCACTGGAAACTCGCTCTGGAGCACGAGATCCAAAACATGAAGTTCCACTTCAGCCTGCCCTGATTGTTTGACAGTTTGGAGTCTAGCCTTGTCCCTGCAACTTTTATGATATCATCCGTCAGCATGATGGATGTCCACTCCCAGTCTCCCTGGTGTTACTTCTCCAAGGACTTTGTGGGGGGGGGGACAGAGTTCTCCTGTAGGTTAACATCTTTTGGATAGAACGATCCTTCCTCCCTTCAACCAAAGCAGATGACTGCCGAACACGCACATCCCCCCCGGAGGATAACCCCTCCGTTCATGAGCGCAGGTGTGCCACCTGCTGATGAGTCAAACTGAGTCTGAAACCAGCACAGAGACTAAAACGCATCGATTCAGAAGGGATATCGCTCGCCTACTGTTGCTGCCGGACCATCTGAGATTTGGCATGATGCTGAATGCGTGATCTTTTACCGTCTCAAACGTAATTCTTACAGTTTTGCTCCTTTGTTCAATAGAATCCATCCACGGTCAGAGGCTGGTGGGGGGGGGGGGGACTGGGGCCAATTCCAAGCAGCATAGACTGAGGTCGTCAAAAATGTCCTCCTGGGATCAGTAAATCTTGTCTTTTACCGCATCATGTAACAGGAGAAGCCAGAGGAAATCCACATGACACAGCAAGAACGTAGATTTAAACTCTCCATCCTGCAGGCGTGAGGAAACCCGCCTCCCAACACACATGACCATTTCACAATAAAAAATCATCATTTTGGATACACCCTCATCCATGAACAATCATCTTTTTGTGAATGATCTGGAAAAAAAAACTGGAATAATCTCAAAAATCGCACTACACATGTTAGGTTATAGTCTCCGTGTTGACAGAATGAGGAAAGTGGGCATGCAGTCCATCTTTAGCCGTGAGGACATTCTGCATGCCGTGTTCATGAAACGTACTGCGACTTGTTTGCTGTACTCTCTACACGGCGTCTGGACTCTGTCGCTCTGGCTTGACTCCGCGCAACTTTTTTTTTTTTGCCACTGTGGGTTTGGCCAGAGCCTCTGAGCTGCTGGGGTTACACGACGTTCCCCAGTGAAGACATCTTGTTCTCCACCGACGAAATCTCTATGTGAAACATCTGCACATATAAATATAGAGGCAAAACATAAACACGTACGTCTTCCAGGCACTTATCCTTCATGGAGTCACGAGGAGCGTACGGCGGATCCCTGGAAGCATGGGGCACAAGGGAGGGAAAACATGGCGCCGCATTTGTGATGCGTCCAGAATTGCTCAAATGACGCTTTCGCCATTCTAACGCTCAGCCGCACGGTATCTGAGTCTCCTATATTCACAGACATATATAATCTCTGTTAATCCCCGGGGAAATTCACCTTTAGTTTTGTATGCTATCATGGAACCTGCAAGGGAGTGCAACATACGCATAAATCACCCTAGCTGGGTGACGTGACGTTTCTGTCAATGAGAACCAGGCGCTGCAGGCATGTGGCTGCTGCTGTGATGTTTTATACGGACTCATTTTGATTTTTCAGATTTGATTCACAAGGCTGACTGACCCAAGCAAACATCGTAAGTGTTTCCCTGCGTCCAGGGATGCACTACCTGGTCTGCTAATTGCAGACATGAAAATCTATGTGTATGTACGTCTATCTAGGAAGTAGTGTCCTGCTTTGTTTTGGAAAATGCTCTCCCTTTGACCTTAGTGCTTTGTTAACTCCAATGTGTCAAGTGCAAATTAAGAACAAAGATTGTTTACCCTCCCCTGTGCCCTGGTTCAAACTAGTGGAACAATGGAGCACCGGCAACCCCTGATACTACAAGTGCTCAAAGATGCCGCTAAACGCCAAATCGCTTTCCCGCTTTTGTCTGTAGGCTCTGCCACCTCTTGCTCGCCGTCTGCTCCACTTCAATTCCATTGACGTTTTACGCACGCTGGCTTCCCAGGATTAAACAGGACCGATGCATGTTAGGTTATACAGGAAGTGAAGAGCAAGACAACCATCTAATCTTCTCCGGCAAAGGGAACAACAGTAATTAATCTGCTCCATTTCATTTTTCCGTCCCCCAGGAGTCATGCAAGGAAATGAGCCAGTTCTCCTTTTATGGTGACAGATAATCGTATTTTATGTGCCGCTTTTGTGGTGGTGGGTGGGTTACACTTTAAAGTAGCGAGACTGATAAAAATACACGCTCACCATGTGACCCTCCAGAAATGCACTTTATGCAAAGCATTTTGATATTTACATTAGAAGTTAAAGTTAGAGCTGTCACTGTATGTAGAGGCACTGAAATAAGGGATTCCTGGGATGAGAGCGGCCTGTGAGATAAGCTGGGGGGTTTTTTGGCAAGACGGAGGGGATCTAAATCTGCACTGAGCGGTGTTTTAAAGAGGGGGTTTATTTAATACTCAAGCTATTCTGTGGTGGGGTGGGGGGGGGGGAGAAGAGGGACCTGGACTGATTAATCTATGCCATGCTGTTTCTAGGCCTTAAGGGCAGCGCCAGTGACCTACACCAGTGTTTCCCAACTTGGTCCTCGGGGTCCTACTGTTGGTCCATATTTTTGCTTCCTCCCAGCTCCCTTTCAAAATGCGCTTTTGCACTGCATCAGGTACCGAACCTTTGTTGCTTTGAGAAAGTACCAAAAGTAGCGGTATTTCAAGGTGTGATACTAAATGTCGCATGTTATCCACATGTGATTTTCACATCGCTAGTTAGCTAGAATAGTGTTTGTGAGAAATGTAATAACTCCTTTTGGCTTTATAAATACCCCAATTTTTTTTTCAACAAAATCACATCGCTATACTGCGTGCTCTCCTAATAAATTAAACATCCATCCATCCATCCATCCATTTTCCAAACCCGCTTATCCTATTGGGTCGCGGGGGGGTCCGGAGCCTATCCCGGAATCAATGGGCACGAGGCAGGGAACAACCCAGGATGGGGGGCCAGCCCATCGCAGGGCACACTCACACACCATTCACTCACACATGCACACCTACGGGCAATTCAGCAACTCCAATTAGCCTCAGCATGTTTTTGGACCGTGGGGGGAAACCGGAGTACCCGGAGGAAACCCCACGACGACACGGGGAGAACATGCAAACTCCGCACACATGTGACCCAGGCGGAGACTCGAACCCGGGTCCCAGAGGTGTGAGGCGACAGTGCTAACCACTGCACCACCATGCCGCCCATAAATTAAACAAAATACTTTAATTTCTTGTCACTCCATCCTAACCTTTGTGTTGTATCTGTTCTTCCGACCAGATTTTGTTTAGCATTGTTTTCTGAGTTTGCAACCTTTTCTCAAGATGGCTGTTGAGTTTCAGAGGCAGACTATTTGCATGACCAAATTGACAACGGAAGTATTACAAGTCCCACCCCAATGTACCAAAATATCCCAGCTGGTTTGGCACTTTTAGTACTGGAACTGAACTAGATGTCAATGGAAAAGTGAAAGTACCAAAAGTACGGATGTGTGGCGGAAAAGCACCCAAACACTACACATTTTTGCTCCCTCTATAAGGAGCTCAGAGGGAGCAAAAATGTGGACTGTCTGTGGGTCTGGATTGGGAAACACTGAGCTACATCCAGGATCGCTGAATGGCGGTGAGGTACCAGGAAGCCCTGCACATCATTCCCCCTTAACAGCCTCTGACTGGTCACCTCTACTGTCAGTCAACTTACAGGACTGCCAGCATTGGCGCCAACCGCACCCAGACCCCCCCCCCCCCATCTCTGATGATTTCGATTGCAGCTGCTTTGGAAGCTGTGACATGACCTCCGTCACCTCACTTGTCTGCCATTCTGCCGGCCTACTTCATACAGACCTCAAACCACTGACGACGCCCTGTGAATCCATATGAGGTCATTCTATTCAACACATACATGTTTATTCTCCAACGGGGGAAAAAAATATATATATTTCTTTGGAAAACAAACGCATCCTTTATGTCCTGTAAAGAGAACAAAGAAAGTTCTCAGCTCCACAATAAACAAAAGGGACCCAAAGCATCTTGGGAGTTTGCTCCAGCTTGAGCATTTAAATTCCCGAACTCGCCGCATTGCAGGTCGCACATCCCACCACCGGCGAAGACAGAGTCGTCGCAGATTTACACCACCTATACTCCCCAGTTCTGAGCCCCCGACCACCCCTCTAGCCCCGAAAGCCGCAGGATCTTCACGCAAAAGGCTTGGACGCTTTATTTGATACATTACCACCAATCAGAGTTCTCCATGAATGACATAATCGGGAACCCGCCCCCCCATTTAATATACGTCACCATCCTTTCAGCATCACCAAATAAAAGGGTCATAACTCAAAAATTAAGGTGTAATGAAAGAGGTTATTTTTCTTTATTTGTTTTCATGAACAGACAAACGTGGTCGTCAGTGTGGGTATCGGGCTTACGGTCCGACACCGGCCACATGGGTTAGGGCCTAAGTGTGAGCCACAGCAGGACGGAAGGCAGGAAGCAGGTGGCCATGCCGCCGCTGGGCTGCTAAAATGAGGATTTTATTGGTAAAGTTTCAGTACATCTTCATCGCCTTCCTTCCACTGTTACAAAAAGACACTAAAATCTAAACATTTTCAAATGGTAAAAAAGTAGCAAATACAAGAATGTGGGGCCTCACTGTCTGAGCGACCCTTTGCGAACAGTGGAAGGGGCTCAAGACAGAAAGCATATCATACGCTAAAATAAATAAATACATACAGAGTATGGCTATTTACACTGTGCAATAATTCATAATACTATCTTCATAGTGAATATACATATATTGAATGCCAGTAATTTACAAGAGCGAACGATGCAATATGTCACAGAGATATGGCTACCCTCAGAGGCGTTCAGCCAACACAACCCTCTATTTTGCAAAATTTCGCCAAAATTACTGAATGATTTTTTTTTTCCTGCAAACAGGTGGGATCTTTGGTGGTGCTGGGGCTTCTTAACAGCCTCTGATTGGTCACCTCCATTGTGAATCAACTCGGCTGACAGCCAGTAGATTATACATCCCAAACAGCAGGCTGATCCATCGCCGTTTTACCGTTAAAGAAAAAAAAAAAAGGCAGTTTCTTACGTAAACACAGAACGCCCCAGTCCTGACCCCCGACATGCCAGACCGTTCTGCCGGACCCCGCAGACAGCATGAGCAGCATCGCCGCTGGGATAGCGAATGAGAGAAGGCGCTGGCCCCGGCACCCTCCGTCTCCGCCCTCCCACCCCCCACCACCTCACAGTTCTGCATGAAATGCCACACGTCCACAGGAAGTCGACCTCCAGCAGGAAATATAGATGTGACAGGTGGCTGGTGATTGGAGGGGGGGGGGGGGGGAAATCGCCACAGGACCATCTAGAGGCAGTAACACAGAAACACTACATAAACATGGGGCGATAAGTGAACCCGGCTGAGGGGAGTCAGGCAGTTCGGTGTGCTGCAGATACCAGACAGGGTCATCCTCAGACGAGGATGACTGCCCAGTGACACTTTGTCCTCGTATTGGTCTACGCCGAGTGACAGCTTTGGGGAGTCTGTACCAGGCATGCGACTGGCATTCTCACAACAGCGGACAGAGCTCTCCTCAACAATGGCCAGAACGGACTGAGTGTCATAGCTGCGTCCCGCTTGTGCCTACGAGGGATTCTACGCCATTGCTGCCAAGGTAGCTGGTGGGTACAAATAAAAAAAATATATAAAAATCGCCTCAATCCGTCTCTTTAGCCTGAGGTAGGCCCAGAAATTGCAAGCAACTTTCTGGTGCTCCAGCAGTTCCTGTGCCTCACCTTGATGTGGCAATGCAGGTCTTCAGGGTGCATTTCAAACCTGCGCCAATGTGTAGGGCTAGCATGCGGCTGCGTGTGAGCATGTCGGGGGGGGGGGGGGGGGGGTCCACCTTGCATGTGCAGACACGTACGATCCGAGTAATCCGGATGGCCTATGATGTTGCCATCATCGGCCCCTCCTTCCCAGGGGTCTGTAAGTCGCAGGGGGCCAGGCGAAGGATGCTACACCAGACCTGCACTTACAGACCCAACCACGCATGCAAAAAAAGGTCTCTGATGCCTCCCCCCCCCCACCCACAGACCCCTCACCCCCACCCTTCCAGACCTCCGGCATCTCAGTCCCAGCCGTTGTCCTTGATCATATGAGCCAGCTCGATGATGAACTTCCCCTCTTTGTATTTCTGACTGCTCTCGAAAGCGTGCTCCTAGAGACAGGAACAGATGACACAAATCGATCAGATGCAAAAAGATCAGTCAGTCCAAAACCCCAGTAAAAGTGCAAAAAAAAAAAAAACGACAGGCCACAAGTTTGCACGTCTCCCACACCAAGACCTGCAGCACAGAAGCAAATTTTAGTCGTGTTTCGCATAGAGGAATCCATCAATAAACAACTCATCCGCTACCGCTTGCGTAAGGAAGAGTTAACCTGCCCGTTTGGCAAATAAAAGCGTTGGAACTTTTTATAGAGCGCTTAGGCTCATCTTTCTAGCACCATAAATGGAACACGGCGTGGTGTGACGCCATTGCAATTCACAGCTGATATAAACTAGATCTTCACCAGGTCAGCGGCTCTGGCAACCTGACAGTAACCACGCTGAAGATATTAAAAGCCCACACAGATGGCAATGCCATCTATAATCCTCAATGAAAGGCATGTTAGACGAGATCTAAGCTTGCCAGATCACCGCCTCAGTTCTTCTACAGACGTTTGTTTGCAAGTCGAACAAATGAAGTTCAACCAATAAGTATGGTTTGAAACTGATACATTTTAACGTTAATTCCTGGTTCAAAGAACTTGCGGATAAAGCCAGAGGCGAATAGTTAAGGTCCAGAAAATGAAAATCCAGACCAAGATTTAGTTTCAAATCAACCAGTTGAGTATAAAGCAGGGATGTCCAATCTCATCCGCAAAGGGCCGGTGTGTTTGCAGGTATTTGGGATAACCTGTAGGTCAGCTGTTCAAACCCAGGTGTGACGACACTTCAGTCAATCAGTCCTCTAATTAGTGACCTAATTAGGGAGTTGCAGTGAAAACCTGCACACACACCGACCCTTTGCGGATAAGATTTTATACCAGGGGTGGCCAGAGTGACAGTCGCAGAGTACTCAACTGGTTGGTTGGAACAAAATCTCGATATGGATTTTTACTTTCTGGACCGGAATTATCTGCCTCTGGGTAAAGCTGCAGTTTCATTCAGGCCGCTGTGGAATGGGTTATGGGTTTTAAGCACTGCACGAGACTGCGTTAGTGTCATACCGAGTGGCTTAAACCACGTACAACACGTCTCAGGTAGAAGTCTGATACGTAGTTAATCTGATCCCCTATGAACATCATACTAATATTAAACAAAAGACCTTTTACGATGATCTCCTTCCATCCCCTGGACCTCTGGGGTGTGACGCAGCCTACAGTTTGTGTTTTAGCCTTTTCTTCCCATCGATGTGCTCGGAAGTATAAGCAAGACCAGAGCTGAACAGGCAAACTTGCACGCATTCAGGTCATAAATGTACCTTGATGCCCAAGTCCTGCGACATGCGACCTTACCGCACCGTGACCGGAGAGCATGCAGGAAACGCCTCTCACGGATGTACGTTTGGCCGGACCGTCGTCCCCAGTCCCGCCCCGACTTACAAGAAGTACCCGCCAGTCGGGCCACTCACATATTTCCAGCCCAGTGTGGTCTTGCAGTTCTCGCAGTAGATGTCGGCGACTGCGTGCAGGCCGGTCAGCAGCACCCGCTCCTCTGCCGGACCGCAGCCAACGTTGACCCTGGGGAAGCGGGGAGACACGGGGGGGGGGGGGTCATGGAGATGGGGAGGCAACGTCAGCCAAAGCTGCCACCACCTCCGCCCTCTCCTTCCCTTAACCCCCCAGCCTGTCAGAGTACTTACATTCAAATTCTAAACTAGAACGTCTACTCAACGCACCCCCTCGGTCACCGATATCCATCACGTCCCGACTTTTCCGATCATTGTATTTATCCCTTTTCATTTGCACACTATTACAATTCTGCATGTCACTACAGGATCTGAATCAGATAGTTTAATACTTTTAACGGTTAAGTAATTAGACTTTAGACCATTTGCCAAACCTGCACCATTAGCAGTTATAGAAAGCTAAGGCCCACGCATGTATTTACATAATTTTTTATAAAATGGCTGATTACTTTTCTGTATTGACGCTGATAAAGCCCCTCGCAGAAACTGGACATCTGTATGGTTTTTTTGTATTCAGCTCGCTTTTAATTAAAGTTGCTTTTGAATGTGCTTTACAAATCGCCAAGTGATGCGACAGTGATTTGATTTGACTACTGTAGCCTGGCTATCCAATCAGCTCTTTGGGCAGAGGGTCTCAAACTGAGGGCATCTTCCCTGAAGTTGTGCATTGTGGCACAACCAGGCGATTTTCTCATCCAGACCAATGAAATAAGACTTTCACAAACTAAGAACTGTCAGACGGCGCACCTAAAATAAAAAACAATTATACAGTTTCCATTTAAGTGTCTAAAATACATCAAAGAGGAATTAAAGATGTCGTTTTTTGCAATTGTGATTAGCACTAACATTAACTGTGGTTGTGCCATCTGACATTAAGCTTATTCACATGAAGAAATGTCCTTGATATCAAGTTTATTCATAGGTTTAAAAATTAGAGATTTATCACGTTACAGCATTTTCATGGTTTTTCACAGGTTGTACCAACTGACAGAGAAACTGAAGGTCTAACCATGAGCTGAAAGTGACACTTTGTCAGTATTTGAGTTGGATCTAGTAACGTTTTCACTGCACCATGATGCTTGGGGGTTTCTCTATGATGTTATATCCAATCCACTGTTTTCTAAAACAACTTTCAAATAAAAAGCCCCCTCTTCCCAGTCTGACATTTGAGGTAATGTAAATCTGCAGTTGTTCCATTATTTTAATGGTTTTAAAACCACAGTGTTTTGTGACTTGAGTAAAGGTTCCAAACTTAGCCAACAATACGGTTACATTATTTTTAAGTCAACTGCCAAGTTTAATAGTCTTCTTACTCTTTATTTCCTCATACGGGGACACTACCTGATATTTTAGAACAAAAATGTGGGAAAAAAAAAAAGTTATGTATTGAAAATGTTTCCAAATTAAAAGATGATAATGTTAGGCAGGCTATTTATTAAAAGTACTAAAATTTGCATGTCATGGTCATCTCCCCATCACTGGTTCCACCTGCTCTCTTTAGAACACCCTAAGAAGCCTAAAATGCAGTGAACATAAAATCCATATTTACTGCTAATGGACATACTAGGTACACTCACCACTGGGGTGGCTCAAGGCTGTGAAAGTATCCGGAAACTAGACTGGATGAATCATCAGCTGACGCATGTCTGTGCTTACACTGCCGTCAGTGACGGGATGACAGGCATCCCCCAACCCCCCTTCATTCTATCCTCAATCCGACCCCGTTTCTCTCTTTCCCCAAACCACCGCGCCCAGATAACTGCCCACTTCGTGGAGAGACCGGGCTGTAAATCATAGCAGCATTCGATATTTATGGAAAGACATGGCCGTTTAGCCTAGAGATCACTGAGACTAGAGGCGCAAACACAGGTCGGGCTCAGGCTCTGCGATGAGCCGTAATCCTGGCATGAGAGCTGATGGCACTGGGGGGGGGGGGGGGTACTCACACGGAGTTGAAGAGGTACGCCCGACCTTGGCTGCCTTGGAAGGACTGGAAGAGGGAATAAAAGTCACGTGAGATTGTAGACTGTGGAACAGCATAATAAATGCCCCCCCCCCCCCCCCCCCCCCCCCGGCCAGCTTTTACAGACATCGATCTTTAAACACAAATGAAGAACGAACCTTTTATATCCTAATTATATTGCAGTGACCTCCAGCCATCACCTAATAACACTGTAAGAAAATCCACAAGCCCCTCATCCCCAGAGTGGGACAATCAAACGTATGGATTGGATGCTATTCCCGGCTCCCTAATGTGCAGGCTTGCGTTTCCCCACCCGCTTCCCGCTCGGATTTCCGCAGGCTCGTCATTTCCAATATGTTTGCGCGGCGGAGCTCACGCCGTTCCCGCGCGGCCGGACCGCTCATCCATCCGCACGACATCTGCCGGTCAAACAGGCGCCCTTCAACCGCGAGCCATTGTCCGCGTAGGACGGTGGCAGATGGGACTGCGGGAAGCATACGGGGGGGGGGGGGCCATGGGCATCGTACAGGAGGGGGGCTTCAAACTTGCCAGGTCGCCACATTTTGATAATCTCAGAAGGCTGCCCGGTCATTTGGGTGAATTTCTCTGTGCTGCTATGAGAATCCAAACGTCGATTGGGGGGGGGGGGGGGGGTGGGTTTCATATTTTGAATTTCGTATTGTGATTCTGCTACTGACAAAAAAAAAATCCTGCATCCTCAAGCGAGGACGTCATACACATGGTGAGAAAGGCCAAACATTTATACAGACGCTCCTCTACTTACGAACTTTCAACTTACGAATTTTCAAAACGCAAGAACGAAGAGGACCGCAACTCCAAATTGTGTTCATTGGGCTCCTGCTTCCTCTCCGCAGCATCATTTTTTTTTTCTGTGCGCCAGTTCCGCCTAGTGCGACTTCTGGCCACTACTCCTGCCGCGCAGCAGCGTATCGTGCGTACTCCCAGGAACCTAGTTCTTTGTACTTGCGTATACCCTTAAGATGATGTTGAATAACGACTTACGAACATTTCAAGTTACGAACAGCCGTTCGGAACGCATCTCAGTCGTAAATAGAGGAGCGTCTGTATTAAATATTACAACAGACACAATGCAGGCCAACAGCCTACTACCAAACAACCATTATCCAGCTGTATCCACATTAGTACTGATGTTCTACAATCTGAACAAAGATGAACAACCGAATAAGGGCACCTTAAAACAAACGTTTGCATGGTCGAAAAACTTCTCATTTCTGCATGAGGTAGAGCAATCCTTCCCCTGAATGAGCTGCGATTCATATCCATTCCTGAAGCTTTAGACGCATTTCCTGCAGCGTGTGACCGATCAAGTTTTTTCTTCTCCCCCATTTTTATAGCTGACAGAAGGAAAACAGGACTGAGCATGTGCGGGCTAGCTGGGGGTGTGTGAAAGGCGGGGGGGGGGGCATCCAAGCGCTTTTATGGAAACTTGTGATGACTCACAGAGCGCTTTTTGGACTCGGGTATGACCTTTGATGGATGCATTCTGAACGAGCCTCGACACAAACGCAGTACGCAGTGTTTGCATCAAACCCTCCTGTCAGAGGTTCTTTTTAACGGGCTCTGCCGGCCGGCTACAGCACAGGTGCAGTCAGGAACCCATAAATAGTGGCACAGGGTCACGTGCTCGGCCTCGCAGCATGGCGGTCTCCCACCCCACTGGACGGTGCGAGAGCAGATTCGTGCACGATGTAGCACAAGTCATGTCAGAGTGCAGAAACAGGGAGGTGCCGTTGCCAACCACATAGGTTTCCAGCATCTCACACGGGGCCCCGCAGCATCTCTGCAGGGCAGCGGCTGCGCAGCCTTGCGGTTTCCCTGCAGCACACCTGCTATCTGACCCGTTGTCTGCTATCTGATCACTTCGCAGTCGCATTCGGAGCTGCGTTTTTGGATGCGAGTGGGAACTGCCTCACATGAAACTCCCGCAGCGGATTTTCAGCACAATCTTCACCTGTCATTCCTAGAGCAACACAAGAGGCGGCGTCTGTCAGCCCAGGCTGGGCCCCGAGGGTCACCGCACCCATCAGCCTCGTCAGACACCGGACTGTCATCCAGAATCAGAACCAGCTTTATCCTCCATCTACAGCCCGAGTGCAAGGAATTTGTTTGGGCAAAATAGGTCGCATCACAGTACAATAAATCACAAAACATAAGCGGAATAACAGAGCGATGAGCAAATCAGCAACAGGAAGCATATTGTGTTAATATTAATAAATAACAAATATACAATAACAAATTTAGTCTATATCAGTCCTTTGTAGCAGCCTGAGGGGGTGTTCCATATGATGACTGTCCAATAGGAATGCTCCTCACCCCAACTCCTACTGGACGATCATGACTTCACGCTTAAGCTAACCCAGCTAACTGAGAAGTCCTGCTTTGTGGAACACCCACCATGGGGGGGGGGGGGGGGGGGGGGGGGGGGGGAGCTGGCAGGTGTTACCTTGGAGATGAGCTCGTCGTGGTTGGCCAGGTGGGCGCGGCAGTGGATGCAGCTGTAGGTGCGATGGCAGCTGGGCAGGTAGGCCTGGAAGGTCTTGGAGCGCGTCATAGTAACCATGGGCAGGCTGGGGGGGCGGTGCAGAAAGGGGCTGCCGGCCCAGGACGGCTCGCAGGGGAAGCACCGCAGCACGCAGGTGAGGGCCGTGGTGGGCGTGGGGGGGGGAGGCAGGCACCTGGACACAGGTAGAGGCACGGCTCGTTAACCGGGGGGGGGCCTAATTAATGCTAAGCTCACGGGACACCTTCAGAGCAGCAGACTGGGGTACAGCTAGAGATTCTGGGCCCCTTACCAAGCTGTCACCATGCCCAGTAAATTTTGTAGTTTAATTTGGGGCCCCTATAAAGCGCTAGGACAGCGGGGGGGGGGGGGGCATGTTGACAGTGGCACCGTGGCAGTTCAGGGCACCTTCATCAGACCTGATGCTCGCAGTGAACAGCAGCGCCTCCATCCCCGAATTCAACTCTGACCAAGAACGAGCATCCAGGTGGGCGGGGAGGATAAAGGCCAGACGAAAGTTACACCAAGTCCTCTGTAGCACGACGGTAGGCGAGTGGGGAGGCGGGAACACGGCAGCGAGTCCGAGGGAGGGGGGCACAGGTCAGAGGGACCGAATAACAGCAGCCATGCAGCCTGAGAGGTGGCCTTGTTCTGGTCGGGATGGAAAGCTGGCCAGCGATGTGGGCCCCCACAGCTTAGGGGAGTCAAGCACACAAAACGTACATTTTCACGACTGGCGGGCATGAGTGTACATTATTTCCAGACCGGGTTAATGGCATGAGATCACAGGGTAAGGAAGACTTGGAAAGCCAGACTGGAAAGGTAGAGGGGAGAGGATATATGGAGAGGATCCCGCTTAGAGGGATGCACTTCTAACAGCACAATGCCGGGAAGGTTTGTATGTCCATTGCCATGAAAGTTTAACAAAGCGTACCAAAACAGAAGAGCGTGACGTGCCAATCTGGATGCTAATCTGAGTGTGATTCGTTACTGCTAAACTAGGTTAACCCCACGGCTATTTGTTTTTTTTGGGTAACATGACATCACCGCCTTGCAGGCAGAGTCCCGGTCCAGGTTCTCACTGCAATGGAAAAACAAACAAAGTCAGGCTGTCTTGTCCTCATGTGGCCTCATTCTCCTCTGGCAGAGCAGCGGAAAGAAATGGCAAAAATGTCAGGCTGTGCCAAGTCGAAGGAGCCATATTAGAAGGTGATTAGACGTTGCGGGTGTGATTGTTATCAGATGTGCAATGCAAGACGAACAAAACCTGCTCCTTCAAAAGCGAACAGGGAGGCTACAACTGCGTTTAAGACGATCCCTGTTTTGGGATATAAATCAGCAGCACTGGCTTGCGAGAAACAAAAATAATAAATTGTCTTCCTCACTGGAAACATACAGGGGTGCGTTTCCCGAAATCTCCTGTTAGCAACTTACATCGTTGGACCGCTTCAGTTTCATGGTTCCAACGACGCAAGTTGCCAACATAGTTGGAGATCGTGCCTTTGGGAAACGCTCTCCAGATCTGAGGGCCAGTTCTATCCACGTTCTCCAGATCCAATTCGTCAGAGTCGCTTAAGTGTTAAAACAGTGACCATTCACTGACGCAGACCCTATGTATAGATGTTCAGGAATGACGTGAACCTTACATGCACTTCCCACCAAAAGGGAACCTTAACAAAAAAAAAACAAAAAAAAAAACACAAACAATTTTCATCATGTTCCGTGAAGTTCCGAGCCTGAGAGGATGGAAAAGGAGCCAAACACAACGTTATTAATGTCACGCTCCAAGTGGAAGGTCAGCGCCAAGGTGAGGATGAAGGCCTCTGGTGCCGATGGAAAGATTACAAATAGCTGAGGTCGAGCAAACCCGGGATGGTCCCACGGGGGGGGGGGGGGGGGGGGGGGGGAAAGAGTCTGGTTTGCAGAACTTCAGCTTCCAATCTATTTGTGGCTCTCAGAACAATCACTGCCGGCACGAGTCCTGATGTGGCTCAAATGCCTTTCGCCATCCGCAGCCCCCGGCCCCCACCAAGGCGGCAGGCCCCCCGGCGGCGACCCCTTTATGTCGCCAATGTATAGCCTGGGTCCAAAATAGAAGCTGTAAATATTAAAGGCCAAATTGACGTCCCCACGATGACCGGTCCGCCTGCCATCAGACTGACACGTGTGCCGGCACCGAACACAAACCGGCCGCGACTCTCGAAAAGCCAGTTCAAACTGCCTCTTTCGGTCCTAATCGCAGGCCAATCAGCTGCTCAGAAGCACCGATTAATGTCTGTCTCAGTCCTGGTGTTGATAGCAGAAAGAGAAAGAGGGAGAGAAAGGAAAATAAAAAAAAATGAAGGGTGACACAAAGAGCCTGCCATCCCTTTCTGGCAATATCTACAGACACAGCTGGGCTATAGAGAGTGCATTCTTTCCAGGAAGACAGAAACAATAGAGCAGCATCTCATCAAGACCCTGTTTTCCTGGGCTAATTGTACGTTACATCCAAGTGCTGACAGCCGGCTGTGCAGGCCCAGCGGCACGGCAGGCTACACGCAGCACACGCACGACCCCAAACCGACTACATCAACGGCAGAAGACAAAGGCTACTGCGATTCGCCATTATGGCCCAACTACGTTCAGACGGATTTTTAGACGGTTAGATGATACATTAAGCAGAATAAAATCAACTGAGAGGTGTAAAATCTTTAAACGTCTAGCCTACATCGGAGTAGGCAGTGTGTTTGCAGGTTTTTTGGGATAACCTTCAGGTCAGCTGTTCAAACCCAGATGTGAGGACTCTTCAACCAATCAGGCCTCTAATTAGTAATCTAATTAGGGAACTGCAGCGAAAACCCGCACACAAAGTCACCCTTTCTGGGTTAGATCGGCCACCCCTGATTTAAAGGAAATTTATAACCATTTATAAGATTAATTTTACACGCAGATTTCTACTGCCTGATCTATTGATATTCTGCCTATAATACATTCAGCCAAATTTGGTGAAATTCACCATTAAACAAATGTGTCACTCCTGATAGGCCCTGCAAAGGAAGGTAAAGCAAAAGCCGTATATCTCCTTATTCTTACACAGACAGACTAAACAACCCAGTCCGATCACAACCTTTGTTATGCAACAGGAATGTTGCTGACAACAGCAGTCAGGACAATGAACAATTGTGTCGTCTCCTAACCAGCGCTGTCCTACATAGCAAAGGGACACAGTGCTTGTGCATTTCCAGCATTGCTATTACGTTAAGACAGTAAAAAAAACAGTCAGGCTACAATACAAGATGCCCTTATGTTACAGCGGACTTCTACAAAAGGAATCATCTTTCACATTCTCTTTGTTCCTTTCACCATCAAAACCTCTTCTGAAGATCTAGCAAACCTAGAGAGGGCTTTTTAAGCACAACATAACTTGACACCCTTTGGGATATTTCGATCAACTAAAATAAAATGAGGCAACATATATAAACACACGAATTCATCCAAAATATCAAGACAACATAATGGCAAACTAGAGGGGCCACATTTAGTTGCATTCTTTAAGGGAAAGATGACTGAAGAAGATTGCCAGATAATTTATATCTATGTGGCAATTTTAAGGCCGTGAAAGAGCTACTCATAGTGATTATGCAAGCACAGCTATTCTGAGCTGCAAATAACAGCCCCCCCACCTAGAGGGCAGCCCTGAGCAGCCGCAGCATGAGCTGTGACGTGCGTCAAGAGGGCTCAGCATGCGTGTAGATGGACCGGGCTGCATGCAGGTCAGCGTGTCAGTGCCCAGACTTCACAGATGGGCAGCTTGGCTGCTGAGCTGGCCCAACCCATTCGGCGCCAGAGATGCAGGAACCAAACGCTGACAAATGGCATCCCACCAGAACACAGTAAAGTAATGTCCCCATCATCCAATCAGTTTTGACCTCTGATTTATCGCTTGGCAAAAGCAGGACGCTAAACATCAAATAAAAATTTAACGCAACCATAAGACAGCACATCTGGTAAACAGAAAAGGTGTTGAGGAAAAAAGGTTTTGGGGTAAAAGGCCAAGTACTGTAAAGTATGCAGGTTTAAGAGCGAAATAAAGCAGAATTTCTCAGACTCGTCCTTGGGACCCCCAGACAGTGCACATTTTTGCTCCCTACCAGCTCTCGGTATGACTGTCTGGCAGGAAGCAAAAAACACGGACCAACTGGGGGTCCCCAAGGACCGGCTGAGAAACACTGCTCTAGTCTAAGGAATATACTGGAAGGCTTCCCCCTTGCAACATTTCCAAACCCCAATTAGTGCTACTGCCGCATAGTTGATGGCATCTCTTGGCTGCACCTCCTGCTGAACAGTGAGGCACCTGCAAGCAGCACACTGGCTGCACTGCAAGACACAGAGACCTGCAGTCAGTACAGCAAGTAACAGGCCCAACGAACTGCACCTTAATGCGTTTATGTCTGGCCCCCGAATGGAAGGAGCACTGTCATTCGACAATTCTTATGATGATTAAACACTATTCCAGTGAATTTATTTTATTTATTTATTTATTTTTTGAGGGGGGGGGGGGCACACTTCTACTTTTCACAACTAAATTCACAGTAAATTACCCTGGTATCCACTAATCGCAGTTGAGCTCTTCAGGGGCCTGGTCACAAATCTGGGGTTCCCCCTCGGTACAATGCCAGTCCGTCACAACACACACACACACACACACACACACACACACACACACACACACACACACTATGGGCAATATCTAGAGACATCGATTAAGCCATGTGCATGTGTCTGGGCTACAATCAGAAAGCAAAACATGCAGAAGAATCCAAAATAACAACATAAGGCAACAGAGAACGTGCGAACTGCACACACACAGAGCAGAGGCAGAGGCCAGACCCCCAAACACAGAGGCCCCCATAAACATGCCATTTTAGTAAGGGCTTTTTACAAAGTTTACCGCATTTTCTGAGCGGCCTAAAACCCGTTTTGGACACGCAAAATTATGTTTAAAAGTACTGAAGGCCTACTTTCTACAGAAGACTTGATTACCTAGAATCCCGCAGTCCATTGTATGGTTAAAAACACTACGGGACGCCATTTGTCGAAAAGCCAAATCCTTAACAAGCAATTACAAGCAGTACTGCTGTCGCTGTAATTAGTTCTTTCTCAACACTTAATATACAACTGATACATGCGTTTGAACAAATGCCGCTAAATTTATATTTCATGTTGCGCGTATAAACAGTTTTAGAGGACAGAAATATATGGTGAAACAGGAAAATAAAACATTTCATCCGTTTCAAGTTATTGTGGGCTTGAAGAGCAATTGTGACACGTGCGCACGCACAATGAGAAGGGAATATTGCGTGCTACAGTTGCTACAGTAAAGCAACATACCTGACAATTGATAATTACCGACAAAATATGAGAAACCGAGGATGGAACACTTAAGGTATATTGGAGTTAAAGCAGTGCATAACGAAACAGATTTGTTCCAACTAGATGTATCCTCAGTCAAAGGAAAGCTGACAACCTTTTGCCGAGTGCAAACTCTGCTACAATTAGATAAAATGTAACCTACAAATAAAATGTGCACATACATATGTATAGCAAATGCGACTTAAAAACGTCACACTGAAATGATTTTAAACATGGCGCAACTACGCAAAAACAATGCATACTGTCCAACTAGTACTGACAACTGAGAGGCGATCGCTTATTATAACATTGTTCACGCGAATGTTATTAACACATGCAATCAAAAGCTCTTACGTGCTGTTACGACTCTGTCTAAGTTATCGATCACTGGCACGCGGCCCCGCCGCAGCTACCGTGCTGCTGGACGCTCTGCAAACTGTACACCACTGGTGCAGGATACGCCACTGTAACTTCAGGAACAGTATGTGATTTAAAAAAGAAAGAAAAAAAACATGCGCAGCCAGCGCTGCAGATCTCGGCATCCCTGTACGCATCACAAAACAGCACTGCCACCTTCAATACAACTGCCACAGCAACCTTTACTGCGGGGGGAGGGTGTCACAAAATTATTAAAATAATCAGAAGAAGCGACCATAAACTTTTATCCAAAACGTTCCAATAAGTGCAATGGCTGAGATCAGCCACGTCAGACAGAAATCATAAAAAATTACCTCTGAATTCAAGACAACAACAGCTGTAGACGTTGCACTCCCTCACCGTTACGCGGCGCAAACCCCTTGCATTGCCTACGTATATAACTGCCCGTTTATTTTATTCAATCTTCTATCGGACACGCAGCTCCCCTCACACACCGCACTAACTGGCGCAAATACAATAACTCGCTAAAGCGCTGAAGGCGCCGTAGAAATGACAGCTGCATCCACCAATAATCGCATCGATAAAGCATGGCAACATAGCGCTTATTGGCTAGGGGTACATATCGCTAACCAATAACCGTCCGCACTGTAGCGCATTAGGAACTGCTGCGCGTTATATTAGCAGCTGCGTTATTTTGTCGGGAACCGCAACTGCGGCTGAGTGGTTAATCGTATTGCGGAGAGCGGTTTGTGGCATTTTCCGATTATTCACAATGTTCAGTGTCTGATTAACATACTTCACACAATGATATACGAGGTGAATATGACAGCTATATGAAATTCAGGATCTCCATTCAAAGTTTACCATAAATAAAAATAAATTAATTTCGCGTGAGAGATTAATCTCTTTAAAAGAATCACGTTGTCGCGATAAGTACATTTGTAATAAGATTATATATATATATATATATATATATATATATATATATATATATATATATATACTATTTTTATTCAGTGCAACACTTATGTCGTGTTATGTGCTTCGTCTACTAGCAAGAATAAGTGATAATGGCGACATCTGGCGGATTTGCTGCAGGCAACTCAAAATTCCATGATCAGTTATTTTGCATAAATTTTTACATTTAAAAATGCAATATTACGGCAAATTATCTATGCATCATCTATATATTGCAATACTTAAATTACTTAACTGGAACTTGTTTTTCAAACTTTATTTTTTATTATGCAGTGTAAGTGCAGATATATTTGCGGTTTGAATTATTTAGGAATTACTACATATAGGAAAGTCAACTCTTCCTGTATATAGTAAAATAAAGAAGCATTTAATATTTAAAGATCACTGTCCTGGTAATCTTTCATTGTTATATCTGTCTTGGGTTGAAACTTTTGCATCATCACAGCAAACACTTGTGTTTTGTCATGGGTATTATATTACTGTATGTGCATTTTTCAAATACAGCTAGAGATATGCAGCATAGAGTTCTAAAGATTCTATGATGATGTCACCACTCCATGGTAACCTGCCAGCCTGTTTAAATTTGAATCTCATGAAGTTACAACCTCAGTGTTCTTTTGAGCGGCTTGGCAAGTGGTTGTATTTTGCACTTCTCAGCGTTTGAAAATGGGGAACCCAATGAAGATTAAAATGAAAATTAGCCTTAAAATTAATATAACAATTAGGAAATCTGAACCAATATTAAAAACCGATCAGAGACAGGAAGAGTGTTACACGAGGAAGGAGGAGGAGGTGCCTGTGGTGAAAGAGAGAGTGGAACAGGACAGAGAGGAGAAAGTAAAATCCTACTCTACAGCGAGGGTGTCACGCTCGTCCGGGAAGCGGGCGAGTGCGCTGGCAGGCGAGTGAGCAGGTAACAGGCGAGCAGGCAAAAGAAGGGTAAACGGGGATTTATTCAACGAGCTGGGAACAGGGAACATCACACAACGACTAACATCAATGACCGACAAGGGTAACAGGCAAGACCAGGACTTAAAACAGGACAAGACTAATCAAAGAAATCAGACACAGGTGGCAACGATCGGGAAAGAACACGTGGGTAGTCAGGGGGCGTGGCACACACGAGGAGCGGACGGGCCGGGCATCACAGAACCCCCCCCCCAAAGGCACGCTTCTCCGGGTGTGCCTCGGAGGGGCGCAGGACGGGATGAGGGAAAAATAGGATCTAAAAAACAAAACAGGGATCAACGCAGGACCGGGAACAGGACTGAAGAACAAAACACAGCGAGAGACAGGACGTAGGACAAGACTTGACACAGGACTGGGAAAGCGGAGAAACAGATCAGGAAGGGAGAGACAGGAGGGACATGCGGGACACTAGGAGCGGGAGTGCAAGGAGGGAACATGGGGAAACAAGGAGCAGAAAAGGGCGGAACAGACGGGCAAGGAACAAAGAAGGGCGGAAAAGGACGAGGAGCAACAGGAGGGGCCAAGACAGGAGAGCAGGGAGAGAAGGAGGGGGAATAAAGGGGCGTCCGAGGAAGCCCCAGCGGGCGACGGGTGGCAGCCAGAGGGGCAGCAGGCGGCCGGGAAGCCGGAGGGGATCGTGGAGGGGCAGAGGAGGCAGGGCGAGAGACCAACGGAGGGGCCAAGGCGGGAGCAGGAGGGAGCACCGGGGAAGGGGACGAGGGAGCCAGAGGGGACCTGGGCGAGAGCAAGGAGAAGGGGGGAGCCGCCGCAGGTGGCGACGTCCGCCGACGTGCTAGAGCGGGGGGAACCGCAGGCGACCGAGGAGTCGCCTCTGGGGAGCCCGCCGGCGACTGACCAGGCACCGGAGGGGGGAGTGTGGCCGGGCGACGAGGCCGCGGAGGGGGACCCGCAGGCGACGTCCGACCCGGAGGGCCAGGACCCACAGGCGCTCCCCGAGCCCCAGCGCAGGCGAGCGAGGGCGAGCCAGGGGGCAGGGCGGGAGGGACCCTAGCCCAGCGTCGGTGTCCTCTCCCCTTATGGGACACTGACAGAAAGCGCCGGGGCCGGGCTCGTTCGAAGAGGGAGGAGCTTCGCTGGAGTCCTCTGGGACCACCTCAGGAACTGGGGCCGAAGGGATTGGAGGGGGGTCGGGAGCAGGAGTCTCAGGAGCCAAAGTTAGGGGAGACTCGGGGCGCGCCTCGGGAGCCGCAGCAGGCAGAGGGAGCGCCTCAGGAGCTGCAGCAGGCAGAGGGGCCGGCTGCGCTGGTGGCAGCGGCGGCTGCGCTGGAGCCGCAAGCAGAGGGAGCGCCTCGGGCGTGGGAGCAGCAGCAGGCAGAGGGAGCGGCGGCGGCGACTGCGAAGGAAGCTGTCCGGGCTGCGCAGGCAGCAGTGGTGGTGTCTGCGCGGGCTGCGCAGGCGGCGGTGTCTGCGCGGGCTGCGCAGGTGGCGGCTGGTAGGGCGCGGGGTCCGCAGGGGGCAGCGGAGGCGGCTGCTCGGGCTCTGGGGCCGCAGCGGGCAGCGGAGGCGGCTGCTCGGTCTCTGGGGCCGCAGCGGGCAGCGGAGGCGGCTGCTCGGTCTCTGGGGCCGCAGCGGGCAGCGGAGGCGGCTGCTCGGTCTCTGGGGCCGCAGCGGGCAGCGGAGGCGGCTGCTCGGGCTCTGGGGCCGCAGTGGGCAGCGGCGGCGGCTGCTCGGGCTCTGGGGTCGCAGCTCTCCGGAGCAGGATCAGCCTCCGGAGATCCACTGTCAATTTCTCCAGGTCAGCTGGAGGAGAGACGGGAGTGAACGCGGCGAACCCATCCCGCAGCTGCATGGCGAGCTGGTCCTCCTCTAGAGAACCCTGCTCGGCCAGTTCATCTATGACCCTCCAGTATAATCCCTGGAGGGTGAAGAACTGGGTGGCGAGGGCAATGGGCGTAGCCAGGACCTCCTGCGGGGGCGCCGCTGTTGTAGCAAGCAGAGGCGAAGGAAGCGTCTCGGGCGCAACTGCCGCAGGCGGCGGGACGGGCAGGTCCCGCGCAGACGAGACGGGCGTGGTCCCTTTAAGGCGCCGGGGTACCCGCGGGATAGCGTCCCGTACCGTGCTGGCCCCCTTGTTCGCCAGCCGCTCAGGCCGGAAGAAATACCGGTCGAGGGGCGGTGGCAGCTCCGTGGCGACTGACTCCGGTTCCCACAGCAGGAGGGGTTCCTCCTCGCTCCCTGTTGGGAGCCATAGCCTGGCGAGAGAGCACGCTCCCAGGCGGATTGACGCCTCTGGTCTCCTCCTTGTCCTCTTCTTCCTCCCTTTGTTTAGGTCGGTCATTCTGTCATGCTCGTCCGGGAAGCGGGCGAGTGCACTGGCAGGCGAGTGAGCAGGTAACAGGCGAGCAGGCAAAAGAAGGGTAAACGGGGATTTATTCAACGTGCTGGGAACAGGGAACATCGCACGAAGACTAACATCAATGACCGACAAGGGTAACAGGCAAGACCAGGACTTAAAACAGGACAAGACTAACCAAAGAAATCAGACACAGGTGGCAACGATCGGGAAGGAACACGTGGGTAGTCAGGGGGCGTGGCACACACGAGGAGCGGACGGGCCAGGCATCACAGAGGGTGTCTGACAGGCCAAAGGTAATGTTCTGTATTAAAGGGGGTACTGAGTATTAAAAACACACAAAAACACCAACATCTGTCTGACAGACAGAAATGTTAAGCAAGGAGAAGAATTAGAAATAATGTGGGTTACTCTTTAAAAAAGTAACTGAGACTCATTTATGTTATACATTTATGCTATTCTTTGATATAATATATTATGCAAGTTCTGCTTAAATTATTAGAAAATAATTTGGCCAGAAATGGCCATTTTGTTTTATGGTGGTGTTTTCTTGTTGAGATTTTTTTTTCCACCACTGTTTTTTTAAATTGAAGAGTTTTATTTTGAGATTTCAGTGTTCAATAATCAGTGTTGAAGCAAATAAATATTAATACATTTCATTGCATTAAGAGTGCTCAGTTTTTCCATTACATTTCAATTGTTATGTTAAAAATATTAGGTTAGATTAGATTAACTTTATTGTCATTGCCAGTGTACAGTACAAATATGTACAGTGCATACATACAAATATAAATATATGTGAATACACTATATGACACATGTACAGCTATGCACAATATATACATTATACAGTACTGAAGTAGTGCAGTATTACAGAGGACGAATTACGGGTGTGGACATGGGATGGAGTTCAATTGTCTGATTGACTTAAATATATGAGAATGATAGTCAAAATACCATAAAAGCGCATGATTTTATGTAAATTAATATGAAAAAAGTCTCAGCTGTGTTGGGGGCCCTGTCAAAATTCTTTTCATGGGGCCCAAAATCCTTAGCAGCACCCCTTGGAACAGGACAGAGAGGAGAAGGTAAAATCCTACTCTACAGCGAGGGTGTCTGACAGGCCAAAGGTAATGTTCTGTATTAAAGGGGGTACTGAGTATTAAAAACACACAAAAACACCAGCATCTGTATATGAAACAGGTCATTTCTATCAACTTGCTTTGTCTTAAACCAGGGTGACTGCAGAGAAAAATATGGAGGTTTCGATCGGCAGCCCCAAAATAGACCATGGGGGAATATTGGCAGAGAAAGGCCTCAGCTAAGGGACGGCAGGGACATGCCAGAGGTAATGTCCTGCATTAAATGGGACACTGAATTGTCTTTTAACACCTGCATCTGTGTATGAAATGGACTACTTCTATGAACTTGCCTTGTCTTCAAACAGACAGACCAAAATGTAAAATGGGGAAATTATAATCAGCTGCCCCAGAATGGAGAGAGAGGAAACTCTGGTCACCGAAGGCCACAGCTGAAGGACCGGAGAGGCGGGCCACCCCCACGCAAGGAGGTGGAAGGCATGAGGCAGAGAGGCGCCAGCTAGCCTTCCTTGGGATGACGAAAAGGAAAGCATCTGAACTGAACGGCTGCCACCCTCTGCGTTCAGAGAGAGACCAAAGGCACCCAGTCAGTGAGGAAGAGCTGATGTCAAGGATGTATGGACTGATGGGCTGGGGTCGGGGAAGGAGGTTTAAAAAAGGAACGATTTAAGTCTGTCTGTATTTACTAAAATAAAGAAGCATTTAACATTTAAAGATCAGTGTTCTTGTAATCTTTCATTGTTGTATCTGTCTTGGGTTGAAACTTTTGCATCCTTAAGTTAAATTATTTTATACATAAAGAATGTAGGTAAAAATGCACAGAGGTGTTGGCTTTTTGTGAATCCGTTTTGGGCACCTTGGAAGTATTACTACACTAAAAAGTAATTGCTGAATCTACTTAAGAAAAGCTTGTAAATTTAACTGACTGGAAAATTTGTTGATTTAACTTGATTAGATTAGTAGTGTGAACTTTTTGGTGGATGCAGTGGTTAAACTAAACAAATTTAGTACATAGTACTTAAGAGTGTTGAGTGTGTTGTACTGATGGCATGTTCACACTGTGTGTTTATTATGTACATATGGGATATTTTCCAGCTTATGTTTTAAAATGTACATTTATTTCAGCCAAGTCTCTATTTGCATAGAGACACACAAATCTTTATGCTTTTTTTTTTTTACCATGTGCGCGTGTTTGTGCGTGTGTGTGCACATGGTAAAAGGAGTAGAGACAGAAATATTTATGTTCCTTTTACCACGCGCGCGTATTTATTTATTTATGTATTCATTTGTTCATAGGTTCTGGGTCTTTTCCCCATTTGCGCTATAAAATAACTGGGAAAGCAGTAAGATTTAAGCTTATTGCCAAGACAATCAGCTGCTGCTGCTTCTCAATCAAACATATTTGTATGAACGGAGCTTGATATACTTACTGGCCTATGGTTAAATATCAGGATAGCGCGAAACAACTTCTAAATCTTCTAATTTTTTAAACGCACTTTCGTCTCACGCATGCTCAATACGACGGAACACAGGTGTTCGGAGACGACGTTGACGAAGAAGAATAGGCTGAACAGCGCGTTTTCGGGATGTGGTGGCACAAGAATTAAGTATGCTTGTGATGAGCTGTTTATAAACCCCAGTGTCATTGTATTACTCATTAAAAACTTAAATATAATTTTCATTTGCTAGTTGTGAGGAAAGAGGAAAATACATAAAAAAGGCACATTGAAGTAGTTTTATGTGTAATGCGACCAATTGCTTACTAGCTACGTTGCAAAAATCGATTTTTACTGAACACTCGTTTTATTCACAGCTTGTAAGCTATTTTAATCGGTTGTAAGTTCATGGTTTATCATTAATGATGTGTAAAAACCCGTGCGGCCTTCATGAACATTCTTTCAAGAACTGGACAAGTTCACTCAACGTTTCATCGATATCTTCAGGACTAAAGGTGGAGAGATTGGCGCCAAATTTAAGATGATTCTGCACCAGATTGAAAATGATGTAAGCTCCTCAGACACATCACAATTTTTTTATATTAAAACAGCTGTTTCTTTTGCTGTTGTTCTTTGCTCTGTTTTGTGTTAGTGTCATGAGCTCTATTAAGTAGTAATTTTTATCATAACTTTCCAGAAATCCAACATCAACGCGAGACGAACCTCCGTTCTTCATGGACTACCATTCCTTCTCGCTGAGGACCACACAGATTTTTACAAGACCTGTTTTGTAAGTAGTTTTGTCTGTGATGTGATTCTTATTTAACATTCAAATTGCTCTTTAAACAGTTTTGAGATCTGAACAGTCAGGAAACTGAAACAAACAAAGGGGTAGGCAAGGACCGAAAAAAAAGAAAGAACCTGGGACCGAATTTGTCTACCCCTGGGGTAGAGAAAAGAAAGTTAAGATAAATTAAGAAAAAAGACAGTAAGAAGGCACATTTTATATTACATAAAGAAAGGAAATGAAAAACAATAGTAAGAAGGACAATAGACAGGAGGTTGGAAATTTAGGCAGGTAGGAAGAATAAAGGACAGACACAAGAGATAAGGTAAGAAAAAGGTAAGAAAGTACAGTGAAATAAATGTAAAATACAGAAAGGAGATTAGATTTAAAGAAGGAAAAAATGGATATTTATATTTGACATTTATAGGTGATTTAAAAAAATCAACCAATTCCATAATGATGTATTTTGATAATTTTTTGAATAGCAAATTATTGGTTGTAGAATAATTATTAATTAATTTATATAGCTGACCTTCAGTTTGATTTATTTTGAATGTCTTTTCATTCAGTGGTTTGAATGTCTGTATTCTTTCCTGCATCCACTGATGTGTCCTGATTGGAAAGGCCTGTATATTTAAACATATTATGGTGTTATTAATTTAGTTTCACATTTTAATGTGCATATCTGCTCTTAAAGATGTTTTGTGGCTTACTTTGACCTCATTATTGCCATTTGCCCTGTTTTTAGGACTGTGACGACAACGAAGACCTTTCTGACATTACAATTGGAATTCTGACGGTGATTCCCAAGCACTCTGCAACCGCAACACTACCCTACTCCCTGCGTCTTGATACCACAACAGCAGCTATCATTTTGGAAGGTACCGTCGTTGTGGATAACGTGGAAAATCTTCCACAAGCAATGTGTCTGCTCTTTGGACTGATTAATGCTCTAAACTTAGAATATCCTGCAGCTCTGAAGAGCACATTTGATTTCATACAGAGAGTGATTTTGTCTCTTGGCCATAAGTCACTCAAACCTAAAATCCAATCACTAAAAAAATCAGTAAGTAATATGTCTATATGACTAAGTAATATGTCATTGCCATGATGTGAATGTTCAGTACTACACTGATAGTGTTTTACAGTTGTTGAAAAGGAAAAAAAGTTTACTTAATGTTAGTTTTAAAAGACTTTTATTAGAAGACAATTTTGAAGAGAACTATATTAGGAAAGCTTTACTAAATTTACAGACTGTTCAGTGTTTGCAAACTCTGCTTTTGACCACTTTGTAAAGATGTTAAAAAAAGAGAGAATTTTATTGTCCTTTATTTTAAGTGCTGTTTATTTTATGTGTTGTTTTTTTTTTTTTTTGTCTAAATTGTTTTTGGCAGCCCATGTTGACAGGCATGCCTTAAGTAATGTCTATAGAGCAAATAAACGTTCTAGTGTCGTGCTAAATCTGTGTCTTTGTATTCTTAGATCACCAGTACATTCTTAGATGTGTACTTAGAACTTTGAGTACACCTTGCTTGAGAAATTTAAGGCGATCAGTTTCCACAAATTCTTCTAGTAAAATGAACAAGCAGGTATGTTAAAATAACTGTTTTGTTTGAATTCTGCTTATAAAGCTCAACTTAAAACTGTAAGTTAGCTTAACTTTTGAAATTTAGTTACCAGTACTGAAGTTTTATGGTAACATCTACAAATACGCAAGTTAACTACAAAGATGAGGTAAGTAGTATCAAGTCAAAAAGTATGACCTAATTTGCTTGAGAATTTTGAGGCAATCAGTTTCCATGGCTTTTCTAAGTAAAGTCAACTTATTACTTTTTACAGTGTAGGAAATGCTGCCTGTTTGAATCGGTAATTGTTATGCCATTATAAGTGACTTTGAATGTAAAATCATCAGTATGTCTATCATGCCAATTACCAGAACCTAAAATAAGCGATTGTTATTTTTTGCAATGTTATTCCAACCGCCCTGTTTCTATATAACAAACCACGTCAACATTTAACATCTTCTTTTGAACCACAAGTTTTAAATCAGCATTTCATTGCAATCCACATAAAGCTAAGTTGTGAATGTTGCATAGTCTGTAGCACATAACTTAAACGAGCATAGTGAAATACCCAAATCTGTACCCTCAGGTGGGGTCCCCCAATTTCGGTCCTGGAGGGCCAGTCTGTCAAACACACCTTATTCAGTTCACTGCCAGGTTTAGTAGGTATGTCTGAGCAGGGAAATCTGCAAACTGTGTCAAGGACTGGCCCTCCAGGACCGGACCCGGGGAACCCAGCCCTAGGGCTATGAACATGAGATGTCAGTGCTGAGGACAGGATTCCGCAAGCTGGCTGGTTAAGCAAGGACACGCTTTTCACACCGAAAGGCATCAAACCACCCGAATACTGATCATAAATTGCACAACCTGCAGTTTTAAAGACCGGGACTGAACCGCACTTGGGGGAAGTACGAGTAAGTGTTGCCCAATCTCAGCGTTGGTTAATCCTGCAAGATCACAGTTACTGCTTTTTCTGATTCAGCTAACTTCATAATTAACTTCAGGTTATTGACAATCTATCCCCTAGCTCTGGATGATAACGCATCATATATGGGTGGCTCTCCTTTGGGAGTGGGAAACCGCAACACAGAGTCTGCAGGACATAAAAACATGCTTCAAACATGAAGCACGGGGCGAAGCATCAGTATGTACATTCACACAGGTGATGCCATATTAAATAAGGCTTCTTATTGTCTTCTAATAAAACTCTTTTTACTAGAATCTCATAATCTGGTTGATTTTTCCATTTCTATCATGCTTTATAGTTGCTTGGCACCTGGAAAACAGCTCGTCACAGTCAAGGGTTTTAATAACCAATTTTAATATAAAACAATATTTTAAGGTACAACTTATGAGATTGCATAAAATCTTCACAATATACATGATAAACATTGTATTACATTAAAATATGTAATTTACTTCAAAAATACATTTGTTACAGTGATTTTGGTCACTGGCATTACTGGGTCACTGGGCATTACTGTCTTGCTCTATTTAACTGTTTCTGTGAATGAAGAGCCACCGTAGAGGAAGCATCTCAAGATGAATCCATTCTAGCTCATTTTATTTAATACATTTATAGATAATTGTGTAGCAACATCTACACATCACAGGCATTAGGTGCTGTAAGGGCTGGGTAATTTAACTTTTGTAAAAAATAATCTGGTATGTCTTATTGCATTGATTATAAATTGTAACACGAGGTCACCTTCCATTTTAATCAGAATGTCACTGTTGTTGCACCACATTTCTGATGATTGATCCAAACGATTATAAAGCTATGGAAATCAGGTAGGTCTTTGTTCTTTTTTGATGAAAGTCTTTATTAAGAGCGCGCGATTTATATGTCATTAGAAACAGACGCATTGAAATATAAATTGAAAAATCAACAAATTTCTGACAAACTGAGTGCCTTGTGATGTGATAACACCAGCAACAAACGGACAAAATCTTTTCACATCTTAATTTTGCATACATAATGGTAGGGCATGTTAACACATATATTAAGTGGTTTACTTTAGGGATAAATTAAACAGATTTTTCGGAATTAATCCGCCACCATTCAGACACCAAATGGAGAATGAGCCTTATCTTCCATGGCAGAAGGCTTTTGAGAGGCATCCGATTAAAAAAAATATTGAGATATTGCCTCTGTTTTTTATGTGCACCTGTCCGAGCAGCAAAGTATGTATCTAAAGTAGGCGTAACCTTATCAAAAGCCAAGGTAATTTATTCTGTGATACATGCATATATGCACCTGTAGCGTCAGATGTGATGACAGTACAAACGTTTCATTGTAAGAAAATGAAGCTAAAGACATTATGAGGTTGGCTTTAAAAAATATAGTGCATATGGGAAACCCCACCCTGCTGAACATGGAGCAGGGCACTGAACATCAGGGCTCTGAACATCAGGGCTCTGAACATCAGGGCTCTGAACATCAGGGCTCTGAACATCAGGGCACTGAACATCAGGGCACTGAACATCAGGGCTCTGAACATCAGGGCTCTGAACATCAGGGCAATGAACATCAGGGCTCTGAACATCAGGGCACTGAACATCAGGGCACTGAACATCAGGGCACTGAACATCAGGGCTTTGAAGAACAGGGCACTGAACATCAGGGCTCTGAAGAACAGGGCTCCGATGTCCAAGAGCGTAAGTATGTGGGTGAAGCTCAGTGGGACCTTGTGATGCCATTTTGGTCCATGAACTCCTTCAGCTTAGTGGGAAAGTCCGTCATGACCCCAGTGGCCCCCAAGTTGAAGGCTCTCTTGAAGTCTTCCTCGTCATTCAGCACCCAGACGTAGACCTGGGGGAAGAATGGAGCACGTGCGGGCCAGCTGGTTTGAGAGTGCCGGACACAGCCGGACTTTTAAAAAACACACGCGACACCAAGATGTCATTGAAAAGTGGTGAAATTACATATCTAAATTCAATCTCACAGTTTCATGCAACACTACACGTCCTTGTTATGAAATAAGAGTTTATTAATAATTCTGGTAGCACTTTTCCTGACGAGGCACAAACACTTATTAATAACTCAGTTTCCACTGACGTACAGATAATGAATAAATATAGTTGCTACTTGACATAAAAATGCATTATGACTCATTAATGATGAACAAACATGAGTTCAGTATCTCACTTGTTATTCAGTATTTCCTTCAGTAGTTCACAGATATTTACAGAATTAATAAATATAGTAACAAATATAGTAACTGCCTGGGATAAAAGATGCATTACGATTCAATAATGACGAATTAACATGAGATCAGTATGTAACTAAAACTAGTTTGTGGTTAATTTTAATATAAATAATAGCGTAATACTATATTTGTGCCCCATCAAGTAAAGTGTTTTTTATGCAGCCATTTTAAATTATTGTATTTTTATTTATGGAGTCATTGCTTTTGTTATCAGTCAACTAGGGCTGGGTGGTATCTAAGAAATATAGTTTGTGATATTTTAACTGAAAACGATCAGGATTAAAAACACACCCACACCCACCCAAGAAACAAAGCAAGACACTTCAGTTTTTTTAGCTGAAAGAAAAGCATGAAACGTAAAAAAAAAAAAAATTGTCAACATTTATTTCACTTTTTTCCTGTTACCTGAATTCCTCTTGCAGTTAAGTGGTCAAACAAGGTTTTTCTCATCAGCAGCCTATGCAGAAGAAAATGTCGAGTCAAACATTCACGGAAGGCAAAGAAAACGTTCAAAACCTGAGAATAAAAAATTTGTTTACCAGACCATGCAATAGCAGGTTCTTTTTTACTCAGGTAATTTAACTGTTATAAACAAATGCTATTGACTCGTAAGCAAAATTTAACGCAACTCCTCCAGAGTGCAGAGTGTAGCAGAGCTGGGACTAAATTTGTGGCAGTACTCACGTGTCAGTGAGCCAGACAGCTGCCCTCTGGCTTCTGGTCATATTTTCTGGGCCCTTCAGCCTGCCCAGACATACAAAATGGTCAACTTTACTAATACGGGGGAGAGTTCAGGCCAAGAACACTAATTATGACGGCCAAGAATAAAGGGTAATCAGCAGGCATCGTGTATTACGCTACAAGTCAGACTGTCGGAACAGGTTAGAAGCGAACCCTAAGTCTACTAATCTAAGATTCAAGATTCCATTATGTCACATTCTGGGCTGCAAACAGGGGACTGCGAGGCATCAACATCACCAGACAAACAGAGGGATATGAGATGCACATGCAAGCAGATCGCCACCTGCAGGGCACATCAGCACACTGCAGCTCTTACTTTCTGATGATGGATGGCATGGGAATTTCCAGGAACTGCTCTTTGAGGGGCACGAAGGGCAGCAGCCCGGTGTAGAAGAGCCCCACAAGCATGACCACTCTCCTCATGCTGAACAGAATGGGAATGTGGGGATTCTGGCAGGAGGGGGGAAGAGTCACACAGGAGCAGTCAAATGGAGTGTGACAGTGTCGCACCACATGACCTGACCACCTGACCCAAACACAGTAGAAATGGTTTGGGAGGAGTGTGAACAGAGAGTGGAGGAGAAGCAGCCAATGAGCACTCAGCATATATGTGGGACCTCCTTCAAGACAGCTGGAAAAGCATCTCAGGAGGCCACCTCATGAAACTGGCGTAGAGGAGACTGTAGGGTCAGCCAGTCCTGGGAGTGACTGGGGTTAAAGGCTTTGATCAAGGGCCCAATGGTGGGATCACTCTGCTGACTCAGGGATTTGAACCGGTAACCTTCTGAGTCCCAACCCACAGAGCTGTCCCCTCTCCCCTACATTTTTTTTGCTTAGTACTTTTTGGTCAGTACATAATTCGATAAATGTTATTTTATAGTTTTGATGTCTTTATAATTATTCTAAAATGAGAATATTGCAAATAAACTTTTCTGTGGGTAGGTGTGCACAAACTTTTGACTGATACTTTAAATAGCACATTACATTTAAAGACCTACCTGCAAATAGTCTACGCTCTTTCTTGGCTTTCAGCATGACTTTTAACATGCAAATGTAACAACGGGGCTTATAGGCCGAGTCCTGTTGTTTGTCGAATTTATATAAAGCATCAGATAAACACATATATCAGATTACATATACAAGGTCATAAGAACCTAAGAAATTTACAAATGAAAGGAGGCCATTCGACCCTTCAAGCTCGTTTGGGGAAAACTTAACTAATAGCTCAGAGTTGTTAAAATCTTATCTAACTCTGATTTAAAGGAACACAGGCTTTTAACTTGCGCTACACTAGCAGGAAGACTATTCCATACTCTAACTACATGCTGTGTAAAGAAGTGTTTTCTCAAATTCAGTTTTAAAATGTTCTCCCGCTAATTTCCACCTATGACCTCAAATTCTAGTATTTAATATTGAAGTAGCCATTTGGCTGAATAGCATCCAGACCTGTTAGAATCTTATACCTGGATCATGGCCCCCCTTAGTCTCCTTTGCTCGAGGCCGAACAGATTCAGCTCAGCTAACCTCTCCTCATAAGACATTCCTCTAAGACCAGGAATCATTCTCGTAGCCCTACGTTGCACCTTTTCCAAGGCAGCAATGTCCTTTTTAAGGTATGGTGACCAAACCTGCACACAATATTCTAGGTGGGGTCTTACCAAGGAATTATATAATCATAGCATCACCTCCCTTGACTTGAACTTCACACACCTAGAGATGTAACCCAACATCCTATTGGCCTTTTTTATTGCTTCCCCACACTGGTGAGAGTGGGACATGGAAGCATCAACATACACACCGAGATCATTCTCATAATCAGCTACCTTTATTTCAGTGGAACCCATAAAATATCTGTACTTTATATTTCTGCTCCCTGCATGGATTACCTTACATTTACCTACGATAAATTTCGTCTGCCAGGTATCAGCCCAGTCGCTAATTAAATCAAGATCCCGTTGTAGCCTTGGTGTTGTCAGTTTAGTATCTGCTGCACCACCCACCAAAACACATAAACATGTTAACAGCACTGAATGGTTTAGCAGCCATGAGCCCAGTGTTCAATGGCGCCACCTACCTCCCTGTAGCACTTCTGCACTATCTTGCTGCTGGCATTGCCCCATACGGTCAGGTGCTCCCTGTTATACTGCTTGACTAAATCTGAGACCTGCAAGGATATATTTTCAAAATGCAGTCACTTCCTTGTACTAGGGTACTAAAGTTACGCTCGTAGGAGTTATACTTACACAAAAATGTCAGAGTTCAATGACTGGTTCAGAGAGATCATTGGAAAAAATGATTGGTTCAGAGAGATAACCAATCAGATAGTACGGGAGGTGGGCCCACGCAACTCGAGGAGGCGGGCCCAAGATTTCCTGTAGTTGCTTTGACCCACCTCCTCTACAATCTGATTTGCTATCTCTCTGAACCAATCATTTTTTGCTCTGGCCTCAGAACATTTTTGTGTACGAAAAACTCTCACAAGTGTTACTTTAGGGGTTAGCATATGGAATAACTCAAACAAACACACACACATGAGCCCAAAACAAGGGCTCATGCATTGACGCAAATGCCAAGAAAGCACACCTTCTGTATGAGGGTGTTGTCGTTGACTTTGATATCAATGTTGACGGGAGTGTCTGGGAAGGAGTCAAACACCTCTTTCAGCAACGGGAAGCGCTTGTCCTCACCTCCTTCACAGGAGCACTCTGTATGCCAGACAGGTGAAAATCACGCACAGTCATTCACACTGCGGGCACAGCCTCCATGTGGGACAGCGTTTACATTCCAGGGACAAATGATTCTGCCCATTCTGTGCCTGTAACATCAATCATTACTGCTTGTGGTCCAGCTCTCCTGAATGCAAAAACACACTGCTTATTTATAACAGCCCATGACTGAAAAATCAACTATGAAATTTAATGATCTGAAGAAAAAAAAATGTCCAGATATAGTGGCAGGTGACAGACTATATAGAACAATATTTCTCAGCCTCAGGATTCATCTTTTTCTGTGGTCCTTAAATCACGACCCAGATTTTAAAAAATCTGTACCAAATTTATTTCTAAAAATAATAAACTAATAGTACAATAACATACATAACACAGTAACAGTAGAATATCTAACATTAAAAAAACAAAAAAGTCAAACAACAACGAAAAACGTTATTTTTTTTAACCACACATTCCATGACCCAATGAAAATGGTGGTGCATTTTTGGGTTCCGACCCACCGGTTGAGGTTCAGTGCTATAGAAGTCCTAACGTATTGATTTCATTGAGAAATATTACTTTCAGTTTTTTCGTTTTCAAGTTTAATTGTCGTATGTTTTATGAGGAACACTATGAAAAGACAAGACAAAAGACACTACAGTGCAATGTCGACCCAAGGAGCTTGACAGGCGTACATACTACAATGAGGAAGTCTCTCAGATACTCAGAAAGTGCATTTTTTTCCCCTGGTTTCATATGCAACACCCACCGCTTTGGAAAGTCACATCGAGCTTGCATAAGTACGGAGGCAGCGCCTGCAGATAAACACACATGCACAGAGATTTTAGCTGCACATCATAGAGGAAAGGTTATTGAAACAGATCCCAGCATCATACCTGTAGCACAGGAAAGAAATACTTGCAAACAAACTGGGGCAGGAGGCTCAGAACATCGTTTAGTCGGTAAGACAGGTTAGGAGTAGAAGCCCGTAGCAGGACAACTCACAGCATAAGGCAAGTCGGAAATGTAGGCGTTAATGCCAGTGAGCCTCTTCAGGTTGGCATCATGTGACACCACAACATGCTCATCCCGCGTGAGATGACAGTCCAGTTCCAGCATGTCCGTCCCCAGCTGCACCGCGCTACAGACCAAGAGAGAGGCGACGGAGTCGCGCGAGGAGAGCAGAGGAAGAACCGCAGGCAGCGTTAAATACTCAGAAAGGGAGACTGCGGTATGTTTAGTGTACAGTGATTAAGATTAGCCTTCTATTCCTGACTGTTTAACATTCAAATTGTTGCTGATCTGGACAGATGGACAGCTTAAGCTGTCCAATCGCCGGTATGTGAAAATGATCTTTGCGAAAATATCCATAGGCAAGCGTGGCGTCGACGAACGACATACTGTTTGAAGGCTGCCATTGTGTTCTCCAAGTTCTCACCAGCACCTGGAAAAAGAAATGACCAAGTCATCAGTCTGACTGCATTTGAGGAGTTTCAGGTTTGGGCAGATTTTAACGAAATAGGTTACAATTACACTAGAAGAATTCTAAAGAAACTTACCATACCAAATACTCTTTACGACTGTACTTTTTGTATATTATTTTCGTTCTTCCCCCCAGAGGTAATGTTATGAAAAAAGCAGTTTTAAGAATAAGGAGTATTGATTACTTGAACAGTATAACAGTAACTGAATCAGTACAAAATCCATCAAGACAATCAACAGCTTATAAAATACCCAAAATGCAACATCGTTTATTGTTAAATCCAGCGTTAATAAGAAACCTGACACCTACAATTATCAAAATTATTCCACTATAGTGATATTACTAAGGATGATAGTACTATAACAAAACTGTGCCGTATATGCGCAATATAATCATGTGCCAAACATACTGTAAAGTATCCAGACATGGGACCGGGAGTGTATCAATCGAGAAACGAATCATGTTGCATCAGTGTGGGACTGTCACCATTAAATTCGGGCTATTGACGCGAGGATACGGGCACAAAGACTGCCGCATGTAAACAGAGTGAATCATTCCGGACCAGACCGCCTAAGAAGAGGGGAAGTGCGGCGCTGGCGAACCGGTTTTGGACGCACTTACCGCCGCGGTGGGAGATGTGTCTGCTGAGGAACGGCTCTCGCTTCCTCCGATGCAGTAGAGACGGACACTTGAGAAAAAGAGCCGAAGCGAGGACGTATCCGGTAACGGCGGACAGGACGTAAACGGCGGCGCACATCATTCCTCGCTGATCATCCCGAAAGCGCAAGAGAAACGCATATCACAAGCGCAGCCGGCGTGCACAGCAGGCAGATACATCTGTACTAAGCTTCGCTATCACCGCGAAATGCTTGCTGGCAATCAGTAATAATAAAATTAATATCTAAAGAAGCAGAACTTACTTACTTGTTAGTTTTTTAAACTACCATATTCTTCGCGCGACTGTAAACGCCAAGTACTGAATGTGCAGACAGGGCGCTGTGCAGCGATAAACAGCCCCGGCGCCAGCCGATGACCAGAAATGCAACGCAGGAAATCACGGCGCATGCGCAACGGGGCGAGCAACTAGTTTGCGCTCGAGGGTCACGTGATTAAAACAAACACCCATAACCATGGAAAGATTAGCTATGCATACACACAAACAGGAATACACAATGCACACCCCATCTTTTTTTGTAACAGCGTATTCCATACAAAATTCCATTTGAAGTGTCAAGCATCAATTCGTGCGAATAGAGAGAGCTTTGTTTCCAGTATCACACTTATATATGAAACACTGTTGCAATTTGGGAAATGAAACACCTAGAGACACTAAGTAACTAAGAGGGAAGCAGAACAGAAGACAAGACAACACAAATAGATGCATTGTACAAATCGTGGTAAATTCAAACAAGGGTTTTTAATCTAAACACATAAAACAATCCAAAAGTAATGTACATGTGCTAAAAATTCACCAAAAATTGGTCACCCATATTATCCTTGATAAAGACAACAATTAAATAAACTGGCATTTAATTTTCTTAATGCCATGGACTACAGAATATGTATCATACATACTGTGTAGAATCACCCGATATTTCCCACAGAACAGTAGTTGCAATTTTGTCCACACAATGTTATCTTTCATAATTATTAAATTCCAATTCAACAAAGTATAAGCACAGAACACAAACTCAGTGGACCTATTTAGGCAAAAACATTTTTTTTTCTAACTGGAAGGACAGTGGAATTAACTATTTAAAACCTCCCAACACAGCTGACGTTCACAAGTCTCCTATGCCGGCTTCCCAAGAGCGTAGGTTGAAGGCAGGTCCCCGGAAGGCTGCGACCATTAGGGTGTGGGGCTGACGGTGTTGGCACGCAAGACGCCCCTCAGGACGCGGTAGCTAGCCAGCGGCTGGTTCTCCTTGGGCGGGTAGCAGGGCCCTCGCTCCGTAACGTAGGCATAGGGGAAGCGCAGTACCCAGAAGCTGTCTGGGGACAGAAGCAGCTCAGTCTGCTCTGGGTGGAACACTGGGCATGGAGGGGGTCCCGGCTGGACCTGTTCAAGGGGGAGAGAAAAAAAAAAAACACACTTTTAAGACGACCCTCAAACGGAAAGTAAATCTTGAAAGAACGACAACCTAACATTCTGTTCTAAATGCCAATGTAGCAAATGGACATAAATATGAAAAAGCCTATAAAATCATCACCCACTCATATGCCATTAGTGTATAACCAGATAAAGTAACTCAATTAATAATAAACCCATTAATTTCCCAACGTGGTTTCTGACAGAAACAACTTCCCTGGGACCAGTATTCAATGTCGATATGAAATACTAATTAAAAAATGCCAACATAGGCCAACTACAGTCAAACTGGACACACAATGTTAAGAGTCCTATAAGAGGCCTACCTGTGGGTTGAGAATAATGTCTAGAGGTGCGTCAGGAACGACAATGAAGAGTCGTGCGAGTTGGGCATAGTGAGGCTTCAGGCCGCGGCCTTGGGCGGGAGAGGGGATGTACAGGGGCATATCGGAATTAAGAACGCGTGTGGCAGGTTCTTTCACAGTGCCTGGGCCGAGAGCCTTCACCACCTTGTCTGGTCCGGCGCTTAGAAAACGGCGCCCCCTACCGTCTTCATATTCGAAGCCAACGAAGGCACGGGCCACATCATCCCGTCTGCGGCCCCGACCCAGCCCACTGACTCCCCCTCGCTTCCCGGCCAACGTCTTGTTCGGGACCGGCCAGGAGGAGGGGCCTCCGTCGAGAGGCTCGGAAAGTCCCGGCTCCTCCTCCGAACGGCAGCGAATCACGATGTCCCAAGGAAGCAAGAAGGCGGAGCCTGGGAGGAAGCCAGGTTGCTCCAGACCAGTGTGGCAATTGTAGGCTTTGGCTGGGCCTAGTTTTACCAGAGACCAACTAGAAAATTTGGGTAGGAGACCCTTGGGACAACCGGAGTGCATCATGCCTGGGAGATACTCCACTGTGGAGGGCTGTCTGTCCACTAGACTGGGCCTTTTCTCTTGGCCCTCCGCCCCTTCCCCATACGTCCCAAGGCTGTCCGTGGAATGTCCCAGACTGAGGGCCAGGCTGAGGCTGGTACCCTCCCCAGGAGTATGTCCCAAAGTCTCCTTCTCCTTTAGCCTCTCTCCTTCCCCGGATGCCCCCGACTCAAGGGGCTTGCTAGCTTCATTAGACGCTGGGGCCGGGTCTGGCGTGCTGGGCTGAAAAACAGGGAAGTGGATCCTCTCCAGTTTGCCACAACACTTCTCCTCCAGCATCTAAGAAAAAACATTGCGCAAGAACGAGTTATTTCAGAAAATGCAGAAATAAGACGCAGACAACTGAAAGCTATTTTGGAGGAGCGGCGACACTGAACACCGACTTGATAGAAATCATAGTTGGCCGCTTGGATGTCGAAAGGGTCCTCACGAGTGGCTTGCTTGCGGCCACAGTTACAGGAACTTGTGGAGCGCCCCCTGCTGTTGTGGTAAAGGATGGGTGGGTTCCGGTCCATCTCAGGCTTCTCCCCTGCACAGAATTAGCGGGAGAATCCATTAGATACACCCAACTACTAGCTTACCTTGAATAATTACCAAATCATACTGTGTAGGAAACAAATCAGTGTCCACAAATGAGCTGGCCAAATCTGTCGCTATTCATCAAATCCGATTTTGTTTATACGTCGCTTTGGACAAAAAGTGCCTGCTTAATAATCAAACGTGTTTGACATGAAAACTATTAATCTCGTAATGATGGCTGTGTTTATTTCACAAGGGTGGAGTTCCTCCCTGCTTTCAATTATTATACAAGATTGTGTTTTGCGCTCTCTCACCTTAGTAACGGCCTCTACAGCCTAAAGCTCAACCCAGCTCACAGCTGCAAGCTCTTTACAAATAAAAACCTGAAACTCATCCCTGTACTGAAGCTGACTTTTGCTCACATTTGTTTTCATTCCTCCCATCTGGTTTCATTTAATCAGTTCTCTCTCAAATAAATCCTTGTTCCCTGTTCAATGCACCTCAGGTGGTTGGTTGACATATCACAAGACAAAAGACGCATTTCCAATACATATCAATTGCTACTAGTCAAATTAAACCGAACATATACCACGTAATAATGTAAACATTTTTTCTGTCACCTCTTTCTATATCCGTGTATAAACAGGCCCGGTCTGGCTGTAGTGGAATTTACCTTGCTTGGGCAAGAGGTGGAATTTATGGACACAGTGTTGATCTGTGAGGCTCCGTTCTTCACATAGCTGATGCCCGTTACTCCAGAATTTGTAACAGTCTTCATGCAGCTGCAATGCATAGCGCTGGAAGGCCACGCCACGCGCGTGCTGGCTGTAAACCCGCAGCGCTTGCGCCAGTTGGTTTTTATGTACCGTCGTAGTGTAGTTATGGGGCAAGTTGGACTGGTACGCGCTGTGCGCAAGCGGGAGCGCTTTCTGGCACCGGTTTTCGGAGAACTTGGAGTCGGCGTCAAGGAAACCCTCTAACACCTTCAGCTGACCTTGCAGTTTCATCGCCAGCTCAGCCGACTCTTCCTCTTTGCTGTCGATCAAGACTTGATAGAGTTTTAACGCAACCTGGGCCCATTTCGAGTACGTCGGCAACTCAAAATGAGAGGGCTGAGGATTGCGACCCACGCTGTCATCGAAACCCTTCCTGGTCAGCACAAGATCGACGTGCTGCCACAGAAACTCCTTCAGGGTGCAGTCCACTAGCTGTCCGCCGGCGGTAGAGAGGCTGCTGTTCTCCACATTGAACGAAGGCTGTCTGGCAGCGTGGCGCATCTGCTGGTAACGCCTGTTCCCAGGCACCGACACTCCCGTGTCATTTTCCCGCAGGGCGCAATTCGCCCTCAGCTGCCCCAGCAAGGCACCGATCAGATCTTCGTCGGGCCCCGGAATCACGTACACGAACGCCTGGTTTGCGGGAACGGTAAAAAGGCAGTTACTGCTTTGATTGGTGAGGACTCGACTTTTGCGGAAAATCCTATAAATCTGGTCCTCCAGTGCGTGCTGCAGGCGCCTCCTTGGCGAGTGCTTTTTGGGCTTCTCGGAGCTTCCCCCGGGCGCATCCGCGCAGTTTCCGCTCAATCCTGACGACCCAGCACCCCCGCTGACTTTCAACACCCCGTTCATCTGGAAGACGAAAAGCAGGCGTGGAGGGCATGGCCTGCAGTTCAGCTTCCATTCCTTGGACACCGAACAGTCCTTAATAGCAGCGCGCAACAACGGCAGCACTTTCTGCCGCAGAGCATCCAGAGCACGAAATAGCCTGTCGTAGGTAACATCAAATGAGCACGTAGGGTGAACCAGCAAAAGGATATGGCACAACGAGAATAGGTACATCAGCTGTAAGCAGTGCTGCTTTTCCGCCCCTTTCCAGAAATCGTGCGCTTCGGAGTGTCCGATCCCAGTACTCAGCGTTTCACACGCTCGGAGAAGCTGCCGGTTATCATACACTGAAGTGAGCACCAGGTACAGGACGCGACTGTCCTGGCTGTAGTACGCCTGAATAAAACTACCGCCGCCCGGACAGTCTGCCTGATCTGGTCCGAATAGAGGGAAAATATTCTTATCCGCCAGGGCGTTAACGAGGGACTCCTTTGCGGAATCAGGCAGCATAGCGCTTTTCCCGAAGATGCCCAGCACACAAAGCCCTTCATCTTTGTACAGCGGGTCTTCTGCTATTTCTGACAGCAGTAACGCACCCACACTCATGGGCACCGCCATCTTAAGGTCGGACCATAAAGTCCGAAGCACAGGGGACGTAAACGTCTGCGAGTTTCAAACAAAACCTTCCGTGCTGAAACAAACGAGGGTTCGCTACTTTGGGTTCACGGCACCATGTGGTAATCGTCAAAGAACAGATAAGGTAAGCGTCCATTTCTAAGAACTCCACAAATTTTCCACAAAGAACTGCTCTCATTTTTCGTGCATTGATCTGCGTCAGGGTTATTACAATCCTGATCATTAAGAGCCGAGCACAGCTCATTTTACAGCATTCTTTTACCTGTGAGCCAGATGTGTAGCCTTTGCAGCCAATCGGTAATTATTAAAGTAACTACCGAGAACTGACAACACAGCCTGGATTTGACACTGAGAACCAGATTTGAAGAGCCGTGGAATCTACATGAAGAAAATTGCAGTGGAGACTTTTACAGCAAGCTGAGGACTTTATTGTTGGAAGGCTTCTAATTGTTTTATTTATGCTTTGCATTGTTCTCATTGTGCTCGGATATTGTTGATGCTCTGAATGTTCCTGTGACTTTATGTTAGTATAACTGCATTTTGAGCATTAAAAAAAGATGTCTGACATAAGTAGTTTTGAACTAGACAGTATTACGCATGACCGTAAAGTGATTAATGTTCTTTAAAACGTATTGTAGTTAGGATGATCATGTTTTCCTTTTGCTATGGTCACCTTAGTCTGAGTACAGTAGCTCTATGCTTTTGTTAGAAAACATTTTCATCATAACCCGCATGTTATATTTTGAAATAATTTAAACGTCATTTTCACAACTGATATTGACGCTGTTTCAGGAGTGTGAATGTCCCTACCGACGCCCATAATGAGAATCTCAGAAAGTATAAAACAAAAGTACTTTTATATCCAGAAAAAATTATAGGGGATTTCAGAATAAAAGGAAGTGCATATGAATATATCTTTAATAAAATTCAAACTGTGCAGTGCATTATTTTCATTGCACATACCAATAATTGTTGAAAATATTCATTAAATAATTGAGTCAGATTATTTATAATTTGATTACAAGGGAAATTAGTACAAATTGGTTGTTTGCAAACATTTTGATGGAAGGAATACTAGTTAAAAACCATAATACAAAGTTTTCAGAATAGAAAGTAAAGGTGTACATTTTTAAGAGTACACAAATACGCATTCAATTTTACAAAATAATTACACATTTTTAAAAACACGTGAAATAAGCACATTAAACATGTAAACATTTTACAAATTGGCAAAACTTTGGTTAAATGTGCACAAGTAATGCAAATTCAAGTATTTTCATACATTTTTGTTAAAAGGCTAACATGCATTCTTGACAAAGTAGCCAGCGTAATTGTTGCCAATTGTGACTGCCATTTATGATGTGTGAAAAGCAGCTGTCAAAGGCTAGTGCACAAGTGACCTGCAATATTAAATTGCCATTAAAATAAAGGAAAAATAACCATGTGCACAACATTTCACTGAGCTCACTTCTGAAGGGTTTCAGTTTGGCTAATCGCCAAACTTTAGCTAGCATCCTGCAACTAGCCCTGCTCTCATCCGGCCGATCGTCCCTGTGCCCTTCTGCTGAAACATGAATACAGTGAGAATTCAGCGTCCATCCGAATCTTACGCTTGGCTGTTTAGGGAGTGTAAGCGGAGTCCTTTTCCACACAGAGCTGAAGTAAACAGTAAGAGGCTGACATGACATGCTCTTCACTGGTGGCTCTGCGGTAGGTCACATGGTCACATTTAACAGGAAGCAATAATGAGAATATTACTAACAAAACAGAACAAATTATAGTGAATTACAGTAGAAAGATGAAAGAACCAAGTTGTGAATGTGGTCGTGGAAATTCTGTCTGCTGCTAAAGCCATTGTAAAGTCGTCATTGCAGGTAGCAGCAAGCTTGTTTTTATAGACACTCTGATTAATTTTAAAACTTGTTACGAAATAAACCAAGAGTGAGAATATGAAACATCAGATCTCAGTTTTGTTCATCAAAGCTCTTCTTGAGTTTTGGAGAAGGGCTTCTGGGTATTGCAATCTGAGGAAAATGCAAAAATGAAAAGTTGACGTTAAGTAGCGTCCTAATAAATATCAGGGGCTTGCATCACCAAATGACATTTGTTGCTTATCTGCTTAACTTGTTGGATTTAAGGGAGCCCAGTTTAAATGGATATTATTTGTTCCCTTACATTTAGCACAGACTACCTTAAATATGACATGTTATCTTGTGAACCCAAAACATGCAGCTTTGTGATGCAGGCTCCAGAGGGGCCCCTGTGTGTCCATGGGCTTCTGTACCTGAAACTTGCGTCGCAGAGCCTGGGTCATGATGGGGGTCAAACCGGTGCCACACTCCTGGTTCTCTTTGTCGGTCAGCGGCGTTCCCCCTGGGCTCCTGCAACAGCGAAGTACAAATGCAGGGACGGACATTTCCAGAATGTGACATTTCGTTTACACACTAATCATCATTTTAAAGAAGCTTTGCCAGACAAAACTAAAGTTTGCGCTTTACTACTGATTGGATGGAGTTGATAATAAGACTGAACATCAAACACGAACATAAGTCCAACTAAAAGTTTCCTGAAAGTTTACCTGTTGATCTGAACTTTTTTCAGCTGCTTGCGCAAATTCCCCGGACTTTTATTAGGCAATCTATGTAGTAATAAAAAAAACAACAAAATCAGATAAACCAAAGAGTTGCATCTTTTCTAGTCTATATATTACTTGTAGTGCATAATTCGCAATTCAAAAGGCACCTTTGAAGCCCACAGAGGACTTATAGTCTTGGCCTTTAGGAATGTGGCAACTAAACCAAAATGGCTTCTTAGGAAAATAAAAAAAAAATTTAAATAACCCACATCTCTTAAACACAAAAACAAACAAACAAATCATTTTGGCTGTTTAAACAAAGATTTCTTCTAGCAGGATATTTCAAACAGACAGCATTCCTGATGGTAAATGGGTGACATATTGAGGTAAGCTAAATTCCACATGGTCAGTATTATACATCTAGCTGCATTAAGATTTTTGCTTTGGATGGACATGGGATCAGATACAAGTGGCCTTCTTACATGTACCCCTCTGCACTGGCAAACACTTGCAGCAGAAACGTACTGCAACAGCTACGTTGAAGAACACTGGCAGTGAACTTAAATTCTGCTACATCTTCAAAGAGCCATTCACGATAAAACCTGATTAACAAGTGCAGTGTTTTCAAACAAGGTGGCATGTCGCAGAATGATGGCGAACTGCAGGTCTTAGCCCACAACTGCACTTACATGCCCACGCCCAGGCGCGGCTTGAGTGCCAAGTCGCAGTGGGGGCGTCGGAGGTGCACTTTTTGCAGGTCGGCCACAGTGATCAGAGGGGCCCGGCTCATGTCCGAGGACACCTGCGACAGGTGGAGAGTCGACCTTTAGTTAGCCGTGTTCACTTAAGTTATGATTAGTTGAGGTAAGGAGCATTCGTATTGAACACCCAAGACCCCTAGCTTAAGTTAACCCGGCTAATTGAGAAAGACCAACTAGGTCTTCTGAATTGACAACAAGGAGCAGCTGCTGTACATCAGTTATGCCTCCCCTCCGCCTCTCAGGTTTACCACACGTGGAGCTACCAATAGCAAGCCAGAAAGCTAGCAAACAAGCCATAACGTTGATCATATTTTCGTATTAAATCCCCAACTACACACTTATCAAAAGGTTGGCAACCCCTAATGCAGAGTAGCGCAGGTTTGCCCCCAAGTCAGCAGATTTCTCGTGAAACATGCGCGCGATGCAGCCGCTCCGGCCAGCGCACTCACTCTGGCGGCTGCAACGGTGGCATTGGTCACTTTCCGGAGCTTCACGCTCTGAAGGTCCCTCAAAGTCACTGTGGACAGACGCACATTCTCCTTCTGAAGAATGAAAAAGAGGCTGAACTTGTAGACAATCTAACCACGATCTGGCATGTTCAGCTGCTCTTTGGGATGAAATGTATAGATGTGCAGATAGAGTTTATGACATTATGCTTTTCTGAGATGCAGCATAAGCACTCATTGGTTCAAAATGTAAGATATATAAAAAGTACATGACTTAGAGGCAAATGTAGTGCTACATTTTTGTGGCATGCCTCTTCGCACTCTGCTAAATTTGTGACACTGTAAAGGAAACCTAAAGCAGTGACCAGCATCTGCTCAGTATCAAATCATATCCATTACCGGAAAGGATGCAGATGATGCTTTCTTTGTGACAACGATGACAGGTCTCCGAGGGGCCGCATCAGGTGGAGGTAGTAGAGGGAGAGGAGGCAGAGGAGGTGGTGGAGGAGGAGGAGGAGGGGGCGGGGCAAGCGGAATGGGAGCGGGAACAGAATCCACAGCGGACCCCGCCCTGGAACAGCAGCAGGCTGGATCAGCCCCTCTGATTGGCTAAGAGAGAAACAGAGCAACTCGACACGTGACCACAAGCAGGAACGCCGGACTGCACATCGACATCAGATCAAATCCCTCAGCACAGCCTAGAAGCGTCCCTCTGCTCGCAGCCTCAGCCAACCTGTACGGCGTCACGCAGGAAAACCATCTCTTTCTGCAGCTCCTCCACCTGCCCGCGGAGCGTCTCCAACTGCCGCGTTTGGTCCCGCCAGGACAGCAGCTTGTTCAGCACGCCGGCACACACCTACATCGGCGAGGGGAGCAGAGGGGAGGGCTGCTGGTCAAAAGATGGTGGTCGTGACGACCAGCGACTTGATGTTTACCTCCTTTACTGGAATCTCTATAACAATTTTATAAACCATTTCCAAACAGACACCTGTACAATGCTGAACCTCCAGCCTCTGCAAATTCTGCCCACGAGCTTTAGCAGCAGGTCAACGCCCAGTCGCGGAAGCCAGGGCCTCCTCGCATTTGCCGCGACATCTACCGAGACGTCCGGCTCAGCTGGAGAAAGGGCAGAAGCACTGGAGCTAAAGAAACAGACAATGCTGTCAGAAACGGAACACAGTCCCCAGTGACTGATGATTTCAGGCAGTTAAACATTTTCCGATGTCACAGATTCCCAATTTTGTTCTGAAAATTATCTGTACATTACCTGCACATAACTTCGCTAATTTATCTTTATCATCTATAAATATTTATTTCTGCAGGATATCAACATTCTGTGTCTCTCCCCCCCATGGTATTTTGTGCATTGTATACTTTTTTGAATCTGTTTGCACTACATCTGCCTTGTTTGCACTACGTGTCTTTGCATCCTGTCCGTTTGGCACTACATGCATGTCTGTCTGTGCACTACGTTCTTGCTGTTATATGCACCAGCATTTTCCCCTTAGATCAATGAAGTTTGTTTTAATCTTAATTACCGCTCAATTCAAAACAGAATCGCGGCATAACGTGTGACATTAAGGTTTGTCGGGAAGGACCCGCGTTCTTACTGATGGGCTATTGCTGCACCGGTGAGTCGCGGCCTCGTTTTGTGGCTGGTTCTCAGAGCCCAGCGCCTGCTTGTGGGCCTCCGCTTCCTCAGCTGCCTCATTGTGCCCTTCAGCCCCTGCAGAGTGAGAGGGTCAGCGCACAGACTTGCCTGTCGCCACTTCAATAAAAATTATTTTTCTAAAAATCCAACGCTCGGATCTCACATCAAATGATGTCAGTTTCCAGTAGTGAACATAATGCTCATTCATCTTTAAAAAGTGACACTGAAAAACCTTACGCCTATTTGAAGCAGTTACAATGATTTTATATCATAAAATACATGTACACACACATAATACTGATTTCAAATAATTGATATCAATTCACCATGAAATTGCAAGTCCACATATAACACATAAACAATTCTAAATAATATAAAATACCGGAAATGCGAACACCAAAATTACATGGTAAATATATAAAAAGCAAAGAATGCAAGACATTTCCAACAGTTTTATAACACCAGAAAGTAAACCAAAGATCCATGAACGCAGGGGTGCAACTTCAGATACTACATTCAATAAAAATGCAACCCGACATCTAGCCAGCGGTTATTGTTCAGTTGCTGAACTCGCCCGTAGTCTAAATTACACGCCTCAGAATGGGTCAAATTAATTTCCAGCCCAGCATCTAAGGTCCCAGTTATGTCCTGGCTGGTTGGTTCACTTCTCAGGGCTCAACCGATTTTGTACTAACCAACTTCCGTAGGAAGGAACCAATTCGTTTCTTTCATAAGCAACAGTCGCCGTTAGCTACAAATCTCACCATACAGATACCTGCATCTGTCAATTACTGAACCTTGCCCTTAAAAAGAAAGATGACTTAGCTTGTCCCCTAAATTAAATTGGAGTTTTAAGAGTTACATTTATAATAGAATGCTACGCTCTAGATAATGACATAAACAAAAGATTACACATTAAAATCAGATAGTGAACGAATTAGTTACCTCTGAAGAGATATCCACAAAAAATAACACTGGATTCTTAAAATGCTATTTAAAAATTCGCCACGACAGCCGTAACTGTACAAAGGTGTGCACGCTATCTCACGGTGCTTAGTATTTTGCGTGATTGAATAAAATGTGCAAAAGTAAGTAAATGAAAAATAACTTATCTTGCAAGACAGGCAAAGCACTTTAGCCAGCTAGCTACATTTGCTCTGCGCATCTACAACCAAAGCAACTAAAACGAAAAAAGAGAATGTGTATTCGCATGATTCAAATGCATAACTTGACAAATTTTGCAAACAAAACTACCTTTAAAATAATACGATATTGAAGATAACATACCTGAACCACATACGGCAAGCCGCTGAACTTTTTAAAATTGAAAGGAATCTGTTGTGGCCAATCAGAAAGCATGGGTACGCCCCACTGCCCAAAGTCTGACGCTGTTTGGCTCCTACAAAAGTGGGCCCGGAAAACAAAACTTACTTAGCCAATCACCTAAGCAGAATATCTAGCCAATCAACTACCTATATTTTGTTGCCTAGGCGTCGAGCTCCTAACAAATTCGGAATCTTCCTGCTAACTCTATAATCGTCTATGAACAGTATTTTCAGGTTATGTTCATTTTAGTCGGTAAGACTTTCGTCTTTAAAAGTAAAATAAGTAATTTTACTTAAATATTGATGTTAAATATTAGCAATGTGATGCCTTCGTTACAACAGAACATCCATAATACATAGGGCTATTAATATGGATGGGGAAATATGCATGCAGGTACAAACAAAAAAGTTTTCAAGTTACGCTGAGTCAACTGTAAAAATAAGAGTTTCCTGTTAAGAAATGTATATCATTATTGCAGTATTTCCGATTTTCAGTTAGCTGCTCCGTATCTATAAGACGGTTCGATGGTTCATTAATATTCTAGATCATTAGATGGGCCTTTGGAATAATCTAGTAATTAAAAATATGAGTAAGGTCTTTTCCTGGTTTGTGTCATGTCTGTTTTTCAGGTGATTTGCAATGGCTCAAATAATTCTTTGCGATTCAACCGAAGTTTACAATATACTGAATCAATATTGCCCTGTGTCTAGACTTGCCGAGCCCAACTATCTTTGCTTAATAGGTAAGAGACATGTTCTGCAAGCTTTCGTAATGGTAAGGTAGATACATTTCATACGTCTAATTGCTAAGTTGTTGTAGTGGACTACATAGGCTATGCCAGTCCTTTTTTCATAAAATACACACTATTGCGAAGAAGGATGCATTGCTTTGAAGAAAAAAATGTGTCTTTGAACTGATCAGACTGCTCATTTTGCAGTTGTACCAACCCACGGTGTTTAAAGGGGACAAATTAAATGCTAAATTTGGATCTCTTATTTGTTCCAGATGCTCGTTCAAAAGAGGAATACAATGAAAGCCATATCATCACTGCCAGAAAGGCAAAACTGGTATTTTGTGAAGTCTGCGATAACCTAAAATCTCTGTACTATTATAAACTGTGTTGAAAGTTTAAAACTGCAATACCAAGAGAAAAAAAAAGAGAACGTTACTCAATAGCTCAACTGATTGCAGAAATCATGAAAACTGAAATATGCTTCCCCCCCTTCAGGACACCGAGGGCAAGTTTTTAATTCCTGCTGATGTGGAGATTGAGTGTATGAGATATTGTGTTGTCTATGACAGTAGCACTAGTTTTTTGCTCGGTTCAGGTAAGTAGAATGTGCCTTGACCTTCACCTATGTTTTTGAATTCTTATGATTATTATTTGAAGTTGCTTCTTAGCTATACCCCAGCAGACTTTTAAGGATAGAAATCTCCACCAGGAGTCACTTCAGCATCTTTATAAATTAGCTCATGGAAATTAAATAACAATTATGCTAGAAGTGCTGAATATCTTTAGAAAGAGTTGTATAGTAAGTCCCAGTGACCCAGTGGAAGATGGAAGGATAGATTGATAGATGCATTTAAATATGCCATAGGCTGCTTGAAAAGGATTTGTGTGTTACACAATGGAATGCACTTGCACGGTATAATACAGTGTAACCATAAAGCCGTATTACTCAGCTTTTTGGACAGATCAATATGCAAACGGTGGTTGAATTACATTACAATGGTTGACTGAAAAGTAATACTATATCAGTGGATGAAAGGTCTCTACTATATGTATTTGATATAGTGCTGGCTAATGCTGGGGGTTTTCTGTTAGTTTGATAGATTCTGTTATTTAGAGCCACAACAGTGTCTCGATTTGTGATGCTGATTATTGTCACCTGATTTAGGTCCAGCTATGGACTGTGCTGAAGTTCTGGCAAAATCGTGCTTCTGTCCGGTCTGGATTCTGAAGGGGGGGTATGAGTTGTTTTCGGCACTTTACCCTTTCATGAGAACACAGAAGATCTTATACACTATACTGGTAATCCCCTTGTGTAAGCAAATATTTTAAACCATCATGTGGCTGCTGCGTGAACCAGGACACTGATGCCTTCAGGTTGGGCGTTGCAGGAACTAGAGAGCCTTATGCCGTACCCTGTGGAAATTCTCCCAGGCCAGCTGTACATGGGAGATTACAGGCAGGCTACCAGTCTGCAAATCCATAAAGATCTCAAACTGAGTGCCATTGTCAACGTCTCAGAAGAGATGAGCGAAATGTACGTAAAGACTCTCGTCATTATTTTCCCTTGAATTCTCAGGCAGAGATTTATGTCCTGCACGTGATACACTCATTCAATTTATCCACCCTTTTCAAAGTTAGATTTGAAACATGCCACTGCAGAGTGCTACACATTCCTGTGGCAGATTCTGCAGAAGCCAATCTCATTGGCTCTTTCGAGAGGGTGTGTATATTTATTGGTGAGTTTAATTTCCTTGTTTGTTTGCAATGGCTTATTTAAGAGTTTTATCATTTTACATTATTTATCAGTTCATTTTTCTTACCCACCTGTCTTATTATTTATCTATTATTTTTATTAACAATCTTTTATTTAGAGTTTGCCGTTTTTGTAACATGATCAAATTTCTAAAACACACAGAGGTGGAAAGTAAAGGCCCAGAGAGTACAAATCCAGACCAAGATTTTGTTTCAACCAACCAGTTGAGTATAAAGAGTCACAGTCACAGAGTACTCAGCTGGTTGGTTGAAACAAAATCATGGTCTGGATTCGTACTTTCTGGACATGAAATTTCCACCTCGGTCTGTGACTGTAACTCTTTATACTTAACTGGCTGGTTGAAACAAAATCATGGTCTGGATTCGTACTTTCTGGACATGAAATTTCCACCTCTAAAAACAGATTTTATTTTTTTTCTTTCACTACAAGTATGTATTCTGTGAGTCCCTGCATCTCCCCTCTTTGATCTGTATCTTAGGCTCCTACATCAATGCTGGCTCATCAGTGTTGATATTTTCGAGTCGCGGTGTAAGCCGCTGCAGTGCTGTAACGATGGCCTTCCTTCTGCACCAGATGAAATTTACCCTGAAGGTGAGGGATGCTGCCGTCTGTCACATCAGATCAACAGCTGAGCAGTTTGCAGTTTGACATACGGAGGGCTTTCAGCTACAGAGATGAGAAGCAAGGCTTTTAAAATCCATAGAGGAGTTTGAAAGCCTCATTTTGCTGGCTTTTGCAGGAGGCCTGGGCACTTGTGCTAAGATGCAAAACCAACATGAGACCAAACCGGGGGTTTGTGCAGCAGCTGTCTGACTGGGAGCTCTGCACACTTGGAGTGAGGAAAACCAGCATCGCAGAGCCAAACTACTGAGAATCTATCATCAGGGTTAGGCGCAACAGTCACCATAGTGTACTAAGTACTTCACTGAAGGCTAGTGAGATTTTATTATTATTTTCAAATGAAATTATAGTTTATTTAGATAATAAGCTGAGGCCACAAATGTTAATACACCCTCTCTTATTTCATTAGATAATTGTATTATTTTATTTTCAGTTACATTTAAATAAGTAATCATTGTACGGTTTGATTTTAAGAGATTATTTAAGTTATTGTTGTATTGTCTGGTGTATGAGCATATTTTCTGCTGTGATTAATTCTTGTTTTCTGCTAAGTTACCTGAGGGCTATTCCACAAAGCAGGATTTCTCAGTTAGCTGGGTTAACTTAAGCTAGAAGTCATGACTATCAAATTGGAATGTTCCTTACCTAAAATCTTATTGCACAATCATGACTTCTATCTTAAGTTGACCCAGCTAACTGAGAAATCCTGCTTTGTGGAACACCCCCTAGTGGTTGGGGAGGTCCTGTCCTGCAGCAAACGAGGGTGTGGCTGACAGTCCAGGGTAAGAGAGCACCTGAGACTTCTGCTGATTGGAAGAGCCCAAGTGGTTGCCAAGCGAGGGAGACTTTATTGTAATTAGTCCTTTTGTGGGTTAATGTTAATAGTCATGTTTATGTGTGTATCCCCCCTTTTGTGTGTAAATGGATTGGCCGGGTCTCTGTGTGTCCCCTCATGGCTGTATTTGGGGGGATGGGCAGTCGGGGGTTCATTTTGTTTGAGTTGTTTCTTTGTTTATTAGTGTATATTAAGTTTGCCCTTCTTTTTTTCGGAACTAGTTTTTCGTTATGATTTGATATTTGACATTTACCCATATTATTTTGAGTAATAAAACTCTGTTTCTTTAGTAACTCCTCTGTGTCCTCGTGATTTGACTGCCTGGTCCCAAACGGGTAACGGGTACACACACCTCTTGTTAATATATCAAGATTTTAATATGTACAGCAGGTGAAGCTCGCAAGAAACTCAACATCGAGATGCTGAGTGTGGTACGATACTGGCTACTTGAAGAAGTAATTCTTAATATTAAATAGGACTGCATGTCAACAAATCATAGTTAAGTTAATTAAATGATTGAATAATAACACTATTGGTAACTGGTTTATTAGAAAAATCTAATGTCATTGTGAAGGTGTTCTAAGAGTTCATAAAAATATGTCTTCTATATAAATGTAAATATATTGAATGGCAAATTGGAAATAATCCATGGTCCCTTTCTCGTTTCAGTTTTGGATAAGCTGATAAGACCATTTGGTGACTAAAATGTCAAATGTAATAATAAATTAGACCTATTATTTATTTTTGTATTACTGCATAACCAGCTGGGGGATTGTGATGTAGAATTATTAGTGAGTTGTCCTTTTATTACTAGATACTTACAATAAATGTATTTTACAGCAAAAATACAGCAGGTACATTTACAAAGACAAGGAAATGTTATTGATGGCTGATTTCTAGAAGAAATGCTTTACAATATGCTATAATATACAATGAAGAATTATGTTCAGTTTTCTGGTGTTGACACAACAGTGGGTGAATGAATATATCGAGATCACCACAGTTACAGTGCAACATGACGCACTGTTAACTACATTACGGCGAGTTCAAGTCTTCCGAGATGAACAGATGGGCACTGCAGGAAGACTTATGTTAATTAGAAACACGCCATATGCCTCATAAAAAGGAACCTTAACCGTTTCATCATTGCATGTCAGTGGCCCGCCAACCTCACGGTATGTGTGGAGCAGTCGCAAGAGCGACTCCAGCTTGGCACGCGAAGCCCAAGAAGACACGAGGCGTGTCCGGCAGTTAGAGCCGTAGGAAACGCCTATTGGTCATCAGGGGGCGAGGGCGGGGCGAACATGAACTTTACCGCGTCATTGGCTGTCAGCTCTGAAAGGGGTGTGGCGATGACTCGCTTCCCCCATTGTCCGGATCTTGCCGGGAGTCGTCTTGCGGCTGCATTGAATTCTCGCTGTATTGAAGATGTTATACAGTCCCACCACTATAAAGGAATGCTTGCAGGAATGGGAGGCTTTGGAGAAAGACTATCAACAGGTCCAGGTGAGCTTTGTCGATTGGCTTTTGTAAGAAAATGGCTGGTGGAGCTGGATTCGTGCTTAGCTAATCCCTCTTGTGCGATTCCCCCAAATGCTCTCTTGCTGGATAGATAACGAGCGGCTATAATTCATGTTTAATAATTCATTCAGTTGTTTAATTATCAGTTATGCATGAATGGTAATATGTAAGATGTATGTTTTTTCTGTTCGATTTTAAATTTGCGCTAAATGCTAACTGTAAAATATCCGTCTTTAAGACGAACTTTAGGGCGGAATATATGAATTTATATTTCGCCGTTGGTAGCACCTATATCCCTCATTCTGGGTGCACGTCAGCCCTGTGCCCCGTGCCGCCTAGTGTAGGCTGCAGGCCCCCATGCCCGCCAACGTGACCAAGATATGCGCCTAGAAGGATGGATAGTAAATAACCAGTTTTAAAAGATCCATGGCTATTATAAACTCGCTTGCTTTATTTTCGAGATGTAGCTAGTGGTGTTGCGTTTCTGACATGTCACAATGCCTGTTCTTCAATTCGTTGCTGTTAGAACGAACTACATTTCTATTCCTGTAACATTCCTGGGACGTTTATAGCGAATAGCATATTTATTTACCTGTTGCCTGGTATAATTTTATATATAAAAGTAGTTATATTACACTGAATATTCTCTGGCTTTGAACTGAACGCGTCTTTAAACGTAGTCGGTACAAATAAACGTGATCTTTAAATACACCCAATTTTTATACATCTGTCTAGCTAAAACGAATATAATTTTATAATGAATTATTTTATCATTTAAGTAATTTTAAAAGAATTATGTATTATTTAAAAACGTAATCTTATTTAAGGTAAAGACGTAATTGGATTTCCGGATTAATATACCCTCATTTTTTTGTTTTGGCTATTATTTATGGACTGGCTTAGTTATACCCGAGCCTTAAAACCAGTTTACTAAAATACGTGCAGCAGTCTCAGAACATTCAGTATTTCACTACTTTAAAAGCAGCCAAAGCTGTATACCTGGGATGGCGTGACAGAAATTCTAGTGATCGCGCTTTTTTAAATTAACATTTACTCGACGTGATTATTACTTATGCGAGACTGCGACTTGACTCCTGAACTTTCGCTGCATTTTTTCGCAACCTAATGGTGTGAAAGTTAATAAAATTTTGGTAATCGGCCCTGCAATCATACTCTTGGACAGTGAGAGGTTACTCAACAAGGAAATGTATTGGGGCTAGATCTACATATAAATACACGCTGACCAATATCAGGGGGACCAGATAATCCATGTCAGGGAGGACACTTTCAGACAGGATTTGCAAAGTAACATTTCAGTTAAAAATACCTGGATTTCGCGTAAGCACAGAGTTATTGCTGTGTGCTGATTGTTCAGTCTCCTACAATCATACACGTGTCACTGTTAATGTTAACAGCTGGATGAGTGAATCAAGGAAACGAACCAGTCAATGTTTAGAACTGAACTGTTTAGCCAAGCATATGAGCCTTTCAGTTTTAAAGTAGATTGTAAAACCTCCCTGCTCATCTTACCAGTATATAGTCATAAATTGCTCTCCATAAACTTACTTTCTGAAGTTCTTTATTACGGTGTCTTCCTGTTCTTTCTTTGCATCTTTTCGCCGCTGTTTTCTCTCCCTCCTTATGCACACACTCACCCAGCCATGGCGCAAGAATTTTACTGTATTTTCCAACTTAGTCCGATAATAAAACTTGTCCTTGAAGCTCAGTCCAGGAGTGGCATGTTGTCCCACTGTTCACATTGCTTCCCTTTTGATATTTCTTGTTTTCTCTCTCGGTCTGAAAAGAATTTACATTTATTGGCTACTTTATTAGGTCAACCTTGCTGGTATCGGGCGGGACCCTCTTTTGCCTTCAGAACTGCCTTAATTCTTCATGGCTGCGATTCAGCGTAGTACTTCAAACATCCCTCAGAGACTTTGGTCCATGTTGACAGCATCACGCGGTTGCTGCAAATTTGTCAGCTGAACCTTCATGATGTGAATCTTCTGTTCCATCCCATCCCACAGCTGATCTATTGGACTGAGATCTGGTGACTGGAGGCCATTTGACTACAGTGACCTCCTCATATTTAAAAAAAAAAAAACAGTCGAAGATGATATCAGCTTGTGACATGATGTGTTATCTTGCTGGAAGTAGCGATTAGAAACTGGGTATACTGTGGTCATACACATGGTCAGCAAGGGTACTCAGGTAGGCTGTGGCATTTAAACGATGGTTAATTGGTACTAAGTGTGTCAAGACAATATTCCCCACACCATTACACCACCAGCAACCTGAATTGTTGACACAAGGTAGGATGGATCCATGCTTTTATGTTATTTACACCAAATTCTGACGTTACCATCTGTAGGTTGCAGTGGAAATCGAGACTCCTCTGACCAGACAATGAATTTTCAATCTTCCATTGTCCCCTTCTGGTGAACCCGTGCCCACTGTAGCCTCCGTCTCCTGTTCGTGGCTGACAGGAGTGGCACCCGGTGTGGTCTCCTGCTGCTGTAGGCCATCTGCTTCACGGTTCTACGTGTTGTGCATTCAGAGATGCTCTTCTGCATACCTTGGTTACAACGAGCAGTTATTTGCAGAGGTGGAAATTCAGGTCCAGAAAGTGCAAATCCAGGCCAAGATTTTGTTTGAACTAACCAGATGAGCACTCTGTGACCATGACTCTTTATGCTCAACTGGTTGGTTGAAAGTAAATCACGGTCTGGATTTTTACTTTCTGGACCTGAGATTGCAACCTCTGTTTATTTGAGTTACTGTTGCCTTTATATCAGCTTGAATCAGTCTTGCCATTCACTTCTGACCTCTGCCATCAACAAGGCATTTTCTCCCAGAGAACTGCAGCTCACTGCATCTATTTCTTTTTCGGCCCATTCTGTGTACATCCTAGAGATGGTTGTACATGAAAATCTAGGTAGATGAGCAGTTTCTGAAATAGTCATACTAACGTGTCTGGCACCAACAACCCTGCCACATTGAAAGTCACTTAAATCGCCTTTCTTCTCCATTCTGGTGTTGAACATGAACAACACCTGAAGCTCTTGACCTGTGTCTCTGATTTTATACATTGTGCTGCTGACATATAATTAGCTGATTTTAGATATTTGCTTCAATGAGCAGGTGAAGAGCTGTACCTAAAAAAGTGGCCAGTGAGTGTTTAATATCGTAATATTGTTATTTTTACATCCAGAACCAGCTAAAGCTGCTCATTCTCAGCTCCTTAGGTCACCTGGGGTGTGTCCTCTTTGGCAGAGCCATCCTATAATTTGCCATAAGAACTGGTCAGCTGTACTGGGAGTTTTGGAGAGGACTAGGATCTTGTGTGCGTATGTATGTATAGTGTGTGTGTGTGTGTGTGTGTGTGTGTGTGTGTGTGTGTGTGTGTGTGTGTGTGTGTGTATCATACTGTTTCTCAAGTTGATGTTGGGGTTTCTCAAAAATAGTCGGTTCTTTCTTTTTGTAAATTAGTAAAGTGCCCATAAAGAAGTGGTTCTCAAACTTGGTCCTCGGGACCCACTGCCTTGCTTGTTTTCCTGCTATCCCTGCCCCACACACAAGTCCCAGCTGTCTTTCAGCTTCTGATTACCTGGATCTGGCGTGTTCAATCAATCAGCAGTGTGTAGGGTAATGACATCTGGCAAACAAGTAGGGCAGAATTTGAGAACCACTGCCTAGGTGTTTACGACTTCTGAGTAGCTGCCTGCGACTCATTCTGGGAGACGGGTACTTAAATGAGAAGTGTATGAAACCCTTTTCTATAGGATAAGGACGTTGTCTCTGCAAACTATAGCGTCTGTTCTCCCCTTAGATGGAAGCCTTGTTTTCTGTTAGACAGGGAAGACGTGCATCTTCTGGGATGGTTAGGGTTAGATGCCAAGCACCGTTCGCCTGTAGCCACTTACCCGTGGTGTATTATCTCACCAGGCCCTGACCTCCCATTCGTCGTCAGCCAGGCATCATTGTCCTCCTCCAAGCTCTATATCAGTCCTGTTTTTCTTTTCCGCTTCCCCTCCGCTTTCATTTCATTTCAACCCAGCGTGTTGTAACACAAGTTATTACAAATTTCCCTTCCTCCTTTTCATCCCCATGTCACTTGGATTTGTTCGCCAGCTTATCTGCAGCAGATCTTTCATTCACACGTATTAAATGAGGGGTTGGAAAGACTCACCTGTATATAGAGAAGAAATAGAGAAATTCTGAATGGAAATGAAACACCATGCTGGTAAGTTATTGGCGCGGAATCTACAGTTAAACGCATTTGCTGGCTTATTATGGGAAATGTGTCATGTGCAGCAGGGTAAACCTCAGTGTGAATTGCACACATGAACCTTAGATTGAGTAATTCTTGTTGGCTTTATTTGTGCTGTTTTGGAGGAATCATTTTTATATAGTGTGGTAATCGTAAAACAGTGATACTTACTCACATACCAAGAGCACCATAAATTACTAGTGAATAAGAGTCAGGAGATGGTGCAGTTGCGGACACAAAACCCCATAGTTTTATATAGGGGAGAGAACCTCTGGGGGTCAAAGGTCAACTGGCTGCCCAACCTCCACCGGAAATGCTGACAATGAATAAACCAGAGAGTAATGTCTGTTTATGTTTAGTTCTATTTTCTGTGATGCCATCTGTGGCTCATCATGCTGTTTGTGGGTCAGCTCTTCCTCCAGCCATTTATAGACCGGTCATTAAATCTCTAGTCGCCACGAGCTCTGCCTGAGGTCTGCTACATCCATGGCATGAACTCTGTGAATGTCTGCCACCAATATGGGACATCTGGCTGAGTGGAGAGGCAGATTGCATAGTGGATCATATATCACCAACAAAGGCAAAGCCAAACACAATACGGCAGCATGAAACGGCAGCCGTAGTTATGGTAGGACAGAATAAAGCCGGCTCACCATAAAGAGGGGCGATGGAATATAATTAATCTGGGTTGGGGGCCCAATTCAATATGCTTTTGTGGGGCCCAATATAAAAAAAGAGGTAGTGATAGTTCATAAAGTGTCATTTTGTCCACCCATCCATCCATTTTCCAAACCGCTTATCCTACTGGGTCGGGGGGGGTCCGGAGCCTATCCCGGAAGCAATGGGCACGAGGCAGGGAACTACCCAGGATGGGGGACCAGCCCATCGCAGTCATTTTGTCAATCACTAGTAATAAGTTTTTAGTCTGGAGTGCAATAGTGAGTGCAAGAGGGCATCAGTCATATATGCTGGCGGACTATTGTACGGAAGGCCTGCATTCCCTGTGTTTGTTTGTGTGCATTGATTCAGTTAGATAAGCAGGTGCCATGACAGCAATGCTGCCACAGGACCGTGTCAGGCAGACTGTAGCACGTAATTAACTTACACTGTCAATTTTTTTTTTTAAAAAGTTGATTGTCAAGATCAGAAATATGAGCTCATCTTTTTCTGTAACTGGTGCCGTTGGATGGAAAGCGACTGACGGAGAAGCTGTCTGTCGGTCGCCTCTGCAGGAGACTCACCGCCTGTACCGACAGAAGCTGGAGGAGGTTTCCAAGCTGCAGGACAGCTGCTCGGCTTGCATCACCAGGCAGAAGAAGAAGCTGAAGGATCTGTCTGCGTCGCTGGAGCAGTGCGTACTTGGGCATCGCGCCTCAGCCGTCGCCGGCTGACCTTTAGCCATGTCCATGCGGAGTAGCTGCCTGTCAGTGCAGTGATGGGAACTGGCTGGTGGTTCCACTAGGTGTGATTTTGTTTTTCCTGCTCTGTTTGTGTCATAAATTTTTTATAAATATTTGTCTACTCATTATCAGATGCAGAGAGACTTTAAGTCCCGAAGAACTAAGTGCAATAGAAGATATCCAGGACCACATCAGAGAAAGACCAAACGTCTTCTTTGAAATGGAGGCCTTTCTCCCAAAAAAGAATGGGTAAGCAGCTGCCCGCCATGCTCTTTGTTTTTAACTTTATCAGGTGAAAACAAAATAAATGTTGAACAACATTGTCTTGTCTTGACCAGTCCTCTCCGGGGCTGCCAGCTGTCACTCTGCTGTTGTGATTGAACCTTCTCGCCTGTTCTAACTCGCAATCCAAATTCTCTTCACTTTTTTTTTTTAGGTTGTATCTCAGTCTTGTTCTGGGTAACGTAAATATAACTCTGCTCAACAAGCAGGCCAAGTGAGTATTGCTCTGCAGGTTTTTTTTTTATTTATTTATGTGAAAGAAAATACTTTGTTATTGATTAGTCCAGTTTTATTGTACACTCAGATGTTTTTCCAAAGGCTTTGATAGTGAATGTAAAATTTGACCATGACCAGGATTAATTGTTTGAGTATGTATGGATGGATGGATGGATGGATGATTCCCCCGCTACCCAAATGTAACAGAAGAGTATTTTTGATTGGATGGAGCAGCTATCAGTTTGGCCACTAGATGGCATCACACCACCACTTTGTCTGCCAAAGCCATTGTCTATGAATTTTCCAACTGCTTACCCCCGACAGGGTCATGGGGAGTGTTGCATGGGCCAGAGGGCCATCCTGAACAGGATCCCAGTTCCTCACACATATACACTACAACACAGTGCTTAATGCATGTTTCACACCCTCCAGTCTCATCTCATCAGCCTGTACTTTCCAGTTGTGCCAGTTGTTGTTTTTACATTTACCAGGTGCCCGTTCAGACTATTATGACTTGCGTTCCTGTTACTTCACAGATTTGCCTACAAAGACGAATACGAGAAGTTTAAGCTGTGCCTCACCGTGCTACTTCTGCTATTCTCCTTCACGTGCCGCTTCGTCGTTACTTACAGGTGCGTGTTTCTGCTGGTCTCACCAGCTCATCTCGTAATCGTTTAATACAGTCTGCCAGGTGCGTGTTTCTGCTGGTCTCACCAGCCTGTCTCGTAATCGTTTAATACCGTCTGCCAGGTGCGTGTTTCTGCTGGTCTCACCAGCTCATCTCGTAATCGTTTAATACCGTCTGCCAGGTGCGTGTTTCTGCTCGTCTCACCAGCTCGTCTCGTAATCGTTTAATACAGTCTGCCAGGTGCGTGTAATAAACATCGATAGAACGTCTATTCAGCATATATCAGCCTCATGTCAATTGGAACAGATCTGCCTACCTTCCAAACGGTTATCCAGTTGAGGTGCTTGTAATGAATGGGCCCATAACTGAGTAGCATAAAGGACATGCCTGTACTGGGAATTCACCCCAGAGTCAGAGGCTAAATTACATCTCATTATGTTCCCTGTGCTTTTGTGATTTCCGTTCATTATTCATTCTGTTCAGTATTAAAGAGGTTCCATCTTTTTGACATTTTATCATCACAGCATTGATACAAATTAAAGCCTACATGCCTGTTCAGTAGATTTTTTTTTTGATTGTTACTTTCTTACTTGAGCAACACTGCAGTACAGTGTTAACTTTATGTATGGTGAATCGGATGATTCTTAACCACCTGCAGACTGCATTGAAGAGGTAATTGCAAAACAGACAGCTATATTCTTAAATGACAATGAATTAATTGATATGCATTTGAGAAATGTTGGACCACTTGTTTATTGTATTGGTGTAGACAGACAAGGGAGGTCTGTTGGACAGTGCAGATGTGCTCCCCTAGACATATGTCAGTTATACTGCACAGTACTGCATATACAGTGCTCAGCATAAATGAGTACACCCCACTACATTTGTCAGAAAACCTTTAGTTTCCTTTCAGAATCAACATTTTCTATGAGATACTATATTACAAAATACTCTCACAAATGTGGGCCATTGATTGCAAACAAGATTTGTTGATTTGCACACACAAAAAAGTGATTTTCCTAACAAATTCACTCAAGCCCATGTTGCAAAAATGAGTACACCCCAATTATAGTCTTAGGAGAAAAGCCACACTTAAGACTACAAAATTCTAATTAACAGGCGTTCAACCACAGGTGAGTCTAATGATTCATTTAAGAGGTGTCCAGCAGACAGGTGACTATAAAAGGGCATTACTTAACAAAGAAAAGCCCTTCCCATTTCATGCTGTCAGCAATGGCTCCACATGGAAGAGAAATGTCACAAAATCTGAGAAAGGCAATCATTTCTTTACACAAAAAAGGTGAGGGCTACAAGAAGATCAGCAAAGCTTTACCTATCAGTCAAAATACTGTAGCAAAAGTGATCCCAAAATTTAAGAAAGATGGAAGTGCAACGATCTTACAGCGACGTCCAGGCCGTCCACGGAAGTTAACATCTCGAGAGGAGCGTCTGCTGATGAGAAGGGTTGAAGAAAATCGCCATGCAAGTTCACTGCAGTTAGCTAAAGTAGTAGAAAGCCAAACTGGAGTGACCGTTTCCCGTGACACCATACGGCGCACACTGCAGAGGAATGGCATGCATGGGTATCGTCCACGAAGGAAGCCTCTCCTAAAGCCCATGCACAAAAAAGCACGCCTAGAATTTGCTAGAGCCCATGCGGAAAAAGATGAAGACTACTGGGACTCTATACTCTGGAGTGATGAGACAAAAATCCCTGTTTTTGGAACTACTTGTTTCAAAACTGTATGGCGTCGTAAAGGTGAGGATTTCAAAGAAAAATGCATGGTGCCTACAGTGAAGCATGGTGGTGGCAGTGTCCTTATGTGGGCCTGCATGAGTGCTGCTGGTGTTGGGGAGCTGCATTTCATTGATGGTATCATGAACTCAACAATGTACTGCTCTATACTGAAGGAGAAGATGCTGCCATCTCTCCATGCACTTGGTCGTCGTGCACTTTTCCAACACGACAATGATCCAAAACACACATCTAAAGCTACTGTTGCATTTCTGAAGAAGAACAGGGTGAAGGTGATTGAATGGCCAAGTATGTCTCCTGATCTGAACCCAATCGAACACCTGTGGGGAATTCTGAAGCGACAAGTTGAGCATCACTCTCCATCCAGCATCCAGGCTCTGAAACAGGTTATTCTTGAAGGATGGAAAAAGATAGATGTTGCAATATGTCGCCAACTTGTTCATTCCATGCCTAGAAGACTTGGTGCTGTCCTTAATCACGGCGGTCATACAAAATACTAGATGTAGTACTTTTTGTTGCGGGGTGTATTCATTTTTGCTTCAACCAATTTGAGTAAAACTGAAGATTTTGTGATCTAAGTTATATTATTAACCTTAATTTCATGTTATGGAGTTAAACAAGTGTTCAATAAAACTCAGCCTTGTGAAAATTTTGGAAGTTATTCTTTTGTTCATTGAGCTACTGATTACATTCGTACTTTTCAAAGGGGGTGTACTCATTTATGCTGAGCACTGTACTTCTACAGGCACATCACATTATGTCGCATTAGATGTTTATATGCACTGTTGCCAGTAGTATGTGACTGTACGTGTGTCCCGACTACTGGCCCAGCCATGGGGAAAGTTTACAGGGAATCTCCCAGAATAATATGTGATACCTGCAAACTTAAGGGCCATGGTAAAATCCACCTCTGAAGTACAGTACTGTGCAAAGGTCTTAGGCAATGATGTTAATATGGTCATCATATTGGCATTAAACTGTGATATGTCTCTCAATGTGTGTTAGCTTAACTATTTCAAAACCTCTCCTATAGTTACCTAATATTTGCAGTAACCATTCAATATATCCGTGGTTTTTCTTGACTTTTATTGACTACCAGCATACCATCTCTGGTTAATCAGTACGTCAGCGAATTAAGTTAGTTAATTGAGCTGGCGTTGAAATTTAACAAAGGCTGGGATGCCCCCAAGGAGATCCTTGGGAACTGAAGCGGTGTGTTCATATAGCCATCAGTGAAGAAATTCTTGTTAGTTTTTATTGTTCATTTGCATATATTCCAATGTTTAAATGAGAATACACGCTTACTACCCAGATTAAATTCTTTCAGCATTTTCTTTGACTGGTTAGCTTACAGGCACTGGTACTAAATATCAGCTTGTCATAAAGTTACATTTCTAGCAGTAGAGAAATCTGCGTCTCGTCATCTAGCAATCGGACGAGTGATATGGTACTGAAGTGCTGAAAGAATGAAGTAGTGAGAACTGGAGTCCACCTTTCTGTTTGGGACCTTGGTGCTGTATACTGTGATAAGCATGTTGCCTTTAATTAAACGCGAGTATTTTCAACATGAGAGGACATTAGCCTTTGCAGATATGTGACTGGCCTTTGTATTTGCCTGCAGGGTGGTGGATGCACTTTTTAACTTCCTGCTGGTGTGGTATTACTGCACCCTGACCATCCGAGAGAGCATCCTTATCAGCAACGGCTCCAGGTTAGCCCACGGTCGTCGGCGCCGGTCATGCTGGAGCAGGAATTTATTCTGGTAGAAGAACATTCATCCATCCATTTTCCAAACCGCTTATCCTACTGGGTTGCGGGGGGTCCGGAGTCTATCCCGGAAGCAATGGGCACGAGGCAGGGAACAACCCAGGATGGGGGGCCAGCCCATCGCAGGGCACACTCACACACCATTCACTCACACATGCACACCTACGGGCAATTTTTTAGTAACTCCAATTTGCCTCAGCATGTTTTTGGACTGTGGGGGGGAAACCAGAGTACCCGGGGGAAACCGTAGAAGAACAAACGAACAATATTATAAAGTTAAAAATCATGTCAAGTATATGTTTACTTTAGTCTCTGTGAGGATTTGGGCTCTGGTGTAAGTTGCATTACACTGTAATTTTTTGTGGGGGTGGGTGTTGCTGACTGTAAGAATAATTTGAATGTGAGAGATTCAGCTGTCCAGGCCAAGATGTCTTAACGTCATTCCTGACATTAATTGATAATTGTCTGTTTATACATCACAGAAATGTTCTTCGTATGTTGTAAAAGAGGGTGGTGCGGTGGTTAGCACTGCTGCCTCACACCTCTGGGACTCGGGTTTGAGTCTCCGCCTGGGTCACATGTGTGTGGAGTTTGCATGATCTCCCCATGTCGTCGTGGGGTTTCCTCTGGGTACTCCGGTTTCCCCCCACAGTCCAAAAACATGCTGAGGCTAATTGGAGTTTGTGTGTGTGTGTGTGTGTGTGTGTGTGTGTGTGTGTGTGAGACAGTGTGCCCTGTGAGTTGGCACCGCCTCCTGGGTTGTTCTCTGCCTCGTGCCCATAACTTCTGGGATGAAGTCCGGACCCCTGTCAGCCTGCATAGGAGCAGTGGATACAGAAATGGATGGATACTGTAAAAGTTCAGTTAAAAAAGACTTATAGAACAAAATACCACAAACGAATCCATTTTATTTGTCGCTATATAAGCCTTTTTTAAGTATATGCAGCTGCACCAGTTATAATATATTATGAGCAAATCTGCTTTGGTGTGTCATAAATGTTGCAAATCACTAACACTTTTGTAACTAAGCCACTGTCTCGTCACTAATGTAGTTTTTTCGTTTGCCCTGTCATTCTAGAATCAAGGGCTGGTGGGTGTTTCACCACTACGTGTCGACCTTCCTCTCGGGCGTCATGCTGACTTGGTGAGTGCACCTCACGACGAGTGGTCCCGCCATTTCGGTGTGATGTGGCATAATTTCATTGTTTAATTAAATTGTGTGTAATGTACACCCTTCTAATTGTTTTTTTCTGGATGGTAATTGAACAAGATGCAGATCAATGGAATGATGGTTCTGCTTTTCATTGTGTCACATTCTGCATACAACACTCACGGAAAAGCAGCCCCTCTTGTGCATTGCATTTCCACGTGGCACGGCTTCTGCGTGCTGTGCGCTGTCAGACAATACGCCGCGTCGATTTGCTTCGCCCCACATGTCAAAGTTGTGTTCGCATTTCAATGTGGCACAAAATCTGCTCCATACTATTAATGTATACTGTTTTTTTTTCTCAGTAGATAAATAGCTTTAAACATTTTCTGGAAACGGATGTTTTGCGTCACCCAATTTTTATTTCGAAAGAAAATCTGTGTTACCAGCTACTCGTTTAATACTGCCTGTAGACAATGTGTGCGACCTTCCTACATTTCAACAAACATGTTTAACAGCAGTGTTTTTAGTTGTGGGTGGATTTCATTCCTTGAACTTTTATATGGCCACTGAATAGATCCATAACACCCTGTTATTGGAGGACAGAATGCGGCGATTTTCTTAGTACTCTTGGGGGAGGAGGGACAGACGAGTAGGCCAATAACAAAGCCACCATTTCGCTCTCTGAGCAAAGCATAAACACGAGGGAACTGGATCGTTGTCCCTTTCATTCTAACACCTACATCAAGTAGCTTTATACTCTCTGTACAGGAAATTAGTTACAGGTGAGTTGTGGGACTTGCTCCCCAACCTCGCCCCTCCCCCGAAACATCAACGCCCTTCCTGCGCACCGTTCCAAGTGATCAGTATAATATTTGCCACCCCTTTCATGCCCAGATACCAGCAGTAGCTTAAACCATCCTATCAATTTGCCCTCTACCACCACTTCACTCTTTGCTTAGTATTTTGATTATAAATTGGCCTCCCCAACTGACTTATAGATGCTTAAAACGCTTTAGACCGCTGGCGTCTTCCCAAGCAAACCGCGTTCTCTGTTGGGTGTTGGTATTGAGTGTTTAACTGTATTTCTGGTATGTGTCTTCACCTCTTTTTCTTTTCCAAAACCCCACAGGCCGGATGGCAGGCTCTACCAGATGTTCAGGAACCAATTCCTCACCTACTCTCTGTACCAAAGTAAGTGTACATTAATCGCAGGCCGGAATCTGGAATCCGGCTTGGGTTACTTGAATGTTTTTGCCCTGCAGCCCGCAGTTAAATTTGCCTGCACCAATGTAAGAGAAGCAGCTGTTGCTGGTTATGTGGCTGCTCACGTAACATAGCTTCACCTAGACTTTCAGAACGTTTTGGTTACTGGTTAGCGGTAAAATGGGGACCTTAGCCATCCTTCGTGGTGCCGTTTGACTGGAGTAGCGCACTTCAGCTGGTATAGGTCACTGCAGGTTGGCGTACTGGGCGTGTTGAATGGAGAGTGTTTCGAAAGGTTTGTGGACGTGTTGGCCTGAATAGAGTGTGGCAAAGTAGGTGGAACCACGCACACATTTTCCTTTGCACTCTCTGGAAGTGTATGAAACATGAAACATCAAATATGAAACAGGCTTTTAATTATAGATATCTGTTAATCATAGATATTTCATGAGCTGAATGTCTGGTCTTTTTCTAAAATAATGTTTATTGACAGCATTTTCAGCAAATAGAAATAACCTTTTGGCACACCTGCCCTATTTGCATACGCCACCTTTCGACACGCCCACTTCAACCGTCTCCGTCCCTGTAGAGGACACATGGTCACTCTGGGCAGCCAATCACAGATCCTGAAATAGAGATGCCTAAAACTGTGATGATGATGACAGTGGTTGAAATTACAAACAACACATGCAGGATATTTCCCAGCCTCGTGAATTCAGCTCACCACCTCTCACCAGCTCTTGCTGCTGTTGTGTGTTTAGTTCTGCTTGTTAGTTAATCTCGGTTTTGTGTCCCCAGAATCTGCCGAGTTGAATGTATGATGCGTGGTTTCCAGCTTCAAACAATATTTTATCTGCATTGGACAACCAGAATACACCTGCGTTCAGGTGTTGCTTTTGTAAGCGTTTACGCCAGCGCCTCTCCTCTTTGTGAAAACAGGCTTTGTGCAGTTCCTGCAGTACTACTATCAGAGCGGGTGTCTCTATAGACTGCGAGCTTTGGGGGAGAGACACAACATGGACCTTACAGTCGGTGAGACAGAATAAATGGTTTTTGTGGTACATAAGCAACAGCTCACTGTTTTACACATGCTAAACATGTATCTTTAACCATTCACTGTCTTATATGTTGCTAAAACATTGATATTATTCTTAGAATTTCTGACTGCTTTTTAATCATTCACTTGTAATCAGAGATGGAAAGTTCCGGTCCAGAAAGTAGAAATCCAGACCAAGGTTTTGTTTCAACCAACCAGTTGGGTATTCTGTGAATGTAACTGTTCATGCGCAGCTGGTTGGTTGAAGCAAAATCTTGGTCTGGATTTGTACTTCCTGGACTGGAACTTTCCACCTCTGCTTGCAATACCATGGTGGACATATTGAGAAGATTTATACCGTATTTAATACATATCAGCTCCTTGTGTCATCCTGGATTTATGATTATTTTTCATGCTATTTGTTTCTGTCTCAGAGGGATTTCAGTCCTGGATGTGGCGAGGCCTGACCTTCCTCCTGCCCTTCCTCTTCTTCGGTCATGTGAGTATCACATGGTTTCTTCTGACAGTTTCGTTCTCAGAGCTGTGTCAGGTCTGACCGTTTACTCAGTTCTGAATCAGCAATGAAAATGTGCCCCATATCGGAAATCTTGCCAAGTCACGGTTAACTGTGCTGAAATACATTTTCTAGGCATGTTAGTAAGTGCTGAGTCATGGTCATTGTTTCATATTAGTAAGAGCTCCTTTAGCCACAGACGTATCACGGCTGCCTACTAAAAATGTTTTTCATCCTTTTTCATGTTTTTTCAATGTTTTTTGTTCCAGTTTTGGCAGCTCTACAATGGCCTAACTCTCTTCAGGATGGCCCAGCTCCCAGAGTGTAAAGAGTGGCAGGTCAGCGTGACCACAAAACCTTTGCTGCATTGTGTGCCTGGTTGCATCTTTTGTCAAATTATTCCAAACCTCAAATTGGTGTTAAGCCACTTATGAAGCTGCTGCTGACTGTTTGCTTGTTGTTTAACATCAAGGAATGATATATGGAATGTTTTCTATATATGAGCTATACAGCTTAATACAAGAGTATTATCTTAATATGTGTTTCGCTGGATGAAGGACACGCTAGGCTAAAAGCTAATGCAATGTAATTCTAAGAGCGTTTTATTAATGATGCATATTGCATTTGGTTGCACCTACAGAGCAAGCACATAGACATGGATACGCCTCTTATTGCTAAAATGTTTGATAGAAACAATTTTCATAATGAATTGTTGTCTTTATCAAAATTTTAAATAAGTACAAAGTGCAGATATGTACCATATCAATATGAAGATTTATCAGTACTATGTAATGGTGACGTGTTTTTTGAATACTCTTCCCAGGTGGCCATGTGTGGAGCCTCCTACCTTGTCTTGTTCATGGGGAACTTCTTCACTACGCTTGGTGTGGTCTACCACAAATACAAGCACAATCGGGGCAAAGCTAAGGAACTCTGAGATCTTCAAAGAGAGTGATCTTAATGTAGAACTGGTTCCCTGCACTTTACCAATGTACCAAACATTTTTTTAACCAAAGTTCTTTTTATATGTCAGTTTGTCCCCAGATATTAACACGTTTGTTGTGTAAACAGAATACATTTCCCAGTTTTACAGTCTTTTTGCTTGTTTTTTGAGGGTTAATGTCCAATACAGCAGGTTTACTCCAAGCTAACTTGTTCAAACCCCTTCTGAGGTTATATTTCAGTACCTTCTGACACAAATCATGGACTCAGAGCACCTGAAACCATTTTGCATTACGTTGTTAGTACCTGCAAAACTATGGAAGAAGCTGAACAGTGTATATTACTTTTGTATTGTTTTTACAAAGGCCTTATCCAGATGATGAATACGGACGCTCCATGGGTTACGATGGTCCGTGTTCCGATATTTCGACTTTACGATGGGTGAATGTTTTTCACTTTCAGTACATTATTCAGTAAATTACACGGGATATTCAACAATTCATTATGAAATGCAGCTTTGACTTAATGATTTTGCCCAACTGTAGGCTAATGCAGCCCTTCCCAACCCAGTCCACGGGGAACCCCAGACAGTCCACGTTTTTGCTTCCTCTCAGCTCCCAGCGCACTTGTACCAGGTATTCGGTGTTCCTGATTGGCTGGGAGATCGGAGGGAGCAAAAACGAGGACTGGGTTTGGAAACACTGGGCTAATGTGAGTGTTCTAAGCATGTATTTAAGGAAGGCTAGGCTGTGATGTTTGTTTGGTTAGGTGTACTGTATTAAAATGCATTTTCACCTTACGATAGGTTTATCGTAACGTAACCCCATCGTAACCTAGTTGTACATTGCATTATATTACTGCACTGTGCTGTCACAAAAGTTCAACAACTTCAGTTAAATGGTACAGCTATTTTGTGCCCATAATGAGTTGGTTGTATGGTGTAATTTTAATTGGGTGTTTAAACGTTTAATGTGCAAGGTAAACCCACCACAACAAAATCTTATTGTCCACTCTTGTATACCACTGAAACAGGTGAATGTATTAAACAGAATGGCCTTTTTAAAAGGAAATTGCTTACATTTTAATGATTTATGTTACGATCATATTCAGTTTCATGATCTAACATGAGTAAATACGTTATGGATGTGTTCGTGCGTTTCAAGAAATTTGAAAGTTCTACTTGTGTATCGTGTTTAATGTCGGGTAATGATGTCATTATGAGGAAATCGTACCAATTGCAGTCTCTCTTCAGCTGTGTACCTTGTGGGCGTGTTTTTATGCCTCTTGTTTTTTAAGGTGTGTTTCATTTTATTGCTGATTAGGTCACTTAGTAATAGGCTCAGTGAAGCTCCATTCTGAAATTTGTACTTGTGTTATGTAAAACTCTGGGGGAAAAAAATGCAAATGAGCATATCATTGGCTAAATTATTAAAACATTTCACTGAGGTTGGTTCTCTTTCTGAACAGAACTGTATTGGAAATGCATTAAAATGTCAATATGTTGCAGTAGAGATGTCACGAGCAGAGTGTTTGTGTGGGGGGGGGGGGCATCCTGTATAGTATGTCCGTCCACCTCGCGGTACATGAACACACACTTATACACGGCTATGTAGGACGTGAGAATTACAAAGAACAGCAAAGGAAGCCATCGTATTTAACATTAAACGGGACAGAGCTGGGTGGGATACTTTCGCACTGGAGCGTAAAGAAGTCAGGAAACCGTACGTGATGCAGTTCAGAGCTCAGATAATTTTGTAACAAAAGACTTCACGCCCCCTCCTTTGAAACCAGAAGGAAGTGTTTCACTCTGTTTAACGGATAATTGGAATACACTCTAACCAGGTATAAATATATCAGAAAAAGTAAGCAAAATACACGCCCATACAGTGGATCTTAAGTGTCTTATCACAGTATGTGTGTGTCCTTATGTCTGTGTGTGTATTTATATATAGACACACACACCTCTGAACAAGATTGTGTACTTTATGTGACTTTTTTTTCATTTTTTTTTATTTAATCGACCGCTGCTCTTTAAATAAACTTGGTCACGTCAAAAACCGTCATCGGTGCAAACAGCTCAGAATATCAGGGGAGGGATAGATCTTAAATGTTCGTACTAGTGATGATAATCGAAATTTCACATGGAAATTAATGATGCGATGTATTGGTAGTGTGTTGTGAAATGTTATACCGTTCGTCGACGCTGTTTTGCCCTTGTCCTGCGCATCTTAACCACTCCCACCCCCTTGTGGTCGCTAAGGACTCCTCCTGTACCTAGGCTCGTGACGTGGGTACTCGGGTATACACAAGGGTCCGGCGCAGCCTGTAGATACTGTTGGTAAGTGTCCCTCTGCGCTGTTATTCCTCGTTTCTATGTTTTTGATTTGCGTCCGGGAAATGCTCAAGGCACAAAGTTTACGCGATGCTCCACGTCTCCCGCTGTGAATTGTCACTTGTAAAAGGCGAAGTTACTGAAAGCAAGTTACACAGTGAACTTGGGTTTATGGCTGGCTACCCTGACAACTTGTTCATTAACTCTCTCGGGAATGGTTATTTGTGCGGAGATGTTTAGAGCTTTTTATACGCCTTTTAAGTACCACGAGCAAGTAGTATTACTATTTAATGAGCTGCCCGATACGACTATTTTTATTAACTTGGTATAATTGATATTTCTAAATTTTGTAATGACAACCTTTTTAAATTGTAGTTAAACGACTTTTTGCATAATGCAATGAAAACAGTGTCGGCTATTAATTTGTATTCGGTATGTGCGAATGTCATTCACTCAATGTATTTGTACATAGGTCATTGTTAGACTTGCTTTAACTCTCTTGTCTATGACGACACGGGACTGCCTGGCCAATCGGAGCGAAGCTTTTTTATTCTGGGGTTATGGGAGGTATTTTTTTCTACGAGAAAATGATATATAAGCGTAACTCGGGGGTCCACTGCATTTGATTGGATGGCCAGGAGCTTACCCAACACGAAGCCCTGCCGTGGTTCACAATTATTAATATATGGTGCCCTTAACAAAAGCCCTTAACATTTTTTATTATTGCAAATGACATACTTAATTGTATGAATAGCAATCTTTTAGGCTTTTAACGTTTAATGTATCCGAAGATGGCTGTCTACTCAGGCTTTCAGTAGTTCCGTCAGTTTTGTATATGGTTGGCCTGCTGATATACTTCTCTAGCATTCAAAAATCCACCAGAATACAGGCGCCCGTGACGTGCGATACACCGAACTCGTAACAACACGATACAGGGGATTTTCAAAACGAAGGAAAACCCAGCATTGTCATTTGACAGGATGTTTCTCCTCCACAAGCCAGCAGAATAGCTTCAGTCTGCTTTGGCACGGCCTTTACATGGCAGGAAGAGGAGCGATGCCAGAGGTTCTGCTGTTTTTGTGTTTGGTGATAGTGGGCTGAGATTGGCTGAATGGCGTGACGCCGGCATATTGATGTCAGTGCCTGCGATCTTAAGGTCACCAGCTCAGATGCTGGGGCCGGCAGACCCCGATTACTCCTGGGTGGCTGGGTTTGGGCCGGCTTAGCACTGTGATCTGCAAACTTGCTCTCACCTGTATATACGTCTGTGTGACTCATGGAGAGCGAGATGGAATAGGCGGGAAAAAAAACAAAACAAATGAAGACAAATTTTCCATGGAGATGAAATGTATCCCTGTTCTCTTCCTTTCATCCTGGAAGATGCTTCTCATCAGGTTCAACATTCACCATAATATTTACATAGTCTCAGAGTTATGGTTCTAAATGTAGTGATGTAATGTCTAGCTTTCTAGCGGACCATGGCAGGAAATTGAACCCAAATCCTACAGTGAAAGTACCAAGAATAAGAGCCTATAGACATTTCATGGTGTCATTACATATATACTCCTCTGCTTGTTGACAGCAGGCTTCACAATATCTTGACTATGCAACTTTTTTCTGCTGCTCAATACATCTGTTCTTACACCAGTTGCAGTTTAATTTTTTTTAAATGAGGTTTGCGTGAAGTACCTACTTTCCGTATACCTTAATCCAAATATTAAGTGTCTCCATTATTTTCTTAACCTACACATGTCAATTATCTGTTTAGGTTAAGTGAGTGTTTAATTGATGTTGAGTCAACTTAATATCTAGATAAGCAATATATAATGTACAAATGTAATCTGTAAATTATCCATCCATTTTCCAAACTGCTTATCCTACTGGGTCGTGGGGGGTCCGGAGCCTATCCCGAAAGCAATGGGCACGAGGCAGGGAACAACCCAGGATGGGGGGCCAGCCCATCGCAGGAAAATTTGTAAATTATTTAAAGCAAATTTAATTTCATATGTCCATCCTTATGAAAATAAATTAAGGCCTTTTTCTGGTAGTCACATGGTTTGTCTCCTGTCTCATGAAGGAAATTTTTATCATGTACATCCTCTGGCTCCTGGTTTGGAAAATCTTACATTAATTAGTATTAAACCAAGGCAGGAGGTTCCTTAGCTTACGTAAGTCTGCTGTGATGATGATGTAATCCTTTGAATTCACAGCCTTCTGCTTTGAATGGCTCCTTGATCTGGGAACACACAAGCTGTAATCCCTGCTTTCTCCTGGCACCCTGATGTCTTTGAACGGTCTAATGTAGTGCAGTTAGGTGAATTGGTGTGTCTGAATTGCTCATAGTGAGATTATGCGTGACTGTGCTCTTTGATGGACAGGCGTCCTATCTAGGGAACCCCCCCCCCTCATGTCCTGCATAGGGGGTCATGTGTGGCTCAGTGAACTAAGCCTATGTACTTGTAATCAGAAGGTCGCAGGATCAAACCTAGCCTCAGCCCATCTGCATGTCCTTGAACAAGGCTCTCAACCCCCAGTTCCCTGGGTGCCACTACGGGTGGCTGCCCTTCGCAGACAACTTACTCTTCCAAAAAAAAAGAAGTTGAGGGAGGTGTAAGGACAATTTCCCCACGGGGATCAATAAAGTATCAATTATTATTATTAGTATTATTATTATAGGGTTGGCATGGTGGTGCAGTGGTTAGCACTGTTGCGTCACACCTCTGGGACCCAGGTTGGAGTCTCTGCCTGGGTCACATGTGTGTGGAGTTTTCATGTTCTCCCCATGTCGTCGTGGGGTTTCCTCCGGGTGCTCCGGTTTCCCCCCACAGTCCAAAAACATGCTGAGGCTAATTGGACTTGCTAAAATTGCCCGTAGAAATGTTTGTGAGAGTGAATGGTGTGTGAGTGTGCCCTGCGATGGGCTGGCCCCCCATCCTGGGTTGTTCCCTGCCTCGTGCCCATTGCTTCTGGGATAGGCTCCGGACCCCCTGCGACCCAGTAGGATAAGCGGTTTGGAAAATGGATGGATGGATTATTATTATATCCTGCCTTAGATTTCAGGCTTGTAGCAATCACATAAGCAGTTATGGCAAACGGCTTTTCTGTAGCTCACACTGCCTGAGGCGTCTAGCTTTAATAAGTGTAATGTCGTGCAACTGATTTTGTAAACTGTCGATCAAAATGATTTCAGATTCCTGTGCAGGTTTTTTTTTTGTAGCAGCCACTGTAAATAGTTCATTTTTGTTTGCTAAATTAATGTGAATAGTGCTCATGTGTATGATTAAGGGAAGAAGGGAGCAGGAGCCAGACAGAGGGATCGGTGCTGCAGCAGCAGTAATGCCGAATCGTGGTAAAGAAAGAGCTGAGCCAGAAGGCCCTGAGCTTTAGGTAGTGACTGAAAGAATGAGATCGCAGATACAAGCGACGGAAATGAGCTTCCTCTGCAGGGTGGCTGGGTTTAGCCTTAAAGAGAGGATGAGGAGCTCGGACATTCAGGAGGAGCTCAAAGGAGAGCTGCTGCTCCTCCGCATCGAAAGGAGCCAGTTGAGGCGGTTTGGACATCTATCCCCGGGGAGGTGTTTCAGGCAGGTCCAACGAGGAGGAGACCCCGGGGCAGACCCAGAACACCCTGGAGAGATTATATCTCTCACCTGGCCTGCGAACATCTTGGTATCCGCCCCCCCCAGAGGAGCTGGAGGAGGTGATTGGGGAGAAGGAGGTCTGGGCATCCCTGCTTAGACTGCTGTTCCTGTGACCCGACTCCAGATAAGCAGCAGATGATGGATGGATGGATGGAAGGATGGATGGTTGAATAGTGTTCGTAAGTCTTATGTATGTAATATGTATTTTAAGGATAGATGTACATTCTCGAGTTCAGGGAAGGTATAATTATTTAAGGAAGAATACATTATTTCTGAAGGAGCGTAATACAATACAATTGGTTTGTTAATTTTTGGCTTTAATTTCCTGATAGAAATATATAACAATTTTCTCTTAGAAAAGTTGAAACGGCACCAAGACGAATGCAATTCTTGTTTTATTTCTTGAGTGAAATCTGGTGGCCGTATGTGTTGGTTGTGCATATATTTTTACTATTTAGTACCATCAAAGTGATCAGATAGTTTTGCCTGGACTTGGAAAAACACTTGAAGTATTCAGCATTTTTTTAGTCTTTCTGTAAGATTGAAACCAAAGCTTTGGTTTTTATTCATGTTGGTCACGGTGGAAATGGTGTCCATTGATTGAGCAATTTCTTGGTAAATTACGCAACGTTGAATTACTGCTGCATCATGCCACGCAAGATGACCGTTCCCACTGTCATCTGACCTCAAGTATAAATCCTGGTAGTCAGTCTGGTGAGCTTTAGGTGGCTGGAACCGGCTAATCTGAATGAAATCCTGCTTGGAGAATTTACGTGCAGTTTTTCACAAAATAGTTTGTGTCTTACGGGTGAGTTTTTCTGTCATTTTTGTGATGGTTTTAATCTATATTATGGATTGCAAACAATTCTTCCTGGGATCCGAAATTTCGCCCTGTCATACGATCAAAGACCACCTTTGGCAGTCATACCTCAATAGAAAGAAGATTAGTGTTGCTATCGGAATATTGTCAATTTTTGACTAAAATTCTGTATTTGTAAAATACACTCTGGGTTTGCATTATTCCCATTCTATACTCTCAACTTCAGTAACAGTAAAGAATGACCTATGTCTGAAATCTTTGAGAGCGTACACTTAATCAGCTGGTTGGCATTCATTTTTCCCTGCATGGGCTCAGCATTCCAGCAAGGGTAGGGGAATTGCAGGCCATTTTGTACACTGGGGTTTCTCGTGCTGGGTTGCACCCATAATTCCCTGACTTTTTGCTGGTTTAGGTGTTCCGTGATTTTTATCTGATGGCTTTTCTTTCAGTTATTTCCTGGTAAACTTCCATACAATAAGTCTCCCTTTATATAACACAGCAGTCTGTTGCAGTGTGTGGATGCTCTAGAGAGACTTGAATTGTGCTCAGTCCAGACACTGTTACCTTATTGTGTGTGTGTGTGTGTGTGTGTAAGTATATAAATATATGTTGCCTTATTATGTGTGTGTGTAAAGAACATTTAATTTATTTCTGTTAAGCCAGAGGCCAGTCAGGAAATTAAAAGTAAATTCATAGCAATTTTATCAGTTTGTAGTAATTTCTAACGTTTCTTCTGGCAAGAGGTAACGGCAAAATGTTATTTTCATAGTAATAAAAAGAGGCTCTGTACAGCTGTTTTTCTGGGCTAATGGTCAAGACCTTGATTTTGCAGCGAGTTTTAAGCCATTATTTAGACTATTGTTCTCTTTATCAGACTATTAAGGAATCATGGAGGATGGAAGTTCTTACATCTGAAAGGTTTTACATGAGAATCTTTCTAAAAACGACTGCTGTGTTGTTTGGTTTAAAGACTGAACGTGTTCTTTTGAAAGAAGACAACCGCCGAGGCATGGCACAGATGCCGAGCCTGAGATCTGGAAAAGATTCATGATTTGCAGAATGGTGCATATAACCCACGTAGTCAAGAAAATCCTGGAAGCAATTCAACTTGTCGACACAAATATTTCTCGGTTTTTCTGAAAATGATCTTAAAAATTGATATCTGCTCTACACCTTACATTCCATGCCGTTTATTTTGGGTATAAAAATTAGTCTGGTGCGAAAATCCTTTACCGAATACTTGTTGGATGGATTTCCTCATTTAACGTTAACATGAACATCCGACGATTTTATGTTTTTTTTTTATAGTGTTTCTTTTTTTAGTTCTCGGTTGACTCCACAAAAAGTGATCCGAGCCGTTGAGCTGTTGAGGCCAGTTTGAACTTCGATGGTGACGGATTCCCAGTGGCGTTAAACTGTATCTTTATCATTATTAGGGACAACCACTTGGAAATGCCCCTGATAGCTATCCAGCCTCCCCGAACGCCCCAACCGCGCAAAATTCAAACGTCAGAAATATGCGTAAGTAGCACTGTCCTGGAATGGACCGGCGTTCCGTTTAGCCTCCTCTTAGGACAGCCTGGTGCATGTCATGGTGTTAGTTGAGGCTGGAGTTCTTCCAGTGTATATCCTTCCTGGGCCCATATGGGACCCACATATACCAGGAGAGAAAAGTCTGTCCTGATTTTGCCGTTTGACTAACATAGAGAACATAAGGTTTGCTCAGGAGCTGCCACAAGCAAGTTCACACTGCTGAACAGTTGGCAATAACACACAAGCCTCAAGAACCTCCCAGGCTGTGTAACCTGCAGTACAGACCTGGTAATCCATCATAGGCTAAGTAGGTTTGGGCTTGGCCAGTACTCGCATGGGAGACCTACTAGGAAAGTTTAGCTGCTGTGTGGTGAGCGCACTGGCCAGGATGGCTGCTGTCGCATCATCCAAGTGGGTGCTACACAATGGTGGGGGTTGAAGTGATCCCCTGTACAGTGCTTCTGTAAAGCACTCTCTGAAAAGTGCTATTGAAATATGACATTAATTCATTCATTCAATAGTCTAAGCACAGCGACTGTCACGGAGCCCTACTTAAGTTACATTAAAACTCACTATTGTCAGAAATGAACGAATCAATGAACAATTCGGGACAGAATTTAATTAAAGGGAAAAAAATCCCCGAAAGGAATCATGATTTCTAGCTGTAATGGATAAATGCACGACTGATCGACCCATTTGGCGACATAAACGGCCGCTTAGGGTCGGGGATACCAGTCTTTTGATGTCTGCGGACCGCTTTCCATCATACAATGATTTCACTGGAAAAACTTATCGACTAGAGGAGGGGACGTAGGCGGTAAAACTTGTCAATCAGGGGTGGGGGGAGGTTATTTTTGTTACTAGTCAACTGGGCTAATGCAGAAAAAATGCAGTTCGACATACATTTTTTTCTTATTAATTGTTTTTGTACTCGCAGTTTGGTGTAGCCCTGAGATCTGTACTATGTACCAGGACTCACACTTAGTTCACTTGTTACGTCACAGTTGGCGTCTGTAATTTTGCAGCCGTACTTATTCCTTATCTTGCCTCCCCCCTTGTGTTTAAAATGAAGAATTGCATTTCATATTTCAGCGCTTGTCTGCGCTTCCTTTCGTCCCCGCGAGATCGATTGTAACAGTGTAGCTCTACATGAAAGAAAAATAAAATCATTACTGCATCCAAATGTCTGTGAACGCTTGCGAAACTGTGTTTTTGAAAGGCTAAAGTTACAACTAGGAGATCAACAGATTAATGTCATATGGATATCGGATGGAGATAAAGGGCACACATTACGGAAAAAATGACTCCCCGTGAAATTAAACACAGAAACCATACTTTTTCACTATAACAGCAGAAAACAAATGTAAACAAATGCAAGGCGCACATTAGGCCATGAATAATAGGATAAAATATGGCAATGATAAAATATATGTGTGTAAAACAAAGGTGGAGTTTGAAGTGAACGAACCACAGGTTATGCAAAAGGAATTTTTCATGAATAAGACTTGTCTTGTGTTTGTTTTAATGCGTCCCTTTAGGTTATTAATAATACCGTGTGAATTTGCAACAAAAACTGCGACCTGGCTAGAAAACTCGCGTCTTCATTTCCTTTTGCAAATATTGTACAAAATGAATTAAAATCTGTTGGAAATTTGTGTTCGTCTCCCTCTGATAGAAATCTGATACGTATCTAACCTTATAATGCTTTTTGTTTGTCTTGTAAATGTCCCCATTGTGGGTTAATGTGTTTTTCTTTCGGCAAAATAGCATAATTGATTAAATGTAATACAAGATGTCGATTGTATAGGGCTGGAGAAACACAATACTGTATAGTAATACACTTTGGATTTCTGGTAATGATGTGCAATAGAGCAAATTGAGCCAAGGTGATTGACTGTACAGTGTATCTGTCAGTTTTAAAGGTTTTGAAAATGTACTTTATGTTTGGTTCCGCTGATATCTCGTTAGACAAAGGCTATGAAAACCTCTTAGGACAGAGTTCTGACGTAGCAGCTGGAAACCTTGGGTTTGTGTGTTTCGGCCTTATCTCACAGTATGAATATCTCAGCTGAAGCCATAACCTCCATTCCAGTGACTGGGGGTCTCTAACCCTAATGTGTCTCTATGAGTCTTTGTGAGTGCTTCCTTTGCTTATTTGCTTGCCCACTGGATGCTGACTGAGGTATTGGGGTATTGCTTGCTCTCCCTGGCCTTCAGTATGGAAGATTATAAGCACAAAAATTCAAATGGCAATTCATTTTGCAATTGTCAATTCAATATTCAACCAGAGCATGCATTTGTCATTTCAATATTTAATCTGTGCATGTAATTTGAAAATACATTTTGCAATCGGCAATTCAATGTGCAAAGTGCTTATGCAATCCTTAATTCATTTCATAATGTTTTGAATAAAAAATAGAATGACAATTCACTGAATTGCATTTCGTTTTGCCATGGGCTTTTTGCCTCTTTATTCAAATGGCAATTCATTTGGCAATTGTCAATTCAATATTCAATCAGAGCATGCATTTGTCATTTCAATATTTAATCTGTGCATGTAATTTGAAAATACATTTTGCAATCGGCAATTCAATGTGCAAAGTGCTTATGCAATCCTTAATTCATTTCATAATGTTTTGAATAAAAAATAGAATGACAATTCACTGAATTGCATTTCGTTTTGCCATGGGCTTTTTGCCTCTTTATTCAAATGGCAATGGCGTCCCCGGGAATTGCATTGCATGTTGGGGAGAAAACTCAATTTGCAATTCCCAACTGTCAGATCGCTCATCAAGGTGGACCTTCATTAACGACGTCACTTCCTTGTTTAGGGCCTCGCTACCATTGATTTGTTCGTTTAGTTAGAATGAGTAATGGCGGCTGAAGAGCTTGCAGCAAATATTTCTGCCTTAGCAGATGACATGGAAATTAATCGGGTATCAGCAGTAGATGCGTTTGATAGGTTGTTTGTGTTGTCACAGAGGGTAACCAACTGCGTGACTTGATGTAACGCCTGAGCTACATTAGTTTGCACCCTTCTCGTATCAAGTCCAGTTAAGATTGTAAGTTCCTCTACCCTCTGTGACAACACAAACAACCTATCAAACGCATCTACTGCTGATACCCGATTAATTTCCATGTCATCTGCTAAGACAGAAATATTTACTGCAAGCTCTTCTGCCGCCATTACTCATTCTAACTTTTTTTTTTTTTACGTTTTAAAGAACTTTATTTAGAGCAAAACAATTACAAACTCAAACAAACAGTTACTTATAAAAGTCTACATAACAATATATCACACCTCCTGTGGTAAAAGCATGTTATTGCAATGATATAATCAGCATGTTACAATCAAATAAGGAAAAGTGCAACTAGTTATAATTATTACAAATAATAAAAATAATAAATAATAATAAAAAATTTAAAAAAAATAATAAAGAAGATAAAGGGGGTTTACTCATTCTAACTAAACGAACAAATCCGTTGAATGGTAGCGAGGCCCTAAACAAGGAAGTGACGTCGTTAATGAAGGTCCACCTTGATGAGCGGTCTGACAGTTGGGAATTGCAAATTGAGTTTTCTCCCCAACATGCAATGCAATTCCCGGGGACGCCATTGCCATTTGAATAAAGAGGCAAAAAGCCCATGGCAAAACGAAATGCAATTCAGTGAATTGTCATTCTATTTTTTATTCAAAACATTATGAAATGAATTAAGGATTGCATAAGCACTTTGCACATTGAATTGCCGATTGCAAAATGTATTTTCAAATTACATGCACAGATTAAATATTGAAATGACAAATGCATGCTCTGATTGAATATTGAATTGACAATTGCCAAATGAATTGCCATTTGAATAAAGAGGCAAAAAGCCCATGGCAAAACGAAATGCAATTCAGTGAATTGTCATTCTATTTTTTATTCAAAACATTATGAAATGAATTAAGGATTGCATAAGCACTTTGCACATTGAATTGCCGATTGCAAAATGTATTTTCAAATTACATGCACAGATTAAATATTGAAATGACAAATGCATGCTCTGGTTGAATATTGAATTGACAATTGCAAAATGAATTGCCATTTGAATTTTTGTGCTTATAATCTTCCATACTTCAGAGCCTGATTTATGGTTTTGATGGGAAAAATGCACACGCAACCTTGAAGGTGTGTTGGACAAATGTTAGATCATTTCAACAATACTGATAAAGAAATGTGGTAAAATCAAAAAGTAACACTGCTAATTTACATTGTTAATATACTAATAATCATTCTATTTTCTTGTGAGGAAAACGTACTACACTTTCGCATTTATCCCTACATTAAACCTAAAAATTATGCATCAAATTAAGTCCAAGTGATTAGGTTAGTGTTTCCCAGTCTGGTCCTCTGGGACCCACAGATGGTCCAGGTTTTTGCTGCCTGGCTGACAGACCACATTTTTGCTCCCGAGTTTGGGGCGGGTCTCCGATGATCGGGTTGGGAAACACTGGCTTAGGGTATTATCTCAGAATCTTACAGTTTATATGGACAGCTGGTGTGGTTTGGCCATAGCGGTTGAGGTACATGGTACCATCATGCCACTCTCCAAAGAGCTGTTTTTTATGGTGGTTTCAGACCACTGACAATCCTGACAAGATAAGTCATCCCACCAAATTCAGCTAGAGAGCAGAGGAAGCTAGGAAGAACCCCAGGGTCTCGTCAAGGGATCTGCAGTCAACTCTTGTCAGAGCCCATGTGAAAATGCAGAAGTCAGATTTGGCCTTAAGGGACGGCGGTGAGGAAGAAGCCTCGGCTTTCAACAAAGAACGATAACACAAGGCTGAAGTTTGCCATTAGACGCCAACATAAGTGGCAACAGTTCTGGAACAGTGTGCCCTGGACAGATGAGTCAAAGGTGGAGACATTTTGGCACAACTGCAGATGTTATGCTGGGTGGGGAAAAAAAAATAACGTTTGAGAATAAACCTCAGAGCAGCTGTGAAGCTTGGCGGTGGGATTTTTTTGGTTTGGGGCGGCTTTGCTGTCTCTGGGCCTGGCCAACATGTCTTCGTAATGTCTACGGCGAACACCACATCATACCAGCGAGGCCGTCTATCACAAAGCCGATCCTTAAGCGGGTATTTCAGCATAACAATGGCCTTAAATATACAAGCAAACCTACAATGGCTCAGAAGGAAAAAATGGTGGGTTATTTGCAGAATGGCCAAATCGTTCCAGATCCCAATTCAGACGAAATGTTGTGGGAGGATTTGAACATGCGCTGGTGTCTAAATAGCCCGTAGTGTGTGCCTGTATGTGTGAGCATGTGCAGTGGAATTGGCTGAAGTCCTTTCCAAGGTGACCTCTGCCTTGTGAACCATATTTTCTGGCATTAGGTCCCCAGCTCTCTGCAACCCCACATTAGTTACTTGAAATGGAAAGTGCGACAGATGTGTTTTCCAGCAGAAACATAAAGCAATGTAGTCTCTTTGCATTAGAAAAAGTTTGCTATAAGGGGCACGATTTCAGCACAGAGAGTGTGTCCCTTCCCATGATTCTCTGTGCCTTGCTGCATTGACAGCATCTAGTGACATCATGACGGATCCTGGAACGGACATTTCCTCCTCGGAGCCGGCGGCAGGGGAAGACCCCCTCTCCAAGAGCTTCTACATCTTTCTTCTTTCGCTCATCGTCGGTTTTCTTGTCTGCTGGCTTGTCATCCGCAAGAAGAAGGACGTAATGGTGACGAAGAGTGTCCCCATACAGTGAGTGTTGCTATTGTCCATCAGCTATGTCATGAACCCTTAAATGTCATCACTGTCAGATTTAATGTCTGCTCCTCGATCAGACGTTCAGCCACTCTACCATGCAAGTGTATCTTGACTTTAGTGTCACGTTTCCTTTTATACATTTACTTTTCGTAAATGTAGTTGGGCGTCATTCTTATATTTTGATATTGCTGCACAATTCATAGTGTCCCACACACATTGTACATTAATTGTATTTACTGCCCCTCATAACATTTGAGACACCTCAGAGAAAAAACACACAGACCAAAAGTATACTAATAGTACGAATTAAGGAATATATATCGCATAAAAGAAAAGGTAATTTACATATATGTCGCCTTTTGGCGTTATATATTTTGCGATATATTTTGAATGAATCTGGATTTATGTAACTAGAGAGCCGCCCATTCAGTTGTTCATTAACATTTTCTTATTGTAAAAAAAAAACTTGTGTAGCAGTTTGCAGCTGTCCTGAGTTTGTAGTCTTTAAGAGGAATGAGAGAGTTTAGTTCGACTCTGTGGGGTATTTTCTGCTGCATATGAAGCTGGTAAAACATGCATGTGAATTCAGAACGTTACGGGTGGTGGGTGCAATACCCTTTGAGGGGCGAGGTTTATTTGGAAGCGGGGGATGGGGGGGTATAGAAATGGCTGGTGGTGGTGAAGGGGCTCCTTTTGGGGGGGGGGGGGAGCAGCTCTTTTAAACAGGCTCAGATCCTTAGGCATGGATGGGGTCAGTCAGGAGGCAACTGGTTCTTCAGCATGGGCGTCCTCCAAGTAGACTATTCTCACACGGAGACACCATGAACAGTGGATTTGCCCTCCCCTGCTAACCGTTTACCCCATTACCGTTGGCCTGCATGGTGCTGATCGCCCCCTGCTGGTGACTGGTGGATCCTTGCATCACATATGTAAACAATGTGGAATAAAAACAAGTTTGTTTATTTTAGCCACTTCCAATAAGAAATTTACTATAGAAATGAAACAAAAATAAAAGAACGGGTTTTATATGCGTACCATCTGACAGGAAGCTGGGAGGAAGCAAAAATGTAGGCCATCTGGAGGTCCCTGGAGACCAGAACTTATCAATAGTATATAGGTCGCTATATATTAGAGGTGAACTTCAGATCATATGTTTCATAAGAGAACCTAAAGATACCAGACATTATTGGAATGATCAGGACCGTTACTTAATGTGTGGTGATGTTTTCGTCGCGTTCAAGTGTCTGAGTGAGCTTTCAATTGCCCATTGTGTCCAAATCGATGGATATATTGCTGTCCTTTGATCTGTGAGAGGAAGTGGCCTAACAGGCAGGTGGGACGTCGGGGTAGCTGAAGCACAGTTCTGTCGAACAATTTCCTCCTCGGTTTATCAGGATTTTCGAAGGCGCGGCGCTGTTTCGCAAACGATAACCTTAATGTGACAGATCAGGTTACCATAGCGATACCCTCTCTGTCTTCAGGGGCTGCATGGTTTGTGTCAAAAACAAAGAAAACATTGTAGCTATTATAAATGGTTGCCAGGGTAACTGGATTGCAGTGTACACTTCTTTTTTTCTTCTTCTCTTTCCTTTATTCCCTGCAGGCTGGAAAGGAAAATGGGAGGGGAGGAAATGCCGGATGCACTACAGTGTGTGTGCATTTATATTTGTGAGCATTTACACGTGGGAGGCTGGCGTGTCTGTGCACGCACACTTGTGCGCATGAGTGTGGCAGCTGCAGGGCCTTGTGGGAGATTTCGGAGGCTTGTTTATTTCCCATCACTTCGCCTGTCCCTTTCCAGATGTTGGGCTTGCTCCTGAGTGGTGCTTATGACGCAGGAGGAGGAGGCCGGAACGCCAGCCCGCGGGACACGGAATTAGCGCACTAACTGACCTCGCTCTGCTGCTGAGCGGCTGACAGGAGAGCAGTAGGGGGGTCTGGTTAAGCAGGAGACCTGTTTGCAAGCTATGGAGTATGAAGAATCCGAGTCGGCGCCTCATTATTTTTCGAAACTTTTCTTGTTTTGTTTTGTTTTGTTTTGCTGAATCCTCTGATTATTACTCCATGTTTTGACTTCATCGGTCAGGGAGATCAAATTGTCTCTTCCCTTCCTTGGAATATATGGCCTGAGTGCTTGATAAACATGGGATGCACGTACTCTGTGTCCAGGGAAAGGCAGGCTCTTGCGGACAGGTCAGTCAGTCCTGACTGGGTGATTTGCTCAGGACTTCTGGGTGGCATAAATTTATAAGCGGAATAATTTTTAACTATCTGAATTATTACGTGATAAAATGGGTTCTGTAAGACTTACCATTTCAGGAGAACACAGAACGGTGTCTGGTCTGCACATAAGCAGCTAAAGCACATTTTCTTAAAGATTTGAGGTGTTTGTTGCAGGAATTTCTGAGTTGTGGTTGTTGTTAGTAGAATGTGTTGGTTTGTGAACTTTTCAAGACCGCACACTTTGCTCTACCAAAGCTCTCAGTAACATGCTGAACTGCAGATTGGAGAATCTTGAAGTGAACAAACGTATAGATCGCTAATACTAAGTCTTTATTGTCTGGAAAAATATGTCAGAAACAAAAAAATATACGATTATTCATTTAATAGCTGAGGCTTGTGATTTAATGAAGTTGGCTACATGAAATGACTGATTTTTGGAAATGCCATTAACTACAGATGGTACCCCTGTGATGTAAAAAGAAAGTCATATTTAAAATTTGCTGGATTTTTGGAAATATAGCCAGACTCATGCAGACAGTGACGCGAAATGCTGCTATTTCATTCTTCGTGCGGATTGTTGCGTGTGAGATCATCACCCAGGGCTTAAGAAGCTGGCTGTTCCAACAGTCTCTGCTAACAGGCCTTTTTCAGAAACTGCATCACCTTATGCCGTGTTGCTCATTCATCATTATTACGTAAAATCCTCATTTTATGTCATGTTTCGAGAGTGAAGGTGCCTCCTTGGTGAGATACAAGAATAAAGGAAAGTAACTCTTTGACCATGCTGTAACTTAGGGGAACAGATCAGGTTAACGTCCAGTTCCCTCCGTCAATTCAAGGGGAAGCGTGAGGGTCCTGCCACTGATCTCCCAGACAGTGCGTGCATGTGTCTGTCCATCTGTGAGCTCATCTATATATTACATGGTGGGAACTAAATGTCGCCACACTGAGATGATAACCTGTTACTTTTTCCTCTTGGGGACATCTTTTCAGTTCCCATAAAAGGAAACACAATTTATAAAAATCTGTGACTGCAATCAAACGACTAAAAATGATGGAAGTCTTTCTTTGGTTACTTGGGGTTAAGGTTAGAGCTGGGTAGGGTTAAACGTTCACTGGTAAGTTCATGATACCCACAGAAAAATAGGTTAATCTTTTTTTCTTCTTTGTAGGACGCCCACTTCTGTACATGAAACAAGTTTTATTGAGAAAATGAAAAAAACCGTGAGTTTCTCTTTCCTGATAACATTATTTTAAAATCATTTTCTTGTTTCTGAATAGCCCTGCCAGCTGCACGTTTACACTGTTTAAGATGTAGGGTATTACAGCTGTCCTTTATTTAACGATGCCGTTTCAGTTTTTCACATGTTTGTTTACTCCATAAATTCATTTGATACATATTTTTTTTCGTTCCCCAGATAAGTCGGCCTAACGAAGTGGCGTAATTTACATATACATGTGTACAGAGACGGCACAGCGGACATTTTTGCTCGCTGCTGTGATGCATTTGATCGTTTGAAGTCCAGACGGTTCTTGTTTCTGCAGAACAAAAGCATTGTGGTCTTCTACGGTTCCCAAACGGGCACGGCGGAGGAGTTCGCCAACCGCCTGTCCAAGGATGCCCAGCGTTACGGCATGAAAGGAATGGCAGCCGACCCTGAGGAATACGATATGGTAATTTAGCCGGGCCTTTATTCCCCGAATACAGCTGTTCCCCAGCTGAATAGCTTTAAGTCAGATTTGGAAATCCTGTGACATCTTGTGTTGAGACTCACACCATGGTCTTCCACACCAGGAGCCTGTGTCATGAAGCGGGATTTCTTGCTTAGCCGGATACCTTGTCAGACTTAAGGTAGCCCGGTTTAAATGCACTTCTTCATGCACTAACATTCAGCCAAAACTACCTTAAATCTGACAAGTTCTGGGTTTATGGTACAGGATCCAGAAGTGACCAAAAAAAAGAGTTTCACCTATAGGCTGAGGAGTTTAAAACCCTGTGTTTATTTCTGAAGGTTGACGACTCATTCTTGCTCTAGTATAGATTAAGATCGGAACAATAAGCCCATTAGGAATCTTAAATCAGTCTCAGTCTTGATTGCTAAATGATTTTAATTGATTGACAAGCAGTTAATGGCGTCCTTCCTAATTTTTAACAACGTGTGTCAATAAGCTGCATTCCATCCTCAGTCTGAACTGCGCCGCCTGACGGAGATAGAAGATTCTCTTGTCATCTTTTGCATGGCCACTTACGGTGAAGGGGAGCCGACTGATAACGCTCAAGACTTCTCCGTTTGGCTTCAGGAGACCAGTGTCAGTCTTGAAGGCGTCAACTTTGCCGTAAGTGGACTTCACCTTTCTCCACACGTTTCCTTCCTTGAAGAACCAGCAGACCTAGAATTTGGTTTCCCGGAGAAACGGCGAATGATCACCGATGACAAATGAAAGGGTAGCATTTGCTGAGCCAGGATTCGTCTTCAGGACTGGGGAGGACGTCCAGAGGCACATCATATGACGAGCAGATTGGGGAAAGCCACCTTAGCGGTTAATCTTTAGGGCCCTTGGAGGTCAACCTTGTCCAGCATCTTCAGGTTCAGTAAAACAGAGGCAGGGCCATCACAAGCCAGAGGTGGTCTTACTGACTGCATTATTATTCAGGCTGTAGAACATGCCACCCCACCACATCAAACCTAAATGGAGCAGAGTCCTGCGGGCACTAGAGGCCCGTGGAGCTCAGCATGTGGTGTCAGCTGGGCTTGTGGGTGGAGCTTCCAGGAACTCGCTTCTGCTTGTTCTCCCAGCATCTTTACTGTGAGACAGGGACGGTAATGAGTGCCTTTGATATCCATACAAGAAAGCATGTGCTGCCTGTGTCATGTCCCTGTGTGTTCTTGCCCTAGGTCTCGGCCATCGTCTATTCTTATTTCCCTGATGTGTTTACAGCATCAGAGCTGGTCTTTCATTAGCTTAACTTTTGCAGAAAAATATATTTCATGTTACATTTCGATGGTTGCAGCAGCCCCTTGTACCCATGTGTTTACTGTCGCGAAGAATTCCTTGCGCTGATTTTATTTAGTTACCAGCTTGCGATGCAAGCGCCCATTTAAAGTCAGCTGGGATGGTAAAAAGCAGACGTCCACACATGCGGTGACATCTTAAAGCCCCAGCTGTCTGCTTCGAGGAAGAGCAGGACTCAATAGACTGACATGTGTAGTATTACAGAGATGAGTAGAAACGCAACGTCCTCTGCAGAGGACAAAAATGAACCGCCGGATCTCAGGAAGATTTACAGAGCACTCATGTCATTTGCATGGTTAGGCATTATTTATCATATGACTTTTAAAAATAAAAATAGCATTAAGTATAGCGATAATTATGAGCTACATGCATACAGGCACTTAAGACCCAACTACAGAGAATTTTCCGTAATAATAAACATTAGAGAAGACCATGGCTGTCTGTACTCATTTCATGTTGCATGTTGTAACCGACACACATACTTTCCCCTCTAAGAAGGCTTTGAAATGGTTCCTGTGACTGTACCCGAGCTCGTCTTATTTCTGTTCGTTCGGGGTGTTTTTGTATTTGTGCCTGTGTTAGCTTAGCAGGGAATGTAACTTCTGACTGGAAGCAATTAACTTTGGGTGCTTTGAAATTCAGCTCCATGCTAATGATAAAACAGAAACCCGTTTACGGTGAATAACGATGGGAGTTGCTCTGTTAGAGATCCTTTGTACGGCCATTCTGTCCTGTAGTTTGATGCTGACTCATCATAATCAGTGAAATGTCTCTTTTTTTGCTGGCGGGGGTATGGGGCTCTCTGCAGGTGTTTGCACTGGGGAATAAAACGTACGAACACTACAACGCCATGGGGAAGTTCGTTGACAGACGACTGGCTGAACTGGGAGCCCGTAGGATCTTTGACCTGGGCTTGGGAGACGACGACGCCAAGTAAGTGTGAGGCATGGGGGGGTCAGGAAAAAGCAGCGCAACGTGAACCGACGCCCCCTGCTGGTGCAGGTGCTGTGTGGCCCAAATGTTGGCCAAATGGGTTTGCAATTATAACCCATTCTGTTGTTCACTGGGGCACTACTTTCTGTGCGGCTTCTTTTGATATAAAAATGTGTACTATAAATGATAACGATAGCTTGTCAGTGGTCTATCTGTCAATAGAAATATTGCCTGTGAATGCCTGTTGTGATCCATCCCTATAACAGACACATTTGAGACCTTTCCTGCCAGGTGTGTGACACCACGTACAGGAAAATGGGTGCAGACTGTCTCACTCGGGGAGAGTTTTATATTTGCCAAAATGTATTGTCTGCCTCTATTTATTAGTGTTTTTTTTAATGCCTTTGGGTTATTTGGCTTGATATCTTGAGGGTTACTTCTGATGTCTCCCGCTGTCACCCTATCAGTATGGAAGAGGACTTTGTCTCATGGCGGGAGCAGTTCTGGCCCGCAGTGTGCGAGCACTTTGGTGTGGAGGCCACAGGAGAGGACTGCAGGTGGGTGGTGCCTAACTTTAAGCCCCCTCCTGGCCTGACTGCATCCCCACCAGTCATTATTTATTAGGCAGCGTTTAAGCTTAGTGTGGAATAATGAGTTCAGGACTTCGGTGATATCCTCGAGGCCGTCATTAACTCGCATCCTGATTTTGCGGAGTTTGATGTGTCCCTGGGTCAACAAGGGAGGAGCTTGTGTTTCACCTCTAGCCGGTCACAATCTTCATCCTTTGACATCACTACATTAAAGTATGACATCATCACATTAAAGTATGACATCACCACATTAATTAAAACCAGTGTTCTCTATTAAGCGGCAAGGTTATAATACTAATCATACAACAATAATACTAAAAATACAACAATAATACTAATAATAATAATGAGGCTTGAACCAACAACCTTCTCATCACAAGCACAGAGGCTTAACTCCCTAAGCCACACAGCGCTGCTGGCTAAATGGCTGGTAGCCTTGAGAAAAAAATGAGAAAAAAAATTGACAAATGTTGTGATGTCATCCCCCTCCTTGTTGACCCAGTGACACATCGAACTCGGCAAAAACAGGCTGTCCATCATTATCACCGACTGATCAGGGCTGGAGGTCTAAGTTGACTTCACTTAGACTTCATTAATATCGTTAGATGCCTGCGTGGTGTGTGAGATGCTTCATCAGCTGTCCTGCTGTTGCAGCATCCGTCAGTACAAGCTGGTGGTGCACAGTGATGTGAACATGAGCGAGGTGTACACAGGAGAGCTGTACCGCCTGAAGAGCTTCAAGAACCAGAAACCGTGAGTCCCAAGACCTCAGGGTCGGATCCTTTGACAATGTTTGAGAGCAAAATAAGGGAGACATAAGTTGAAAGTTCGTAAGTAGAGGAGCTTCTGTACAGGGTGAATGTTCCAATATGGCATTAGTGCTTGAATATTAATATTATTGTGCTGGCTTGTTCTACCTTGTTTCAAAATCAGGCCTTTCGATTCGAAGAATCCTTTCCTGGCCCCCGTTACCATGAACCAGAAGCTGAACAAAGGAGGCACTCGGCACCTGATGCACCTAGAACTTGACATCTCGGACTCCAAGATCAGGTACTGCACTCGGGAACTGGGATCATGCTGGGATCACCCTGGGATCATGCTGGGATCATGCTGGGATCACCCTCTTCTGTCTTCGCTCTGATTCCAGTTGATACAAAAGTGGCATCCAGTCAGTGACACTCTTCAGTATCCTGTTTATGTCCAAATGCCCAATAAATCTTGAAGCAGATACTGAAATAGCTAATCTAACTGTCCATTTCTGCAGATATGAATCGGGAGATCACGTCGCCGTTTACCCAATCAATGAAGTGTCAATAGTGAATAAGATTGGAGAGATCCTTGGCGTTGACCTTGACACAGTAATCTCTCTCAACAACCTTGATGGTAGGTCATGATTAATGTCCTTATTCCTTGTGTCAGTGATGCCACAGAGACCCAAGGTGTCCTCTGCTTGACATTAGTTGTGTCACCTGGAAACAGCCAGATTAAATAGCAATCAAGGAATCTGATAGCATTGGAAAGTTTGTATGGTGGCATTCAGATATGGTTTGTGGTCCCATCTACAGAGGAGTCCAATAAGAAGCACCCGTTCCCCTGCCCCACCACGTACCGCACAGCCCTGACACACTACCTGGACATCACCAACCCCCCTCGCACCAACGTCCTTTATGAACTGGCCCAATACGCCACTGATCCCAAAGACCAGGAGAAGATGCGTAAAATGGCCTCCTCATCCTCGGAGGGCAAGGTCAGTGACACAAATCATTAAAGTGACTAAGCACGCAAGTCTTGGCTGTGCTGTGTACATTTTACGTAAATTCTAGAATACTGAATATTCATTAGGGATTTTTTTTCATTGACTTGGAATGATGTGCCGTTTTTGGTTAAGGTTTAGAATAGAACAAAACAGGACAGCTGATCCTTCATTAATCCCTGTGGGGAAATTCTCTTTTTTGCAGTGCCCCCTCTTGATCTCCATGCTGGGCTTTAAGGGCCTTGTTCCAGGGCCCACGGACATGTGACTAGCCCGGGCTCAAACCGGGGACCTCCCAATTATAGGCATAGAGGCTTAGCCTGCTAAACCACATACTGTCCCCTTTTCCAGCATGATTGATACATTGCTTCTCAGCCCTTAAATCTATAACCGTGGGCGGCCTGTAACAGATCAGCATAGTACTGTGGGTCCAATCAGACTTTTAATGGTGTGTGGCCGCTCAGTCAGCCTGATTCTTGCAGCGTGCAGTAGCGCCAAACTACCACAAGGGGAGTTATGTACCTACTCCAGTTCTCCACGTCTGCGTCTGCTCCCACCAGGCGCTGTATCAGACATGGGTGCTGGAATCCCAAAGGAACATCCTGGCCGTCCTGGAGGACATGCCGTCGCTGAGGCCACCCGCCGACCACCTGTGTGAGCTGCTGCCGCGCCTGCAGGCTCGCTACTACTCCATCGCCTCCTCCGCCATGGTGAGTGCAGCGCCGTGCCCATCCCCATCTTCAGCGCTCAGACGGATGGCCCATCCCCATCTGCCAGTGCTCAGACGGATGTGAGCTGAGAAGCTCGGACCTCTCCTACTTTTACCCGTTGACGGTATTATTAAGCATGTCACTCCTCTGTGGGTACGCCATCGGAATTCGACTCATTTTATCTAATAGTGGCTTTTCACAAAAAGCTGGAGGAACAAAATTCTTAAGGCTTGACTTCCAAAAACTTTCTGAATGGGAAATTTCTTGTATGGGTGGCTGTATGCAAGCTTGGTAGGTCTTGGTAGGTCTATATCTTGGTAGGTCTATGTCTTGGTAGGCCTATGTCTTGTAGGTCTATGTCTTGTAGGTCTATGTCTTGGCGTTTATTTCTAATCAACATCATCAGAATTATGGTCCCTATTGATATGGCGCCACCGCCCTCTAATGGATGCGTGTCCTTAGAAGATGGAAATTGTGATAAGGGTTGCTTCACATTGTGACCTCTTATGGAGAATGAGGTGAAAGCCATTTGACGTAAGCACTGGGCTTCTCGCCATTGTCCTGTCCAGGTGCTCCCCAACAGTGTTCACATCTGCGCCGTGGTGGTGGAGTACAAGACCAAGACGGGTCGGATCAACAGGGGAGTCGCCACCAACTGGCTGAAGAACAAAGTGGCGACGGACAATGGGCACAAGTCCACCGTGCCCATGTATGTCCGGAAGTCACAGTTCCGGCTGCCCTTCAAAGCCAGCAGCCCGGTGGTGATGATCGGCCCGGGTACTGGCATCGCCCCCTTCATCGGCTTTATCCAGGAGCGGGCGTGGCTCAAGCAGCAAGGTGACCGATGCGGGGTACAGTCCTGCTCCTCGTCGTCCGGGAATGTCACGCTGTTACCTGGATATGAAATCGCTCTGGTGACAATGTCCATAAATGTTGGCAGATATGGTTATATGTACGTATTCGGTATTTTACTGCTGACCCTATGTTGGACAGTCTGCCTGCTGGCCTTCGGGTGGCAAATGGGCTACTAACACACCTGGTTAAACTGGGATTAATAATCAGCCCCCCATGATAGATAGGGTTTCATGGCCCACAAACCCATCGGCCAACTGGGAAAATGCCTAGTATACCAGTATAGCCCTGCCCTGGTATGATAACATTTATTATAAACCACAGAACCACATTTAGACACTTGACTCTGTATAAATGATCTACAGCAGTAATACTTCTTTGTAGTTTTATCATTCTGTTTTCGTACCCTGTTAAAAATAAATTGGAATCCTGACTCACAAACCACCTACATATCCTTGCATTACTTACTTGTAATTTGACAAATATGTCGTGTTTTAAAACATTTAGAGCTGAGTCAGTACTTTTCTGTTTGTCATAAATTGACTTTTTTATAGGTGTGTGCTCATTACCAATGGGCCTCTGGTTAATACGTGAATTTCAAAGTAGCTGTGCGGTAGCTAATTATGTTTTTTTTCTTGCAGGGAAGGATGTTGGCGAGACGGTCCTGTACTACGGCTGCCGTCACATGAGCGAGGACTTCCTGTACCAGGAGGAGCTTGAGGGGTATGAGCGTAGCGGGGTGCTGACCCAGCTGAACGTGGCCTTCTCCCGAGACCAGGAGCACAAGGTGATCAGCCGTCGGATGTTTCATGCGAAGTTCAGAGGGATTTGAAAAGTGCTGCCCACTGTGATGTTGTTCTCCCCATAAAATGTAATGAATTCATTTCCTTTTTGACCCTCAAGGTATACGTGCAACACCTCATGAAGAGGAACAAGGAGCACCTGTGGAAGCTGATTAATGCTGACGGGGCACACGTCTACGTCTGCGGGTGAGTGTCGTAATGGGGGAAGAGGAGAAACTCAAGGCCCGATTCTGGAAACAAGCATGGGGTAGAATTTTTACCTATAAAGCAGTATTTCTCAACCTGGTCCTCAGACGGTCCACATTTTTGCTCCCTCCCAGGCCATCCACATTTTTGCTTCCTCAAAACCTGAACTGTCTGGGTTCTCAGAGGACTGCTTTTGAGAAACGACTTGACCAACAAGGCGTAAATGGTTTTGCCTTTGTTGGTTGGAATGTTTTCGGGGCGAGTACACCTTATACCTACGCCTGTGCCAGGTACCTGTGCTCAGGTATGGGTGAGGTCCTCGCTGAGCATGAGAGGTTATATCGTTAAGTGACCGCTGTGTTTTTTTCAGCGACGCCCGCAACATGGCCCGCGATGTGCAGAACGTCTTCTGCGAGATTGCCGAGGAACTGGGCAGCCTGACGCACGCTCAGGCCGTGGACTATATCAAGAGGCTTATGACCAAGGGCCGCTACTCGCAGGACGTGTGGAGCTAAGGGCGGGGTTTCTGCAGGGGGGAGGAGCCTTCACTCCCATTGGACACCATTGCTGCCCATTCTTTCTGGATGACAAAAGCATTTTTTCATCTGGCTGAGATTAGTCACTTTAGTAGGTGGTGCTGCTTGTGTAAATAGCATCAAGGGTAACATTTTCCTTGTTGTTTATTGGTTTAATTTGGAACCCTAGTAATCATCTTAACTGTCACTTACCAATATGGAGAACATCACATAGGGCCAAATATACAGCAAGGATAAATATTGGTTCAGCTGATGCCCGTTAAAAATGGATACTTGTAAAATGTGACATTTTATGGGAATTAGGTGCTGAAACCCCATATTTGGGAGACAAACTTGATTGATACTAATGGAATTATGTATGTAAATTAAATGTAACCATAATATTGTGATATTGATGTATTTAGAATTCTGCTATTTTAGATAATGGTGACACTGTGTCATACTTCTTTTGTACTTCCATTAAACAAAACTCCCTTTTTCATTATGTGTCATGCATCAACTTTCCTCCTACTTTTTTTTTCTCCATCAAATCTGGTTAATATTTTAGGTGAGGTGCTTCAGTGATCAACCTGAACTCTGGTTTAGGGAAAGAACATTTCGGGGGGTGACTTTTACAGTGAGAGGGTACCCTTGTAAATCAGACAGAATATTTTCCCGTTTTTGAGAGCTGTGCACGATGGACGACCACCCGGAATCACCAAACATTTCTTTGTACATGAAGGATTAGGTGGCATTTTCGCGCACTTTATAAGAACCATGATTTTGCTGTTGATCTTCAGTCCTGCACATAGTAAGATTTGTTAAATGACTGATCCCACTTTGAAAATGGGCATTTTATGGTCTATTAAGACTAATTGAAATTATATGCATGTGATTCTGGTCGATTTTCCTCAAACTTGCGCAGGACATTTTTATCACCATCATTTTTTTAATGCAATATAAGCCAAAGTGAGTCCCCACAATGCATTCATTCTGCTGGTCTTAGGCTAGGCTGGGCTAATTAAGCTATTATTCCCTTCTTGAGCTCCGGTTCTGTGACTCATTTTCCAGGATATTTCTGGGTTCTTCTTGTTTTTCTAATTATATACTCTTTAAAAAGTTAGTATTTAGTCTTGAAATCTGTTTTGGTCTGTCTCCAGTCACTCTTCCGTCTTACCTCCCGTCTGTTAAATGTACAGTGGGATATGTCTGCTTCTTTGGCTATACACATATTTCTATGTTTTATTTATAGATCTGCTTCCTTTTACTGCACTGTTCAATGCTGGCCTTTTGCTCTATAATATTAGATAATGGACAAGGCTTTCACCTGCTCCTCATAGATAATGCACCTGCTCCTCAGGTGAAGTTCCACCTCAGTAACTGAAATGCTCATTTATCAGTGTTTAGGAACCACATCCTGAGGTTTGGTACCGTCTTTGTATATAATTATCAATGAAAGCCAGTGCCTTTTTGTTTGGGTTTAGTTTTTTCAAAATGCATTATATCTGTCAAAGATTTGTTATACTTTTACACTGTAGAATGTGTGTCTGTAGCAACACAAAGTGAAACTTTTAGATGTGTCTGTAAATATAAGTTCTAAAAGAAATTTGCCTCTTGTAATTTCAATCTAAAAGGGAAATATCGCTGCCACAGAGAATTCGATTATAAAAAGCAGTTGTGCATCCATATCACCCAAAGCCGAACACGGTTTCTGTCACTATGATTTACTTGTTTTTTACGTGACTATTCAGTCAAACAGAGATAGGGGTAGTTGTTTCTTTATCTTACTAGGTTCTCTCGTTTCTTGTCCGTGGATATGGTTATGTTTAAATGAGTTGGGTTTGACGGAATATAAATACCCAGATGTTTGATAAATCGGGTTACATGCTTAAAAGGGGAGGTGAATATGGAAATAGGCGGAGTCTCAGAGTCCATGCAGATGATTAACTTACAGTATTACACGGTCCATGTTTTTGTTCCCTCCCTGCTCACCTGAATCAAACAATCAGGAAGACCAAATGCCTAGTACAGGTGTGTTGGGATCAGGGAAGGAGCAAAAATGTGGACTGTCTGGGTGCCCCTGAGGACTGGGTTGAGATACACTGACTTAGAGAATCCAGACAGAGCTCCCAGGATGTACGCATGTTTACTGCTTAGTGAAAGTACAGTAAGAAGATACATTTAAGATCATGAATGATAGTTCAGTTCTGACGTGTGACTCTACGATGTAAAAAAACATTATAATAGTCATGATACATTATAATACATTCAGACAAGGAACAGTGGCGGAGATCGTGTGGTCAGGGAGATGCACTGGCTTTTGACGCTCTGTGGATTATCTTCCCCTTCGCTGCGGTGATCTCTTGCACTTGCTAGTTCGCTCTAAGGACCCTTCCACACAGAAACTGTCCTTCCAAAAATTCTTCCCCAAAACACCAAATAAATTTTTTTGGAGGTCGAGGGATGCCAAATTACTAATAAAACGCATTAACGCTTAATTGGGAAGAAAATCATGATTGGAAATGTTTTGGCACTAAGACACAGGACTTTCTGCTTGATGCACAGTTGTCTTTGGCCATCATCCAGCAGACTGAGAAGCAAAACCACGCAAGGCAATTACCTCTAACGGCCTTTGCTTATGAGGGATCATTTAAATTAAGTGGGACTTCACCACTAGAGGGCCCGTTAACACGAGGTAGTGGCACTGACGGCACACGTCAGCTCTGCCTCCCGGGGTCTAGAACACAGATCCTAGTCGAAATCAATGAGACGTTACCACAGTAGCAGCAGAGATTAAATGTAATGAGTCCATTCAACCAAACAAAACTACAAACTACAAACAAAGGATTAGATTCACGGTCAAAATATTTACATTTAACATGTCAAAAGTCAAAAGTATCAAAGCGAAATATAGGAGAAAATATTTTCAATAACAGGATACACTCTGAAAAAAGGGTAAAAATTTACATCTTTGCTTGTCACTGTGGCTGGACCCTTGTAATTGTACCTTTTAAGGTACAGAAATGGTACAAACATTTATATTCTTTTTTTTGATGAGAGTATACAATCGAACAATTCATATCTGCTTGAGTAAATAAAGCATGTCTGAAGTTGCCAGACTGAAAACAGTCTCCGTACTAAAACTATACTCCTACCCAACATAGTCATTTAAAAAAAACTTTACATTATCTTAACACATCAGTACTTCTTTAAGGGGGCAGTCCATGGCCTCCATGGGTAACCAGGCTAACCTGGGGTGTCCCCGGGATGTTGGACGGTCCCCCGGCTGGGACAGTGAGAGGAGCAGCATAGCACACAGGCGGAGGAGCAAAGGCTGCAGGAGAACCGGCATGGGAATGTGCACAAGTGCTGCCTTGAGTGCAGTGATGACTGCTGTGCTGTGCAGGGTAAGTCTGCCATTGGCTGTGATGACGACCCCACCCAGCGCTGGGCCCGTGGTGTAAGGTCAATGCAGCGTAGCTCTCTTGAGCACACGTAGAGTGTTTCCAGCCGTCGTACATTTGGGGGAGAGTCCCCACAGCTTGTGTGGGGAGGGTGGATGACACTGGGGCGTAGGCTTGAACCGGATAGGACCCAGGAGCTGGCTTGCAACTACAAAGGAAAATCAACATCAATACATCGCAGTACTGAGCAGATCGACGCAATACACTCTCCAGCCACTAGATGTCTTTGACCATCGCTGGTCATTCATGTATGATGTATAATCGTCACACATCAAAGTTACGTCCTTCCTTCCGGGTAGGATTTCAAAGTACTGTGGACAACCTAAAAGTTCCTGTCGCCCAGGAGCTCCACTGACTGTCTTACGAATCGGACCGACTGCGTCAGAGGTTGATCTTTTAAGTACTTACAGACGGTGCGTGGTTCTCCTCCTCTCCTCCACACATGCTGGCATGTATGTCACCCCGGGCAGCTTCCGCAACAGTCTGAATGGCATCTTCTTATCCAGAAGAGACGCCCTGCTTTCTGACACGGTGAGCAATGCCAGCCAGCCCTTTCCGTCTTTGTGGGGAGCCCAGGTTAAGGACGTGCTACGGCACATCGTAAACAGCACTGTACCGGACCTCAGGGAGCACATTGCAAAGACCAGGAGGTCAATTCACCTTAAACGACCTATGAAGGAAAATGAGCAGTTTTTGACCTTATTTTACTGCATGATAATGATTTTACTACTAAGATGCTTATTGATATTATGGCGTGGTTTATTTGTTTAATTTTACCATAGTCTTACTAAATATATTCTGAATAAGATAATCTAAAGGTACAACAGCAAGGCACTTTTTGGAACCAGCAACCTTTACGCATTGAAGTCCTTAACCACTATGCTGCTTGTTTTCAGTCACGCTGACAATAAGGATACAGATCTGTCCCACGATTACAGCCAAGGCGTTACAGAGGAGGACGTCACCCGGAATGAGGTGCGCGATCAGGAGGAATACCCAGGGCAGGGCGAGGGCAGGCACGTTGATGCCGAAGAGGATGGCCCTGCGCATGAGGCTCCGCGTGACGGCCGCCCCCTGCAGGGACAGGGCTGCAGGCACGAGGCCCAGCACGCAGCCTCGCGCCGCCGCACCGAACAGCAGCGGCTCCAGCAGCGCATACAGCAGTCCGGCGCATGCGGGCAGCAGGAGCAGCAGGTAGAGGAAGCGCACGGTGCCCAGGCCTCTCTCCAGCCCGCCGCCTAGGAGCAGCAGGGCGCCGGCACCGAGCAGCAGCCGCCATGCGTCCTCATGGAAGAAGGAGTAGGTGAAGAGCCGCTGCACTGTTTTGAGGACGAAAGAGGAAGCAGCGTGAGACAGCGGGCACCTTGCCGACATCCGTCACACTTAAAAAGGGAGATGGTGCCCGATGCAGCAGAATCAATATCGTCCATCTCATGTTCATGTTAAAATTCTACAGCCTGAAATGCTGGATATTATAAGAAGTGGGAAGGTGTCCATCATTCAGGTCAGGTCAGGTCAGGTCAGGTCGGGGAGCATGCATTGATGCAGCGTGTTGCCGCACCCACTACACGGCGAAACTCCTCCGGATGCCGGCCAGCGATCCCTCAGGCAGAAACACGGTCCGATCCCACCCTCCGGAAACGTGGGCGTCCCCTTGGCCTGGTCCAGCCGCTCGAGTGCTCAGCATTGAGGATCCTGTAAGCCGGATCACCCACAGGGAAACGCGCCACATGGCCATAGTGCCATAACTGACGCTCCCTGACAATGCAGGTAATGTGCTTCATTTGGGGCTCCTCTAGCAACCACTCATTCGACACAAAGTCAAACCAGTGGCACCCAAGGATTCTCCGAAGAGACACAGTACTGAATCATCATCTCAGCTCACTGGGTAGCTTCCATGTCTCACAGTCATACAGCCAGACAGGGAGCACCAGGACTCTAAAGACTTGGACCTTCATCCTCTTGCAAAGTTATCGGGAACCACACACCCCATTCCAGCGACTTCATGACCCCCATGCCCCATGGAGAAGTTCACCCCAGATACCGCAGACCCCTTCGGCCTTCCCCACCCCCAGCCTAATCACCACCTCTGCGATCTCAGTGAGACTGGGTGGTTCACAACTGATCGAAGGGTCAGTTTTAAACAACTGCTCAAAGTAGCCGGCCAGCGGATCACAACTGCAGCATCAGCCGTAAGGACCGTTCCATCACCCGCCCTGACTGCAATTCTCCGAGGAACAGATTCAGATGTGCGTGATGCTTCGAATTCCTCTGCAAGCAGGACGTGGGTCACTAGACCAACTAGATGGTGTGTCACCTGCTTACAAATTCGACTAAGAAATGCCTCCTTATCTGTCCTCAGCCATCCTTCTCAGTTCAGGTCAGACTGCAGTTGCCACAAAGTCGTGCCCTGAGACTGTTCTCTATAATATCCAGGGTGCTCTGTGAGATGAAACACCTCCTTCTGGGAACACTGGCAACACCAACACAACCCTCCGCAACCTTCAGGGTCTGATCACAGAAGCTCCCACATCACATTAGAGTCAGAAGTCGCACCGAAGTCTGCAAGTTCGTCACACAAACTGTGTGCAAACTCATCAGAAACAGCTTGATCTTGGAGTCTGGCTAAGTCCAGCCTCATCCTCCTAGTTGTTGGTAGCCTACTGTATCTAAACTGAATCTTCAGAGTAGCAACAAGTGTGGTCAGAATTCACAAACTGGGCACTTCAGTAGACCCTGCAGTTCTGCAGGAGCCTCCAGCTTCTGCCCACGAGGATGTGATCGATCTCCAGTATTGGAGTACCAAGTCCAACGAAGGACATCATTAAGATTTTAAAATGTGTAATTAAAGATAAACTTATTTAAAAAAATGTATAAACTGATGCAAGGACGACTTATTATCTAAATGTGGGGTTTTAGGTGTTCGTCATTTGCACAGGATATTCAAAAAGAAACGCAAAATTATGACTTTAACGCAGTTCCTCTTAGGTAGGATTTATATATATATATATTGCTTCTTATTAAAATCCTCTTAAACCGGAAAGGTTATGCCTGCTTTCAGTTCCAATTATCAGATTTTAAATATACAATTAAGAATCGCCGGACCCATTGTAACAGTCGAATTTCAGTAGCACGGAACTCCGTACAGACACATTGTTGTTCCTCGGATCCTTACCGTTTCCTTTCAAAACAGCGCTGCTGTCCAGGCTGCCCACGTCGGCTGGAATATGACAGAAAGTTGAAACTATAAACAAAACCGCAGAAACTGCGATCACCGTCGCTACCCCACTGGTAAACTCCAACTCCAGGACACATTTCTTTGCCCGCTGAAAGCCTCCTTTCGCCAAGTTACTAAACGAGGTTTCCATTGTTAAACCGCTTGCAGCTCAGCTCTGTAGGTCAAACGTCAATCGGAACATATGCAAGAAAACTGGAAATATGCGCCTGCCATCGCGATCCCCCTAAATTACTAGCAGGAGACAGTCATAAAGAAATATATTTCAGAACATTGTGACATTAACGGCTAGAAACATCTCCAACGCGTTCGGAGCAGCCGTAGTAAAATATTAAGTACTTCCGTATTGGGGGACAACTTGAATATTGCTGCCATCTACTGGGGAAAAAACGAAACATCAGGGCATTTACTGATAAGGACATACAGTGAAACCCCGAATACTGGTTCGATTTCTTGTCTCTGTACGCGTGTGGCATTGGACAAGAGCTGATGCAGCTTGACTTACTGGGAATATGTTCAGCGTTGTGGTATTGTTATTTGTGCCCTTGAGAGGTAAAGTGGGCTATCCCACATTTTTGACCCCTGCCCCCTTTTTATTGAATATTTTCAATTGGATAAGTTGTTATCTAAGTCATACCTCTGTGATACCTATGATATATATATATATATATATATATATATATATATATATATATATATATATATTATATATATCAATTGTAGGGTATAGGCACACTGATTTTTTTTTTAAATTCAACTTTGGAGCTCATTGCCTCAAAACTATGCTTTTGTGAGATAGCCCACTTTACCTCTCATTTATTGGTTTTGTTTTATAACAGTTCTGCTGGAATGGATGTTGAGGTCCTTAATTGGCTGAAGTCAGTGATTGGTATTAAACCAAAGCCCATTTGGATCTCTGTAATGACTACCAATGAAGGCTGAGTCACAGGAAAATTATGAATAACTTTATTGCGATCGATTAGTGCTGGAGCTGCGTTACACGTGTTTTATATTTATTGACCACTTTTCTGAAACAACACATTGCGGTTTGGAAGCGACGTATGGAGAGTTTAAAAATTACACTGAGTTATTGTACTGGCAATTATTTAAATTGTCCCTGAAGCTTTTTAAAATTACTATTTATTCACTTACGGATATACAAATCATCTCTGGGGACACGCTGTTTAACCCATTTTGCTGTCATCCTCTGTCAAACGCTTTAAAGTGTTCTTTTAGTAATTTAATTTTTGTATCCTTTAAATAATACGGGGGATGTATTTTAAACCGTGTTAAATTATCCTTCAGCCACTTGATACATCAGCAAAACCACAGTACAGCATCTCGGCAAAGTCGTGTCGTAGCATCCTGTGTGACGTCGTACTTCTTCCTTCACTTAAACTGAGAGAAGCGGTACCTTACCAGTCACACATTTTGAACAGTTAATCGATTATTTGAAATATTTTATTCAGCCCGACGGACTTATTATTCCTGGCAAGTAATTGTACAAATGTGCTTGTCACTTTCACTGTACAAAACCATAGACGCCGGTCGGTTGTGACACGTGATCAGTACAAAACGGAGAACGCGGGGAATGTACCACTATAACAAAGACAAGGGGGCATCTCTGAAAGAAATATACATTTATAAATTAGACATACGCAAATGAGTACTTAGTCATTTGTGTAAAAAATGTATTTAAAATGTATTTTTAAATTATTTTTAAATAATCACACTTTTTTTTAGTTAATTGTACTTTTTGGAATTTTCGTACAATATATTTATTCAACTTTCCTTTTGGTATTTTCCAGCTGCAGGTCGGAGTTCATAAGATCTGCAGTGTGTGCTTTGTTGTGCTCTTAGTTTTATTTTTTGCAAAGTTCAGGTACTGGTTTTTATATAAAACTGAAGAATGTCTTCTGGTAAGGCCGTCGATCGATTGTGTATTTTATTATGATTTATCGGAATCTATACGAAACTTAAGCGACAGAAGTGAACTGGAAATCCGCAGTATTACTGCACTGTGTCTGCCCTGCCAGTAAAACTCCCAAATCTGAAAGCGACGAACTGGCTGGTTTCTTTAATCAGAAAGGCGAATCCGTACGGTTGTAGTGTACGTACGTATACTTTTAAACCGGTTCTCCATGCTATTCTCGCTTTTCGGCATTGTAACGCGCTAACGTGAAGCCGAAACTTGCATGTCCGCCATTTTCGTCGAAGTCATGATGCAAATCAGGCCTTTACCATATTTCTGGTTTGTGTCTTATACTGTGTATTAAACGGTTATTGTACAAGAACCGTAATTCTGGCCTGCAACTTAGGCTTAATTTTGAGTTTTATTTATAATGTACAGTTGGCTCTAAAGAGCACTTTGTCTTAAGCACGTCCTTGTGGTAGAATAAAGCTAAATGCAAATTGAGCTGATTGCTGCTGGGGATGCTCGTCCCGCGCTGCAGAGTTTACCTTCGATGTTGTGATGAACTGACGTTTTTCTCTCTCTAAGATTCCGGATATGGTCAGCCTGGGGCACATCAGCAAAGGTGAAACCGTGCTGTGATACATTCATTAACACTTTCCTTAGTTCGGCTGATGTTGTAACCTGTGATCGTATGTCAGAAGCGTCTTCTACCTGCTTTTAGGCCTCAGGAAGTCTGGCTTCCGTTCATAGTTACGAAGGATTTTTTTGTTTTGTTTTTTTTTATTTAGTTATTCGTCCTACGGCGCACCTCCCACCCAGACCTACCAACAAAATGAACAGGTGAGCATGGACGTTGATGGGTGCCGTCTTTTATTATCAGATCACTGTAGGCAGCCTCTTATTGCTGCCAAGTGGTACACGTTTAATTTTTCTCAGCGCGGTTTTTTCTCTAATACTTTTGCATATAGAGCTACAGTCAAGGAAATCATGGATCGTCATATGGCGGACAGACCTTTGCTTCGGGGTATAGTCAGCAGCAAGGTATGTGTTGGTGGCCTGCTGGTGAAGAATCTGTATAATGATTCCCAACCCTGAGATTGTACCACCGGGCCATGGATCACTGGGGGGTGTGGAGAGGGTTTGATTCATTTACAAAATAAGTTTAAGAACCACACTTTCTCTATAAACAACCCCTGCCATCTGTGCCTTTACCACATGTGAAAGACTGGAAATGGCTAAACTTTAATCTGGCCCACCAAGCAATCTGCAGCCAGTATTCACCACCACCCCTCCCCCCCACCACCACCACCACCACCACCACCCCCCCCCATATCAGAACATTTTAGGTTACTGCGTTGACTGTTTTATTGTCCTGCTCTTCTAGGGGGAAATTTTGGGCAGTCAAGTGAAAACTATTCTTCTGGTGGATATGGCCAACAACAGCGACAGGGATTTGACAGCTACTCCCAGCAGAGCAGTGACTCGTCAGGGGGGTAAGATCGGTTTTAGCCCCTTGAACTGAGCAGCTTGTGCCACAAAACTGAAATGCAGAAAAGTGTGATTTGCTTTCGAAACGATTTAACTTCTTTCAAAGGTTCAGTGCCAAACCGTCCTATGGGGATCAAGGATCCTATGGGCAACCTCAAGCAGGATATGGCAGGAGATTTGATGGTATGCCTTAAAATGAACCTTCTACTTCACATGTCTGACTTTTGCCACGTCTGTGTTTCTCTTTACGGAGTAATCGTCTGCCTCAGGTTTCTGGGCAGACGAAGGTGGTTCTGTTTTTGCCGCCTTCTAATTTTGACCAATGGATGTCTCTCCTTAGGTGATGACAGTCAGGGGGGGAGGGGCTACGGAGGCGGTGATCGGAATGATGGGTACCGAGGCAGAGGAGGATATGACCGAGATGGCAGGGGTCCACCACATGGCATGGGGTACGTTAAGCCTGTCACCCTTCTCAATGATGGTCTGGAAATTTGAAAGCAGCACATTTTCTTGAAATTGTTGTCGCTCTTTCTTTGTGCTACCCTAAAAAAGGGTAAAGCTATCATCCATCTATCTTCTACTTGTGTAATATATTTTCTCCATAGACCTGTCGTTGCTCAGTGTTGACAAATGTACCCCTTTCTGTAGCTCTTCTGGGTGGTTTTTGGTTATTGTATGGGGTGTCGTTTTCTGGGAATGTCCTGTACAACTACTCCTTTGTTTGTATTCTGGTTTTATTTCCTCATTTGATAGACGCTAAACACTTGCTTGCTGTTATTTTAGCTTTCACTGAATTCCATTTAAGAATCTTGAAGCAGCAAGTGTAGCTAAATTGCTGTTCGTATCGGACAGATCTTTCCACAGTTCTTCCCCACTGTTATGCGGTATCCTAATGTTGCCGATAAATGCTTGTCTGCACGAGTGTTTAAGCAAGTAGTTTCACCAAGTAATCATTTTGGTTGTTGGTTTCATAACATGGCTATTTAGTGTTGTGGACCTCCGTATTCATTAATACTCATTCAGTAATTTGGAGTGGATCTGGGATAAAATCTCAATCTACGGTCATTTTTTTCCAGTGTTGGGGTGGGGGGGGGGGGAAGTGAAATCTGTTGCACTTCCTTGTAGCTATGAGGTCCAAGTTTGGGAAAAAATGCAAACATCAGACCATTGTTGTGCATTTCTTTAGTCATGGAATGTTGGGTGTAAACAAACGATGTGAATTAATATAGCAGTTATTTTTCTGTGATGGTTATAACTTTTTGTAAGCTGTTGCTTAATTGATTCTTGAACAGTTTGCCCGTCTCCAGTGCTTCACTCAACGTGACGGCCTGCCCTGCACTGCACACAGCCTAACTGCACGGGAACCAGTACCGCTCAGTTATCCTTACCAGTAAAGTAATAGGTGTCAGTTACCGCTAATATTACTAGGTCGCCAGGACATAGACTGACGCGTAGATTTGCTCTCATTCCTACACGACAATGCTAAAATAGGGGTTTCAGTGTGTGTGAGTATAAGATATGAAAGCGTAGTATTGTTGCGTCCACCTGACTAAACGTCTGCTCTCTTAGCTTTATAATGGCATCTGCAGAATGACAGTGTAATATAGCCTATCGGTCCCATTAACAAACTGATTTCGCATTGAGTGTCCGGAGGGTGGGGGCAGGAATCTGGCTTCCCAGGTGGATCAGTGAGGCGGTGGATTAGATGATTTGTTGGGTGGGTACCTTTTTTTTATTGCCACGTCAGCAAATATTTTGGCATGGTGACCTGCCGTGGAGAAATGTCATCTGCAGAATCACTGTAGTACTCACTCTTGCATGATCCGTTAATGGTCCTGGGAACACAATGGTTTTCCTTCTTTGGGAAACTTCGAAACATACCTGCCCTCAGCCAAATGATTATTGCAACGTGTTTGTCAAACTCCCAAACCACAAAACAGTGTCTTGCCATGTTGGTGCACACTGGTTCTAACATGAAGCAGGAGTTCTTGCTTGGCCAGATAACTTGTCACATTTTAAAGTAGTCTGTGCAAATGTAAGTCAATGAAGATGAAATCTGTGTAGACTGATGTGAAATCTGACAAGTTATCCAGTAAAGCGAGTAATTCTACTTTGTGATGCAGGATCCACGACTGTCCTGGAGTTTGATTTTGTTTCATTCCGGGTTCTGTTGTAAGTCTTCTTGTAAATCTCATGCAGTTTAGGTGTGGATGCAGGTCTGAAGTCTGTTTTGGAGGTAGTGGAATATACCCTGGAGAAAACAAGGAGGGTAATGTTTGATAGGTGTTGAGTCAGTAACGGGCTGTTGTGTCCTCAGGGAAATGTAATCTGATGATTGCTGAAGGATGGTGCGGTGTGTGTGATGTCCGGCCTTGTGAATGTAAAAGGGGCGTCTTCCTGCATTTGCGTTCCTGGGTGTTTCCTGGGTTTTGTGCATCTCGGAACTGAGCGTCATATCTGAAGTTGTAGACCACATCGGTGCACCCCTGAGTATTTTATGAGATATATCACTGGTTTGTATAGCTTTTATTTTTCTTCAGGGTGACAATACCAATATGCAAATTACTGGTTGCAAAGTTGTTCTTGCCCTCTGAGGCTCCATGGTGCTGGGTCTGCTATATTTTGATCCGATATTGTTTTATCCATGTACCACTTGGCTCACAGACATCTTCTGGTGACAGTCCTCTAGGCTTTGTCAGAGCTGGAACTTCCTTCCCCTGCTGATGTTTTTTTTTATTTTTTATTTTTATATATATATAAAAAACATAAGCTGCATTGGGTGGTCGTAGTGTCCTGTCCTACAGTGTGGAATACATAGGAATCTCCAAACTGAAACTAAATCTCTGCTTTGCAATATTTCGAGATGCTCTTTGTCTGAGGAATTATGGTGTTGTTACTTTTATTTTACCTTATGAAATGTAACTTTCCCCACTGTCATTTGACGCATTTGCCGTCTGCCGGGTCTGTTAGCTTTAACTTCAGACTGACTTTATTGTACTTGCTTGGAATGCCACCTTAAAATGATCCACTAGCAGCAGAGTTCACCGGATCACTGCCAGGTGCCGGTGTGTGGTTTTCCTCGGGCCTGTGGTGTTCCATAAGGCCAGTCATTGCAATTGAGGTGTAAGAGCTGCTCACTCATCAGGGAAGGACTCGATCGATGGCCCATTATGACGAACCTTTTTTTTTTTTTTCCTCTCCTGCAGAGGTGGTGACCGAGGTGGCTTCAAAAGTTACAGTGGTAAGTGTTGAGTGTCAGGACTTTTGCGGTGGATTCGCCTGAAAGACCAAACCAAAAAGGTTGTAGTTATTTTATCCTGCGTTAACCTGTTTGTGGGATGCCCCTGATGGGGCCTTTGTTTTGGTCTGTCCACCCTTTGTCACCAAGTCGATTCCCTGTTGTTGCATGATAAGAGGACAGCTGGTTTATTCTATGGAAGGGGTTCATGTGTGCTGCAAAAGGCTGATGTAGCATAGGTGGGGGGTAGCAATTTATGGTCATTTCAAAGAGCGCTAGATTCTGCAGCCAAAGTGATGGCCATCACTTCCCGGGTCTTTTACGTCGGTCAAGTCAGTTTATATGGCTGATTTGTCTGTCTGTGTTCTTGTAGGCCCAAGGGATGATGGACCTAGACATGACTCAGGTGAGTAGCATGCCAATGTGAAATCGGCCAAACCGCTCGGCTGTCTGCCATTGGCCTTTTCCAGTATCGATGAGTGCTGTGCTTTGCAGGTGGCGATCAGGACAACTCCGATAACAACACGATCTTTGTCCAAGGACTCGGGGAAGACGTTTCCACTCATGAAGTTGCAGATTACTTTAAACAGATAGGCATCATTAAGGTGAGAGAGCCTGGGGGCCCTAGTGCTGTATCCACCTCCCCGGAATGGCATGATATGGAATTAATTTAGTTTGGAGGGTGTTTGTGACCGTATTGAATAAATGAATATGCCATTTTAAATGATTCATTTAACCACTTAAATGATTGTAATCGAAAAGGTCTATTTAAATTTTTACATTATTTGAATGACATTTATTTGTTGAATATTGTCACAAAAGTCATAGGTTGTTCATGCCAATTAATAAAAGCAGGTTTCCTTTCTACCTGTTGCAGTTGAATAAGAAGACCGGCATGCCCATGATTAACTTGTACACTGACAAAGCTACGGGGCGACCAAAGGGTGAAGCTACGGTTTCCTTTGATGACCCTCCGTCAGCCAAAGCTGCCATTGACTGGTTTGACGGTAAGTCTGTTTCGGGCTCCTCTGTAATGCCTCATTGCAGGTTCCTCTTTACAAAGAAATTGGATTGTTTTCTAGGAAAGGAATTCAATGGGAGACCCATCAAGGTGTCCTTTGCGACGAGGAGAGCAGAGTTTATGCAGAGAGGTGGCCGAGGACGTGGAGGTACTTTTTTTTTTTTACCTGGGTTTTACTTCATTTTCAGACGATACTTGGACTTGTGCAGTATTAAATTGTGCTATTCGTTCTTGCGTGGCTGGTAAGAACCTGTGGAACTTGAGTGTTTCATGCGTTTTAGTGTTTTAACAGGGTGAGAATCGTGTTGTATGGTGACCATGTATCAAACGGACCTCGTTTCCCAGGGTACCGGGGTGGCCGTGGAGGAGGATTTGGTGGCCCATCGTTTGACATGAGAGGGGGAGACTGGCCCTGTCCCAACAGGTAAGGCCGACCTTTTGACCTTGTCATGTCTGACCAGACAATGGTGTAAAGCAGTGTAGAATTTTAATGCATTTCCCCATTACTTCCGAAACTGGAGTTTTTTTTTTTCCCCCAACTTTGTGGGAATGGCTTGGTCCATTTTTGCCAGAATAGTTGATTAGATTTGGATGGGTGTTTTAAAACCTAATTTGTGCTCTTCAGTTCTTGTGGGAACATGAACTTTGCCAGAAGAACAGAGTGCAACAAGTGCGGAGCACCGAAACCTGGAGATTCATTTGGAGGTACAGCCTCGAATTTCGACTTCAGTCCTCTGGCACCAATCGTCAGGCAAATGGTCGGTGGCGTTCACGCTCCGCTTTCGTTTATGTAAAGATCGTGGCGGACGAGGAGGATTCGGCGGGGACAGAGGAGGCTTTCGGGGTCGCGGCGGCTTCCGCGGCAGCGACCGCGGCGGCGACCGTGGCGGCGACCGTGGCGGATATGGAGGCTTCAAGATGGGCGGGAGGTGAGTGACGCAACCGTCATTCTGCTGAAAGTCCATGGTGTTTAAAAATGCGAAGGTCCAGGCTTGTCGGAGCTTCAGCTTGCTATTCATCTCAAGGACCACCTTGTACGATTTAAGGCTTGGTCCTTCATTTCATTTAGACCGATTTTTGGAGTGTCAGATGAAATCTGCATAAAATTGCACGACATTAAACTGGATTAACTCCTACATCAGTATTAAGACCTAATCCTCCTCTGAGGTTTAGCCACAAGAGGGCAGTCCTTCATGTCTCAGGTCACTGAACTTCTCACTACTGGTAGTTTTTAAGCTCCTGCCAAAGCCAGTTCAATGCATTGTGACTGCGAGCAGATTGTACAGATGTACTGCTGTACCTGATAAAGCTACAGCCGTCTCTCCCCATCATAACAGGGGCGAACACAGAGAAGAGCGACGTGACAGACCTTACTGAAGATGCCTTGAGGAGTCATTCCGGCCTGGAAATCGATTGCGGGGGGGGCTGGGGGGGGGAGGGTGGTGGCCATGTTTCCTTTCACTTGGCTTATTTTTGTCCATGTACCACAGATTTGCTCCTAACCTGTTCCATGCTGAGATCTTCCCATTCCGCTGCTCTCTCTCCCAGTATGGAGTAGTGCTGGTCAAGATTTCCTATCCCTTCTCATAGCTGAGAGCATGGAACGCAATGTTAAATTGTAAGATATTGCATTTCCAAATGACATTGTTTTTTAAGATGAATAAAATGTTTTACTTCTGAAAGTCTATTTTTTTTTTTTTTTTTTGTGTAATAAGGCTCTTGTCTGATATTTCAATTTGACAACTATCCGCTTTGGTGTGTGTAAAAATAGCGGTGTTCGCTAGCATCCAGTACAAAATGTGCTGGGCACTCAATGGATTTGAATGGAACGCTATGTCCTCTGTCTCCTATGGTGAGCCCATTTAATTTCGTCTTTTCTTTTAACCACACAATGTTATTTCCGGCCATATTACTATCGGTTTGTAAAACCGTTATTACCAGCGCTAATGCAATTGTAACGACATGCGCTCACCCCCGCCTGAGGTGGGCGGTTCCGCTCCAAGAGCAAAGTACGTGACTCTCCCTGCCCATAGGCTACGGATAGCTATAATAACATATCCGGCATGGGAAGGACAAGAATGTAGGCAAGGGAATGAGGGAATCGCCTATTAGGTAAATAAAACCATGGCACCAAGTTCCTAAAGTGCAAGACTACAAAATGTGTGTTGGATTGCGTTAGCTGTCAGGAGTCCAGGATGAGTGTTAATGTCATATCACCACGAAGTATATCTGGGAGGCTGCTTCATCATTTGCTGCTGCTGCTGGTGCTGCTGCTCGCGAAGGGGACCGCAGTCTCGCGGGTGGCGGAGTTTCCGCGCGCTGACACTGCGCAGGTAATGGGGCATGTCGGTGTGACTGCGTGCGTTACTGCAACACCAAACAAATAAAGCAGAAACGGGAGCATAGGATCCTGCGTTAGTATTCTAGGTAAAAGCTGCTTAAGTGCGAAAGCTGCACGACACGTGTATAATTGTCATTTGATACTGTCAGGGCAGTATTTTTTAGTTTTACATTTTTTGTTTTATGTTTGCGTGGTTCTTACGTTTCCATTAACTCTTTAACAAAGTATATATCCGCAGGCATTTTAATAACTTACAAGTGGTGTACCTAAAACCAATAAAACTGTAAATTGTAGCCAGTGCAGAAAGAAATATCAACTTTTGAAGTGAATAGACTGAAAGGCAAAGCAATTTTTTGCTAATTTATCTGATTTGATTGAAATGATCTGAAATAATTTTTGGGTGGTGGGCCTATCAATTAAGGTTATATCACCCACAGGTGTCGACTAGAGTTACATTCCAATATACACACATCGAAGTAGGTTCGGGTTTTTAGGCAATGAGTATAACAGGATGTTTTAACATCGGCACTAGCGCTTGTCAGCCTCCAGCACTGAATGGCACTTGTCATTTAGGCAGAAAGGATTTGATCCATAAACACTGGCTGACAGAGACCCGAATCCGCCGGCTCTTGTGGACATCATCCAGCGCCAGGCGGGGGTAGAATTATGGCTAACCGCGACATAGCGGCTCTTCAGATGCGGTCCTGTGGCGCTGGGAGTTGCGGGTCATTTGAGAAGCACTGTTTTCTTTCTCAGCTCTGGCTGACAAGGCATGTGTAAGCTGTAAGCGAATATCTACTTCTATCCCTCACGCGTACACGACCGAAATACCGGGGATATAAAAAAGAGAGAAAAAATCCGGCGTGCCTTTAATTTCGGCTTCCCTATTTTTGCACATCAGCCGCATTTAGCTTCTCACTGTCAGTTATCACTTTTTCCAAGAGTTAGTTCCCCTCTAAAGGTTATTTTTTGCTGATTTACTCTTCTGGATGTCAGAGACAGAACAGAGCTTATTATGGTATGACACGGGCCTCTCACAGTGACACTAAGATTACAGCCCCCCCCCCGCCCCCTCCCATTGTTACTGGAATGTTGTCATATAACGGCAACATGTCAAGAGTTGCTCCATAGTTTTGATCACCTTCTCTGTGGATTAAATGTGCCGAAAGGCGCTTCATTCTCGCAGGCTCTCCGCAGCATACCAAGCTGAAAGCGTGTGAAAGGGTTTTCATGCAGGGCTGAAAATCGCTGCAGGGCTAAATCCGAATGAAGGAGCCATTAATTGTCATGTTCCCGTCAAACTTCTCTCAGCACGTGAAATGCTTGAAGAGGCAAGTTCTCAACAAATTTTGTGCCTTCTTCACATTTTTACCAACAAGTGTTGTCTTGATGTTTCTGTGAAACACTCTCGTTTGTTGTGGAAAATCGGTTTCCTAGGGGAAAAACCGTAATCATGTCAATTTCAGATCCTGACTTGGATGCTTATTGAATATTTGATCGCTATTATCAAAGAGCAAACATAAAAACAATAGCTTTTACTGGGCAATCGTGTGTTTTAAACGCTAATAGAGGAAATTAAAAAAGAAAAAATAAGCCACATGTAAATACTTCTCTATTGCTTGGAACTCAGTTTGATAAACAAAAGTATGATAAAATCGTCCAATCCATCCATCCATCTGCAGACACCTCTTTTGGTGAAGGTCACGGTTTCTCATGTAGCAGTTAAAACTTATTATATTTACTGCATTTCAAATGAAATACATTTCTGTTGGTTTATTTTGGCATTGTAGACTTGCACACCTCAGTTGTCGATCTAATTCCTGCCTTAAGCTCTCAGTGTGCTGGGCTTGGATGTTTGCATGTGTTTTCTGCCACAGTTAATAGACAGTTGGATTTGTGTATTTGTGTATATGTGTGTATGTGTGTGTGTTTGCAGGCATGGCCTGCGTGCAGGATTCCTGATGACGGGCATCCTGTCCAGGATGTGCCCTTTGTAAATAACTATCTTCGATCTTGGCCGTGTTTGTGTGTAGATGCCTTTTTCCCAGGCCTGCCGCATCGACGTCCTGCTGTCAGGGGACCGTTTTCTTATGGGTGGGTCTGGGAGAAGAGAGGCCTCGGCCCAGCTGTAAAAGTCAGTTCTGAAGAGCCGAAACCGCGGGCTGGTCCGCTATGTGAAGAGCGTGGGGATGAACTACGGGGCGTCATAAACAAATTGGAGGAGGTTTGCAACTATAGAGTAACATGCCCCCAGTATGGAATACTGCTTGAGGTTCTCGGCTCCATCTGTACCGTTATCCCTACAGGGCAGCCTCCATGTTGATTGGTGTTTATGCCATGTTTGATTCTCCCAACAAACATATGGGAAGAGTCAGAAGGCTCCTTTTATGCAGTGCCAAGGCTTTTAACTCCGTACCATTCACCAGATGTTCTAGCTGTCAGCATTGCTGCAGCCCAAGTGATCCTCTGGTTTCTATTATAAAGCACACACTTTGCTATTCATGGCCTCATAGTATGATTTTGGCTTGACCTCGTCTAATGACCTTGGAGAGAACCGACATCATTGCTTATCAATAGACCGTGACGGCAAAATGTTTCATGAGTGGCACTGAGCAGCTAATGGTATTTAGAGTAGCAATACCAACTATAAGAAGGGCTAATGCTAGTCGATGGGGTTAGATGCTTTAATGCTTTTGCAAAATCCAAAGTGATAAATGTGTCTCATCGATGCAGGATTTCCTGGAGAAATACGGGTATCTACGTCAGGAAGAACACAAGCACAGTTCAGCTGAGCTCGATTCAGCTCTCAGGTAATCAAGTAAAGTCAAATAAAGCTTTATTGCCATTTCAGCTGTGTGCAAAACATAGTTAAACCAAATAGCGTTCCTCCAGAACCCACAGTGCCGCATTCACGACAGGACAGACATTACAGTGGTACACACAGCGTTTGGGATCATATCCAAGTGCAACCACATCCAGCTGTAGAAAGGTTTGTACTTTTCCAGTAACACATGTATAGCTGAAGCTTATACTTGTTGATGTCAGATTTGGGCTTAAATGAAAGTTTGTTGCGTTTCAGTCACAGCGAGAAAAACAAGCGCATGTAGCCCGATTGCTGCTTGCAGGATTATGTAAGTCTTGCAGAACCTGCAGCCATGTAGGGGCAGCACTACCTACAATTGGCGTTACTCAAGCAGAACGTTCCAGCCCATGACCCAACGAATCACTTACCTATGCTTAATTTCAATATGACATGCTCTTGACAAAGAAAATATTTTAAGACTGTATCTCTCGATATGGCCAGTGAGCGTTAATGTTTAAAACCAAAGAACAACTACTTCCATGATCTGATTATTTACATGATCTGATTATTTTCTGAGTTAGCAAGTGCATCTGACTTGACTGAAAGTGTACATTTTGCCCTGGTTTTATTGATAACTGGAAGTTTACATAAAATATATGCATTGTTGCATTATAATGTTAAATAGTCCCCCGTCAATGCAAACCTTTGAGCGGGGGTTCTCAGAGGGGCAGGAATGCTCTGAGAGATGCAGGGGGCTCAGCACTTAAAAAGGGCCCATGAATGTGTAAAATTATATGTGATATTGGGTGAGGGACCAAAGGTGACGTTCTGTCAGGGAGCCTAGAATTTTTAGGTACACTCTTGCCTCTGTCTGAAGTGGTTTACCATTGACTGCATCCTTGCTTTACAGATATATAGTTATATGCCCAGATGCTGAAGAACTTCACTTCCTGTCACCGGCAAGAGGAAGGGGCCATAAAACCAGTTGTCATTGAGGGTTATCAGTCCAAGAATGTTTATGAACAGCTGTGCAGTTTAGACAGATGATGCATAAATGAAAAAAATTTCCAATGCAATTGATTCCTTCGCATATTATAGATTACTGTTTCCCAATCCAGTCCTCCCCAGACAGTCCATGTTTTTGCTCCCTCCCAGCTCCCAGTAGAGGGAGTAAAAATGTGGACCGTCCGGCAGGGAGCTGTGAAGGAGCAAGAATGTGAACTGGCTGTGTGCCCCTGAGGACCGGATTGTGAAACGTTGTCATCGATTATAAATTGAGGTACAAACTAGTTATCTGACATGATCTGCTACCCCTTAGGGAGTTTCAGTGGCTGTCCCAGCTTCCGGTCACAGGCCAGCTGGACAGTGTCACCCTGCAGCAGATGGGAGCCCCCAGGTGTGGCGTGAGGGATGGGCGGAGCCACCGGGCCTGGTCGCACAGAATTAACGGTCTCCTAAAAGGCGAGGTGGCCACAACTAGTGGGCACCGGAGAATGAAGCGCTACGCCCGGACAGGTCAGTGCACAAGACTCACAAAGCCACAAGCTTTTCCTTTTCGAAATTCCAGGCTTTGGGAAGATGGAACAAAGGATACATCTGACATTTTTTCCCTAATTTTATCTAATTTTTAAAAATTAAATTCTGTGACCGTCGTATACACTAATGACGAAAATTGTGGAAACAATTCCAGTTTTTAGAGTTTGCAGAACTTTATTCAACTGTTGTTCCGGTTACTCTTTAATCATTCAATGTATGATATTTGTAACATTTTTTGATTGTTCGTAAACTTTACCACCAGTATTCTTGTAGTCATTCTTAAAGTGTAATGTCTAGTGAAAATGCACGATTTTGGCCACTGGTGTATGTGCTTAACACTTCAGTAACTGCCAGCAAATGAACAGCAGCTGATTCGCATCTTTATGATTTGTTTCCTTATCAATCCACTATCTTTTACGAATTGTCAGTCATACAGTATTATGCAGGGAAGCATAATGGTTTGAAGAAGCCGGGAAACTGTTCATAGTCTCTTTCCCCGGACATGGAGCTTGAGGTCACATGCATGTCTAACAACACAAAAGGTACCTCTCCTTTTAACTGCTGTAAGAAATGCCGGTAACACTTTACTTAAAGCAGTCATTATGATGCATTATAGATGCCTTCGTAATGCATTATAACGGTCAGTATAAGCCATTATAATGCATTATGAAGGTATTTATAGTGCATTATAGATGAGAGCTTCATAGAGCATTCATAATGCATAATGAATATGGCTATAATCTGTTTTGATAAATAGTTGTAGCCATGTGCATAATACTTTGAGTGCATTGTATTCCATTATGAAGGAATCCCTTTGTGTTAACGTAAAAATCTACACGAAACTGAACTAATCCTTGCAGAAAAGCAGTTAAATTAATTTTTACAAATCCATATTTGATGTATTCCTTAATCCCTTAATAACTGAAATACTCACTGCATAAAGTGTTTTCCTGACTGACACATGGGCTTTCAGGAGGTTAAATATCTTGCAACTTATTTCCGGTCATTTAACAATGTACATTTATTTGTAGCACTGTATCAATGTAGTGGTGGTCTATGTAGGTTAGATAGATATTGCTTTCTTTTACTGCTCAAAAAATGTATCTGCTTTCAGTATCTGTTCTGCATCTGTCACCATCTGTGCAGGAATAAGGTGAGAGCATATTTATAGATGCATTGCAATTCCCAAAAAGTACTTTTCTCATCCCGCTGTCCATCACCACTGGGCATTGTGCCTGGATTTGTAAAGAAACCCGCAAAGGCTCTGTTGAAACCTACTGTACTGACTGCAGAATTGGCTAAGGCGTAATTAAGACACGTGACAGCTTGCTCAGAGACCTTCCCAGTGGAACTGTGCAGACCTGCCCTCAGTGGCTCAGGAATGCTGTCTGAGCCGATTCTCTGGGGTCTGTCCCAGGGCTGAAAATGACCTGCTGAGCTCGGTCTGGCCATGTGAACTTCACACCACTCGTAGTTAGCAGGTCACCGAGGCAGAGCATGGCCACTATTAAAAACAATATTGTAACAAGTTTCTGAATTAGTCAGAATATTTTAATATATATTGCAAAGACTATTGGCCAAAGTGTCTCCCAATGACCCTGCATTTTAACCACCAAGCTTGCTGCCACCTGTGTATATGTTGGTGTGTCTCATGGAGACCACTGGAAAAGAGAATTTCCCCATAGGATGAATAAAGTATCTCTATTCTATTCTATTCTATTCTATTCTATTGTGTTATGTTGTTCTGTTCTATTCTATTCTATTCTATTCTATTCTATTCTATTCTATTCTATTCTATTCTATTGTGTTATGTTGTTCTGTTCTATTCTATTCTATTCTATTCTATTCTATTCTATTCTATTCTATTCTATTGTGTTATGTTGTTCTGTTCTGTTCTATTCTATTCTATTCTATTGAGTTCTGCTCTGTTCTAAATATAGTCAATTTCTAATGCTTTGTATACAAAATATTCTTCTCAACTCTTTGTTGTATTGTTGCTGTATGGTGGTGACTATACATTCTACATCTACTGGAAGCGTTCATTCATGCTTCAGGAATGTAGCCATTAAGACGATTACCCAACCACTTGCGAATACCAAACAGCTGCAGTCGGGGCTGTTGGTGTTTATCTGAAATATCTCAAAAATCTGAGGGGCTGCTGATTGCAGGGGACCCCATGTTACTACAGTGAGGTCAATTACCAGGCTCTGGTTTCATCAAGCCAACTGGGACAGGCGTGAAGGATGTTGTTTCCATTTTTGGGGGGGGGAGCAAAAGATTGCTCCGATTTGAATGGGGTCCAAGGGAAAATTTGCTGTAGTCAGAATTAATCGTAATTTCTTATTCTAATGTATTCAGATGACCAGAGAATGCATTAACAATCATACAAGTGTGTCTTATATTTGGTCAGTCTGGCCATAACCCAAAGCCCCACATTCCAAATCCAGTATGAAAAAAAGTAGTGAGGTCTACATACCAATGTAGGCTTTTGCATTGTCCTTTTTCAACAAACGTGGCTTTATTTAACATAAGTATCCTTCTGTTTAGCCTGACTGTGACTGGAGGCAAGTTTGATACCACTGACATGTGACTGCGCCCAATTTAAGCAGACGATTCTGGGAGGTCACTATGTGCATAACACTCCGATCATTCCTATAAACAGTGTTCAGTTTGAATTTCAACAGATAGGTAATTAACGTTATCTGGAAATGTATTAAACATATAATTGTTTAGAAATCATTTAGATGTCGATCCTTTGTTTTTGAATGAAAAAGGCTTGTCCTGTATTTAATTGTTATCTTTTATCTAAGACTAAACGAAGAAATTATATATACAAAAATGATATAACTCTGAGAGGCTTTTCCTTAGGGAATTTTCAATTATATGTAGAAATTACTTTATATGTAGACAAAGAGCTAAAGCCCCAAATTTACCTGACGTGTTCTCTTTTCTGAAGTGGCCAGTAATCTCGATCTAGGAATGTAAAGCACTTCCTCGTGTTTGTCTCCCATTCTAAACTGTGGCTGTAATGACTTCCATAAGGGAAGTCGGGGAATATCTTCGGTGCCCAACATCCTGGCCCCTGTGGCTGTATCTTCGAGGCCTGCTTTAATCTGCCACTACGATCACCTCCCTCTTAAACATGAGGTGCGCCGCTCCGCCGCGGAGACCTGAGAACTCGGCCTGCGTCGGCTGCGGTAATGACCACATGTCCAGCCGAGACCCTTTTGTCTTAATTATCAGTGCGGCTGCGCATCGGCCCAGGGCTGCAGGCGACCCTCGTGCTCCTGACAGAGAGGGTGAGTCAGCGAGTTCTGCTGTACGGAGGCCGCTGACACCACTGTAATGTGTTTGCACCGTTCGGGCACTCGGCCGCAGTATTTCTTTGCCCTCTAGTGGCCGCTAGTGAGCGCTCTCGTGGCTTCGCTAAAGCCCCTTGCCATGATATGATTCTGCCGCTTTGTCCAGTTGGCTGTCTGGCCTTCGTCGGATGATGGATCTCTTCCCCATATCTGGTGCTCTTTTGATAGCTCCTTACGGCAGCATTTGCTGCGACCCGTTTCTGAATGAAGGGCCTGCCTCTGAGCTGGGAGATTCAGAGTCACATGACTAACACATGCTTTGTGGTGCCCGATAAGCTTGAAAGTATCCAGAAGGCCTGAAACCGAAGACGGTTTATAAGCCACTCGATGTGTATGGTCTCCATACAATGCTGTACATCAGTGTAGAGTTTAATAAAGTGCAGTTCTAGGAAATGCTTTCATCTGACGTGATTTACTTATTTTTTTAACTAAAGCGATGGAGCTTAGGGTTTACCCATCTATAAAGCCAGATGTAGTTATTTTAGCTAAGTACTGTACATAGCTCAAGGCAGCAACAACAGATTGCCTCTTGGGATCCAAGCCTGCGACTTAACCAGAAAGTAATACTACATTTATTCTGCTAATTTCCAGACAACATCCCAAGGATCCAAATGAAACTGTGTAGTACTGCGTTTTCCAAAAGAAAGTACCCTTTGCCATTACCAGCAGGAAATGTTTCCGTTCCAGCTTTTACTGGAAGCCTGCGGAGGCTTCTGCAGATTATCAGTATTTCTGCAGTATTATCCCATTTTATACTGGTCTTCTGCAAACGGATGTGTGTAGTTTATTTTAAAAAAAAAACATCCCTGCATTGTAATATTTACATTTCCACACCTGCATCTTTCTAGGGTTGTAATGTTTAGTTTCTCATGGATACTTGGTGCTGTGAGGCAGCTGATTGGTGGAAAGTCCACTGATAGTCGCATGAAAGTGATCACATGGTTGTCCTTCCTGTGTACTGGGCTTCCCTACAGGGGACAGGTGGCACAAGCGTCACCTGACCTACCGCATTGTGAATGGGCCTCGGCACCTCTCCACCGGCCAGGTGCGGCTGGCTGTGCGTGCCGCCTTCCAGTTGTGGAGCAACGTCTCAGCCCTGGCCTTCCGGGAGGTGGCCGAGGGGCCGGCTGATATCCGCCTGGCCTTCTTCGAGGGCGAGCACGATGACGGCACAGGGAACGCGTTCGACGGCCCAGGTGGGGGATCGTGGTCGAGCATCTCCCTGCTGCTCTGCAGGTACACAAACACTGCACAGATGCCGTGTGACTCAAAAGCATTGCCGGTGGACTGCAAGAGCCCCTGTGTGGGAAAATATGACTAAGTCAGTGTTTCCCAATCCAGTCCTTGGGGACGGTCCACGTTTTTTCCCAACAAAAATGTGGACTGTCGGGTAGGGAACTGGGAGTGATCAAAAACGTGGACCGACTGTGGGTCCCCAAGGATCGGATTGGGAAACATTGGAGTAAATGAAAAATACCGAGGAGCAATTGACTGCTTAATGAGTAACAAAAATTGCGATTTGCTCAAAAGTCTCTTTATAGTTAAAAAAGTACGACTGCTATTTTACAATGTAAAATACATGTGCTAATGCAAGTTGTATATCAAAACTCCTGATAAGTACTGGGTCGGGCCAGACTCTGTTGTAGGCTAAACTCTTCATACTGTTACTTTTCAATGGATTATGCTTTTGAGAGCAAAAAAAAAGGATGTGATCAAATGTATCCTGGAATTTCTTCAAATTGCTTTTTCAGTAAATGCTATTTTAAGGCTTTCAGGAGAATACGCAAAGTGCATGTGGTCAGATCAGTGTATTGAATATATCTCCATACTACCAGCTTGGTTAGGGTTTGCTAGATTTTTCTCTTTGTACTGGCAAAATACCAACTCACGCACTTCAGAAGTCTGTTTTATTCTTGTAAGTTTATGAATCAGGGGCTACAAAAAACTGTACATATGGTTTTGTTGCACGAATAAAAGTCCAGAATAAAAAATGTATGGGTCCGATGGGGTTGTAAAATATTCCATCTTTCTGATTCATGTAATGATCAGTGTTCCAGGTTCCATATGATTGTGCAAGAAAAACCAAGAACTGTTCATGAATTGATACCGTACATGTCAGGCAGGTCATTACCTGACAGAATGCATCAAGTTGGCTTATCATGCCCGCAATGTTGCATGTTCACTCACAGGGGGCGCTCTCGCACATGCGTTCTTCCCCTGCCGGGGAGAGGCACACTTCGACATGGCCGAGCGCTGGACGCTGCACAGCCGCAAGGGGCACAACCTGTTCATGGTGGTCGCGCACGAGATCGGCCACACGCTGGGGCTGGAGCACTCGCCACTGCGCCGGGCGTTGATGTCACCATACTACAGGAAGCTGGGAAAGGCGCTGGTGCTCAGCTGGGATGACATCATCGCTGTGCAGCAGCTCTACGGTGAGCCGGACTGCCGCTATAGTCAAGTAGCTGCAGTGGAGGTTGCGCTATGTTAATGTGTCGGTGCACAGTAATAATACATTGGTGATGGACAAAATAGTGCATCATGCTCTGTTTGTTGACCCCACTAAATGGTGCCCTGTGTTTATAAAAATGGCACAAAACAAACCAAGAGCACCATCTAGTGGGTTCAAAAAGTACAGCAAATGGTTCATGAAGCATCATTTCGTCCATCACTATAATACACCCACGTCATCTGACAGTCGAAACAGTGACTGCTTTTCCAGTACAGGGTGAGTCTGCAGCCAATCCAAGAAGGCACATCCACTACAGGCCACACCCACTAGCACAGCTGTGCATTATGGGGAATTTACACCAGTTTGCCTAACCGCATGTCTTTGGACTGCAGAAGTAAACCAGAGTACCCATAAGCATAGGTAATAAATTATTATGACACACTGATGTGACTAACATGAGCCACGTTTTGAAATATAACTTTATAATGTAATTAAATTTTATTGAATTTAATACATTCAAATAGCATTTTCATCTGACCAGTAGGGGGTGCAGTTGCACTCACTGCACCCTCAGACTATGCCCATAAACACAGAGAATAGAAAGAACCATCCTGGATGTGTGAATAGGGGCTTATTATTGCATAAGCTATCCTACACTAAGCGTAAGGCCCCGACAAAACTCAGCCCCACCTCTCCTCGGGAAAAATGGTACGGTCACCGGAGTGTCCTTGCTGATGTCAACCTAGGGGGATAAATTAATCCACAGATAAGTGAATCCCCCCGCCCCGCCTGTGAAGCTACACTACTAACCCACTGAGCGCCCACACCACACCTATTTTTGTATGATGTAATTTGGGAAACACTGACATGGAAAGAGGCTCCATCTCCCTGTGAAACCTTATCCATGTATGACACCTTCCCATTTCACACCTGGAAGTGATTTTATTAAGCTACACCATAAAACCATTCACACACACCTTTGTAAACCATGCATAGTTTTACTTAAAGTTTTATTGGTCAAATTTTCCACTCAAAAGGAACAGTGCAATTTAATGAGCATTCCCAATCGAATAATATTCCTTTTACGTGATATTAAGTGGGTCCTTTTATCATGGACCTTTATTAAGATGTATCTTTTCTTGTGTTTATCAAGGAAAGGATGTTAATCTGGATTTCATCTAATCACCAGTAAGCTAAAATATAATCCAGGTCAATTTTCTATTCATCTCAATTCATTCATAGCCCAGGAACAAATGAAAATTCAAAGCTTTATGACTTCTAAATGTGCATACCTGTTGCACCATTGCGAAGTCAAACCACCGTAAAGTGAGAAGCATCTGTATTTTACTTCCTTCATGTCAACATCAACTCTAGGAGATGTTTCATGTGCCCCCAGACATGGTGTGAGATAACGCTGTTTGCTGCACCTACCGCCGTCTCTTCTTGGGTGGGACGATCGGGTTGTGCTGCTGTTTTTCACCGGGGGCTGTTTACACAGGAATGTTGGCTGGGGGTTTAACCCAGTATCACATGCTTCACACCTGCGAAATACCATAGAAATGGGTTTTGTAGAAAGAATAATTGCCGATTTACCCAGGCGACGGTAAACGGTCAGAGGCTTCAGAGGCAGACAGGAGCGACCCTGAAGAGAAACACACATTTCTTGATACAAGATTTCTAGTTTGAGTTTTGTTTAATTTTTCATAGTCAGACGATTTTGTGGTTGAAGAAAAGAAATTTGCACAAAGAGGACTGATTGTATAATCTTAGTTAAGTTTCACCAAAAGCAGAGGATATCAGGATTAAAGTATTACAGCCTGTAATGATCACTTTTTTACAAACATATTGTGTTCTTTATGTTCTTTGAATATGAGACCCCATCTAGTGTACTTGTAAACAGCTACACCTTAGTGCAAATTAATTAAAACGCTTGTATATGCAGACAGATTTACCACAGTTAAGATGGACGTCAGATATGGGCACAGTGCCTGCTCTATTCATCCACTCAGCTCTAACCCCACCCGAGCAGGCCTGCCAGTCTGTGGGCACAGCGCCTCCCCTGTTCATCCACTCAGCCCTAACCCCACCCGAGCAGGCCTGCCAGTCTATGGGCACAGTGCCTGCTCTATCCATCCACCCAGCTCTAACCCCACCCGAGCAGGCCTGCCAGTCTATGGGCACAGTGCCTCCTCTGTACATCCACCCAGCTCTAACCCCACCCGAGCAGGCCTGCCAGTCTATGGGCACAGTGCCTCCTCTGTACATCCACCCAGCTCTAACCCCACCTGAGCAGGCCTGCCAGTCTATGGGCACAGTGCCTCCTCTGTACATCCACCCAGCTCTAACCCCACCTGAGCAGGCCTGCCAGTCTATGGACACAGTGCCTCCTCTGTACATCCACCCAGCTCTAACCCCACCTGAGCAGGCCTGCCGGTCTATGGGCACAGTGCCTCCTCTGTACATCCACCCAGCTCTAACCCCACCTGAGCAGGCCTGCCAGTCTATGGGCACAGTGCCTCCTCTGTACATCCACCCAGCTCTAACCCCACCTGAGCAGGCCTGCCAGTCTATGGGCACAGTGCCTCCTCTGTACATCCACCCAGCTCTAACCCCACCTGAGCAGGCCTGCCAGTCTATGGACACAGTGCCTCCTCTGTACATCCACCCAGCTCTAACCCCACCTGAGCAGGCCTGCCAGTCTATGGGCACAGTGCCTCCTCTGTACATCCACCCAGCTCTAACCCCACCTGAGCAGGCCTGCCAGTCTATGGGCACAGTGCCTCCTCTGTACATCCACTCAGCACTAACCCCACCTGAGCAGGCCTGCCAGTCTGTGGGCACAGTGCCTGCTCTATCCATCCACTCAGCTCTAACCCCACCCGAGCAGGCCTGCCAATCTGTGGGCACAGTGCTTCCTCTCTCCATCCACTCAGCATGCATGTGTGTGACAACTCAATTCAATTAATTTGCGCAACTGTATAATCAATCAGCAGGACATGATAGTAACTGATAAAGTCACTGTAATAAGTAATAGAACTACACTGGAAATCCAGCTTCTAGTTTAGAAATGGCTAGAAATTAGTTTTATATGCATCTGGAAGGCAGAGAGTGGTCTATGAATAATGGCAATCTGGGAATCCATGCTCTGGTGACCCGGCATTACAAGCCCGAATGGCTGACTTCAGCTCAGCAAATATGCTCCACCCTTTCCCGTCTGCTCTCTCACAAACCGTTACCCGGGGGAGCCGTTTGTCACACTCCCCCACAATTCTCCCACAATTCCACTGGGTGCAGTCAAGGGAGAGGGTCACCGTTTATATCATGGGGCAGGGAGACTCAGGGAGAGCCAGGGTCTAGGGAAGGCACTCACCCCTCCAGAGCCTGCAGAGATCACTGGCACCGACAAAGAACCTTTCGGAGAACCATCATTGTTTACACCAAGGATCCTCTTTTTTTCGTTCACTCCCTGAAGCAAACGAAGCAGTGCAAACACGATTAAGGAAAGCTATTGTATTACGGTTTTGTCAGCTGCCCTTTTGGGAAGTCAGTTTTATCTGCCACCTAAATATTTCCTACATGTTTTGCAAACATAATGGATATGTGACATTTTTTTTACTTATCCAGGGGACCATTGTTAAATGTCTCTCATTGTAGAAATTTGAAAACCATTGTTTTTCTTTTATTTTGTCTTATTCCCCATAGTGTCATTAATGTTAATGGAGAGTCAGGTAGTGTTTAGCATTGTGGTTTTATGGAGTATGGATGTTTTAAATTGGCTTCATATTATTATAATCACGTTTGTCTGTTTGGTTCAGTGAATGTTACTGTGTGAATGTCATGATCAGCAACGTAAGGTAAATAATTCAGAGTATTGTTTCCATTTCTGATTTGGACTCATGTTAGTACTAGTGATGGACAAAATGATGCTTCCTGAATTGTTTGCTATATTTTTTGACTCCACTAGATGGTGCTCTTTCTTCAAAATAGGGCACAAAGCATGCCCTAAAGCAAGCCAAGAGCACCATCTAGTGGGGTCAAAAAATACATCAAATGGTTCATGAAGCATCATTTTGTCAGTCACTAGTTAATACCATAACATCTAACTGAAATGAAATTTAACAAGATCTGCAGTTATTTTTGTATCTTATTTAACTGACAAAAACACAGCATGAAAATTAATGCAAGTGTTGACCATTCTCTTAGAGTCAGAAAATACAGAAAATGGTTCATGAAGTTTCATTTGGCCATCACTAACAGGTGGCTCGTGTGTCTCACTGTGTCTACAGGAAAACCCGCTGATGGAAAGTTAACACAGTCATCCGGGAGAGCGTTCATGTCAGCTCTGCAGGATTGGGAGCAGACCCAGACTGAGGAAGACCGGGGGTCCAGCCCGCCCCTGTACTGCGAGGGCACCTTCGATGCCATCACCATGGGTAACACTGAGTCCCATTTGATCATGAGCGACAGTTTTATACCAGCCAAAACAGGCCTGTAATTCCATTAGTTCCAGAATGCCTGGTCTCCAAAGATCTCCTAAGACAGTGCTTCTCAAACTTCTTGAACTACCACTTGCATGCCACCAGGTAGACCAGGGAATCCATCTGAAGCTAAGCAGGATGGGTGACTAACCAGGAAAGCTGGGTTGCTGCTGGAAAAAGTGTTGGTATGGCCAACAGGTTAGCCCAGCCTGCGGTCAGTGTGGATCCCAGTGCCCCAGTGCATTGATGGGGACAATGTGCTGTAAAAATGATGTTGTCCCTCTAACAAAACAGGCTAATCATTGCTTCTGTAATGTGCTTTGGGTGTCTTTATAAGTTTTATATGAATGTAACCTTCATCAAACCAAAGTGACCGAGTACCACAGGAGTGCAAAAATCATGGATACCTGAATCACAGTAACAAATTCTCCTTCTCATGTACCAACCGAGGGCAGTCAATCACTGGAGGTACACTGACCACAGTTTCAGAACCACTAGCCTAAAACATGCAAACCCTCCACAGCCAAACCTGGAGGCCACAGTGGCACTAACTGAATAACCCCAATACCAACAAGCTATACTGATTACTTGTTTCTTCACAAGCACATTTTAGGCTTACTGAATGCTGACAGCGCCCCCTTGTGGATCATGTTCACAGGGTTCCTGCCATAGGTGAAGCAAAATGAGGCTCTCTCAAAACATAAGAATATCATGATGAAAGCTGGCTGGATGGATGCTTGTCTGCAATAAATGTGATGTTTATAGCTTGTCACTATTGCTTACTCTGCAGAGAGAATGTGAGAGTGCATTCTACCTTCTCGTATCGGCGCTTGTTGTATCACTGTCTTTCAGACGAGGACGAGACGGTCTTAGTGTTCCGTGGGGGCCTGTTTTGGGTGGTGTCGCCCCAGGGAGATGTGAGCGCACCTGCCCCACTACAGCGGCGCTGGCCACAGCTGCCCCCCACCATCGAGGCTGCTGCCTTCTCCCCAGTGGATGGCAAGTTCTACTTCTTCAAAGGTATGCCGAGATACACCTGCCAAAGCAGACGCACCATCCCCAGGCGCGCTGCACCGGGCCTCATTTGCGTGTAGTCGGCTGAGCTACGACACAATAAATTAGGATATAAATAAGCCAAATCCCCTTTATGAATATGTAAAGGAAAAGTAATATAGTGTTGAATTTGACTAGGTTCTTAAGTCCTTACCTGAACTGTCTGTTTTTAATACTGCATTGGCAGTTCCATAGAGATGTGCCCAGTAGCATCGTTCAGTAGATATTAATTAAAGCGCTCCCTCCATGCCTCGGTCTACAGGCAGACGCTTATGGCGCTACTCGAACAGTAGCTTGGACCCCGGTTTTCCCAGGAACCACGCAGAGGCCAGCCTGCCCCGACGTCCCGACTGTGCCTTCTATTACCCCCCTCTTGGGCACATGATTCTGTTCAAGAGCTCCCAGTACTTCGTTCTGAACCTGAAGACACTGCTTCCAGAGCCCTACTACCCCCGAGGCCTGGAGGACTGGAAGGGGCTTCCACGTGGAACCCACGGAGCCCTCAGCCGCTCTGATGGACACCTCTACGTTTTTAAGGGGCACCGGTACTGGCAGTTCAACCTAGCAAAGGTGCGAGTGTCGGGTCACGGTATTTGGGCCCAAGACCTCCAGTGGGTTGGCTGTCAAAAAACACGAAGCGTTAATGATGTCCTTTAAGCCTGAGAGGGAGCTGCACCGCAGAATCCAGAAAACGGCACTGAAGCGGAATCTTGTGCAATGCAATGCAGTTCCATGTGTAATCAAAACCTCTCGCAGTGCATTCTAGGCTCACGTCTTCGGTTTATGAAGGCCGTGGACATTTACACACCGAATCTCAAGGAAAACGGTAATAACGACAGAAAAAACACTCATAAATGTTAAGCGTGTGGTGGCTCATACAAGACTGTACTCAGAAGCCGCCAGCGAAAGCAAACAGATTGATTCTAGCAGCAGCGATGAAAGAAATTAACAGGGGAAGCAAGCACAGAGTTTACATTGCTAGTCGCCACGCACATCACGTGATACTATTTTGGTCACGTTTTGCCCTCTTCCCGTTCTTTCTTGAATTTTAAGTTATACATTAATGCACTGTGGTTGGAGTAGAAACCAGAAATGGACACTCAGGATTATTGTAACGCAAAGCTGAGACGTTATTACCCGATACACGTGAAATATACAGGCATCATTTTTAAAATGATACGCATGAAAGGAGATTGACAAGTGACGAGGTTCACACATGACCGATTGGCGGTATTCTGCATAGGAAAGTGTCAATTAGTGTCTGGAGTAGAGTTGCATTCCTCTTCTGTGTACATTATAGATAAACAAAATCATTTAGGAGACGCATTAATAGAACACCCTTCATCTAGTATGAACTAACTTATAGGCCTATCCAAAGGTGTTGGGGGTACCCCCAATATTTAGATTCATCCATCCCCCTCAATAAATGGACCTCTGTGTTTAAATACAAAGTTGTGTTCCCATAATATCAAACACTCTGATATGCCATCGCGTATATCTGTTGTTACTCTGAAACAAGTTTCCTGTTTTACTAAAGCTATGTTATGGTCATTATTGCACATGATTATCTATATGGAATGAATGATCGAGCACTTACTGAAGGACAACTGATCATACATTTTAGATTCAGATATCATGTGTGGAAAGCATTTTATTGTTATTTTGTTTATTTCTGCTTCATTTTATTTTGTTTTCCTAAACGTTGGTGAGAGTCGTGGAACAACTTCGATATCGTCAGTGGGATGTGTTATGTGCGGAACACCAAAAACTGGGTGAAGTGAATGATCTGTGGAAAAAATGTTTAAGTATGACCCATCCCAAAAAAAATCACAAAACAGATCAAGTCATGTATCATACCTCACAATGGCGGGTACAACGAGTTCTGATCAAAGCGGAACAATAGAATCTAATGGATGTACAGTTCGACTTTATCCTTGTCTCAAATGGCACAATACAGATATATTTATGAGCACGTGTGTGTCGGCGTGTTCTTGATTTTCCACAGAACGTCGTTTCCATCTGTCAAAATAGGCAGAAAACTAAAAATCGAGAGATTTTTAAATGGTTTTCTAGTCAATGTAGTTAACTGGTCTGAACGCAAGATACGGGGTAAGCCTTGGCAGGTCATAGTCTGCATTATAGCGCCACCAGGCGTTTATCATTGGCCATTGTTTCTGTCGATACACCAGTATCTGACAGTAAGACGTAATCATGAATATGTTGTTGCCACTTGTGAAAAATTAAGTAATGCATTTCCGTTAAAGCCAGATTTTTTTTCTGCAAGTTGATTTGCTATCAGGCTGTTAAGATTTAGTCTAAACTAAGGGCGCTCGTTATTTTCTTTTCATTTGTGTCATATACGATATAGCACTGAAAATTATTGGCTGGTTTGTCCGAAGAATCTACTCTATAACCTGGGTAAACGTAATACTGAAAAGCTTGGTAAACCATTTAATAATATAATTTCCCGGTGTTTTATGCTAGGTGTTATAGTACTCTGGAGACGCAAGCCCAACTGACCAATGTTTCATTCTAAAGAAAAACCATCTGAAAGAACCATTATAGAGATATACAGTTCTCAGTCTTTTTGTGTATCTCATTATACACGGAGGATCCGCACCGCACACGCTCCCTCTCCAAACTTCAGTGCGTCTTAGCGCGAGCTGCAAGATATTTGAGAAGTTTAAATCCCTCCTGAAGAGCTGAAAGGCAAGAGCGCCACTGACACACAGATTAGACAGGGAAGGGAAGTGTAAAATGAGTCTAGAGGGTAACCTCTCATTTAATAGCGGCGTGGAGTATTGATGAGCCCAGTTTTATTTGCTTCAGCAGTTAATCCCCGGCGATATATATCAGAAAGAGCACTTTCCTGCAGGGGGTCTATGAGAGCCGTTTGATTATAATTGAAAAACAGTGCCGGTGCGGACGATGAAGAAAACGGCTATTTTATACTTTCTGTGCATTTTAATGTTATCTTTCGGTCTCTCAAGAGGAACTGGTTTTATTTACCGGTTTCCAGGGGTCGCACTGCAGCGTCTTAACAACGAACAAAGCACAGGACCACCGGCCAGCACAAACACGCACCACAGGTAAGACGGCGCCGAGCATGCAGGTAGGAAAGCAGCAAAACCTACAACTCTCTGAAAGAAACTGAACAAAGGTGGTGTGTTTGTGGTCTGTATAATTTCATCTTCAAATATTTCAAACTTTGATTTGCTTCTGTTTATCTTGTATTTCAGTTAAACTTGTGTTCAGTTGAATCACGGATATAATTTGGAAGGCCCTACCGAAATACGGAAGCTCTCCATCAGTAGATAACTTCTGTTTATGTAAAGTATTGATCTCAGTAGTGCGCGTTAAATTAGCCTAATCCAATTTAATTCATAGAAAGCAGCGTGTTCGCGTTGCGCTCTCAGCATAGCGCAGACGTTCAGAGGAGGTCTGTAGTGATTCTTAGGAGGTCAGGGAACAGAGGAGCTTCGATTCCTAAACTTTAGAGAAATTTATCATATTTGCTATTCGACAGAAACGTCTGTGGTGAAAACATGTCCACTATTGAGTAGTATCTAAAATCTAAAGTGACTGCAACACAAACATCTAGTAAGATAATGACGTTGTATAACTATTTCACAGAATATTGTAATAGAGTGTTCAGTGTGCTTAAAGTAGAACAGATGATGAGGTTTAGGGCTTTCTTGCACTTTCTTATTACATGAAAGGGAGTGTCACTCCTGTTCTCTTAACGCACAACGGGTTGATTCAATTTTGAGAGCATAACATGTAGCCAACATGTTGGTAGATATGCTGCGGGATGTGTGAGCGAGCGGTGGCGCCTTCCATTCAGAGCTCATCTTACACGGCTTGTTCGCGAACCAAACACGTCGGGGTAAAACGGGACGGAAGTTTGTGTTACACGGGGTAGCTTTGAAACCAGAGTAGCGGTTTTCATTACAGATGTACACACACTTATCCCGTTTTCAAAGGTTTATCTGCCGATAAAGCCGCTGAATATATTCGCATAAAGAGAGTATTACTTTAGTCTAGATTGGAGTACTTCAGTAAGTGTTTACACCTGGGATTCTGCAAGCGCACTTCCAGGAAAGGTGCAATAATGATACACTAATGGTACACTAAAGAGAATGCTTCTATATTGTTACTAAGGTCATGCACAGGTGCATATAGATGTCATTGAATTTACAGACATGGCTCATTAATCACATATATATGTCTTAGGTGCCCTATCAGTTTGCCAGTTAATTTTAGGATTTTTATTTCTATTTTATTTTGAATCAACTCATACTATTGTCCACATTGTCCTTCGACACATATCCTTCTAAGGATACATCCAAAAAACAAATATATCACAGCGACGTGACAGGGCTGTCCCATTTTGAAGACTCCTTCGAATGTGGTCTAGGAATGCATCCCGTCCTTGCCGAGTGGATCCTTCGCAGCCCAACATATCCCAAGATTCATTGCGTGGTCCTTTGAAGGACACAGCTTACAAAGTCTACATAGACCGCGTCCTTCGAAGGATGCGGTCCCTGAATTCGAACACGGTCTTTGTGTAACTAATCATCTTTGTTGGGGTCAGTGGCAGCATAAGTCACACGCAAGGGGGCCACCTGTGAAGGGGAACCTTGCATAATTTAATATCACATTTAATTGAATGCATCCCTGGTATATTCTGAATCTAACTTCATTCATTTTTCCCTTTGTATCCATTTATTGTATTGGTATTAATTCCATTCACACTGTTGTTATATCAGAATTTACATTCCATAGACACTAGGTCACTTGCGTAAGCTGTCATTAATAATTCAAGGACAGATTCTTTTAAATCCTTTTAAAACTGACATTGTTCCCTTCTTAATGAAGTTAATTCCCAACAAAGTTAACCTTGTTAACGCTTGTCACTCCCAACCGCCTCACTCTCACCGCAGACGACAGAAGCGAAAGCTTGGGATCCCCAGAAAATTCAGAACCCAACTCCTTGTCACACTCCACACACTTCCTGACCTCACACCCCCCCACGCCCGCCCGCCCCGCTCCTGTTCCAGTGTCTGCAAGTGTGTGTTTCACTTCTCGTGTCCCACACTGTGGAATGTCTGGAATTCATCATTCAATGAAAACATAGCTAGGTTTTTTTTTTTAATTAAAAAAAATAAAAAACAGATTAATTTGTAAGTTGGCCCAGCTGTTGTCAAAGCAATCGGACAGTAGCTGGAAATTCTGCTGTTATTGGCTGGAAGTAACAAAGAAAAATACAAACATAAAAGTCTGATTTGAAGTGGTAGCACCTGACTAATGTTGCTGTTCTGATTAGTGTAGGGACAACCTTCTTCATGGTGTTGTACAGGAAGAGTAAACTGCACCCCCTGGTGGTATCTTTCAGCAGGAACTGGTGTCAATACTCGGTGTCGAAGACTGTGACGTGCCAGGTGCAGAATGGCACTGAGAAGCTGGTGCAGAGGGTGTTTCAGAGCTGCCGCTGGCCAGGGCCCTGCAACAACCTCATAAGGTATGGATTCTAGAAGCTTCTATTGTACCTGTTTCTCTCTCCTCTGTCTCATTACCTGGTCTCACTTTCCTCCTCCATAGCAACACATCAACATCTGTACTTCCTGACATTGTTGGATACTGGGAGTCACATGTTCACAGTTTGTATTTGATAGTTAAGTCTTAATGATGTTTCTGAGTTGTGTGTTTGACTTGCGGAACAGAACACCTGTAATAACCAGTTGAGCTTTATTTTTGGGCAAATGTAGACCTATTATTGCAAAAAAAATTAGGGAAGGCACAGCAGAACCCTGTATCTTCAGCAATAACGGGAAACATCTTTAGTTTCTGTAAACAACCTACAGAAGAAAGGGCAGCCTTTGGAGAACCTGCTCGTTTTGTTTTTTTAAACGAAATATGGCAAAGGCAGATGGACCTTTGTGTGTCCTTGGAGATAGAAATGCAAATAATGTGAAAAATCCACAGCAAAGCTCCAGGGCATGAACTTCAAAGTACTTCCTGCTTTTGCCAAGTCTGTGATAAGGTGCACTTTCGTGGATTGAGGGTTTCACTTCTAGGCAATAATGGACTGCAGCAGATCCTTGGGTTGTTGGTGTTTCTGAGGCTTTGAACTCAATCCATCGCTGATCAGTATTAGTTTAACACATACATCCATGTTCCGTGCTGCATGTCCAGTATAGGGTCACAGTGGTTCTGAAGATAACCCCAGGATGCTCCCTCCCAGCTCCCACTAGGGGAGCAGAAATGTGGACTGTCTGGCAGGGAGCTGGATTGGGAAACACTGATTTAGGGAGTCACTGTCTGCATTGGATTAGAAGACTTGGAAGAACCTCAAATTAATATGTATAAGGCTATAAGCCCACAGTGTCACCCACTTGCCCATTCCGCCCCCCCCCCCCCCCATCCCCTTGGTAAGTGTGAATCTAACCCCATCCACAATCTTTGACACTAAAGACATTTTTTAATATACAGTACTGTGCAAAAGTCTTTTGTCTAATGATGTTTAGATTATCCTCGTGTTGGTGTAAAACTATGATATTATGCCTGTCAAAGTGTGTCAGCTTAGCCATTTCAGAACCTCTGCTAAAATCATCCTAGTATTTGCAGCAACCGTCCAGTGCAGCCATGTATTGTTTGACTTGGCCACTAGCACACCTCATACAACCAGTCAATCTGTCACTGCCTTTTTAAACTAATATATTTCATTATTTAATTGAGCTGTTGGTGAAATTTAACAAAACCATGGAACGGCTGAGGTGCCCCTGAGGAGAAGTTTGGGAACTGAAGTGGTGTTCATCTAGCCATCCAACTAGATATCAGTAACTTTTCAGAAAACAGAAGAAATTATTACCAATTTTTATTATGTTACTCTTAATTTGCACATGTTCTAATGTTAAATTGTGTTTTTTGTTCTAAGCCAAAGTACACTTGCTACCCAGATAAACAGCTTTAAACATTTCTTTGGACTGCCTAAGACTTTTGCACAGAACTGTACATTTTTACATATAAGTCAAAACAGTTAGCTTGTTGGAGTGCTTACCGGATGAAGTAAAAGCTTGCATTGGGGCTGTCTGATTCTTTTCATATATTTGTTATCAATTTGAAGATAGTTTGTCGGAACACCCTGTTGCTCAAATATTATGTGTTTTTCCATAAATCAAAATAATCTTGATTAAATAAAGCAGTAATTTTTGTCTTTGGTACGGTTTGCTGTGATTTGAGACTTATGAAAACATTGAACTGACATAATGGCGATAAATATTTGAAAAACTTTTAGTCCAGTTCATTGGAGGCTTTTCTCTTTAACTTACTTGGACACCAGATATTTTATCTAATTAAAATCCCTGTATGAAAACTGTGTTTGTGTCTTTGCTTGTTCTCAAGTAAGTAAGATTTACACTCAAGGCAGTCACCCAGAATGGCAAACACTTTATATTCCAGGCAAGACATTGGCCTCGTTGCCTCAAAAAGCATGAATTCATTTCTTTTCCTTTGCCATTCTTATATTCCCCTGTCTGCCATTGCCCCACGAAATGACTCTGGAGCAGGAACTCAGTCATTTATCACAGAGATATCTGTGATTTGAAACATCATTACACTACATTCCATCGTTTTATGTCTTTGGGATCCATCCAAAATGGGCTCGTAGTCTTCGCTGGTGGTGCTACGCCTGAAAGCACCACTGGCTGCTCTCTCGTACGACGTGGTCTTGCACTTTCACGGCTGATGGAACAAGTTCACGTTTAGCATATGCTAGCATTTTCAGTCTCCCTTGCAGACTGGGCTTTTTTGAAGCAGCGGCATCAATGTTCAAGCCTGGAAGGATTTAATTTGGCATGTTATGTTGAATTGTGGGAACTGAATGCAAGTGGGAGTCCATCCATCCATAAATGCTCATAAAAATCAGAGCACCGTGGACCTGGGTGGTAGAATCTGGAAGCTCCCGTTCGGGGTGGTGGACGCCCAGTCAGTCAACACCCAATCATAGCTGATGACAAAAATTACGTTACTCGACCATTGCGGAGACTTGCAGCTACGCGGATGTGCAAAGCGTAAACGGGCCTGAGCACTTTTCGGGTTATCGGATTGAGTCCCACTTCCTGTCTTCCTATGGTTTTGCTCCAATGGCCCAAAGACAGCACTGGTGTCTCTGAGCATGCGTGTGAGTGCTGTGCTTCATGATCTCCCCCTGAACAGGTTACTCGGCCTGTCATCTTATACTGCATCCATGCACGTGTGTATGGTACACATGGTATGTGTGATGTTCATGTCAGTTACAGGACTCTGGTCAGGCCCACCTACCGCGTGACCTACCGGCTGGTGACCGCCCTGGAGTGGCGCTGCTGCCCGGGATTCCTCGGAGAAGATTGCCGGGAGGGTATGTCCCGCTGTTACCCCCATTCTGCCCCAAGCGCTAAGAATTTACCATCAACGCTTCCTCCGTCCTCCCAGTGCATGCAATGTCTCCATAACCTGTTACTTAATGACCTTGCAGCAAAACAGGAGACCAGCTTATTTCCTGCCATCACTTTCACTTTATTTCTGGTCTCAGTGTCCGGATTACATTTTGGGATTGTTTATTGGACATTCTGCGACTCCCAGCTGCGGTCCCGGCGAGGGGGACGTTAGGGCAGCTCACTGTAACTTTAGGGTGAGCTTTCTGGTGGCAGTTCGCAGTGGAATATGGGCCTCCCTATGTCACCAAAGCCGCGGCGGACCACGTCATGCTGCCACCCATTTCTGAATGGGTTGTTCCGCTTCCCTTTCGGAATAAATGCCAAAGGCAAGGAGGCAGCATTCTGGTAGGGCGGGTCGCAGCTGGAAATGAAGTTTGGACTGGTGTCCGCCACAGAGTGCGGCTGTGGACACTGTGTCCTGGATGTGGCTGAATGAGGCATCAACTCAGACATAAGCACTGGGCAGGAGTGAGTCTGCCTGGTCTGCTATGCAGTAATAACATAACATTATTGCCCTTGGCCAAATTAAACTATACCAGACCACGTCTTCACTGATGTTACCCACTTATTAATCTGTTTCTGACAGCACGGTAATAATAACCAATATAATCAATAAGTGCCAATTCTAACCCTTAACAGTCATATACGCACATATTATAGATACTGGTGTTTAGTAGATATTATCCACAAGTAAGTGTCATTTATTCAGTTAGTAAAATCTGCTTTCATGTTTACTTTGCTTTACACCATTGAAATGTCTTGAAACTGCGAAAGTGTACAAGCGACCTCATCAGTTATGCAGGAGTGGTGTGGCCAGGATCTCGCTGCCTCCTCATATACCTTAATGTTGTGTTCCAACAATTACATTCCCGTATAACTTGCTGAGATAGCTGGTGACCCCACTGCCCATAGGAATCGCTTTGTGCTTAAGGTATTTAATCCCCCACGAGGAAAGGCCCCCCTCCCCCCTCCCACCCCGACCCCCCCAGGGACGGGAAAACCGAGACCGATGGTCTCGTCGGGTCTCCTCAGTCAAATGGAATCCAATATGCGGCTGGAAGTTGAAAATGGATTATTGCCAGGACAACTGAGAACTGTGTTTTTCTTGTGTCCTCCTGGGGTTTGTGTCGATGGGACGTAGCGCGATAAATGGAGCTCAAAGAACTCGAAGGAATGACTCGTTAGCATTCAGACTCTTGGATTCCCGCTGAAGCAATTGCAGCAGCTTTTGTGGAGAGACGCAATTGTGCTGCGCTGACAGACGTTTAAACTTGCTGTTGAAATTCAACAATTTTTCACGCTCTGTCTTAGAATGGGTAAGTTGCAGCTAGTGGACATGCAGCTAGTGGACATGCAGCTAGTGGACATGAGGTTAAATATGAGGAAGGTGATTAAAGTCGCATAGCTTTTTGCATCCCCCCATACAATCGATAACAGAATGACTAGGAGGCATTGTGATTGAAATGTAGCCCTCAGTGTCTTCAGTGTGATTCCTCCGTGGTGCCCTTGCATGCAAATGCACATATAGCCATGCTTCCTGTTACAGAAGCTATCCTTCACAAGGGCAATCGAGCACAGCGGTGGCCCTCAAAATGCAACCACCCATCCCCTGGGCTCATTGTTTATCTGCGGCTCGTCCTTGTTTTGAAATTTGAGGATTGCCGGCTTCAACCGTCACAATCACAATCCCCCCCCCCCCCCAACACCCCAAATGCCCCCTCCGTCCTGTCCTCCGCAGTGACAATTCACAAGAATTCACAGGGTCTGTCTTCAAAATGCAAATGAAAGTTGGAGAAAAGGATCCCATTAGGTTGACCTTGATGTTTCGCTGCAACGTACCGTATCCTGCTTGATTTATGCAGGGTAATCCACTCCAACTGTCAGATTATCGATATTTTCACTTTATTTGATATCGTTCCCATCTGTAACGCCTGTGGAGGCTCCAGCCGTCCACCCTGAGAATGTGTTTTATTACATTTATACTCGACCAGAGCACATCAATGACAAGGAGCTGGCTCCGCGTGATGCTGAAGAAGATCTCATCCTGGCCATCAGATGAGCTTGTGGCCCGAGCTCCACGGACAGCCAAGCCTTTAATATGATTAGTGAGCGTGGGAAGAGAAGGGCGGGCGGACAGGAGGCGTAACGAGAAGAACAAAGGGGCAGCGGCTTTTCAGGACTGAGATCACAAGAGACGCATCCAGAGCTGGTGAAGAGCGAGTTGTGCTCGTTAGGGAAGCTGTCTGAAGGTTCCCATAACCTTTAGATATGAATGAACGAGAACCACTCACCCCCCTAGGAGCACTGCCACTTGCCAGCCTGCCACTGATGCGATGTCTTTTCCATTTGGGGTATGCTTTTGTTTCTAGAGGGACAAAGGTGAGATTGACAGTGAAACAGAAGCCCCCGCTTTCCTCTCTACGCAACCTTAGACGACATTCATTTGCAGTGATGTTGCATTAATTGAATGCAGGAGTCGTTATTTCCTGCCTTGAGTAGCTGTGGTGGCGGCCACCGTGCTGCCGTTCTCTAATTCGTCGCACGCCTCCCCCCCCCCCCCCCCCCCCCCCCCCGTCCTGGCCTTGGAGTACACAGGCAGGGCGGGCCGTTTGCGAAGTGGCCGTCTTCAGGACTGGGCCTTGTGTGCTGCTTTGCGTGTCTGATGTTCATTCCGAATTCAGCTTCATTCAGAATTCAGATTCATTAAGAATTCACTTTAATAACCATGTACAAGAAATTTGTTCTGGCAGTATTGGTGCATGCATTCACAGACAACATAGAACGCAAGACAAAAAGGATAAATGAAATTCTATGATAAATAGTGGAATCAGTATAAAGCTATACAATTAATCTCAATAAATATAAACTTAAAGGGTAAGGAGATGTACTGATTACTGAAATTGATGTCCGGTACTGTGATGAGTTACCACCCCGTCCTCGCCGATTCCCCGCCTTGCATTTGTAGCCTCCGGTATAGTCTCTGGACCCCCCACAACCCTGTTTAGGACAAGCAGTTTCAGAAAATGGATCTATGGATGGATGATGGCCAGTAGAACAAACTAATGAAATGCAAAAATGCCCGTGGAGTCAGTGGGGGAGTCAACAAACACTAACCCTAAGCAGCAAATAGGAGTCCGTGCAAAGTGTTTTGTTCTCTGATGAACTCTCAAGCGTTGGAAGTGACCGATGGCAAAAGTGTCAAGATTCTAGACTTGGTTGACGACTGAACCATATAATTCTGACGTGGTCGGTGTTCTGGCAGCCTAGCGGTGGCTTGCAGTCTTGAACTTGACATCAGGACTGAATATAACAGCATGGCTCTCCAAAGCTTTAACCTTTGGCCATGCATCCCTACCCAACTTGCTACAAGGCCCAGCTAGCATGCTGCTGTGGTATGTTTGGGGCAGTTATATAGCCTGAGCCACTGCACTTCCCTGGGCTCAGAACACGCACCCAGCTGCATGATTTCGTGTGTTTAGCATTCAGAGATTCCTTTGTCGGTTCCTCAATGTACCATGTGCTTCTAATGTCTCAGGTCCGTTCCCATTCCCATGTGCATCCAGACCCTTTGGACGTCCGTCACTCTTAAGAAGAATGAGGAGCATGCCTACAATGTTTCACTTGACTCATCTTTTTGTTCCACCTAAATGATTTCCCTCAAAGGTCTCGCCTCCAACATTTGTTAATTCGGTTTCGTAACCTTCTTTGTTTGCAGTGGTATCTTTTATTAGGCTTGTCGTCTTTGATTGATCTTTCGTGGGGGTCATAATTGAGGCTCAGGTGGACCAGAGTAGTTCAAAGTAAGCCCAGGAATCGATTCCAGCTTTGGGCAGTTGAAGATTTCGTTTAGTCAGCTGAATGTCTGCTTGTAGCAGCCGAGAATTCAAGACAACTGTCTTTAATCCAGCTCAAACAACAAAACGTCTTTAATAATTATCAAATGTACTTTGGGAGATGAGAAGTAAGAGCACTTGGGTCAGTCGTTATGTGCTCTCTGTAGATCACATTTGCACATGAGGTCCACAAAAGATCCACAGTGGACAGGTCATTTGAGTTGATTGTCTTAAATCGATGCACAATTAATTATCAGATGACCCTGGAAATAGCAAGCTGTGGACTTGTGCAAGTCACTAAACTTTTAAAAGAATGATTCAAAAGCTTTACGTGAGGATTATTCCCTCTTATCGTTATACCTGTTATGCGTTTGACTTTGCTTGAGGTTGCCAACAAGTTATCGGCATAAATGCTTCAAAAGATTTGGAAGTTAACGGTCTGTTTACTGAGAAATCTTTAGAATGAAGTGTTCAGAAATACCAGTCATCCCAGGGAGATTAAAGAATGAAGTCACCAAAGGAAGAATCAATCATCTACTTCTGCATAAACATTTTTGCATGCGGTGTGTTGAGTCACAAACACGCAACTAGGTCAGTCCCCCTCAGCGCTGTTAGAAAGGCTTTTCACAATCTCTCTAGTGTATAAACAAGCCCATTAATAAACCCCCAAACCCATCTGTCTTGTCTCGGGCAAAGGAGGGGGGGGGGGTTGACTCTGAGGTGATCTCACATGCAGGCACATCCAAAAATGCAATTAACTATAGTATGCGAGTCCACCAAGGGAGGGCAGATGCGTAGGCTAATCTGTGGCCACTTGGCCAAGGTGGAGTGTAGTTTTACCTGAGGGAATTGAGACCTAAAATAAGCAATATTCAGAATTTGTCCTAATTATAGAGGGACGTACACTAGCAGGCCTTTCAGATTAGACTCGAACCAGGGAAAGTCTGAGGAATTATCAGCACCGCGGGCTCAGTTGTGTGGTCTGTCTGAGCTGGTCACGTGCACAGGCAGCAGGTCACTCTGATTTTAGTAACAGTTTAGTTAATCGGCCAGTTTGCCTTTACTGAACACTGCTGATGAACCTCAACAACAACAAACAAATTTATTTTTGTATAGCGCATTATCACAACATTACATCGTCTCAAAGCGCTTTACAGCATCCCCACCCAAAACCCCCAGTGAGCAAGCCAAAGGCGACAGTGGCAAGGAAAAACTCCCAAGAAGGAAGAAACCTTGGGAGGGACCAGACTCAAAGGGGGAGCCCATCCTCCAGGGGCCGGCAGGGCCTCCTGCTGTTATGTATGTATGGGAGGGGTCGGAAGATATACTTTGTTTCATTCTTTTTTATCCAAAAGAATGTGCATTTTTGAGAGTGTAGGACCAGCCAGTCCCTGAAGCCATTGAGAGTTAAAGGTTATGCTCAGGGACTTAATGGCCAAACCACTATGCTGTCTCTGGGAATTGATCCAGCAGCCTACTGATCACAGGGACAGCATCCTAACCTGTGTCCTGACCTGTGTCCGGACCTATGTCCTAACCCATGTCCTAATCTGTGTCCTGACCTGTGTCCTGACCTGTGTCCTAACCTGTGTCCTAATCTGTGTCCTGACCTGTGTCCTAATCTGTGTCCTGACCTGTGTCCTAATCTGTGTCCTGACCTGTGTCCTAACCTGTGTCCTAATCTGTGTCCTGACCTGTGTCCTAATCTGGACATAGACTGACGTGATTTGGCTGACATTTCCCAGGTAGACGGGCCCATGTAGACTAACGTGATTTGGCTGACATTTCCCAGGTAGACGGGCCCATGTAGACTGACGTGATTTGGCTGACATTTCCCAGGTAGACGGGCCCATGTAGACTAACGTGATTTGGCTGACATTTCCCAGGTACACGGGCATATGTGGACTGACGTGATTTAGCTGACATTTCCCAGGTAGACGGGCCCATGTAGACTGACGTGATTTGGCTGACATTTCCCAGGTAGACGGGCCCATGTAGACTGACGTGATTTAGCTGACATTTCCCAGGTAGACGGGCCCATGTAGACTGACGTGATTTAGCTGACATTTCCCAGGTAGACGGGCCCATGTAGACTGACGTGATTTGGCTGACATTTCCCAGGTAGACGGGCCCATGTAGACTGACGTGATTTGGCTGACATTTCCCAGGTAGACGGGCCCATGTAGACTAACGTGATTTGGCTGACATTTCCCAGGTAGACGGGCCCATGTAGACTAACGTGATTTGACTGACGTTTCCCAGGTAGACGGGCCCATGTAGACTGACGTGATTTGGCTGACATTTCCCTGGTAGACGGGCCCATGTAGACTGACGTGATTTGGCAGACATTTCCCAGGTAGACGGGCCCATGTAGACTAACGTGATTTGACTGACATTTCCCAGGTAGACGGGCCCATGTAGACTGACGTGATTTGGCTGACATTTCCCAGGTAGACGGGCCCATGTAGACTGACGTGATGTGGCAACGGTCTTGCGTTTGCACACTTCAGGGAGAACCGCCTTTGATGGACAATAAGGCAGCTGGCTGTTCCTTGCTCTTGTGAAGGAAGTGAAGGTGAAATAATCTCCTAAAGACCAGAGCAAAGTCAGCCTGAGAAATGGGGAAAGCTGCCATCCTGAGCAGTCAGACCTTCTAGGAAGACGGCCGGAGGTGCTGATGTTAAAAAACATGCCTTTTGGCTCATTCGTAATTGTTTAAAGATGGACCAGTACAGTCGAACCTCATTGCTACGTACAAGACGGGATATCAAAAACATGTACGTTATAAGCATAGAACGTTGTAACCACTTAGTGCAAGATGGATGAAAGAACTCATGAAATATCCATGTAAATGATAGAACTTTAATGGAACAGACCCTTAAATTGACTACAAAACAAACAAACACATTATTACTTGTTAAATAATTCAACAAAGCTCATTTGGATCCTTGAAATTTTCCTTAAATTACTCACGATTACTTAGTGCCGGCCGGCGATAAACGGCAACGAAAATACTCCATTGTCCATAGTCCATTGTCTTCACTTAGTTTCAACTGTGACACACCTTTACAATATTGCAGAATTATTTCTGCTTTCGTTTGTAAATTGATCTGCTTTCGTTTTGGAGGCATTTTGACATGTGCTGAATGACAAGAGGAAAAACGTACGGGGCGCCCTGCAGTTATTACCGGAGTCCGGCCGTGACGGAATAAAGCCAGTGTTGCCAAGCAACGCAATAGACAAATGTGCATTGTTGGGCGAAGATCAGGTAGATACAGGTAGATGTAGCGACACAAGTTGTGGTGGGCGGGGAGAGCGCTGTACATTGTAACGATGGTTAGTTTTCGTATTTTCTCTAGAAATTTGGATGTTGTATCGAAGTTTACGCTGTAAGGGTGTACGCTGTAAACAATGGCTGCTATTGGAATAATACATAGGCTAAAAACGGGAATTAGAAACCTGTATGTTGAAAAGGTGAAAACGTTGTGTCCGGGGTACGTAGTAACGAGGTTCGACTGTACGTCGTTTTGGCATGTTTCTGGTCTGACTGTCGTCCCCTTGTACGCACGCCATGGAAAACACGAAGTTCTGCCGGAACAACAGGCTTCAGCGAATCGCCACTCAGCGTACAAAAGTATTGGGGCACATTGCCACAGATGTACAAAATCAAGCACCTAGCCATGCAGTCAGGTTTACAAACATTAATGAAAGAATGGGTCATTCTGAAGACCTCAGTGAGTTTACGCGTGATACTGTCATAGGATGCCAACTTTGCAGTTTGCGAAATTTCTTACCTGCTAGATATTCAACTGTAAGGGGTATTATTGCACAGTGGAAGCATTTAGGAACAACAGAAACATCCACAAAGTGACAGACCACTTAAGTAACAAGAGCGAGGTCACCGAGTGCTGAGGCGCAGAGTGCAAAAAAGTCACCAGTGGTCTATTGACTCAATAACTTCATAGTTCCAAACTTGCTCTGGCATTAACCCCAGCACAAAAACTGCACTGGGAGCTTCATGGAATGGACTTACATCAAGAAGCTCAATGCCAAGCATTGGATGGAGTGGTGTAAAGCACGCGCCACTGGACTTTAGAGTAATGTAAACATGTTCTGTGGAGTGACAAATCTCGCTTTTCAGTCTGGCAGTCTGATGGGCGAGTCTGGGTTTGGCAGATGCTAGAACGTTACCTGCCTGACTGTATTGCGCCAACTGATAAATTTGGTGGACGAGGGATAATGGAATAGAGTTGGTTGGGCTGGGTCCCTTAGTTCCAGTGAAGTCAACTCTTAATGCTTCAGCATGCCAACACATTTTGGGCAATTGAAAGCTTCCAACTTTGTGGAAACAGTTTGGGGAAGGACCTTTTCTGCTCCAGCATGACTGGGCCCCAGTGCACAAAGCAAGGTCCATAAAGACCTTGGGTAAGTTTGGTATGGAAGTGCTTAACTGGCCCACACAGAGGCCATATAGTGTATCTGTCCAGTTCCGAAGAGGCTCACAGGGTCATGCATCTCAAAATGGATCACATACAGTCTGAAGCACATGCTCGTCACCATGGGTTCCTCTCTGAATTTATCTCATCATCAGCTATGTCATTCCCTGTAACAGCAGTGGCAAATGGTGTCTTTTACATTCAGCAAACACACTTTTCTGCTTATCGTTAAGACGTCGCATTTTACGCGAGGGGTTAACAGTTTGCAGGCTGTTCGGTTTCAGACCAAAGAAGGCACCCACACATAAGCGCGCAGCGAAATGCTATTTTTGTGTGGACGAAACAAATGTGCACGCATTTCATTGTTTGCTTAACCTTTGTAATTGCATTAGCAAATATTTCCAAAATATTTAAAGTGCTCAGAAAATTGCATCCATATGGCGTGTGGGGGCTGAGGAGCAGACCTGTCATGCGGGGGGGGGGGGGGAAGCAGGCACCTTTACAGAGAGACATGAGAAGATTGAGAGGGAGGGAGAGTAAGAGGGAACTGAGGAAACAGAGGGATGAAGAGAGTAGAGCGAGAGTGTGGTACAGACATATGACTGTATGAGATTTGTATAAACACAGTGATTATGTGAAAGGGAAAATGCTAGAGGGCGTGAATATGAGCATGGCATAAATACAGAGGGAGAGGGAGAGGACAGGGGGATGGAGAGTGGAGGAGTGAAGGGGAGGGGTAGAAAAGGAGACTAGAGAACAGAGGGAGTGAAAGCAAAGGACAGGGAGAGAGAGCAAAGGACAGAGGGAGGGAGAGAAGGAGAGATGAGAAGAGAGGGAGGCAGAGAAGAGGAGAGAAGATGACAGAAGGAAGGAGAGAAGAAGAGAGAATAGGACAGAGTGTGAGAGGAGAGAGGGGGACGGCGCCCCCCACTGCTGTTCCCACGGCCCGGCCTGTCTGTGCTGCGCTGTGGGAACCCGGCGCGGCTCCTGAGTGCTGCTGTTCCCCTAGGCAACGCGTGGCTCCAGGAATGGAGGGGATCGCGCTGGCAGAGCCGGCTGCTCTCCGATTCCTTCCCCAGGACTCTGTGGTCTGTTTGGAGGAGGAGGTGACGGGGGGGCAGCTGTTCATTAGGGAAATAAAGGAATCCACTTATGCATCCTTTTCTGTATGTGAAACGTACGTTGGAAACATATTTTTTTCTGCTTTTCAAATGCGAAAAGGAGACCTAGAAGCTTGCGGTGGAGCTGGACTCTTGGTCCTAGTGCCTGTAAATGGCTCTGCTGCCTGTTGCTCGCGAGGACACAAGATGGCAGATTAATCCCTATAAAGGTGCGCGGTGGTGCACAGCTGGCCTGCAATTATTGACCCAGTCTGGCGCCTTGTCCTACACCATGGTTTAACATCCGCAGTGTGTTTCACAGATACCCTCGAGCATTGGATCGGGGGTGTTGTGTCTGTAACGGTATCAGTTCGCTTCACGCTGGAAGTCCATAAAAGCCACATGTGTTTAAATGTTTGTTTCTTTTTTTTATAGCCCTCGTGCAGAAGTGTAAGCCTCTCGTGTGACCTGCGTGCCTCATGTTATCTGGCCCCATGATGAATGGGCCGGAGGCAGAGCCGCGACGCAATTGGCCGGCGCCACAGTAACAGAGAAGTGACATTCCAGTGCTGTATGCGAGCCCGTTCCGTATCGGATCCCCCTGGGGGTGCAGTGAGCTTTATATCCAGGCAGTGAGACAATTACAGTGACTGTGTCTGTTCTGTCTGTGCTCTTGCCTGTTGACAAAACTGGGACAAATGACTCCATCTGATAGTGATTAGGGGCCTATTAGGAGCCGTTGCTGTTTACCCAGGTGGGGCGGTGCTGTTCGGACTGTGGAGATGCTTTAACCTGCGGAGCCCCCTCATGACATAACGATTTAAAAAATTAAATATATCGTGGCCACGTTTTAATATATATCGTGGGAACGGATTAATAAAACATTTCCACGATTTAACTAAAACATGGGAAAGGTTTAGTAAAATGTGCCCACGATTTAATATATCGAGGGGGACTAATAAAAAAATGTGGCCACGATTTAACTAATTAGTAAACAAATTAGTAAAACGTGCACGTGTTTTCATATATCGTGGGAACGAATAAATAAAGCACAGCCACGATTTAACTAAAACAAGGAAAGGAATTAGTAAAACATGTCCACGATATACTGTGATCCCCCGCCTATCGCGGAAGTTACATTCCAGGCCCATCAGTGATAGCTGGACTGCGGTATAGCGGGGGGATCACTGCAACTAATTTTTAACTTTTTGTCTTGCGGGGGCTGTGCAGTTACCCACTCCGGTGGATGAGTCTGCTTCTTTCTATCTGTTGCTAGTCACAAACTTGGAAGTGTACATGAATCTGTACATGAATCTGTACATGAATCTGTACATGAATCTACTCTGTGATATTTACTAAATTGTGGAGACCAGATGTCTACATTCAGGTCCTCACAATATAAACCCCAATTTTATAAAAAAAATCTGTGAATGCAACAAAAAAAAACTAAACATGCTAAAAGTGGTTACTTATGGGTAAGGTTAGGGCTGGCTAGGGATTAAGGTCATCCTTGTTGGGATCTGGGTTTTGTCCATAGCAATGAATGGACGGTTCCCACAAAGATATGAATACAAACGTGTGAGTGTGTGTGTGTGTGTTACTGTGGACCCGTGGCATTATGGGATAGCTTGTCTGTCCTGCTTACGCTCGGCCGGACAGCTCTGCCTCTCCATGTGGCAGGAGCTGAAGGGTGACATGATTTAAGGGCCCCCCACCGGCAGCAGATGCCTGAAGACTTCCAGATGAGATTGGCCGCAACCCCCCCAGCTCCCCCCCCTATTTTCTTCCCCAGTCCATATTTCCAGGTCTGCTCCTTGTTGCCCAGCTCTCATCCCGCCAGGCCTTTGTCCCCCCCACCTCTCGTTAGCGTGATCTACTCGCCCCCCCCCCCCCCGCTATCGGCCTTGTCAGCGTTACTCCAGCTGAGGTCTCCACAAACCTCCGCGCCATCGTGCCAACGTCCCGATTAATTAGCCGTGGGCTTCCAGAACCTCCAGCGAAGGCAGGGTGCTGCCTCTGGGACGTACGCCGACATCACAAAGCTGGATAAATCACCAGCCGCCATTTTTAAAGGCCCCCCCCTCCGGTGGGGCCCCAGCCACACTGCTCAGCGCTCCTTTCCGAACCAGGAAAGCCCTCCAACTATTTATAGTTTAAGCTATAAGTCCCCCCCCCCCTTTAAATGTAAGGATATGATAATAAAAGTCACTCTCGGCACTTATGGATGTGGGACGGTGCATAAATCTCCATTTTTATGGCTTTGAATGCCGGGGAATGGAAGCCGTAGCTTGACCATAGAGTGGCTCCCCGGAATGAAGCACCTCGTTTACCCAGCAGCCCCACGTTATCCTCCCTCTCGTCGCTTTATGTCTGACTTTCTTTGTAAAGACCTTAAGAACACGGGACGTTAAACAGGGAACAGTGACTGTGACTTTCCTACAGCTCCTGGGCAGTTTGCTCCACACATGAATAACTTTCGTTATGAAAGAAGCACTTCCCAGCGTCAGGTTTAAACGTTCCCTGGAAACCCGCGCGAGGGAGCATGAGGGGCGCGCTCCAGAACACGCCGTGCGGTCTGTTAGCGCGCCAGTGGCGGGGGGGCGGCAGAGAGATCATGCTGGATTTCAGGGCTTGCCGGCCGGTTGGGAGCAGTCAGCCTTAGTTGCGATTGCCGTACCCTGCTGAAAAACGGCACAGACCAGTACGATTTCCATGCTGGTTTGGTGCTGGTGTAGCTGGTAGACCAGCATAGCTGTGTTGGTTGCACATGAAACTGGACCAGCAGTAATATCTCATTAATGATGCTGGTCCACCGGCACCAAAACATAACATATGCTGGTATGACCAGCATGCATTATGCTAGTCTATGCTGTTTTTTTTTTCAGAAGGGGGGCTGTGTGTAAAGTCATGTGGAGCATCTTCTCCCCCCTAAAGTCATGTGGAGTTTCCTCTGGTCCCTTGGTCCTTCCCGCTACTTCAGGACACGTCGCGGTGATGCTGTTGGCTTCCTTTCCCACTGTGACACCCCTTGGCAGCGGACTTTGGCAGACGCCTAATAGCGGTAAACATGCAGATGTCACGTCGTGAATATAATATACACAATATACACATAAACGCACGTTAATGCCCGGCCACCATCAGACGTCGACGGGACAGAACTGGCACCGTTGCTGTGCAGATCACTGAAAATTACGATCCAGTAGATTGAAGCCGTAATAAACCACGTCTTTGCGTACGTCGTCTCTAAACGGCCCCCCGGTCCTAAAACACGAGGCTGACTGTTTCCCAAACAAGTTGTCTCACATATTCAGCTGTTAATCGACATCCCACTGAATAGCTTGAGCTCCTGAAGCAGTGCAAAATATTCCTTGATAGGTGTGTTTGTACTTACAAATACTGAAAGTGTTTCCTTAGTCCCTGTTTGTTAAAATAAAGGGGGCCCCTTGTGCAAATTACTGCAAAAAATGCTTTAATCAGGAATAAGCATTTGTGCGATCGATGAATGTATTTGTCTGAGGTTTAGAAATATCGTTACTCAAACCGCTCCTTTGTTCACAAAATATCTTCCCAATGTGTTGCACTTTATAGGAATTTGTGTTTAATTCGCGAGCGCTCGCAGGCAGACTGGATATTGGTTTTTCATGTGGAAACTTTGCACGCGAGGCCAGGCTACTTGTAGCTGTCCTGTTCGTAATCACCATTTTAGGTGACGTGGGAGGCAGACAGAAAGCAGATGAGAAGGTATTTGTTGCCCCTAGCAGGCTCGTTTTTTTAAGTGCGATTGCTCACCTTGCTGTTGTTGCCTTGCTCACTGATGGTCTGTCAGATAGAATTCCTCAGCGCTGACTTTAGCACGTGCCGCTGTGGGGGCTAATGAAAAGCACAGATGAGCGACTCCCCCTCGTCTGATCGCGGAGCTGGGGGGGGGGGGGCATGTTGCCCTTTGTTGTTTTTGGAGCCAGGATCAGCAATAGCTACTCACACTCTTGTGTGGCGTGTGTGGGGGGGGGTGTTTTGGGGCTGCTTTTCTCACAGCTGATGCACCTGTGAGTCTGTGCTGGAGGGGGCTCTGTGGTCTCCCCCCCCCATATCTGCTCTTTGCCCCCATCCCTCCCATCCCCGCTCACTTCTGTCTAGGCCCCCTTTGCCATCCTTCCCACACCACAGTTACATGGACTTTCTTAGCTTCACGTCTGTCTCCTTAAACTTGTGCCTTTTATTTATCTATTTACTGCTTCTTTTATTGCGGGTGTTACTTTGATAGTACAATCTGTTTTACTGACGTTCGTAACACTGACATTGACTTTTAATGTGTGCGTAGTGAAGACCGGGGCTGCTAACTTCAGTCAGCTGGCTGAAGTGAGATTTTCTATTTCAGACAAGTCTGCACACGCATGCACACGCATTTACATGTATGTAACAGTTTTATTACCTTGTAAATAGTCTGTAGGGTTTGCAAATTACCCCAACGCTTTTGATGTGGCTAATTTTAGGTTTATAATGGAATAATATAGATTTGCCGTAAGATTAACTTGCGTGAGAGTCTGAAAGCGTGAGAGTCACGCCTGATGCATGAGAGTTGGCGACCCTGGAACCCACAATGCATTTATGGTTGTCCGTTAATGCAGTTTTTATTATCTGTTAATGCTTGCCTGGTAAGCTAGCCCATAGCATGCATTTCAAAGCAGAGGGAACGATTACTCAACATTTTCATGTACACAGTATTGTGTCAGCAGTTTGGAGCGTAAACAGAATGTGGCGCTGGGTAACGCTGATGCTGCGCCTGTTTTATTTGTTGTCGTTTAAAGTGAGAAGCTGAGCGTGACGTAACCTCGGGGACAGGTGGTGCGAACGGCGCAGGGAGCGTGTGGTGGAATCTCATCCGTATCGCAGGCGGCACAGAAATAAGGCAGCTGAGCCGTGGCATGTGGTCTGTGGTCCGGAGGCTCCCCAGAGCGGCGATGTGCAGGCGCTGCCCGGTCTATGCCAGCTGACGCTCCCGGGGCAGCTGCGAGGTCCGGAAGGAGGGCAGCCTTCTCTGACTGTGGCTCCTGGGACGCATTCCTGAAGATCAGCTGGGTCTCCCACCGATTAGGCTGCTGTCCGCAGGGCCGGACCGTCAGACACTTCAGAGACTCCATCCCCTTCGCAGCTCTGGCGAGTTCGCGATTAACTAGCCTCCTTATTTCTTCCTGTTTGGTCAATTCACTTCCCGGGTCATTGCTCCTCGATCTTGTTCACCAAGGCTTTTTTAAACATTCCAGTTCCGCAAAAGAAAGACAAGGGGAAAAGAAAACTCGCTAGGAAGGCCAAAATCACCTGATACTCTATGATTCCGCTTTTTCTGTCATTCGACATATCGTGCGAATGTCTGCGCTGTCAGGCCGTCGGCATCTATAGGAATTAAAGCGCCGGCCTGCTGTTATCCTGGCAGCTACCATTTGCTGCACGTCAGGCTTCCCTCAGCTGTCATTCAGCCATAACCGATTCATTTCAAGAGGAGGAGGTTGTCACGGCGATTTCCCGCAACCATGATGTCGACTGTCCCAGCTCTGCCGGCACGCTACCCTGAGATCGACGGTATCCAGGCAGATGGATGATGTCGCAGGCTGGCAGCTGGTGGAGGACAGCTGAATAAATGGGGCCCCCGTTTCAAGGCCCCCAGAGACAGGCTTGCAGGGCAAGCAGCAGTCGCATTCAATATTTATTTAATTTTTTTGTCCCCCCGACATTTTTGCAGGTGTTTTTCATGTCTGGGGGGTTGTGCGGGCTGATGGGGCTTGGCACCAGCCTTGGTTCACCCTTTCACTAGAAATTTCTGTTTCGCTGATCAAAAATACCCGCTGTGACAGTTACCCTGGCTGCTGTGACTCATAACCTCGCAGGCTGGGAAACAGGATATACCTCAGGCTCCCTGCAGCGTGCAGACAGGTGTGTTTAAACCCCGGTCAGCTCACCGACTCCTCTGATCGTTCAGAAATGTTACAGACCTAAGGGGTCTCCTCTTTAAACCTCTGCGTGTCCCGGTACAAGTTAGATATGAAGCTAATGGCTGTAACTACAGTTGTGAATTTGCCTTTGGCTATGCTGAATGTGCCTCTTAATTGTCTGCGTTACCTCTTTGCTGTACCTCCTATTAGTGCTTTTCCACTGTCGTACCCGAGCCGTACCATGAACTGACAGTTTTCCATTGTAAATCACATGAGCCGTACCTGCGCTGACAAGGCCCGAGGGCCGAGAGTGTAACCGTCCACTATCTGATTGGTCAAAATGCATGGAGATACCGGTCTTCTGCGCACAGATTATCTGAAGTAAAAAAGTGCAAAAAAGCAAATTTATGCAAATGAATGATAATCCTGCTAGCATTTGAAGCTAATATAACATGATGATTTCCACAAACCTGCTAACAGAAAGTAGCACATAGTAAATCACATTGTATGTTTTGCGTCAGTGTCACTCTCCAAACGAGGTAAGGCCTTCGCCGACCCTTCTGCGAACCGAAGCGAGCCGTAGCCGTGCTGTAACTAGTCTCTCCTCACAGTACGGCTCTGATACGGGTCAGTTCCTGTATGCCAGTGGAAATATGCCACTTGACCAGCGCCACTTGGCCACCTTACTCGCTTTTACTTCATCATCCCAAGCCTGGAGATGTCCAGAGTTGTCTCTCTAATGGAAACAAACTTTGTCTCTCCTCAGTGCATCATGGGAAAGACATCCGAATGCAGTGAACATCCTTCCCCCCAGGGTGCATCCCATCGCTGCCGTGTGACTCGCAGGTGCTGCCCGGCCACCCTGCTGGGCGCAGACAAAACCCCGAGTCTCCCTGACCCACGGTAAAGGTGGAATTAGCACCAAATGAGCTACAGCAGCTAATTAGCATGCTGTCCGCCAGCCAGAGGCCTAATCAGCCCGCATTCCGCTCGCTCAGCCACCCTGCAATTACGCTTCGACGCGCACCGCTCCGAGCGAGTGTCTGGAACGTGACGTCGTGCCAGCGGGCGCAGCTGGCTGCCCAGGTTCCGCAGCGGTTCCATGCCGTTCGTGCGTCAGAAAATATCTACAGCAGTGCTATAGCTGCCACATCATTCTTTCAGCTACTCGAATGGAACGAAGAGTTCCGGCCTGATTATTGGTAATAATTGTCTTTTTACCTGAGTTTATAGCACTTGCTTTCTTGCCCTGTAGATAATGCCTCTTCTTCTAGGTAATCCCATTTATTAAATACTTCTGTAACAGTCCTGGCAGGAGCTGTATAGCAGTTTGTGCGGCTTTGAAGGGTAATTGCCCCAGTGGTTTTCATAACATGAGGTCTCCATTACGCCAAACATGTAATTATTCAATCGTTTAGACAAATTAATGTTGTTTTTTTAAAAATCCCCCGAAGATCTCCCAGAGTTTGCAACGCACTTTCCAGTGAGGTGAAGCACAGTGCTGGTCTGGAGAACCAAGAGCCGGAGCCACGTCCGTCCGGACAGAAAGCCGGGGTTGAGGTCTGCTTTTTGGTCACTGCTTCCCTCTGCTCAGGTGACACTGGCTGTGCCCAGAGCAGGCCGCGTTCTCAGAAGAGAGGGAAAGGGATCGGAAAACATACGGAAAGGCGCTCAAAAGCCCAGGCGATCTCGGGGCCCTGCTTATGATGCCTTTCTCAGCCCTACTGCCGGTTTGGGCTCCCTCAGCTTTCCGAAGATGCGTTTTCTGTGCCCTGTGTTTTCATTTTTAACCTTGGTCTGGATCGCTTTACAGCCTGGAAGTGGTTTTAAGCGGCGGCTTGTCAGCTCTCTGGACGCGATGTTTGTCTAAGATGTGGAGTGTTTTTCGAGGTTTTTAGTGTCACAAGTGCTAGGATCTCAGAAAGGGTTATGCTGGGGTTTGTGAGTTTCTTTGGGGGCGACTGGCCCCCGGTAAAACCCCGTAGGGAGGCGCTATTCATCTTCCCAGCGGAACAGTCTCTGTCGAAATCCTGATACGACCGCTGCCCGCCTCTCCAGACCAGACCAAAGCTGTTTCTGCCAGCTAGTCTGCGCTTTGTTTTGTGTTTCTGTGTATTTTTGTATTTTATTTATACCAAAAAGGCTATGTGTCTTTTTTGTACCCTGCATAAGGGTGCTGCCAGTGCAACCACAAGGATGCACTGGGGCCCAGCAGCGCATGTATATTTATCTGCAGGGAGGAATTTCTTGGGAAATGCGTCCACAGCTATGTGTGATGGGGCGTGTCGGACCCGTGTGGCTAGCATGAGCGGGTCCCTCCGCCGGCTGCTACTGCTGGAACACACACGCGCATCTGCCTTCGTGATTCAGGGAGTGGGGGGTCTATGTCTAAGACAGTAACTGTCCCTCTAGTCTTTCAGCCTCTGCCGACCCCCGGGGGGGGGGAATTGCTGGCGCAGACTTCAGGCAGATAGACCCCCCCCCTCTCCCTCCCAGTCTGCTCTCCCATCTGGAGAACGCATTCGGCCGCTGTCAATCGTCCGTCTTCATCGTTCGCAGAGTGCGCCTGCTTTACGGCCCGCTCTTCAGGGAGCACTCGAGTCTTTCCACTTTTTTGACGCCCACTGACGGATCCTGAGGCTCCCCTCGTCCGACAGTGCGCCTCTCGGCCGCGAACGCGGGGAGAAACGGGGAGTCGCTTTCAGGCCTGTTCACGGTGCTCCTGTGTTTTGAAGTCTGATTCGCTCCCGTCTTCAACTACCACAATCTCCGTGGCTCTTCATTTAAGATCAGCTTCTCTTCCTCGTTCTTGGAATCACTTCAGGTGTGCCGCTGCTACGTCATACTCGAGTCACGATGCTAATTTCCATTAGGCTTTTTTTTTTAATACAAACACATAATAATTTGCTCAGTCTTCTTTCAGCTCCTCAGCCAGGTGACACTAAGGTAAAATGGTGCTGCCTTGTGAGTTCAGCTGCTTCCTTTCAGCTAGAACGACACGACCCCTGGCATTGAAACGTCGCCGTTCAGCGGAGTTGACGTGTGCACTGCGCGTCACGCTCCAGGGGTGTCCGGCGCTTTAGAAGTCGGGGCAGAGAGGCAGCCGTTGACCCTCTGTTTTCATTCCGCTGCCGATCCCGCTTTCCTGAGGCCCGAGGGCTGGACGGCGTAATTTGGTCTCCCGGAGCCGGAGTCAGCGGCCATGCGACCGCCGATTGCGGCCCGTCCCTTTGCGGCGACGCATCTGGAAGCGAGTGCGTGAAGCCCGCGGCCCATAATCGGAGAGCTTTGCTGGGTAGTCCGCCATGACAGGTCCGGGCACCTGGCGGGTACCTGCGCCTGAGGAGAGCTTGCCATGTCGGAACCATTTTTCTAAAGGCGGGGTGGGGGCGCGTGGGAATCTTTCTTTCAAGGTGGAAAACAGATGGACGGGGGTTCGAGCTCGGGGTCGGCCGTGGCTCCGGGTGGTGTTTGGTTTCCATGCGTTCAGGCAGCCCGCTTGGCCCTTCCCACGTTGTTTCTGTTTGGACTCGCTTTCCCGAGAGCTCATGACCCAGAACCCCAGAACCACCAACCCCGCTCGCCACGCCCCCCCCCCTTTTCCAACGGCCTCTGTTATTCAGGTCAGGATGTGGATGAGGTTTCTCTTCAGGGGATGTAAAAACATGTCTTTATGAAGTTAGACAGACTGTATTTTTTTTTTTTTTTGCTGGGGTCATCTGCAATTTACCGATTCTTTGCGCCTGCCAGACCGTGTATATATCGGGGATTTTTTTTCCTGCTGGGGGGAGGGGGGTCATCAGTAATTTCCGCCCCTCGGCCTGATCCTCGCAGACAGGATTTCATTCCCAGCTGTCTGCAGGTTGTCCCCAATTGTGAGGCGCGGTGCAGCTGCAGAGCGTGGAATGTGCCTGAACCCCCCCCCTCCCCCCCCCCCCCGCCCCCATGTACTGCTGCGGCGGGATGCGGCTCCGTCTCCGTATCCGCTAACCCGCATGCAGCATTAGCCCTTGAAAACAAGTGCAATTCCCGACATGTAAATTTCAACATCCCTCTACGGTGACGAGACCCTGCTTGCACTGATTTGTACGCCCATGTGCATGTGCGTGTGCTGGGATTAATTTGACTCACGATGCGGACTGGCAGCAGATTCATTCCTGCTCGCGAGCACTTTTACTTATGGATGGTCAGTACACTCGCAGCGGCATCTGTCGGCTTCTATCAGTGTAATTCCATGCTTCCCGTGCCGTGTTTGGTCGGCATGGTGCTCTGCCAGATTAGGAATCCGCTCCTCTGTGGTAGTACGTCCTGAATGAGAGGGCAGCTCATGTCATGTTTCCCACAGCGTGACAGGCAGGGACAAAGATGAAAAGACAGACCGTGATATTTTTGTATCTCTATTACAACCAGGAGCACAAATCCAGGTAGCGTCAGTTTACTGGTTAAAAGTTTACTTCTTACTTAAAGTAGTTTGTTTCTGGAGCAGCGATCACACAAGGCAGTATGAAAACACCATCGGATAATTGCGAGAAAATGCACATATGGCAGCCGATATCAGTCCAATTCGAAGAACCCGAACTAGCCCCTTCCCTCAGCTCACTCTACTAGAAAGAATTGCATGTTAATTTCACTAATTATTTAGCTATAGCTCTAGCTGTGGGTGACTGAAATGTTCTGAGTTGTAGACTGCAGACACTAAACACTTTTTTCACTTTGGACAGACAAACTGAGAGAGAGAGAGCCCTGCCAAAGCATAAATAAACGATTGCACTTGTGTGCTTAATACTCTGTTATTTTTTCTTTTACAATGTGTACAGAATGTGCAGTATACACATAATTTCTCTGGTCTTCGTCGCTGACGGGTCCCTCGTACGGATGAATGCAAACTGCACGCTTTGTCATGGTTTATCGTGGAAATATGATGGTGGAAACAGTCCTGGAGGTAAAGCTTTGTGTGGCTTAACAATGGACAGAATGAAGCTTTAATTTCATCAGTAACCACCCACCCCCCAGTGAACTGCATGCTTTCCTTGCCATTAAGCGTCCACTACTGCCATGGATCTTAACGTTTCTCTGTCAAAACTTTACTGCGTGATTGATACCTTTGGAGATGCTCCTGGATAGTACGGTCGGAGCTACATACTTTGTGTTGGACGGGGGGGGGCACTTGGCCAAAGGTAGGTCTTCCTTGAGGGAAGGACTGGGATTTCGTTGACCAAATGGGCCATTGGAGGCTAGTGGACGCCTTTCTCTGATGGCAGGTCATGAAGACACTGTGTCCTTCTTCTCTAATGGCTCTGCTGGGGAAGTGGACCATACGCAGGTGCAGTAGAAGTTACGTCCTTGTTACCGGCAGTGGCTGGTGGTACATCAAGCAGTGACCATGACCCTCTGAAGGGTTTCTCCCAGGATTCATCCTTGGCTGGGGGCCACAGCTTTCGAATAGGGGGGAGGGGGACCTGCAACGTTTAAATATAGTTTCTCCTTCCGAACCGGAAATCCCATCTCCACCAAATCCCTTTGCTCCTGTGTGTGTCACTGTAGCTTCACCTGCTAATTAGTAGAAGCAGAGCCCTCAAATTTCCTCCGCTAGGGGAATACCGTACATCATTCGTACATTCGTACAATACATTTGTACTCAAGCATTCATGCTTCTCATCCTGTGCGTGCTTGTGTGTGTTAGACATACGAGGATCACGCCGACATGTGCCCTGAGGTTTATTGATATTTAATTACGTGTATTAAAGTTTACTGGCTTTTAGAGATCCTAGCTTTTTCAGACCAAACTGCGCTTTGTGTCCGACGTCTGCATTTAGCAGATCCAGGAAGGAACTGTGGTGACTATACCCTCATTTGGTTTGATCCTGATAAGGTCCAGCATAGATTTCCCCTGCTGAACACATGTTGTTGTACAGGAGATGTGCAGTCTGCTGATGTGGGCACAGTCAGCCTTAAGCTCCAAACAAAGGCTCTTGTGTCTCTATAAGCTGCCTCTTTCTGTATCTTTCTGCAACTGTGTATCTTTCTCATTATTGCCTCCACATTTCCCTCCACAATTAAACTGCGCCGTCGGCTCCCAGGCCTTGAGCACTGCAGTGGGGATTTCTTAATTTAGACTGACAAGGCTTAACTGCAGTGTCTCACAGTGTGCAGTTAAGATCAGGAAGCGCGTGTTGCATTTTACATGCTTCTTGACAGATAAGCCCCTGAATCTATCAGTCGCATGGAGTCTGATTATTCTTGGCATTCAGATGGGACAACAGCTTTTGAAAATCTTGCTTTTAAACCACACCATAGCGTTTCTATGTCGCTTTCTTCCTGGCGATGCCTTACACTGGCACAGCATGGTGGCACTGCAGTCCCCCAGCTATGAGGTCATGACAGAAATAGATCTCCCTGCTACATGCGCTTTCAAGGACGTAGATTTGGTGTAATGCTGATAGGGACCAAATCTTCCCTGATACCCGCCCCCCAAATGCAGACAGTAGTCCCACAATATTGGTAAGGATGTATCCCTACTGTTCATACCCAAGTAGATATGCAAGCTGTCATCTCTAAAGCCCCCCGTTGGTGTGTCCGTGATGGACTGTCATCCTGTCCAAGTGGCTCCTCTGCTTCGTACCTTCTGCTTACCTGCATCGACTCCACACCCATAATGGTCGCGTGATTAATTCCACAGTGAGCAGGTGGGAGAGCCCAGTCTGGCCAGTGACTCACACGACGTGCCACCTTTTAATGGTCCGACCGTTTGAGGGACCTCTGGTCAGTTTTCTCCTTTTATTGAGCCCATGCGGTTGGTTTCTGTAGAACTTGGCACATTATGATGTGAGATCGGGCCAGAACAAACACTGCACATTGTCTCTGAGACAGAAACATGCCAGCAAACTAAAACTATGCCTGGCTTTTTGAGTTCTGTTTCAAGAACACCTTTGCGCTGGATGTTCTTGCATCCAAAGATGGAATGAAGGGAACTTGAGAATGTAGCATTTGTTGTGACTAATCAAAGGGCACCTGGACTCAGGCCATGAGCAAATCAAAGCCAGACGGCCTTGGGTGTGCTAAAGCATTTATCAGTCAACCCCGTAACAGAATTCATGGCTCGGCTGGTCCAGTGAGACAGTTTTTTCCTGGGTTTAATCTTAAAATACATACTGAGTTTTTCCAGACTGCTTATTCCAAACTCCATTTAGATATATTTGTACAATTATAATTGTAAGGCAATTAATCATTTTCTTTGCAGAGAATAAGTCTGGGTTTTTCAAGACCAAATTATTGATAATTTTGCCTCCCACCCTGGGTGCACCTACTGGGATGGTGTTTTTTTTTTTTTTTGTCCAGGTCATTCTTCACCAAGATGACACCTGATTGGTGCACATGGTGGTGGGCGGGTCTTACAGAGGTCAAAGTGCTATCGACTATGGCCATTGGTTCGGGTGAGGGTAATGAGTCCGAAGGACATCTAATCACTGTACTGCTGTATCAGCACGTAACTCCTGATTGGCCAGCTTGCTGGTGTAGTGGTGCTCAGGACGTGATGCCAGCAGCCCCTCACACTGAGAGGAGCCCAGGAGGGACCCATCTGATGTTGGGGTTGTTTTTCTTCTGACTTTCTGGACACCTCTGTCATCTTGTCAGCCACAAAAAGCTGTGGTCTTTCCCTCAAATGGAATTGAAATAGTTTATTTTATTCAGAGAGGCTGTGGTTGTGATGAAATGATTCCCCCCCCCGTGTCAGTTGAACAGGGCCCACATCACCGTTGAGGCCGCCCACTAAATGTCCGTCTCTCTGTTTCTGTCTGCCCCTGCAGAGTGTATGAACTGCAGCAGCTTCACAGACTTGAGTGAAAGACTGAGCACTGTTGAGTCCAAGGTAATTTCTGGGATCACACCAGGCCGGCTGCTGCGTGTCAAACATTACGTGAGCAAACAGCCAAATGGGACAGAGAGCATGTCTCTGGCTTCGGAAAAAGAGCCATCTAACGGACGAGCCAGTCCTGAACACAGCAACAGAGGTGTAACCTTCAGGTCCAGAAAGTACAAATCCAGACCAAGATTTAGTTTCAACCAATCAGTTGAGCATAAAGAGTCACAATCACTGGTTGGTTGAAACAAAATCTGTATTTGTACTTTCTGGACCTGAACTTTCCACCTCCGTGCAGCAGACCATGAAACAGGGTCCCTTTCTTCACTAGATCCTGTTGCTGAGGGAGACCTTGCCAGCTACCACTGCAGCCAACCGTCTGCATGAGGGATCGACCGATAATGAGGTGGGCGCACCCAACCCCACGCCCTTAGGACCCCCCGTGGTCGGGCTTCCAGGTGAGAGGGTGTATTTAACCAAACACACGCAGAACTGACCGGCTGTGCAGAATGTTTGATACTGCAGACAGGCTGGCGGTCGGCTTCTTTATCGAGTTATTTAGCTGCTGAGTGAGCGGCAATTTTTAAATTGATTTAGAAAAATACACACTCCACATATTGTACATCCTAGCAATGCTTTTTCAGATTTGTCTAGGAGAATCTGATCTGATTTAATCACATTATATAAAATGAGCCCAATGATGGACTCATATCCTGTACAGGGTGTCCCCTGTCTTATGTTCTGTGCTGCCTGGGATTGGTTCCAGGCCCTATGGTAACCCTGAGTAGGCTAAGTGGTTAGAGGATGGATGGATGGAAGGAAGGAAGTATATGCGTTATGTATATATACACACAAACACTTTGGGGATATTATAGAAAAGTCTGTGTCTCCCAACACTTTATTGTGTTTGTAATGAGACACGACTTCACTTGACTACAAGACTTTCAAACAAATCTATAGAAATGATGACTCATCCTCCAGGTGTCAGAGGGCCCCCGGGGCCAATGGGGCCCCCAGGTGCTCCCGGATCGGCTGGACCTCCTGGCTCCCCAGGAGCGTTGGGGCTCACCGGAAAGCTTGGCCCCATGGGACCTAGAGGTGAGAACCCAGCACCCCAAATCTGGGTGCTATCACCGGTACTCAGACACAAGCCTAGGGCACATGCCCCTCTCCCTCCTCTGAACATTAACTCACTATAGGAATATAGTAAAGCAGCATCACCCCATAATCCTGACACATCCCCACTGATCTGTGTCCTGTGCATTTTCTTATAGCTGTGCTGCACATCACAGTTTATTCTGCAGTATAATTTTTGCTTTTTTAATTTTTGATCTCAGTATAACTATTTTTCGGTATAGTTATTGTTATTTTTCTCTCTGTTTATTATCATATGACTATTGAAATGTATTTCTGCTGTCACTGTTTCTATGCCAGAGTTGCTCACTTCACATGTAACCCCAGGTCCTCTCTGACACAATACCTTGTGTGTGATAAAGCCTTGAATCTTTGAATTGAATCTTGAATCTCAGCATTATTAGCCCCATGACAAGGCTCACAATCCCTCGTCATGCCCAGTTTGACCCCCTTTGTCACAGATACCAGCAGCCTGTCTCTCAGCCTGTCCCCTAACATACCGGGCTGCATTTCCTAAAGGGTCCCGTTAGCGACTTAGATAGCTGGACTCATTCAGTTGCGACTATGGGTTTGGGAAGTCCATCCCTGGTGAGTATCTTCAATGTCTCTTAACATCTCCCCCCACAGGACCCCCGGGTCAGAGAGGACCCCAGGGAGAGAAGGGTCTACCTGGGCCTCCTGGGCCACCAGGCCCGGCCTCCCCTTTCCCCCTCCGCGGTGACATGTTCATCCTGAACAGTAGGCAGCTGGGCCAGGGTGAGTGGGTTTACACGCAGATTATGAAATGTGTTCCGGTGGGCGACAGACACCGTAACAAACGGGGCTGTATGGTCCGGCTGGCAGAGCTGCCAACTTCGGTCAGCTGGCTGGACTGAGATTTTTAATTTGCGGCAAGTCTGCACAGACATCCACACGCATTTGCATGTATGTAATAGTTTAATCACCTTGTAAATAGTCTGCAGAGTTTGCAAACTGCACCAGCGATTTTGAAGTAACTAATTTTAGGTTTATAATGGAATAATTTAGATTTGCTGTAAGATTTCTTGCGTGAGCAGGACGGTCTGAAAATGTGAGCATCACGCCGGATGCGTGAGGACTGGCAGCCCTGAGCTGATGTTCCATTGCCTTCATATTTTTAGGCCTTTTCCTGAATTTGTGACTGTAACAATAGTGTAGTTATGACAATATTAGTTATGGTTTCTATGAAATTACCTTTCAGGGAGGGCTGAGCCTGGATGGGGGGGGGTCTGTGAGCGAATTTTGTGCTCCATTAAGTGTAAAGAGAAAGAATGAAGGTGTGAGAGGGCAGCAGAGACGTTTTGGCTCTGTCTCGGGAAAAAAGTTTTGTAAAACAAGCGACCCCTGAATCCTTTATGTGGACCGTAACGATCCGAGGCGTCACTGTGTGCTAAAGAAACGCTGGCTGCATGGCGGGGAGGGGGGGGCACCCGGTTCTCGTTAAGAAGCGTGCCTCCACAACTGGGCCCCAGAGGGCCACGCGGCCCCTCTCACCCGCGCTCTCCGTGAGCCACTCAAGTCAGCTCGTGAAAAGCCAGATGGTCCGTGGCGGCTCAACCCGCCCCAGACCAACGTAAATGTCCACGGCGCTGAGGAAGTGGGGGCCGGTCGGAGACAGACTTCTCACAGAAACGACATAAAGGCTGTCATTCAGGAAGTCGCAGTGTCAACCTGAGCTTAGGAGCATCATTGCGTTTTATAAGCAGCTCCATGTTTTAGCAGTAGATATCAAGTATCTATCCTGTTATCTATTAACTTTGTAACTTTGTTATTTAATTATTATCTGGCAATTATCTGCATACCACAGTTTATATCAAATTAAAACATGCTGCACATGTTAAATTTATTTTTAGCCCTGTTAGAAAACGGGACCTAGATTTGCTTTTTGTGCAAGTCGAACTTTTGTATAGTAGATTATTTTTCTTTTTGGTTTTTAACATCTCTTGTGCAAAAAAAAAGGTTTGCCTAGTGTTCAACACTAGAGGGCAGCAGCCACCCACTGTGGCACTGGCTTCAGCAAGCTGTATTCAATTAGGAAGCTGGCTTCGTTTAGGGCTCAGCACTGGCTGCAGTGAGCCTGCTGTAAATCAAACCCAATTTGTAAGTTGTCAGCAGAGCAGCCCCATTCTGGCAACCAAAGTCTGCCCCCCAAGCCAAAAACCTGCCCAATAAAAAGGGAAGTCGAGGCCCTCAAATCAGGCCATAATGCTGGTGGGGTTCTCTGGGCAGACTGCTGCAGCCCCAGAAATGAGTTCCACAGGGAGTGTTCCCACAGGCCCATTTGCCATTTGTGTGAGATCTGCATGTTAATCATCCACTGTAGCTGAGCACTGAGCTCTCAAAGTCCCATTCCTGATCCTGGTGAGGGAGAGGCGAGCTCGACAACATGGCTCCCTTATTAAGGGAAGGATTATTGTGACATTTTTACAGCAGAGTTAGGGAGTCCTGTGGATTGTCTCTGAAAAAAAGTAAACACAGGGAAATCATTTCTTTGGCCATGATGGGCGCTTATAAGGTGAGGTTCATGAGGGCCATCCACATGTTGGGCGTTTCTCAATATCCATCCTTGACCGTACTTGTGTTCTTATGTACCCATTTTACGTCATCTTCCATTGCCAAAGACCAGTTCCAATAGTAAAAACACAAGTATACGAGGATAGTAAAAATCCCTGGATGTTGGGATCTTGTTCTACCCCAAATATCAAGGATACACTGGTTGCATTCTCAGTTGGAATTTGGTGATCAGCAGTCATTATTGACACACTACAGCACACAACAACAGAATGTGTCCTTGGCATTTAACCCATAGGTGGCACAGCAGTGCTTGTGGGGGGGGGGGTACCTTGCTCAGGGTATGTCAGTGGTGTCTTGCTGGTTGGGGATTCAAACCAGCAATCTTTTGATTACAAGTGCACTTCCCTCACCATTAAGCCACCACTGCCCACATAGCATTAGGTTTTCATAGGGTTATTCTCACATGCAACTTAATGACATAATGCGTAAGGCACTGCTGGGATTTGAACCCAGGGTCTCCTGTTTACTAGACAGGCACTTTAACCATCTAAGCCACAGCACCTCCATGAACAAGATTAATTCTGTGATTCATTGCACCCCAAGTTTGTTCTTGGAAGGCAAGTTAGCAAGACCGGTCCAGCCAAGACCACAAGTACGACCTTGGTGCTCTTGGTATTGAGATTCCAATTGAGATTGGTATTCATTGCCAAATGAGACCAATCCCATGATTCATTGTGTCCCAAGTTTATTCTTGGGAGGCAAATTAGCAAGACCGGTCTTGCCAAACTCACAAGTATGATCGTTGCATTATTGGTATTGAGAAACATCCATTGTGTCAGGCCCTATTGTTTGTTAGGGAACAAGAAACAGTAATTAGCAGAAACCACCTTAGCTCCCAGTCTCGTTCTTGGTGTTTGCAGATGAAGAACTCCTCTACACTGTGCCTCATCTAAGCCACCAAGTGACACCGGGCCCCCCAGGTCCGCCCGGGCCCCCCGGACCCCCAGGTAGGAAGGATCCGAATGACCACAAATCTTTAGGATTTTCCCATAACTTTCTGTACTAATGCACATTAAAGATGAGGACATCTGACTGGTCATGTGACACACTAACCTTACCAGCAGCAGGTGGAAATGGCTGAAGCAGAGAGCTCATTTTGTGAACTCAAACGTTTGCATGCTGTTTCCACAGGGCCCGCGGGGCCAGTGGGGGACCTAGGACTACCTGGGCGACATGTAAGTATGGGTTGGAGTAGCGTGTCTGCTGGAATGCCTGAATGTGACAGCATAAGGCCTAGCGGAACACAAACCTGGTCCCATGGTATGTTCCAGGCGGAGGGAGGCATCGTTGGAAAAACTGGAGATCCAGGACCTAAAGGAGATCCTGGAGAAAAGGTGAGGAGCTAACGTGTATGAAAGAACTTTACGTCTTCATCTCAGGTTATTCACCTGCTTTGAACGTGATGACTAATATCCACAGTTAACACTAGTGTTGACTACAATATTGATATTCATTATTACGCTGGACACTGAAATTCTTCAATTAAAAAATATGTTCTATCCATCTGAACCTATTATATGTAATAAAGTACTGTCAAAGTCTTAAACGTTTTAAAACAAAACGTTTAAAACTACCTAGGGAGTAAATGTATATTTCCTCAGGAAAAAACAGTTTATCATTAGAATGTATGCAAATGATCAGTAACATGATACAAAATAATAGTTAAAAAAACAATTTCTTCTTTTCTCCAAAAAGTTACTGATATTTTGTTGGATGGCTAGATGAACACCACTTCAGTTCCCAAACATCTCCTCAGGGGCACCTCAGCCATTCCATGTGTTTGTCACATTTCACCACCGACTCGTTTATTTAACTTAATTTGTTAAATAATGTGATGAGGTATTGGTTAGCTAAAAAGGAGGGCAAGCCATTGACATATCAAATACATACAGGTATATGGCTACATATGATGCAAATGCAAGGGAGGGTTTTGGAGAGGTTTTGAAATGGCTGAGCTAATACGTTTTACACCAACAGAGAATTTAAACATGAACGTAATTTATAGATAATTTAAGCATAATTTTCTTTGGCAGCTTAAGACTCTTCCACAGATACAATCCTGAGCTAAAAACAGCATTTGCTGAACAACAGTATGTGAAGACACAGCAAGTACAGCATACATAATGCAGGGAGACGTAGGCATTATGCATTTATTGGATATGAACATCTGTTACGAAAATGAGATAAAAGTTTGGCTCATAGTGATGCTGGTGTATCACTGTTGATTTACTAATCGTGATAAGATAAAAAGCTTCAAACTGATACTGAGCATTACGTATGATACAGGGTTACTATTCTTAAGGACTATAATCTTCAGTGTTCATTAAACTGTTTGTTGGACGACTGATTGATTCTTCCATGATACAGAGAGTTTGGATGTGAACACAGAGAAACAAGCGGTTTCACAATTAACAGTGTTTTTGTTATTATTTTGCACCTACTTACCGCTTGTACTGTTTGCACTGAGTCATTGTTGTTATTGAGTACTGCTGCGCATTGTTTTTTTCCCCCTTAGTATTTATTGTCAGCGTTTATTGTTTGGCTGTTCTTTGTTCTAGCTGTCTGATGATCTGAAGAATCGCAGTGTCGTTTCTTGTGTGTGAAATGACGATAAAGCGGCTTGACATGAGTTGAGCTGAAGTGCCGAAAGAGTCACACTGTCTGCTGCTCTGTGACTGAGAACAGGCAGGGAGTTGGGGGGGGGGGCATTGTGGCCTTATTAACCAGAATGTTTTTGGTTCAAGTCCACAGAGGGGATCATGTTGCTATGAAGATGCTTCACTTGAACTGTGCCAGTGAATTACCACACCCCCCCCCATATAAATGGGTTAATCTGCAAGTTGCTTTGGATAAAAGCGTCAAATGAGGAAATCAGACGTAGCATGAGCACAGGCTGAGCCAATACAGGCAAGAGATCTGGGAACGCCAACATATCAAACAGTGTTATTTTCTCTTTGTCCAGTGGGGGCGTTGGTGAGCTGTAAAAAGCTTTGGGAGAGGGGGGATTGAAATGGAGGGGTAACAGATAGTCACTGAAGTAATGCTGATTAAATTGTCCTCAAGACCTGTCAGATGGCTGTTTTATCGTACAGCTCAGAAAATGTTTATGGTTACAATCGGCTCATCTGTAAGATGTTTGCCGCACCGTATTTAATGCATGAGGAAAAAGACCTGCCAACAGACTCATGTTAGACAGTTAACGAGGAAACGGCCATAGAGCCTGTGCACACACACACACACACACCCGCTCGCACACACACACATGCACACCCGTGCTCATACACACACAAGGAATCCTGCCGCAGCCAGTTAGAACGATCCCCCGAATACAAGCCTGCGTATCCGGAGACCCTCAGCACACGTGCATTTGTGCAGAGGCTCTGATTCGCGCGTCACTGTGCTCCTCTGCAAGCTCTGCCTTTCCTGCGCGACCTCCGGCTCCGTGGGCGTCATGGCCGCAGCCGGCTCCGCACGCCACTCCACGCCGTGGCCCACGCTCAGCCTCACACCTGCTGCTTCCTGTCCCCCTCCTTCTATTACAGTCTTAAAAAGTTTATTAAAAAAAAGTTCAGCCGCTCGGAACGAATGCCCCCCCCGGTCAGGGTATTGTAGCAGGCCTGTCAGTCAGCCGGCTAGTTCATTAGTCACGCCTTGTCAAGGCAGGTCTGCAGGGTGCCCATCGGCGAGCGCTCGCACAGTCAGGGCACGGTGTCCGGTTTGCTACAAAAACACAGGCCTCTTTGTCATGACATTTGTGTTGGCTAGTGCTGTGTGTGTGTGTGTGTGTGTCGGTCTATGTGTGTGTGTGTCTCTGTATGCACTGTAATGTTGGCTTTCTTCTCCTCGCAGGGACCTCCTGGATTCGCAGGACAGCATGGCCTTCCAGTGAGTCACGGGCCTCCAAACTGCACAATCACTGCAGTCTGATTCTGCACACTGCACATGTTAACTTACAGTATATTCTCCCAGATCAAAACATATACACAGTGCCTACAGAAAGGCTTGGGACGCTTGCTTAATTCAGTAAAACAATTGCTAATTTATTGGTTTCATTACAAAAATCATTACTTTATTCACTTGTTTATTCAATTTATTCAAAACAAGATATATGTAGCATCATGTTACAAATAACCAGTAGTTGTAAGTAAAACTTTTATTTCAAGTAGTAATAAACTGAAACTCAAATTATAGTTCTAAAAGAGCTGTTTTGAGTTAAAAAGTTCATTGGCAAACAGTCTCATTGGGGGCTTTTTAATAAGCAACAACTTTGCAAGAACATTAAACACCAAATATTTGTGTTTCGTATCCATAAGGGAGCCAATGACTAGGATTGTAATTAATATCAAAATGGCAAGAAAAGAACTGAATAAGTCAGTCAAAAGCATTATGACACAATAGAAGAAAATATCTGTGCAGATTTTGTTATGAAAACAATAAATTTGCCACATTTTTATTGAATTTACTGAGTGTCCCAACACTTTCTGTGAGCTATGTACATATGTATGTATGTATATATGTATGTATGTATGTATGTATGTATGTATGTATATATGTGTGTGTGTGTGTGTGTGTGTGTGTGTGTGTGTGTGTGTGTATATGACACTTTGGGATGCACAGCTGATGTTTTTATAGCGATGGTCTGCTGGGTTTGTCGTGCCTGAGTGTGGTTATTGCATATGTGTCATCGTAGGGTGCACCCGGACCCAAGGGTGAGCCAGGAGAGAGCTTGCAGGAGGTAAAGAGAGAAGATGCATTTAGAATCCTCTACCGACATGTATGACACCTATATGCTGAGAGCAGGCGGCTAAAACTGGAATGTCCCTGACACAGATGATGACATCACTGATCCAATGGATTTCTGCTGAGAGACAGTTATGGAATTTGCATATATAGACTGATCATTGAATGATGTCACAATTCATGAGATGTTTACCCAACTCCCATAATCCCAATGCTGATTTTTAATCTCAGTTCAGCCCAGTCATCCAGTATGCTAGGACCCTTAAATCAGCAGTCGGAATTAGTCACATTAGCATCGATGGTGATTGGGAGTTCAGCTCCAGCCGTATATATCTATACATTTTGCTCACTGCGAGTGTGAGGGGTTTTATAGAGAACCAAAGTCCAGAATGGAACGTGATAAATTGGGCTTGAGGTCTGGGAAAGCAAGCAGTCAAGAGAACGCTGAATAAAACATCTCATCTGCAAGCTTCAAGCGTGCGGCCTGCTTCACTGTGGCTGGTGTGGTTACCCTGGATTTGGGTGTGTCCCTCAGGGAGAAGGAGTGCAGCAGCTGAGGGAAGCCTTGAAAATCCTGGCCGAGAGGGTCCTCATTCTGGAGCACATGCTTGGCATTCATGGTAAGAGGAAGTTGGCGGGGCTCATTCCGCAGCAAATGATTGATTCAGAGTAAGGAGGAGTGGGCGGGGCTAATTCGGCAGCAAATGATTGGTCACTTAGAACAAATGGCTTAACATTGTGGAGTGTTTGATTGATATGCAGAGTCAAAGGAAGGCGCCAGCTGGTAGCGTAGTTGGTAAGTCATGGTGCCAGATCAGCTCTATGGCTTTATAAGCAAGTAAAACTATGTTGCTTGACATGAAACTATCAGTTGAAGAGCTAAAGATAAAAAGTTCTGCAGAAACATGCACACTTATCATGCAGTTTGCAAAAATTTCAAAGAACAGGTTTCTTTCGTTTGCTTTTTTTTTTACTTTTTAGGGGAAAAATGATTTACGCAACAAACCAAAGCCACATATCCACCCCTATTCAGTGATTTATGAAGTTATAATTTTGGCATGAGTTCCCTGTCTGACACACTAAAATTTCGCCCGGCTGGGACAAACTATACCAGTCCTGTAACTGCTAAGGGTTCACGAGACCTTAGCACAGCAGCGGAGATGGAGACGTGATGCAACAGACCTGGCTGTTTCTCGGGAGGCCGCGTTTATTAGAGCGATGCAGCTTCTCACCGCATGAAAACTCCGGAGCTTAATTTGGACGCAGAAACTCACCCAGCATGCTCATTATTTTGCCGTTGAGTATGTAATGAAAATACGTAACCTATTTCAGGGGCTCCCAAAGCTCTCCTTGGGGATCCTCGGCCTTTCCGCACATTTTATTCCATGAGCAAGCTCACCTGATTCACACCATTTATTAGTTGAATCAGGTGTGCTGGTGGTGGGAAAGGAAAAATATATGACATAGCTGAGGCCTCAATAAGAGGTTTGGGAACCAGGACCTCCTTAATAGGGCATCTGCCCATGAGTTCATACCTGCCAGGCATAGATTCATATCCAATTAACTTGGCCAAAGCTAACTTATTTCAAGATGTATGTGCAAAGGTCAACCAGTATTTTTGTCTGAATTCATTTTCTCCCACCCCAACACCCCCCCCCCCCCCCTTCTGTCTCTGCAGAAAGTCCAGTAGAGACGGGTTCTGGATTAGATCTCTTCGCGGACCCGTTATCGGTGCCTGCTGTGAAAATTAAAAGAGCACACTCCAGACTGCAAAGAGAAAGCAGCCCCGCTGCCAAAAGCAAAGAGCGTAGCTTAGGCTATTAGCCAGCGTGTCGCGGCCCAGCGTGTCGCTGCCCGGCGTGTCATGGCCCGGCGTGCGAGCCTGTCAGCTTGTGTGTCAGGCCTTGGACTGAGGGGCTGGGATCTCGGGACATGCTTTAGGCGGGATAACAGGCGGCCGCTCCTCAGCCAAGTTCCGATACGGTGATGTCGTCGTTGTCACGATCTTTATCACCGTTTCTTTCAAGGCCTCTGAAAACATTATTTATAGATATTCAGGATGCACAGTGTTTACTGTGATGCTTTTTAGTGCATTTTTTAGTATCTGTGACTGATTGCTTTTGCATATTGATGGTATCAGTCGTCTCAAGTGCTCCAAGTGGTTTTCAGTCGTACTTTTTATAGAGCACAATTAAATGCATGTACTTGTCTTAATTTGCTCACACTTCTACGAGTGATTTCTGTCAGACCTTCGAAGGCTCTCCGTGCAGTTTTTGATTAGATTTACGTGCAGTATTTCAGTTCCTGTCGTACAGAGTTTAAACTACAGCCATTATTAATGTTGATGCCACCATAAGAAATGAACAGCGTTTCCACGTAAAATCTTAATCAACACTGCGTGATCTTTCTAAATTCTTTTGAGCATTTATAAACTGCATATAAAAATTATACATTTAATCTCATCTAAAGCACATATTTCTTTGAAGTTGATTGGTAGTAATGACACTAAGGATTCTTTCATTTTCCGTGGGAGCTTCATAATTTATGATGCGGTATGTTTCATTTAAATCGTGTGTTGGCTGTGTGTGCAGTGTTGGGGTGCTTTTCCAAGCTCGTTGATGTCTCCCAATACCGAGAACACGGAAATCGTACTTGTGGTCTTAGCAAGATGAACTGGGGGTGCAATGAGATTGTTCTTGTTTGCCGAGGATCCAACTGAAGTATCTTTGGGTCGAGGCAAGAACGGCATCCGGGGATTTTTTACCGTCCTTTTACTTCTTTTCTTGAGTATTGAAACTTGAGTATCGGAATCGGCAATGGAAGATGATGTAAAATGAGTTCATGAGAACACGGTAAAGTACGCACGTCGAGAAACACCCAGTAGCTTGAATCTGGACCCTTTGGGGGGGATTGATCTTCGCTGCATACGCAGCCTCTCTGTGGCCATTTTCTTAGATTATCTCTCTCTTATTGTTTTTTTAAATGTACAAACACAATAATAATCTGGGGTGAACATAACTGATACGCAAGTACGTATTCGCCTTTAAAAAGGATATGTGCGACAATCGATTGTGGTAACACTTATTTTATGTGCATTTGCGCTGAAATGAAAACAAAACAAAATGCATTTAATCTTTATATGCTAACTCTACTTATATGTGCAGTATACAGGTTAAAATTCAAGGTATTTTCTTGTCATAGCAGCGCAAATGCACATGAAATAAGTACGCAAACAGTCGGTTGTCGCACTTATCACTTTTAAAGGTGAATGCTTAATTGCGTACCAGTTATGTCCATCCCTGATCATAATAAACCAAAAGCCATTTTCAGGAACTTCACATGTAATGAAATTAACAACATCCTGAACAGATGTGTCTGTTCAGTCATTTATGCGAGAGCCAGGCTCTAATAATCTCAGCAGATTTTTTTTTTAATGTTGTCTTATTTAATATCTCTGACTTGGAATGCTATTAACTACAGTATCTGAGGGAAGAACACAGCTTAGGCCTGCAGCTTGATAACAGTACTGTAAGGAGGACTTGACTGAGGTCCTTCTCAGCATACAAATTAAACTGTCAGTCTGTTTCATTTACAACAAGGCCTGGTATTCCAGAACTCTTGGGGATTTTCATGTAGGCCAGGTTATGTAGAGCAGTGTTTCCCAATCTGGTCCTGGGGGACCTGCAGACAGTCCATGTTTTTGTTCCCTCCCAGGAGCAAAAATATGGACTGTCTGGTGAGGAGCTGATAGGGAGCAAAAACGTGGACCGTCTGTGGGTCCCCGAGGACCGGGTTGGGAAACACTGCTGTACAGTTTTAGTTAATCAGACAGTGAGAGAGGCTTCTGTAAAGCTCAGTCAAAGCTTGAACATTTCTATACACATTTATACATTGACATTCACCGTGTCCTTGTGAACCTTCTGCTCCCCATCAATGCCTCTTGAGGTCTACGAGCAGGGGTTTTATGTAATACACTTGTTAGTCTAAATCTGATATTCTGGAATATCAGAGTCATTACCACTCTTCTGATGCTCTCTAAATGTTGAAGTGAAGGAAATGAAAGCAGGGAATTAATTATCTCGTACAACATGTGTGCATTGACATGTTTTGTTTCTGATTGATTGATTGATTGATTGATTAATTGATTGATTGCAGTGTAATATGTGTAAATACAAGGTGTATTCAAAATACTTTTGGGCATGTAATGGAACGTCTTTCAACCTTATTGGCACCTCATGTTAAGATCCATATATGAATGAATCGCAACAAAGCTGAAAATTATGATCCATCAGTGTACTGGAGCTGTCAATGACATCTCAATGTTCATTTTGTGTTTATGTTGTATCATGGTGCCTGTAAATGTTATTATGGTGATTACATGGACTGTAGTCGCATCAATAAATCCCTTTAAGACGTAATGCCTACGTTATATTGAAGCATGTGCTTTTGAATGGAGTTTGCTGTGTGTTCTTAATGGTCACAGGCCATTTAAGGTTAGGACCTGTCATGCATCGTAGCTCCTAAGGAAGCACTTACATGCTTCTGTGTCATTCCGCTGGTGCAACACCCACCCCCTCTCAGCAAAGCTGTATTTTCCAGGTACATTCAATACATGACATGTAGTCTTTCTGGTTTTATAATCAGCGATTTGTACGTTCGGTTCGGCTGGTAAGCTTGTCAGACATTTACACCTTTGTGACTTCTAAGCGTGTCCAATCAGAGACGAGAGTAACCAAATATTCTTGGTGATGTTAGGACACGTTTCCCTGACAGCCATGTCAATGTAAATTTGATACAAGATTTTTATTGACAATGAGATGTGAGGCAGGTCATCAAGGGGAGGTTATGTACAGTTACATCTCAGGAGCAGCCCATCCCGCCTTACTCTTGCTCCTTATCCTCGCCGTGGGTGATGACATAGCACAGGTTCTTGTAGTCCAGGTTCCCAGCGACATCCAGGGGGAAGTTCGTGAACATCTGGTTCACCTACAGGCCAGAGAGAGCTCAGTTGTAATGCCTGGACAGAAGGTTCTCGATCAGCCTTTGTCTGATGGCATCAATTTTCCCCCAAAATAGGCAGGACTTAAAAATACAGCCACTTAAAGCTAGTAGCTAATTTGAACTTCCTTTAACTTTGCCACGGCTACACTTTCAAGCTAATGGTATATCGCTGTATGATCACATGCTAGCTTGATAAAGACAAGCAGGTGGTAGGAATACCCGGGCTAGCTCAAGATAATTATACCACTGTGGGGTTATATAATCATACAGCCCATGAAAATGGAGCAATAGCTTTGACGCGTCCCTGGATGCCACTGCATGCTGACAGGACTGCCTCTCGCTCATTTTTATATCCGAGCTTTCCCTGCCTTCAAGTTCGAAGTAAGCTCTCTGGATGGCTGAAACACACGAACGAGTGCGTGTGTCTATCTGCATGTGAGAGGGACTCAAAATGAGCATAATATCAGCCTGGAATTAGCTTACTGCAAGTTTATTTGGTCAGCACTTAAATCCTGTATCTAATTTCCAGCTTACTTTCTTTACTGGGATGCCTGTGGTTTGGCAGAACGCTCCAAGTTTATTTGTGACTCTTCCCTAATCCACGGCGACCGCATATCGATAAGACTGAAGCTTGTGACAAACGTGCATCATAAACCGATAACGACGGCGGTGAGGCAGTGCTATGGGAAAGCTGATACTTCTACGGAACCACAATCCCCACGGATCCCCCTGTGGCGAGATGACAGGAACGTGCCGTACCTCCGCCTCAGAGAACTTATCCGCTTGGGACATGAGGTGGTATTTAATCCTGTAAGGCAACAATATCCAAGTAATACACAAGATGTTGCACGTGGCGTTTAACGTTACAAACTGCATGCAGAAATATACAAATCATACTTCAGGTTAACAGATTCCTGAATCTGGATCTTCCTCTTTCATCACAGGGCCTCTCAGAAACATTTATTTAAATCTAGATTTAAGGACATACTCTGGAAAATGCAGTAATCCCACACATATGCAAAATACAGAGCGACAAATCTGTTTGTTCTCTTGATACTGTTTTAGAAAACTAAAGTTTGTGCAGGTATCCAATGAAACAAAATTCTCAAAAAAAAGCTTATTTAACTGAAGAAAGAATAGAATCATTTCGGAATTGCCATTTTGATCATTGTGTATCAAGGCCTACTACTCACTCATCTCCTCTGAGAATTCCTTTTCCTTCTGGGTCAAAGATCTTGAAGGCGTTCAGAATGGTTTCCTCGGGGTCTGTACCTAAACACAGAGAGACAACCATATATGTCCACTCAACACCGATGAAAAGGCCATTGAACCAAATCTGAAATAAGAAGAGAATACAAACAGAATACAAGCATCAAATCCCTAAGTCCACAATCCACAATCAAGAAGCAGCTTCTGGGGGTATATGTGTATAATTAATATTTTCCTATGACCACCGGTGCATTTGTAGAATAAAATGTGCTTGTGGTCTAGCTTAGATATTGTAATACATTAAAAAGGCCAGCATAAAACCTCAACATTAAATATAAAGGTCCTAATATAACTATTTACTTTTGTGGGCCAATATGGTGATGAGAAACTACCGAATACATAACGCATTCATAGAACATTCAGTGCACCTTCATAATGCTTGCATAGAACACTGAATTTTCTATGAATGCGTTATGAAGTGCAGTTAATGTACAGCTTTACTGCATATTCTTTACATGACATACCTGTATTATATTGATCATCACTTGCATCATTTTACTGTTGTGGCTGTCCTGTATTTCTGCATATTTGGTACGGTACTGCCACCTGTGCGTGTTTCAATATGCATCTATCTTAAGGGAGGCTGCTGTATGGTTAAATACACAAAATGGCCAATTTGAAAACATCTCATACATGCAGTTATGAATGGTAATTGTATCTCGCCCGTCTCACACTACTCGCTTACGCTACTTCTGTAGGTAGCCCTACACAGCACCATGTATCACCCTTATTTGAACCCAAAAGCACTTCGAAGGTTGACGAGCTGTGTGTTAGGACAGTGTTTCCAAACCCAGTCCTTGGGGACCCCCAGACGGTCTGCGTTTTTGCTCCCTCCCAGCCCCCACAAAAACGTGGACTGTCTCGGGGTCCCGGAAGACCAGGTTGCGAAACAGGGTACTAAGTGACACCTTTCTGCATGCCGATCTCGTCCTGAGCTGTTGTGGCACCTCCAGGCAATGTGACTGTTCTCCTCCGACCTCTTATTGATGAGGTGTCGCTGACTGCATGTTCTGTTTATCGCAGCATTTCTGTAAACTGCACTCGCTGTCGCATGGGTAAGGCCCAGGATGGCTGATTCTGAGAAGGTGACACTACCATGTCTAACACCAACATGACCACGGATCACACATCTTGGCCATTCTAACACTTAGCTGCACAGTAATGGATCCGAGATTCCGTCTGCATGCTGGATATATTCAGTTACAGCCAGAGGTAGAGATTTCAGGTTCAGAGAGTATAGATTGTTTCATCCAACCAGTTGAGTACTCTGTGACTATGACTCTTTATACTCAACTGGTTGGTTGAAACTAAGTCTTGGTCTGGATTTGTACTCTCTGGACCTGAAATCTCCATCACTGGTTACAGCCACATGATTTACTGTTTGAAGGAGGGAGTAGTTAGTTTGTATGTTGGTATATCTAATAAAGTGGTTACTGAATTATATATACTCTGTTTGTGTGTCTGTATGTATAAACCAGTAAAGTTCTTTGTTGTTGATTGTGATACGTGCTTATCAGTAATATCTTTATGAAGAGCTGGTATCTGGTTGTTCTCAGTAAATACTTTTGACCAGCTTATCTTGGGCAGGTTAAGCCACAGCCAAGTGTAAACTAGGTCTCCAAGCAGAAGCTCACTTCAGGGTAAATTGGCCCTGAGGTCTGAAGGCTCTTCTGTTAGAAGGCACTGCCCTGCAAAAGGTGTTCTTGGCAGTGTCAAGGCGGACACACTGAGATCTGGCCGGATTCTATCAGCTCGGCCCTGTGGCGTGATGCGTGGCGCCCAACCTTTCAGCTTCTCGCCAAACATGGTCAGGAAAACGGTGAAGTTGATGGGCCCGGGGGCTTCCTTCAGCATCTCATCCAGCTCGTCGTTGCCCACGTTGAGACGCCCTGCGGAGAGAGAGAGTAGAAGTGTCGTCCCGGGAAACAGCCGGCCTACCGAGCAGACTGGACCGACAGGACAGCGAGACGAGAACGAGCGAGGATACCTGAAGACTGGCTCAGTGGGGCACATGCATACTTATGGCGAAACATGTGACATGCGATGAGGAGAGGAAGACGGACGCGAAGCAATCAACCAGTAATGGAATGTTTTAGTCCCCGGAAGAGGCGTCCCTGTAAATTTCGAGGAGCTTGACCAGGGGCTGGGTTTGCTTATGGACATTATGGTGGCTCTGTGATTGGCTCTGTAACACTATAATGCCTTCAGCTGGCTCAGGGAGTTTTTCTTACACAAAAATGTTCTGAGGGCGGAATGAAAAATGAGAGACAACCAATCAGATTGTAGAGGAGGCGGGTCCAAGCGACTAGAGGACGCAGAACCAACCAATCAGGTGTCTTGATCCCGCTTCCTCTAGTTGCTCCTCACGTTAGTGGGGATTTCTTCTGGGCCTCAGGTGCCTCCCAGATTTTAAACATACTGGTAGTGGAACTGGTGTCTCAAAATTACCCATAGTGTGAAACTGTATGTATGACTGTCCTGTGTTTTCCTGGGTTAGGTTCACAGTGACCCTGTACATGGGTGGTGTCCAGAAGGTTGTGAGTTTGAATCCTGTGGAGAAAAGGCTGGCCCTGTCCTCTGCCAAGAGGATCAAGGCTTCATCTCAGTATATACACCTGTCTGTGTTTTTCATCAATCGCAAGATGCGGAATGTGAAATCTGTCTGATTGATGAATGAAGTACATGTATTCTATTCTACTTGATAAGCGACTGTGGGAGATAAATGTTGACTTACCGAGGGCTGCAAATGTGTCTCTCAGATCATTCTTGTCAATAAAGCCATCTCTGTTCTGGTCCATGATAGTGAACGCCTGAATGGGGGAGACGGGTCAGGAGTTGTTCCCAGTGCTGTACGTAATAGCCTATAACTTGTCCTTGGCCTCACCTCCTTGAACTCCTGGATCTGGGACTGCTCAAACATGCTGAAGACGTTGGAGCTAGCGCCCTCCTTCTTCTTAGCCTTCTTCGGTGCCTAAGAAATAGAGAGGCATACCTGGTACCACCTGCCACAGTGACAAATGCAGCGAGAGATCCATGCGCTTGCCCGGAATGTGCCGGAATGTGCCTTCCTGAGTTACATTGTCAGCTGGTTGATTGTGAACTCTGCCAAAGCTCATTGCTGGACGAACTGAGTGGCTTCTGTGTGGATCTGGTTTCAGACTGATTCCACAAATGCTTGGTGTAACAATAAATACGTGGATGCCCTTTATAGGGAGTTTATGATGATTGGCAAGTCCTTGAGCACTGGAGCCGAAGCGAAAGCCTGCTGATGACAGCCATGTGGCGAACCTTATACCGCTCAGCTGCAAAAGATCTCCCGTGACTCAGGAGTTACAAGACTCAAACAAGGCTTATAACTCGGTTATGGTAAACTCAACACTCCAATATCTGCTTGACCTGTATCTAAGTAAATAAAGCCAACATACACCACTGCTACATTCCAGTGTATTCTTTCACAGAATATACACAGTTTACACCCAGTGGACTTTTTCTTATGAACTTTCCTGCTGGAATCTGCTGTAATCAACCAGTTTTTCTAAGATTCAGACAATATCAGTCGCCATATCTGTCCTAAATTCTTTTATGTTTACATTCACCGTTTTGATTTGAGAAATACAACAAACAACAGCCGTTTTAATGATGCCATTTTTATAACGCATTTGAATGCAAAACACAAAAGATTCAAGGTTCTGGTATTATAAGGTCAACAGAAACATCCTTTGGGAGAACATTTTGCGAGAGGACCCCTCCTCCTTCCTGATCTGATTTATATTTATCTTCAGTCTTCTTTTCTATTTTTGCTATTTTTAGGTTATTTGGGTGTAAGAAAAATGTACAATTTTGCACCTTTGTGGGTACAATTACTCGTCACTGGGACTGTACCCTCAAGGTTCTTTACCATTGGGGGTACATTCATGCTGTTTGTACCTCAGGGAACAAACCTATACCCGGGCTGTACCCTTTTTTCTGACAGTGTGGTAAAATCTGAATAATTTCATGCTTCATCCCATTTTTTGCAAAAGAAGCCTTTTTAATTATGCCATCCCCTTATCTGTGTTCACAGTCATCCTGTCAGCAAATGCCACCCCAGCCGGAGTGAGCTTGCTCATATTTTCTGAGCGGTGCGGCACTCGCGCGCGATACTGACTGGCAGCAAAGTTCTCGCAATGTTAACTGACAGCGTTAAGGATATGCAGGGGTATAAAAGTCACACATGCAGAACGCTGGGGCACTTATGCTGTGATAAACCGGGGAGGGGTTAATGAGGAAAGCCAGGGAATTAGAGGAGCCTACCATTCTGCGAAGCCTCTTTTCTTGTCCCCTGGTGCCAAAACCCTGGAAGGATGATTTAAAGTGAACCTTTCCTTTTATATATCATCCCGGTTGACCCAGTGAAACACAATTGCTATGTTTAGATAAAGGAAGGTATGGTCCAAAGGGATTCCTGACATGGAAAGGCTCCGCCCCCTTTTAAAAGACAGATGTTCGTCACCATGGAAGGGACACTAGGTGCTGCTATCTTAGGACATCAGGCCCTAGACAAACTGTCATCAGAGTCACATGTTGTGCCACATAAGCTGCGAATAGCTTTGTCTCTACAAGTCCTGTCATTAAGATGGCTACAAAGTGCTCATTTGTTCCTATTGGCGAGATCATCCCATTGGCTGGTCAATGCCATTATATATCTTCAGGCCCAGGGGGGAACATGTTGTTTACCTGAGGTGACATTTCACAGTCAGTTACACTGGAGAGAACAGATTCACAGCAATAAGTGCAAATCCCAGTTGAAGATGTCGGATGCCGATAGCATGTATGACCTATAAAACATGCAATATTAAAACAGCTCCTTAACAAGTCTGAAGTAAAGCCGGTCATGTCAGCACTGTTCCCAACTGACTTTCAGAAGGAAGTGCGCGGTTTGGGCGACAATCAGAAGGTTCTGGGTTTGTTAGAAACACACAGATTCAGACATGGGACAGATTTCACACTTTTCCTCCGTAAAAAGCAAATATGATTCCACTGCAGAGAAGAAGATGCACTGAGAGGATTTTTCCCATTTCTGAGACTTGAAACGGATCTTTGTTTTTCCGGCAGAACATAGTGCATGACAGTGGGACACACATGTAAAGAGAAGTTGGGTGCTTGGTTCACAGATTTATTGAGATACATGCTAAGAGACAGCAGCTCACCCAGCACTCATGACCCACAGCCAGACAGAGCAGGTCGACGAGGCTCTTCATTGCGGCCTCCTGATGGATATGCGTACGAGACCTTGTGTGGCGTGACCCTGACACTTCGGGGAATGGGATGGCAGCAAACGAGGAGAATGCCAACCCTCGTGAGGTGCCAGGCTGTGTGGTTGTGCCCATGTTAGGCGACACCATGGGCTCGCTTATTGGGGGGGGGGGGGCATTTGTCCAATAGCTTAAGCAGCTGCAGATCTTGTAAGCATGTAACTGTTTCTTAATTTGGCTGGCCTTGTCAATCTCTGTCCAGCAGGCTCACCCCAGTTGCACCAGTAGTTGGCAACTATGGACCAGAGGCACATCCATTTTCAGAGGCCGACAGACAAATCGAATCGCTTGGATAGTTACTGCACCATACGTGGCCTGGGCAGGGTTAGTCTTTTCACCAAGTAACTCACAAGGCTGTGACCACCTGCTTGCGAATACAAAAGGCTTAAACAGTTCCACCTGATTTTGACGATATTTTGTTGAAAGACAAAGAGCCAATGAATACTGCTCCTCTGCTCACAGAACTGTGGCGCCCTCTGGTGTTGATGCAGGGATTCCATACCAAGTTACCATAATCTAGCAAGTACGAACACAATAGCTGCCTCTACTTGTTCTAAAGCTAATGAATAGTCAGTCAGAGAAAAAAAATTACGTGTCCTAAGTTATAAACTAATGATGGCTACACCAGCCTGATTGTGGATGCAGACGTGACTTCGTAATCCACTTAAAGCAGATTTTTGGGAAATGCCGTTTTGCTGTTAAGGGCACAATTAAGTCCTTGATTAAGTGCGTGCAATCAACACATTCTTCGGTCCTCTACTCCTCATTAGTGGGAGAAAAAGCACAGCAGGATGGCCGTGTAATTTCAGAACGAGATTCTCAAAATTGCTTTGAAGGCTATTATGTTTTTCCGCAATACTCCACCCCTTCAATACGTCAGCATTTTCAAAGCATGGAGGTCACAGGCATGAAACTGAGGTACTGACTGCGAAAAATAAAACGCAAGGAAACAGCAGCGAGCCTTTTTTGGAGGAAGTTAGCTATATGTTCTGAAATGTTACGGGGGAACCGGGATCAACCGCAGCACAAATTGATCTCCGCTAGATGGCCGCCCATTCACGTCGAATGTTGTTTCAGTTCTAGGGTATCAAATTTATCAAGTTTATCAAAATTGTTATCACATTTTTCATAGACTCGATGCATTCTCTGATGCCTAAAGAAATCATGGGCAAGTATACTAAGAGAGCCTTTTAACCGAAATCTGTCACACAGTCCATGACTCCTGTTCACTTCTTTGCCGGTTTATCTTAACTTCGCGTTCCTGAATTCACTCTTTCAAAATCGGTATAATTCCAGCAAGAATCTCTATGGGAAACAGTACTGTTTACTTTCCTTTGACGTTTTATTTCTAAAAATCTGATAAATATTGATACGTTTTAATCCAGCGTAGGATATTGTGTTCTTGGTACTCCGGAGATTTCTTTACTATAAAAATAAAAATGAAACGGGACAGCGGGCATAATAGGCAGGCTTGTGTGTGTGTGTGTGTGTGTGTGTGTGTGTGTGTGTGTGTGTGTGAGTGAGAGTGAGAGAGAGAGAGAAAAAGCCTAATTGAAGTCTCGAGAGGACGCCTCCTGTCTGATGGGTGCCTGGGGAGAAATGTGAAGATCCTAAGTTAGGAAAACAAATTCCCCGGGACGGCTCGGTTTCGGGCTCCCGCACCGCGTCTCGCATCCTGCGGGAGCGCCAGCCTCCCGGTCCCCGCCGCCTCCCCTCTGCTCCTCAGACACGCTGGATGCCTAAGCGCAGCATGTACCGTTTCGGGGAAAACTTAAGTGTGATTAACAGGAAACGTTCCTGTCTCCCCCTCCTGCTTCCCCCTCACATGTGGCTTACGCGTTCATTCAACATGATTTCTTCCCCTCAGGCTGAACAGTGCTTTTGAAGTGTTTTTGTGGGGTTGTAAGAACCTCTGTGTTATTGTCTAGCTGAATTTTTCCAAATTGATGTTTTTCTGTGCAAGATATTGGAGATATTGTTGAGCCACGGGGAAAATGTGATTCTCAGTAAATATGTGGGTCACTGCAATATGTAAGTTATACTTCAATTTGCGTGTTCCGCAGAAGTATGGCTCTATAACTGTGTGAAACGACAGAGGAAGGTTGTTACAGCTCACGTCCTGCTTAAGCCGGACCATTTTTAAGCCAAGCGCAATGGCAGGTTGATTAACTATAATTTCGCTTTTTAATTGGTGTCTCCCAAACATCATTAATCTTTGGAAAGGTCTGTCCTGCATGCGTGCGAGGGCTCTCTACACCTCGACAGCTCTGTGAAGGGACGCCGTGCGCGCTCTCTCATCAAGATCACCCAACCATACAGCACAATTCCAATCTTCACAGAGCAAATACCACTCGCCTTGTTATTACATTTCTCTTGTCCAAGCACTGATATTTCCCAGTGTACAAAGCAGCTTTCAGCGCTGACACATTCCCATCCATGATTACTTTTGAACGGTAGATGATAGAGTGGGGGATTGACAGCGCTATAAATTACAACGACCCTGAATATTTACTGTGGGAAAATGGGTGAAAATGCTGATCTTGCCTGTGCTGCCCAGGTGGATAAGCCTTGGGTAGCGAGGTCTGCTTTCCGCAAAAAGGGGTAGATTCACAGAAGTGATTTCTGCCTGATATGCATGGGATTTTTTTAGTTCACCAAAAAAAAAAAAAACCTTTTCATGTAGTCAAATCCATAATTCATTTGCAGTGGTTATTCCTGAGATGACAATTCAATAATTTAACTCAGATAAAATATAATCATTTAATAATTAAATGATTATGAATTATGGAGCAATTGCTTAATTTTGTACTTTTATTTTTATTTAAATTCGTGTAAGAAAAACTCCTCAGGGAACACACCTTGTATTCCCGGTCCCTGGTGTAAATCTTCTGAAAAGGATTTAAAGTACAGTTTTGAACAGCCATCTTTGATTACTTTTCTTACCTAATAAATCAAGATCAAGGGTTATGATTTAGGTGACTAAAAGATCCATCCACGTCTGTAACATAAAAAAAAAACTAGTGAGTTTGTCGGGAATATTTGCTTGCTTCGCTTTTCATTTGCACCTGTCTTTTATCAATTATTGTTTCTCTTTCTTCTCTTGTCTTAAAGGACCATAGGCAGGTACTGATAAAAAGGAGAGATGCAGGACTCTGTCAAGGCCTCCCGCCCAGTGGCCTATCGTCAGGGCAACTTGAGATATATGACATCATCATTGTAGAAGCTCAAAGGCAGAATAATAGTAATGTGCTAATGACCAAACAATAACACATAAGTTTATAAAGCTACCCTGTCAAAGTACGTCAAATGTGCATCAGTACTGTATACCTTCTTCCATGTGTGTGTGCATTAGTAAATTAAGATGTTTGTAACTGTTGTGGCCACCTTACTACTACAAAATGAAACTGAAAATAGCTACAGAATTGATGGGAAAAATCGGAAAAGGTGTTTCTTATTAACGGCTCATTGTGATGAATAGCGCAAGGAAACCTGTTTTTCAGGTTTAGTGTTTGATCATTTTGTGCACTCCACCCAAGAGAAGTGTCAACTGACAGGAAATGTAATTAAGTTGGGAATGAGAGACGGAATCTGGAATCAAATGGACCAGCAGCCTGCTGTACGTCTTAGGGTGTACTTTGAAGTTTGCTTTCGGATGTATTCTTGTTTACTGAACGAGCGGTTTGTAATTCTTGTCTGTGGGCCTGCCCACCTAGTCCATCCTCCAGTTGTTTTTGCTGCATTCTGACTTCTTGTGATCCAGGAAATCTAATGGTTTATAATTAATTGACAAAAAAGCACTATATCTGCTAGTGGTGGAGCAGGACGAAAATGAGAAGTGACTCTCGCGGGGTGGGACTCGTGAAAAACAATAGAGAGCGGAAAACAAATTCCTCATTCGATACGTGAGGCCAGACAGAAAAAAAATACCGAGTATCGAAGTATTAAATGTTCTTTGAATGTCTTAGGATTATGCTGCATGCCTGGAAAAGATGGTTTATTATCTTAATTTAAACAGCATATTTCACAATGTACAACAGCACACCAATATGAACTTGTTCAATAACTATTCAGTCAACTTTCGAATTACAAATTATTAAAAAAACAATTCCACCATCTAGATTAATTAAAAGGTAATATATGTAGTGTATTTAAAAGTGGAAAATACAGCTGTGTAATGTTTTAGAAGTAAGTGTTGCAATTTATAAATTATCTATAAATTAAGTTGTTGACATTGATTAAAAACATGCGCTATTAATTGTAATTAAACAGACTTGTGAATATTGCCATATTTTAATTAATTTTATTATATTGTTTACATTTTAATAGGTCAACAAAAATAGTTCAAATTAGTCAGATGGTGCAAAGATGTAGTCTAAATTACAAGGGATGACTGTAATTATATTAATAGTTATCCACTAAATTAATTTAATTTCCAAAGTGAAGGATTGAAGAGTTTCTTATAAAATCTAAAAATACAAAAAAAAAATGTAAACCTCCTCTGCAGTAAAAGTGAACCCCCATAATTCAAAACAATAATAAAAATACAAATAAGTTTTGCATAATCAATCTTTCATCCATCTTCCAAACGCCTCTGCTTAATCCATGTCTGTACCTGTAACAAAAGCACTAGACTGATGTACAATCTGGATGGGAGACCGGTATCGTATAATCAGAAAACGAAAAATCAATGTTCCGTAAAAGACTGCTGTTCGTTTAACAGAAAAAGGAAAAGGTTATCGTGTTATTTTAGTTTCTGTCTCTAGGGGCGCCATTATCTTAAGTTTAAGTTCAAGTTTCTATTCACTGGTCATTAAAAAAAAGTCGTTGGCAAATTTCATCTGCAGTCAAATCACCGGATTATTATAGACATCATGGTTTTTCTCCAAACAATTATTAATACCAAATGAAGGGAAAAGCGTTCTTGGTAACATGATTAATTGTAGCAACAATTTAATGCAATTACAAAGAACATATTCGGTGGAATAGTAAACATAAGCCTTGAATTACCATCCATGAATACAGTATTGTGGAATGTTATTTGTCGCATTTATTTTAAGCAGCGTGTTTTGCATATTACTTTTATAGGACATAGGATCTTAAGCAGGTGTTTTCTGCATTAAAATTTAAAATACTTGAGAAACTATCCGTAGAATTATCCGTAAGGTTTAGTGAAATAAGTAGATCCGATATAACAACAACAGACTAAATGTGCTATTGCAAAATAAATCACCGACAAGTGTATTTTAACGGATGTATCAAAAATCAATAAAACCATTAAAAGCAACAATCAATAATCTATAAACGGCACTGATTATGTGCAGTAGCTGCGGTTTATTTCTGATGCAATCAATTTAAAAAAACACACAGTAAACAACACGTGTAACAGTACACGATTAAACCATGTGTTCGTCTTCTGTTGGTTTGGAAGCGATATCGTGGTCACTGCCAATAAAATGCTATAATTAACATAAACAGTTACAAAGAGACACTTGCCAGCGATTATCCCGGCGGCGGGGAACGCGCGATCTGCGCGAAGAAAGTCCATTCCTTGTTTTATCGGTTTAAAAAATTGCCGGCTCCCGTTCAATAATTCTATTGCGCGGCGCTGTTCAATACCACAGGTTCCTGTTCGATAACTCCATTCCGCGGCCCTGTTCAATAAGCGAAGCGCGCGTTCGATCGCTCCGCTCCGTGTTTTGCGCGCGCTCCCCCTCCTTTCCTCCGAACTCCGGCCCCTCGCTCTCTCTCTATCAGCCTCTCACTCCGTCTCAATATGTCTCAAGATGGCGGCCAATGCTGGATCGATGTTTCAATATTGGAAGCGCTTTGATTTACAGCAGCTGCAGGTTAGCCCTTTTCCCCTTACGTTGCTTCGCTTTCTTGAGGGCTGCCGCCGGGGCCGTGTCTCGGTGCTCCGGCGTTTCTTTGCCGGTGTTTGGGGCCGCTTTCAGGAGCTCGCTTCTCCCATTGATTGAAGCGGCTTTCTCGCTGATCGGAAATTGATCCTCTTTGTTCAATTCCCATCGATCAGCCATTATGGCCGCGGGGAAACGGCCACCTAGGCAAACTGGGGCTAAAGCCGGCCCAGGTGCCCGTAGCTGAGTTTCGCCGGCCGGTCGTTAACTTTGCATGGCAGAGTGGATGTTTTGATGGGTTTTTGGCGTGTTTTGTGTGAATAATTTTGTAAAAATTGAAAGGCGTTTGTTGTGTCTCGCGAGCGCGGGTGGCGCTGTGGTGACCGAAACGGGCTCGCGCGCAGACAGTTAGCTCTTATTTTTGTATTTCACTGTAAGTTGTTTTATTTATTGTAGCAACGAAAAAAATGTATTTTGAAACGAATAACTTATGTTTTCGCGTAATACATGAGTTGTAGAACGATTAGTTGATTTTGAAGATAGTTGATTAGGCACGACTGAAAACTTACAATCCCTGGAAGTTTGTCTCCGTATTTGAAAACGAATTATTTTATCGATCCTGGTTTAATGAATACATTAAATGCATGCCGAATTAACTTAAATACGTTTTTGTGTGTTGTTTACCACTTTTTCTAATTTAGTTAACGAATTAGCGGTTAACGTTGCTGCCGATTCTATAAATGTCTTTGTAGTTGTATTTTGCTGGTAAATATATTTAAATAAACAGAATCACACCACATTTACGTATTACAGTAATATTTTATTTTCTCTGGGTGACTTGTCTACTACGTTTAAATTGTAGGTTGGGGTTTATAATGGGATTTTTCCTAAAACAAAAAGCAGTGGAGTTATTGCAGTTTAAATTTTCTGACTGAAGTTCATAGCTGTGAAGTTTTATCTTGCAAACCCTGTATTGACAGCTGCTTAGTTCACAATAATAAGTTCACTGGAAAAGCGAGTTTTAGAAATTAAAGTGAATTGACTTGTTATTGCTAACAGATATCGATCCATGTCAAACCATGTTCTCTATCCGATAGTTTTATTAATGTATCTTTAGCTTTTAAAAACCATATTCTGTGTATATGTTTGTTTTAAATCTGTTGAAATAGTTTTAAAATCCGTATGGAGCGAAACCGTTTCGGGGAGTGAAATATTGTCCCTGGAGGAAATGAAGGGGGACTTTCGTTAACTGATTATTTGTTTCGATATCTTGAATAATTCGGATACACGTATAACGTTAATATCCCCAAGAAAAGGCTGTGAAATACTTATCCTTTGAGCGTTTTTTAAACTGTCGTTTGGGAGCTTTTCTTTTTGTTTTTGCCGTTTTTCAGGTAAGGGGCTTGTGATTGAACATTTTCTGAATAATCCCAACGAAATCCAAAAACGACTGTCGGATATTAACATCACTACCACGCTACCCCCATATCGACAATAATTGATGTTATATTTTCTCTATTAATTTGTGGGGGGGAAGCACTTTGTGGGTAATAAAATGGGGATCGGGGCGAATGTCGGTTCAGGTACCGGAATGTCACCGCACGTCGTGTCAGATCCTGGAAAAGGTGGGAAAATCCTGCCTCCCCCCCCCACCGTTATTTTGTAACGAAGAGAGAACTCCGCAACATTAATGTCAGTAATATACAAATATTACGCGATGTTTTCTTTGTCATCGTGGTAGGTAGCATCGAGTTTTTTCCCCCTTCTCTCAGTAGTGTCCGCCATGGCTCCTTTATTAGCTGGATAGTGCAGCCCCGAGCAGGTCGCTGTCTGTGACGGTCATTAAAAGAGGCTTTCATCAATTAAAATACGTTTTTTTCGGCGTTGATTGCCTTTGGACTGCTTGTTGGAAAGCGGTCGGCTAATTGGACCGCTGGTGATCGCTGGAAGGATGTGCATTGATCCCCCCCCCACTTTGGTTTGATCGTGTGATCGGGAGCATTTGTAGGGGTGGGGGTGCATTATTCGTTATTGTAATTTCCTTTTGCACCGTTGCGGTTTTAAGAAGTTGCTTAAAATCGTGTGCCGAAACCCGAAGTGCGTATTTGTAACTCATTTTCTTTCGGGAGGTGCTTTTTCCGTGTCGTGCATTTCGACAGTGCCCTCCCCAGTAGGTGCCTGCGGTTGTCCAGTAATAATGCGCCCAGGTGTCTATATAACGCTAATAATTCTCTTGAATGCTCTTGTTTTGTTAGTTGTGTTTTATGTCTTAACGTGTCAAAGCTATCAAAAGCTTTTTTTTCTGTGGTTGGATCTTTAGCTGCCATTTTCGTAAATTAATTTTTTGAGACCTATTTCCTTAACCCTAGTAAAACGTCGCTCATTGCAGCCTATAGATTGTACTATATATCCCAGCCCTTTGAAGTAGTGGGTAGTGTCAGTCTAACTTTTAAGCGAGTTCCCGTATATTTTTCCTTTTGGACTAATTCTCCTTCCTTTCCATACCGTTATTAACTATCTGTATCTTTGTGTTTCCCTTCCAGATTGAGAATCTAAAATATGCAATGACACTACGTGGAGATCATAAAATGTGCCTTATCTTCTTTTAAGAAATGGCAAAGTTATCGAAATGTTGTAGGCTGTAGGAGTAATTGAGGAGACCGGGAAGTAAAACCATGAAAATTGCTGTCCACGATGGGGTGGCATTTAACATTTTACTTTAAAGTGGGCTCAGAGTATAACTACGGCACTGAGGTGTATTTCTGATGACAACAGTCTCATACTAATACTATTTTAGCAATGACAGATCTGTCAGTGCCAGGCTACAAGATAGTAAAATTTCTGTTTAAATGTATTCCTGCGGAAGGAAATGCTTGGACTCCGGGTCTATATCTGGAGTGTTGGGTCTGTGGGTTTTTTCCGGATGGTAAAATGTGTTGTCCTGACACTAATGGTGTTCAAGTAGTTTTTTATAAATTTTTAAAAAAAAAATTATTTATAGCCTTACTATAATATATATCGAAGTGTGAGAATCGTTGTACCTTCTGTTTTCTTCTGAATCACTTTGCTTTGGAATGGGATTTGTATGTTGTTGCCTTAACAGCCTTTTGATAATCACAAATGCTACTATTAAAGGTGGGGATTATCTTCAGCTTTTTGGGGAATCTGAAAACAGATGGGGCTCTGTGTGAGTTTTAAGCGTTTGACGTGTTACTGATGGTGCCTTATTACCTTACTTCCACAGACTCCTTCCTGGAGAATCGCTGTGTGGAGGCTGTATTGGTGTCACAGCCTATCAGTGGCTTGTCATGCTCACCAACCTAAAACTAATATTGTGTCAGTGAGAAGCAGTACATTATTGTTTTTTACATTTATTGACGTTTTTGTTTATGTCGTTTCGATGCTAGAGCCGTCGAAGGCTACAGGTTACAATATCATGTAATAAAATTGGATGAACTCCCTCTCGGATGTGGCAGGTCTCAACGAGAGAGCTTAGTGTCTTCTTGCCAAAGCTCAAATGACAGTAGACTGCGTTATGCCTGTTCTGTAAAATACATAATGGGATATTTTTCAGGCCAAGTTGCTCTCAAGTTCTCCCTGTTCAGTCGAAAAGGGGTTTAGGAAGCAGAGTTTAAGCAAGGGAACATGCAGCCACAGGTGGTCCGCCGTTTCCATTCTGGCATCGATTTGCCCCTGCTAACAAAGGGCATCTGCGTTTTTGGCCTTCGTTGGCCTGGTCAAAGGATCCACCTGTGCTATGTGTTTCTCACGTTTTGCTTAGTGGTCTTCTGAGAGCTTGCAGTGTTAGGTTTGGAGTGTCAGTTGGAAGACGGAGACCACACACACACAACCCAAGGTTCACCCTCCAGGCCCTGTATTCTCCCTTCATCTACGTCATGCATGAAGGAACTGCTGTCTTCTGCGGTTGGCACTTTGATGTGATTGTGAATGAAAAGTTTCTTCTGGCGTTCAAGGGTCTCTCTCTCTATCTCTCTCTCTCTCTCTCTCTCCCCCCCCTCTCTTTCTGATTGGGCTTCATGGTGTGAGAGGGGGGCACCATAACTGATCCTTTGTGGTCAAATTTGTTCATCAAGTCTGTACCGGTGATTGTTTCATTTCGATGTGTATGAGTTAACTGGCTCCCTCGTGAATGTGCAAATCACTTTTTTCCTGTATACAGTGTCAAAAAAAAAAAATAAATAAAAAAAAAAAAAATATATATATATATATATATATATATATATATATATATATATATATATATATATATATATATATATATATATATATAAATCTGATCTTAATTAGTTGCTGTAGTTGGAATACTTTATGACTAGACTGGGAGCTTGATTAATTGTTGACAGGTGGTGTAACTTTAAAGAATTTACACATTTTCCATTCCTAATTTTTCCTTCCCCCAAGTGTGGTAATGGCAGTACTTATTTATAGACATATGGATGCAAGAAACTGAATGCATTAATAAATGAGTGGAATTTTTCAGTCCCCCTTTCTCCACCATTGTGGAATTAAGAAATGGGTGTCGCTTTTGAATAAGTCGCTGTTTGTATGCGAGTGCGTAGTGGGGGTGGCAGGGACCGGGTCACATGGATCCAACTGTCGCAGCAACCTGGCACATTTCTGGAAACTCGCTTGTTGCCTGAAAGAACCATAATAACAGATGTAGCCGTGTTTAGGCTGTGCTGGTCTACCAGGGCGCCCTTCACGAGTAAGACTGGGCTGGGGCGAGGCTTCGAAAACCGTTAGGTGTCTTTAAAAAGGTCCCGTGTCTGCGTGACATCTACACCCTCGCCTCTGCCTGTGGCGCTCTGGCTTTGGGTGTGTGAGAGTTCACGGTGAGGTGCGTGACCCCAGGCAGGTTCCAGGGTGTTGCATCTGTTGCCGTTTGACAAAACCCATAACCCTAACCCTAACCCTCTGCCGTCTTGCATCTGCGATAGCCTGCTGCTGATTTATTAGTTTGTTTGCAAAGTGTCAGAAGGACCTGTTCTGCTTTCCTTTGGGGGCTTTTTTTTAATCCTCCTGTTGCTTCATTGATGTCCGAGGAAGGCTCCCGGAGTGCCTAACTACTTGTTTGCTTATTTTCTGGCCTGTTCATTATGTCCTCAGGTACTGAAACTTTGACCGGATGTCTTGTGCTTTTGGTTTACACCAGCTTTCATTTGCATCTTAAACACGGCTTTTTGGGCCACGTTCCATCCCCACACCTGAGCCGCATTGGCCAAAGTGGTTTTGCCTTTTGTGTTCGTGTGGGAGGGGGAGAAAAAGAGGATTTTATAAAACTCATAAGTCATAAATACTGAAATATACACAGTGAGTTGTAGCAGATTTCCCCCCCGCTGTTCATTTACAGTTAATTTCCAAGTCAAATGTGCGCAACTGTAAACCCAAGCAAGCTAGTAAACAAGGCAATGAAAGTGAGGGATTTGCATTCCCCTAGATAACTTTAGCTCCAAAACGTTGCCATATTTTCCATGCATCCTTTCCGGAAGATCGCCTGAGTGCAGCGTTAAACTCGAAGCGTTGAATCTGCAGGAATCTCCTGGTGTTTGTGACCTTTTGGTATTGTGTCGCAATTCCAAACGGCCTTCTCAGTGTAACCCCTGGGTGGGGAGGTCCTCACTGAGGCCTGTGTCATTGTTAATACCAGTCTAAGCTCCAAGGCAAATCATCTTCTGTAAATTTGTACTCTTTGGGGTGGTCTGTATGCTTCTGAGACTCTGTTTGTTATTTCCAGTAGTGTGGTGAACATCTTAAATGTGTTTTTTCAGAAACTGCAATATGTGGCATCTTGGGCGATAGTCTGTCATTGCCTTAAAGGCTGATAAAGCCCTCCCCTACACAGTAAAATGTTTCAGATAGTTACAATGGAGGAGCCGGACAGTGAACAGCTTTGGTGCCACGGGAGTGTGCCGAAGCAAGAGGCCTGGAGCCAATTCACACCTCCCTCCCCTCATTACTTCACTGACTGTGTTGGTGCCCCTCCCTCCCCCATTTTGGAGAGCTGGGAGTTCATGGGGGCCCCCCTCTCTGCCTCACGCGGTTTTATTGGTGCTCTGATGCCAAATGCATAATTAGCCTGGAATGTGCTGTCCATTGAAGGAAGAGGCGGGGAGCGAGGGAGGAAGGAGATGGAGGAAGAGGAGGAGGTGCCGCTAGCCCACGCCTCGTGCCTCTCTCGGCTTCAGAGGAGATCGCCATGTTCAGCAAACACCTCCCTGGCCTTGATGGATTATCAGCCCCTCCTCACTGCACTGCAGTTCTGCTGCAGTGTGTTTCCGACACCCTTTTAAAGCTACTTTGATCAACAGGGGAGGAAAAACTCGGGGAAATGCAGGACGAAGGAAACATTTAACTGGGACCCGCAGAGATGTCTGTCGCGGTGGTTTCCTGTGTGTCGTCTCCTCTAACGTGAATGAAAACGCTCACGTTGCATCTCACGTGCGGATTTAGGGTGCTGAGCGATAACTCGGCTGTCAGTTCACCTCCCCTGTGCTTTAGCTGGACCTTCTTGTGACTCCTCTGTTGTTTTACCAGCAGGTGTTGTCTTGTCCTCAAAACCCTACTCTGGGTAAGAGGCTGGGAGATTACTTTCAGTCAGGAACGGAAGCCCCAAAAACCCTTTGTTATTCCCAATATTGCTGTTCTTCTGTTTAAATTTCACTGTGAATAGTCAGGAGTGGAGGTGAAGGGTCCAGCTCCTTCCAGAACGACGGGGGGGAAGGCTGTGTCACGCTCGTACCGCCACATCCGGCCGTGTAAAACGCGTACACAGCGCCGTTGTAAATGTTGGTTATGAGTCAGCAGCAGCCCGAACATGCTTTTAAAATCGCTTATATGTGGAAAGCGGTGTTTTGATTGCTGCGGTCGAAAATATTGCGGTTCACCGAGCGGGACGATCCAAAGAGAGCTCGTCGTTGACCTTTCAGGCAGGTTTTTTTTTTTTTTTTTTTTTTCCCCTCCTCTTCCCTCCTCACCACCGGTGACCATTACAGAGCCATGCCGCCCTAGGAGTGGAAGTGATGAGAGCAGCCCAGCCTCCCCATTCCCATGGGTTACTGTCCTCGCTGATGTAATCGAAGCCGACTGCTGTACGTTTGTACCCCCATGGAAAAAGCAGAAAGGCGAGGCGGCGATGTTTACACGCAGATGGCGGTTTACAAAGCAAACCCAATAAAACGTCTCGTAAAAAGAATGAAAAGTACCAGTAAAATATCGCCACATCTTGTAATGGATCTGCGTAACAGCCCATATGGGGGCATTTTCTTATGGGTGTGTGTGTGTGTGTTTGAGGGGGGTGGCTTAAAAACTGCTAGTTTGGGTTTTTTTTTTTTAATTTATTTTGCTTCTGTACGAGAACATCTGGAAATAGTTTGGGGGGGAAAATGAGGGTATCTAGAGGGCTTGGGAATTGGAGCCGATGGGAACAAGTAGGGACCTTCCCTGTTCTCCCAGAAAATTCGAAAGGAAGCTGGAAGCCCTGTCCTGTCTAGCGCCACCCCTGCTCTCTTTTGAAGTTGCCATGATTTTGTGGGATTTTTCTCTCCCAAGCACTTCCCCCTCTTTCCACATACCTGACAAAAAAAAAATGAAGGATTCCAATGAAATATAATTCGTAACATTTAAGTCATTTTATTGAGGAACTTTTAATTATATCGCTTTTTATGATAAATATTAAGCAATTTTCTGCATTACAATATGAACGCCTTGTAAGTATCATTCAAGAATGTGAGGGTCTCTTTCAATAAAGGCTGTCTAATGACAAACCAGAAAAAACTGCCCCCCCCCCCCCCCCCCATCACAAAATCTGAAGCTTGGATTTATATGTTGTCTTGCGCACACGTTGAAAGGAGTAACCGCAACAATTAACGGAATCGCGCCCCTTTGAGAAGACGGGAAGCTCCGAGTGGCTAATTGCGGCTTGGTAAATTATAGCGTACTTTGGAAAATCGGGACTGAGATCAAAGGCTGAAGAACACAAGTAACTTCTAATTGCTTATAAACCTAATGAGCAGCATGTTTCTCAGTGTTAGATCTTTTTTTATTTATTTATTTATTTTTTGAAGTCGTGTTTAGTGCTCTCGTGTTTTCAGACATCTGTTAAAGACAGTGGTCAGAGCATAGCCGTCCGTGGTATTATTAATAACGCCGTGCAACCCGGAGACACGCCATTTCCTCAGTGGCGTGTGCATGAATTTTATCAGCGGCCAGCAGATCGCTGAATTCTAAAAACAACTTAACAGCCTAGATTTGCTGTTCTGCTCAGTGTCATGCTTGTCCGTGTATTTTTTGGTGTCCTTAACCCAGCCCCAAGGATATGCTCTCCAATTAGCCCCTCTTACAAGGGCAGCAGGTGTGTGTATCGCTCTGCCACCTGAAAGACTGACCTTTTGCACAGCTTTTTCTTGAATGAAGCTTTCTGCCTGACCGTGACTAGCATGTGGGAAGGTATATAAAAGCATGACTTAATGTCCTCCACACGGTCTTGGGGTTTCCCTTCCTGGGTGCATTTTTCAGGGGGTAGATTCTTCTGGCAAGTGTTGCCTGGAATATGACAGGCTGGCATGGCACACTTTTGGGATGTATTGATGCCAGGAGGTTTGGGGGAGGGGGGGGGGGGGGGCGGGGTGAGGGGCAGTGCTGTAAATGTTTGGCGAGCAGCCTAGTTACTCACTAAGGAAATGGTTTTGGGGGCTGTTGATGAGCTGTCCTTCCGGAAACATGAGCCGTTGATAAGCAAGACTTTTTGCCCTGTCAGAGGAAGTGTGTGTGTGTGTGTGTGTGTGTGTGTGTGTGTGTGTGTGTGTGTGTGTGTGTGTGTGTGTGTGTGTGTGTGTGTGTATTAGAACGGTCTCCTTGCACGCGTTCCCGAGGTGGGACTACTTCTCATGTAGCCAATGAGAGAGTGGAATCGCTCCAGGCTCTGCTTTCATTGGTTTGCTGTGCCTTTGTGTTGTCAGTTGGGATTGATCTAAGTGGAGCTTCTTCTGTACATGGTCAGAAAGCCAGTATTCCCCCTGGCAAGTTGACCCGCTGATCAGATTTATGTATTATTCTTCTTTGTTGTTCATGACTCCGGAGTCTAACACGGCATGACATATTTTTCTCAGCAAAGACTAGCAGTGTTAATGTTTTATGGCAGAATTATTCACCTTATTAATCACCTTGTTAAAAATTCTTCTTTGTACAAGACCATGCTTTTTTTTTTTAAAAAAAAAAAAAAACACACACCCTTTCATTTTTGTGCTTTTGTTTGCCTCTGCATTTAACTAAAACTAAACACGGTCATGCTAATGGCACAGCCAGGACTGTTAATCAGGCACCAGCGCTGATACAACCTTATTGTAATACAGATATAAGTGAGTCTGTGCTCCCAAACGTAGCCACACACGTGTATTTGCAGTACGTGTGATGCTGATAATTCCTATAGACATTTTTCTTTAATCATTAAGTAAACGGCACTGGGGAAAAGCAGCACTTTACTCTGGGCTGGCGTTCCATCCGCTCGAGGGCTTAACTTTGGCCTTAACCCCTAACGGAAGCTGGAACAGAACCAGGGGTCCGTTTGAAGATCAGCACGTGGAATTCTGAATGAGTACTTGGCCCAGAATGTGTGAAATGTGAATATTCTGTATGACGGGCTCCCTCGGACTGGCTGGTATTTACCAAATACCAAAAATATTTCTATTTTTCATGAAAAATGTGGCAGGGCATTAGCGCGGGCCCCGCGTGATCCTATTGGCTCCCGCCTGGGTTTGTAGCTGTGTATGTGTGTGAGTGTGTGCGTGTGGTCGTGTTGCCCTGCGGCCCTGCTGACGCACCAATTAGTTATGCTGGTGACTTGCCCTGAATTCGGACCGCCCCCCTGCAGGCTGCTCCCCTTCACCTTCCCCTGCTGTCCGATGCTGCTTCAAAGGCTTCTCCGTGCCCAGAAGGGCTTCGGCAGCTAGATGAGTGTGGCATGTGACCACCCTCGACAAAGGCAGAACTTTCTCTCCCTGCTTTGTAAATCCCCCCCCCCCCCCCCCCCGTTGATTCCGTAATGGTCGTGCGACCGTGTGTAATTTTACCTCCGGTTGTGTCCTCTTTGACAAATGCAGAAACAGGCCTTTTGTCCACATGGGAAATATGCTCCATGTTGCTGCGGCTAAAACCCCATTGTGGTCGTTGTCGTTTGATTTAAAGAACAATAATAATAAACGAGACATCGTGTTGTACGGAGCTTGTATGTGTATTGCAGGATGCCAGGGTCCATTAACTGGGGGGGATGATGATCCACTAGGCATTCCTGGTTCAGGTCGTCGCTCCCCACCCCCAACTCGGACATCCATTTTTACCTTGCCCCCCACGTCTGTTAGGACATGAGGGGGAATCTCTCTTGTCATGAATTATTAAACCTCACTGAATTGATTAGTGTGCTTTGATTGGATGTTGCTTGTCACTCCTCTGGCATGTCAAGCCCAAATTCATGCGGCCTTCCTGCGCGTGTATGTGCTTGCGTGTGTGTCCGCCGGAGACGGTACCTGCGATCGCAGACACAGGGAGGGGGTGGAACAAAGAGCAGCAAAGACAGAGCCATTGTTCCCCGCACATCCAGCCGGGTAGAGGTGCGTGCGGCTTCTCGATGGAGCGGCACATTTGCGCGTCAGGCTCCAGTCTTGTCACCGGCCTGGAAACATTCCCAGATGGTGCCTGAGAAAATGAACTATTTTGAAAAGTCATATCTGACCCCCACAAACATATCTTGGATAATAGCTGTGCTCTGCTTTTCTTTAATTAAACATTATCACCTTTCTGCTTATACTGCACAAGTACGGGATACAGACTGTTCTTTTCATTACTGCACACAAAGCGGAAATGTCCTATTTTTGGTGTTAAGTGTTTATTTTTAATATTACATATTTTATGTTTTTCCTTTGTAAGGACCGCCAATGATCATTGCATCTGGCATGGTGGTGTGTGTTTGTGTGTGTGTATTTATCATGTTGTGGGGACCAGATGTCCCCGCAATGGGATAAAACATTACTTTTTAGCTTATGAGGACATTTTTCAGGTCCCCTCAATTTTATAAAAATCTGTGTCTGCAATAAAAGAAAATAAAAATCCCAAAAGGCTTGTACAGACGCTCCTCTACTTACAAACTTTCAATTTACGAACTATCAGACATACAAGCGAAGAGGACTGTAAGTCCAGATTGTTTTCGTTGGGCTCGTGTTTCCTGTCCGCAACATCAATTTTTTCTTTCTGCGCACCACTTCAGCCCAGTACGACTTCTGCCTGCTACTTCCCCTGCGCAGCAGCGTAGCGTATCCTAGTTGTTAGTACTTGTGTATATCCTTAAAATGGTGTTGAATAACGACTTATGGACATTTCAAGTTACGAACGGCCATTTGGAACGTAACTCATTCGTAAGTAGAGGAGTGTCTGTATTTTGTTTGGTTACTTATGATTAAGAGTAAGGCTGGGTAGGGGTTATCATAATTAGGATTAGCGTTACGGTTATGCCCATAGAAATGAATGGAGAGTCTCCATGATGATAGGATATATCATATAGGATATTCATATATGATGATATGAACTGTGCATGTGTGTGTCTGTGCGTGTGTGTTCTTCACTGTGGATAGTTTTGGATGCCAGATTGGAGGGAGTGGATTTTTAGTGGTTTCTCAATCATGCCGAGGCGTAACGTCGTAACATTAATGATTGTCAGCGAATTAAAATGCCAGATGTAAGGTAGCTTCCCCCTGATTGGTCAGAACGTCACAGAGGGCTGGGTTGGAGTGGGGTGTGATGATGCAAGGTGGTAATGTAGACGGCGTGCAGGCATTCATGGGTGGGGGGGGAGTGCCCCCCCCCACACGCTACCCTGATGTTGTCCTCTGCTGTCATTGTGGACACATGCTCACTCTGGCAGCTGCATGCAGGTGTGACTCATCTGCGCATACAGCTTTGGCCTCTCTTTCCCCGGCCCTTTTCCAGCAGGCGTGTACACACACACACACACACACTCCACATTTTTACTCTCTCTAACCTCCTGCCTATTGACTGTTTAGTCACTTTACTCATTGACTCACTGGGATGCGTTTAATGATTCCCAGCATCACCCCCGGCAACCCCCCACACTGGACCGTGGGCGCTGGATGCAGACGTCTGCGTTTTACATTTAAGACCCAGTGAAACTCTAAAGCACTGGTCATTCCGCAGCGTATGTGTCAGGGACGAAACCTAGCATGACGCATCGGATGCCATCCTGCCTGTACTTCTCTGTCCAGGCCCTCATCGTGCAGGCCTCTCGATTTGGCCAGCTGGGGGTGTTGGTCGAGTTATGTGTCAGGGTGGGTGCCGTTCTTATTCTGACTGTGAAGCACCTGTTTATTAACTAATGTGGGTAACTTAAAAAGTGTTACTTAGTGTTTTTAAGGCTTCTGAAATATAGAAAGGTCCTCTCTAGCAGAAATGAGTAACTCTCGGCGGTGAAATGGGATGTAACAGTTGCCTGATAGCTGGAGAGTTCTCTGTGTCCCCTGGTGGGGGGGCAGGGGGAGCAGAGAACACAGTTGTCTGGTGGTGTGGCGATCCGGGGCCTTCGAGCAGCGCTGGCAGCGGCTGTGTGGAATCCACCAACCGAGATAAATCTGTGTCTGTCTCAGGAAAGGCTGGGCTGCCTCGCTGCGCTCTGGGGGCTTCCAGCGTGAGGTGAAAACGACGAAATTCCCCCATTCAAGAACCCACCTGGCTGACTTCCCAGATGGAATAAATCTACGTGCTTTTTTAAAGATGCTCTTGTGCTTGTTTTGTAAGTTGTTCTGAATAGGCAAGTTTTTATTTATTTATTTTTTTTTGACGCTTCATATGTGTAGTTAACATTCTTATATGTTTAACTGTCGTATGTTTTTGGCCGGGGCGGCATGGTGGTGCAGTGGTTAGCACTGTCGCCTCACACCTCTGGGACCCGGGTTCGAGTCTCTGCCTGGGTCACATGTGTGCGGAGTTTGCATGTTCTCCCCATGTCGTCGTGGGGTTTCCTCCGGGTACTCCGGTTTCCCCCCACAGTCCAAAAACATGCTGAGGCTAATTGGAGTTGCTTAATTGTCCATAGGTGTGCATGTGTGAGTGACTGGTGTGTGAGTGTGCCCTGCGATGGGCTGGCCCCCCATCCTGGGTTGTTCCCTGCCTCGTGCCCATTGATTCCGGGATAGGCTCCGGACCCCCCGCGACCCAATAGGATACGCGGTTTGGAAAATGGATGGATGGATGGATGTTTTTGGCCGATGTAAAAGTTAGTCATTGTCAATTTGTCCTGTACATCTACCAATGAAGGCGTGGTTTTTGTAGGAGTATCTATCATAACCTTGAGTGAAATAACATTGAAAAGCTTGTCTAAATTTCACAGATTCCAGAGCCATTAGTCTCTCTGGATCCATCTTAATTTTTAATTAAATGTTTTACATACCTTCATCGCCTTCTTTATTGTGACATGCCCCCACTTTTTACTCCTCTGGAGGAGCTTAATTACAGTTGAGAATTTTTGGAGCCAGGTGAGGTAGCACACCATTTAAAGGGCAGGTGTGTCTTTGTTCTGGGTGGCTAATTGTTGCAAGGACAGTAAGGGATTTCAGCAGATCGTTTACTGCACGCCACTGACAGTGCTTAGGAATGTCCGTGGTATTTTTATACCTTATTAAATTCCTAATCATGGGCGTCGCTAGACCCCTTTTACTGGGGCACGTGCAGTATTGATCTGCTGTGTCCCAGTAAAATTTTATGTTTTGACAGTGTCTTAATGTAGATTGATAACGGGAAAACAATTGATTTCTTTCTAATCCGCAATGCCAAAGAAATGCAGTTTAACCCAGATTATAAGGTGAGGTTCACGCCTTGCGTTCCGGATCCATACACTGCAGTGCGCACATTAGTGTCCGCGCATGTTGTAGCCGGTACAACACAGCAATCCATGTATCGGCACGCAAAGCAAGAATCGAGATGATGGAATGATAATGTGACAGAACTAAAGTAAGTTTGTAAGCAATCCTTGTTTTGAGTTTTGATTTGATATTAACTGCTGTATGTTGACATCAGGACAGCAGTAGACGGACTAGAGGGCTAAGCAAGAGACACATTGTATAACACATGTCATACATACAGCTGGCATTCAAGGAAAAAATTGTGTGATTTCAGTAATATAGGGGCCATCCTGTCCATAATTCAATTTTTTTTGTCTCCCTTTAAGTCGCGCTTTCGTGTTTTAGCGCTCCGTAGTGTGACGTGGGGATCGCGGGATGCTGGGATCCAGCGCCTCGACTGATTTTCACCCTGGGATCCTGGCTGGGGTGGGGAAGCCTCGTAACATGCAGGCCGCGTCTCTGTCCCTGGGGTAGAAGCCTGACTGTATGAAAGTTCTCCCCGTTTTCTTGTAATTCATCCTAAGGACTGACATGCACAGTCTATGCTGCGTGTTGTCACATGTCCCCTTGAGCCACATCTTCGGCAAAGAACCCCCCCCACTCCGATGGGCAGACTTGACGTCTTCAGCCTGATGTCCCGTTGCCAGTAGGGGGCATCGCCACCTGCTTAGGCCTCATGGATCCCACCGTCTACACTTTGGCTGAACCCCGCGTTTTGCCTGGAGTAGTTATTATTAGTGACCTGGAAAAAAAAAGCACCAGGAGTCCCGGAAATGAAATCCAGATGTAGCCGGCAGCTGGAGTGCGGCGCGTTTCGGCGCGTCCCTGGGAGGAGGCCCCCGCATGTTTTTTCCCGTGTCAGGAGCCCGGGGGGCGGCTTTGTTTTCCTCTCCCCGCCGCCTGCCCTCTGGCAGCCCCGGCCCGTCCTCCGGCTGCCGGAAGGCCGCCTGTCCTGTGGCGACGTGGCACTTTGTTATATTTATTTACCTCCTAGCAACGTGACACTGGGGGGCTTTTCTTTACCCTCATGCGTTTTTTTGTTTTTTTTTTTTTACTTCCGATTTCCTCTGCTGTTTTGCTATTGGCCACTGGCAGAAGGGCGTATCTGTTTGTGCGTAGAACAGTAGGAGGCCCTCTGGGACGCTCATCACCGAACACGTTCCTGTAAGTGACCTTCCTGCGTCCAATTCCCTGCAACCTGTGTTTTTATTCTTTTGTTTCCACCAAGGACCTGTATTGCTCCCCCCCCCCTTCCCTGGCTACCTTTAATAGGTGGGCACTATTGTGGGGGGGCATGACCGGATAGCCTGGTTCTTCCTCCTGTGCCAAAGGGTGTGCTGGAGACGCCTTGGCTCCCCCCATTACTCCGATCGCTGGCTGGTCACTGTTGCCGTCGTTGCTCCTTCGCAGGTTAAGGCTTCCCTGGTAACAAAGGCTCCTTTGTTGTTTCTCCTCCCCTCCCTTCCTCCAGTCGAGGGTCCTTCGGGCCTCCTTTGGCGGCGCACTTCAAAAAAGGGGCAGTTATTTTCAGAAGTGCGGCCGGGTTTACTGGTGTGCCAGTCAGCCTATCCGGACCTCAGTAGCACCAGTCACTCTAATTCCATCTGGGGGCGCTGTACTGTAGAAGAGAGGCTGGCCAGCAATGCCTGTCTGCACCCTCCTGTCCTGCTCGAGGACCGTTGGCGCCATCCCAGGCTGGCAGGGAGACTCTGGCGTGTCACCATGACGATGTAAACCCGTGTATTTGGTCCATTCATTTCCCATAATTACTTATTTGGTGTGGGGTCAAGGCAAGCCCGTCTCAGGAGGCAGAGTGTGCAGAGCAGGGAACACCCAGGGAGGTATGCCATGTTTCATCCCCAGCCTGAATAAAACAGATTTTCTGAGTATTTGTTTCGAGGCCGTGTTGGTGGGAGTCACAGCACAATGTCACAGTCCCTATTCTGCTGCTCAGCACGGAACCTAAAACGGAACCAGGGACGGAATCCTTTTGGTCTGAAAATGCACCAGCCCAGCATGTTACAGGCTCAAGTCTGTTTTTTTTTTTTTTTTTTTTTTTAAAGAGCTCGTCCTCCCATGCTAGTGGGGACTGGGCCGGCTTAGGAAACAGCTTTGATCAAATTGCGCCGTAAACGTCGTCGGTTTCATTTCGGAGCCTCATGCACCTCGTTTTGTCAAGAGGGCAGACAGTCCTCTTGTCTGTACGCCTTGTGTAACACTGGCAGAAATTTAATTTCACCAATTTTATTAGAAAGCCCTGAAATAGATTTCTGCTGCCTTTTCCCCACCCCTCTCTCTCTAGACTGTGTGCAAACGAAGTTGGGAAGGATGTGGGAAGGAAATGAAATCAAACTGCTGGATAAGGACTGGGATTCTTCCTTGCATGATGCTAGGCCTCGTAATCTGTGCCGGGGAATTAGTCTCCTCTTCTTACACTCATTTTGGGGACGATGTCGTCCCCAATCAGGGCCATAATCATGATTGTGGCGCGTTGTCTCCAAATCCCGCTCGGCAAAACCATGGCGAGGTGCACGGCTCCTCCTGGCAGAACGCACTAACTGTAGGCACCTCCCTCGCACTACCCCTCTGGGACGTGTCAGCTTTTTTGTTTATCCTCGCGTGTTTTTGGGTATCCAGAGTCGAAGGGCTTTGACCTTACGAGACGCTTCTGCACGGTAGCTATGTGCGACCTTGTACATGTCAAAGTTCACAGTTTAAGGAACAGTCTGACTGGCCTGTCAGTACCCCCCAAATGTTTCTTGATTCTGCTTGTCGCTCTGAGCCTAGTGTGGAGAGGTAGGCTGACTCACTAGTGTATGGATGAGTGTGACCAAGCAAGCAATCCGCACACGGGAGGTACGCGTCACGCCTGTTGATTCTTGATGTGCGCTTCTGTTGGATCTGGAACGTCTGGCCATGGGCTTAAAGGTGTATGGTTCTGTCACATTGGTAATGGACATTGTTTACAACGAAATTTGTGTATCTTGAAGGGTTAGCTCAACTAAACCATCATGATACCTCTTTTAATCCTTCTTGCCCTCCACTCTAATGCAAACAGTGTGGGCGAACTGCAGGCCGGCATCGCCACACTGTCTCATTTAAAGCGAGGAGATCCGCTGTATGACTGAGGATGAGCAAGCCGAAGCGGGCATGGCTTCCAGTGCCTCAGAAATAAATGTCTATATTTAACGTGCTAACGACATTGACTTGTGAACGGGGGAGGGGCCAGGGGGTGTGCTTCTCCTACAGAGCTGTCCTGAATGACCTGCTGTTCAGGTCCTTTTTATGGCTGTAAGATACCACCAAGGGACAGGAACAAGCAGACCTCAACGAATCAGGACGCAGAAGCCAGGTGCTGGGAGGCGCGTCAAACCCGGATGTCCAGCATGTTGCTGCCGGGGCAGCATCACGTCCCAAAGTCCTCGTTTTGGACCGGCAGTCCGTTGCAGCGACTGGGTCCACATGTGGCCAGCGTGATGACAGCACCCACCCCACATGCTCTGCTGACTGGGTTTGTTTTGCTGAGTAATCTGGCTGCCACTGGGGTTGGGGTGGGGGGGGGGGGGAGCGTGCGAGAGGTTGCTGTTGCTTGGCAGCATACACTGTTGGTGAGGGGGGGAGGGGTGGGCAGTTCAGTGTGAGGGGAGCCCCCTGGCTGGGAGAATGGGGAGGATCATGGAGGAGTTGGGGGGGGGGCAGGCGGGAGGACAAACCGCAAGCCAGACAAGCTTGTTCTCTTTCTTTGCCCGACACCATGTTCCCATGTTCCAACCAGTTTTCACTGGAGCCCGTCCAACAGCTGGGGAACCCCCCCCCCCACCGCCCGCCCCCCCACCGCCCGCCCGCCCGCCGCCTTGCTCTGAGCCCGCCTGCGTGCTGCCAGCGTGTTTATTAAGACAGACGGCTGTTGAAATAGCCAGCCCTCATTTCTACAGGGAAAACAAATTCGAGAAAATAAAAGAACGAGAGTTACACCCCACACCCTCCCCCCCCCCAGTTACATCTTGCTTCCCGGAGGTGTGTGGGGGGGCTCCTCTCCTGCAGCCCCTCCCACAGGAAGTGCAGCAGCCCTGTCTGATAAACATGCTGTTCTGTCACACCTGCACTCTCTGCCGCGCACCTCGCGGAAACGCAGCCGCCTCCCACAGCCGTGCGGGTGGGCCCATGGCGCAGAAGGGGGGCCGTGGATGAGGGGCTTTTCGCTTCCCCGTTATGGCGGGTAGTTAAAGCCCCCCCCCCCCCCCCCCGGCGCTGCGTTTCATGCATTATTAAGTTAATGAGAGCTGAGAAATTCCGTCGCCACTGAGGGGAGATGCAGGAGCCGAAGGCTTTTCCGTCTGTGACTCCCGGTGCAGCTTTCGGATGAAGGCGCGCACAACCCTTAATAAACACCGACATCACCACGTGACGGATCGCGCTGCCGCCCCCGCGCACTGCAAATTGGGTCCCCACAGACCCCCAGCTCGGATGCTTTGGAGGTTCCATGTGGGGAGTAACGGGCTGGGGGTTCTCTACTCTGCTGGAGGTTTGAAGGTGGAGTGCGTTCTCCTCTCTGGAGGTCCGAAGGTGGAGTGCGTTCTCCTCTCTGGAGGTCCGAAGGTGGAGAGCGTTCTCCTCTCTGGAGGTCCGAAGGTGGAGATGTGTGGTTGAATAGATTTCGCATACAGCCATTTTTCTTTGCCTTGGAAAAGTGGGAATGTCTCTCTTTAATGTTTTCCCAGCAAGGGCCTCCATTGATACCGGCAGCTTCCAGCGGAGCTCTCGCTTGGCACAGAGGGTCGTGCCCAGGGATGGCCCTAAATCGTGGTTTATCGGGGCAGCTGGGGAGGAAAACAAATCAAATGTGTGGCTAGTGGGAATATCCACACAGGCAGGGGGGCCTCTTGTGGGTGAAAGCCAGCAGAAGATGCTGGGCAGGGGCATCGATCCACCAACATGTAGCATTTAATGCTTGTGCAGCACTTTCAGGCCCATGCCTGCCTGAGCCGCTGAGTGACCCGTGGCTGCAGCATCCCCTTCCCTCCCCACAGCCTCCTGCCTCCCAGCTAAAGGCCCCATTTCGTGCTTTGCATCCTGATCGACCGGCAGCGGCTGTCCATTGCCTACGCGTTTCCGTGGAACCGGGTTTACATATCTTCGGTCAGCTTCCACAGCGCCAGCTCTACCGTGCCAGCAAATCGTACCCTGGGGATTTGCCTGTCTTGGGCGTGAATAGTACCTGAATTGGTAGAGAAAGGCAGTCTTTTTTTAAAAACAATTACCACAGGAGAAGCAGTTTAAAAAAAGAAAAGAAAAAGAAAAAACATACGCCTGGAAATAAATGGATCTGCAGGGCTGGGGACGTGTCTCTCTGGATGTTTATGGAAGGTGTCCCTTTACTGAAGAAAATGATTTAAGGTCTGTCTTTCTCCCCTTAAACGTGGTGGGGGCCAGGGTGTCTGCTTTCACCCCCAGGTCTCCCTGTAGATCCACTTTCAGGTTGTAGTAATGGAGAGCCGCCTTTGTGCGGGGGGATGTGGGCTGAGCTTGCAGTCCATAAACAAAGCGGACATTCTAAGATGGCAGCCGCGTGGCATTGTCGGTGTGAAGCCGCTTCCAGGCCTCAATTTCACCCCAATCTTATCCCTTCAGTCCTCGATTTGTCTTATAAATGGCGGCGTAGGGGAGAGCCTGTCTTCGAACCACGATGGTATACACCCTCCCCCACGGTCCCTTCCCGGCTGACTGTGGCTCTGCCAGTCGCGCGCGGGGAGCTGTGTGGGGGCGGGGTGACAGAGGCTGCTTCTCTCCCTCTCTCTCACCCCCCGCCCCCATTCCCCATCGGGTTTATCTGATGCCGCTCATCGCTGAGCCAATCCATCTCCGCGACGGTGCTCTTCCCGGCGTTTCCACGGCGGCAGGGGAGGGGGCCCCCGATAAGAGCCGCGTCCGTGCCAGTCAGCCGGAATAACACTTCACCTCCGAAGGCTGGGTGGAGGAACGGCTCGCAGGCATTAATCTGACTCGGCAGCGGGCTGGAATAATCAGTTGGCAGGGCTGGGCTCACACGGCACGCAAGCCTGTTTACGCTGCTCAGAAATGGCCGCCGTGCTGAGGAGCTTGTAAAGAGCTCCTCGCTATGTCCTCTCCTCTCCGAAGCCTTCCCTCGACCTGTTTCTAGAGCAGATGTAGATTAACGTAATCTCCGTTTGTTGCCGTGACTCAGTGATGCCCCTTAGGATCCTGTGCAGCATCTGTATGTCATTAATTTCCAAAGCCCCTGTGAATTCTGAACTCTGAAGATACATATACACACACACACACACACACACTCACAAGCTTTCATATTTTTGTGGCTGCCTTCAGTCCTCCTGAGCTTCTTCTAAATTAATGGTGAGGGCGATATTATTAATTCAAACTGGGCATAAAGATTTTTCATTCTCTCACTCCTTTGTAAAGCGAAGCTGTTGGTGCTCCTCGTCTTATCGTCCCCCAGAAACCCTCCACTATTCACTGATCCTATCTCTGAGTCCCAAACATCTTATCTGGCCTGTTCTGTAAATCGCAGCTGAATCTCTCCCAGACTTTTGTTTATTCGTGTGTGTGTGTCCGTATTTATATATATATACATAATATTTTTAAAATCTTCATCCCCTTCGTGAATCTTGGAAAGGCAGCACTTCTGCGGAGATCGACCTCCCGCTCAGCTCTCTGCTGCGACTCCCTGGTTCTCCACTCTGGTGGATCGCCTTATTTCTCTATCCTCTTCCACTGTGGCTTCTGGCGGGAGATGGTGCTCCACAGTGCAGTGTTATGGGAAGTGCACGCCGCGATCTCCAGATGTCAGCAAGAAGCACCGAAAGTCACCCCGAAAGATGGCACTCGCCTGGCGAATTCGGGCCCAGGCTTAATGGTGCCATTCAGTCGGTTTACGTAAAATACTCAGGCTGCGTTGGTAAATAAACAGAAAAAGCTACTGCCTGGAACGCAGATCAATATTTGTTTAAAGGCAGTGTTTCTAGCTGCTGTTTTGTTAAGGTTTGTTACATGTACCGTCATTGTTATCTAAAGCCGTGTTCATTTTCATTCCACTTAATTTACTTTAAAAAAAAATAAATTCCTATGATAGCTCGTCGTAATGAGTATTCCTCAAAATGTCAGCCATACTATTCCCCGTCCCCCCTGCCACCATCTCACCTTTTGTCTGTGGCCAGAGTTCTTACCGTTCAGTTTAGGGGTAGGAATGTGACGTGCCCTGGAGAGCCGGTGAGAGAGCTGACAGGAACACACCACAGGAAGCCCTCAATAGCCATAAATATCTTCCTGAAGATGCTGGTGCTGCAAAATAGAGACCTTCTCATGCCCCCATTTATTCGCCAATCAGTGTGGGGACTTGAGGCTAACGCCTATGCTAATATGTATGATTCCTTATGCCACTCCATCAAAGCACAGATTACTATTTAAAATGATTACTACTCTTAAAAGGCACTGCGCTTCAGGTGGAGATCCTCACTGCATCTTTTAGTCAGGGTTTATCATTTTTGTGGAGGATTTTAGAGAGATTAAACGCAACTTGCACATGTGTGTGATTGAGGCAGAAGCTGGCCACCATGACAGGAATCAGGAAGGCCTCACTGATGTCACTTCCTGTTTGACAGCATGGAGGACTATACTGAGGAGGGGGTGTATAGTGAGACCGCTGCTGTGCCGGGGGGGGGGAGGGGGGCTGTGGTGCTCTGGGGGAAGGAGACGCCAAAAACAGGCAAGTCGCAGCGTGGAGGCCTGTGCATCACAGCGGGTCACGCGGCACGCCCGCATCCCGCACGCCGACAATCGGCTGCCTGTTTGTCTCCCACTAACAAGCACCCTCCTCATTCACTGTCCGCCGCTATGCTAATATTCAATTATAGTTCCGAGCCGTAATTAATTCAGCGTTGAGAATACACTCGCCCAGTGTTCAGAGTAAACATTCCTCTCCGCGTCAAAATGCAAATATCGGGAGGGATTAGCTGTGGCTGTAAATCAGATACCGTTATAATATTTCGGGAAATAATGGCACGCTTGTTCGCCTGTATGCTGCAGCCTGAATTCAGGCTTTTGTGAGATGTCCCGGGCCCCCACAAAGTCGGCGGCGGGCCCCTGGAATACAGTACGCTCTCTGTCTTGCCCGGAATATTATTAATAATGATTCATTTCTTGCACACTCACAGGTAAATCTTTTGAAAATGGCTTATTCAGTAAGCTTTATGGTTTTTTTAAGGATGGACAGATGTTTTAACATTACTGAAGACCTCCTATGGAAAATGCCATCCCGCTGTTCCTGAGCTTGGCCTGATAACTCTCTTCTGGAACCACTTCCCTGTGTTGGTGGCTTGAACCCAAAAAACTAAAACCCTTGTATTTAATCCCCCCTCTACACACTCTAGTAGGAAAAGCTGAACTGCTTGATCTAAATCGCGGGGCCTGTTTCCTGACGATGTGCTCGTCTGACAGGCATTTGTGCTTCACCCCTGTTTCCTCAAACTCCTTTTTTAATGGGCATTAAGGTTTTGGTTTGCGTGTCGCCGCCAGGACGCCTAAGACAGGAACTACTGAGTGGCTCTTAAAATGCAGATACCCAGCCTCCGTTAAACAGCCAGCTGCTAACAGGATGTGCGGCAGTCATGCCACACGTGTGGGAATGCAAAGAAAGTATTCGACGCTTCCTTCAGCAAGGGTAGCAAGCTGGTTGGCCTCCCTACATTCTCCCATCTCCCCTAGAGCGCCCTCTATAGTCTAATATCAGCACTACACCGCCCCCCCAATGCACTGCATTCACTTAGTCCCACCTTCCCTTGGAGCCGCAGTTCTCAGTGCTCAGTCCTCGGGACCCACTGCCCTGCTTGTTTTCCTGCTATCCCTGCCCCACGCACAAGTCCCAGTTGTCTTTCAGCTTCTGATTGACTGAACACACCTGATCCAGGTAATCAGCAGTGTGTAGGGCAGGGATAGCTGGAAAACAAGCAGGGCAGTGGGTCCCTAGGACCGAGTTTGAGAACCATTGGTGTAGGAGAATATGGGTGCTGTGGCCCATGTGTTTTCACCAGGTGTCCGTTATCGCTGCTTGATTGAGCGCCACTTTGAGTGGGATAGGCGGGTTGATTGATTGGGGCTGCTTTCAGTGCAGGCAGGAAATCTGTGGTCATGTTGTTGTCCATTGTGGCATGAGCTCAGAGGAACAAAAGAAGTGCCTTGTTTGTGCAGCAGCATTGTTTGTAGTCCTTCCTGCAACACATGTTTCAAACTGCTTTAAGTAAGAGGAGGCTCTATAAATCTTGTATAATGTGTGGTCCAAAGATTATTGTCCCTCCCATCTTGGTCAGGGAACTGCTATGGCCCCTCAGTTATTTTTAATATTGATTTTGTAATTGGCGTCCGTTAGCTTCTTGACAGGAATTTAAAGCTGTCTAACAAGTCACACCTTCCACCAAAGGCTGAATGACAGGTGATGGTACTTTACCAGGGAATATTAGTCTAAAAATATATGTAGGTGTCAGTGAAGAGAGTACAGAAAGAGCAGCCTGGAGCGAGTAAGCCGGAACATCAGGCTGGCATGTCTTCTCCCGCAAAGCTTTGTTGCAAGAAAACCGGGGATCTCGATCATTACGTCATTTGTCAGGACAGTTTCGTAAGTCTCCCCTCTGTAAAATAAGTGGCGTGTGATGGCTTGAGTTATGCCATTTCCAGCTGATCTCCACCTTCCCAGATATGAGGTACAGGCAAGGCATCTGACTAATCAGATTGTATTTGCGACTAACTTATTACAGATCAGGATGGTAAATCACTCCACAATCCATTGTGTGTGTCTCTTCTGTTGCTGGCGTTTGGAATGCTATTGATTATTATTTCATCCGCAACCATTCCTCCTCCCCGGCTGCCCCTTCTTAGACAGCGTAACCATTTGACTCCAGGGCGGGCTTGCAGGGTTATGGTTTTGAATAACTCAAGGCGCCGTCAAACTGCTGCAGTAACGGCCCGCTTTTATGAGCTTGTGCTAACTTGTCCAAACCAACATCAAATAAAACACTTTGTCCATATCACAACAACCAGTAAGATCTTTCACCCCTTTCCAGGATCACTCCTTGTCTTTACTGCACTTTCAGGCCCCCCTGTCTGTTTGAGAAGTGACTCGGAGCTCCGGCTAAACTCCCTTCTCAGCTCTGTAATTTCGTTAATTAGTCTCCAGAAAGCTTGGAAAATATGTGAGGAATGTGGTTATTGAAAGGGTGGAGGTTAAATGATAGCAGCTCCCATTACCAATGTGTCTACTGCTGAAAAACTGTAAATATACTGCTATAAATGTCCCCCCCACCCAGCTCCCCAACAAAATGCCACTGCCACTTCCTGTCTTTTGCCATTGCCTTATCTTTTACTGATAATTTAAGGTTGGAGAGAACACAGACTAAAATATTGAGTACCCCAACTCTCGGTGGGATGCACTCCTGCCCCGTGACCTGTTTGGCATTGGCTGGGGTGTAGTTCATCCAATGAAATGTTTGGGAATAGCTGCTGGTCCCACTGTGCGGGTGGAAATCTCCAGCACTTAAGCGGCTGTGTGCGCATTGCCAAAACGTGGGCTGTTTACCGAAAAAATGAGTTACACCGCCCCACCCGTCGAGATCGTGGTGCTTGCCGTGGCCAAAGCCAGCCTAAGCTGTGTTCTGTGCATGGATTTGTGGTCTCTGCCGCTTTAGGATCAGGCGAGGACTTGGCAGCGTAGTGCTGTTCTCATATAATAAACAACAAATAAAGAGATTGCAAATGTCTTGCCACGTGGCAACAAGAACGAATCACTCCCCATCTTTATGAGCTGGAATGCTTCTGAAATCTGGGGCTGTGTAGATTGATCTCGTCGGAGTTGAACTACAGCTGAGCTGTCTGTGCTCAAATCGCACTAATTCTAACCCCCTCCTCCCCAAAAAAAATAAAAAAAAGACTCATCAAATCTTAAAGAACTCAAGAGCGCATTACAGCTAGTGATTAAAGCCTGATTATGGCACATACACAATTTGTGCATGTAAACAAGCATCAAGTGACAGGAACGTCACCAGCGGTGCGTAGGGGGCTGAAGTTCCATAATGGAGAACCCCCCTCCCCCCACTCTGGTGCTTCGCTTCCCCTGGTGGGGAGGAGAAATGGAGAATGTACTGTGGTGGCCAGCAGGTCTATAATTCTACACTGTGGTTCTAAGTTCACAAACCCGGTAAACACAGGTCAGGCAGGATGCTGAGTGGGTGGAACAGCCTTTACCTGCAGTGTGTCCAGTATGGGGAGGGGGGCAGAAGCAGTTTGGAAACTGAACTGGGGAAGAAAAAAAAAAAAAAAGACCACGAGGCTCCGATCTGCTCCGTCAATGAGAAACATCCCCTTACCTCTGGTTCGCCACTCTGCTGTTGGAAGCAGAGCTTAATGGGTAACACAGTCGTTTTAAGCTAAGTTCCTGTTCTTGCTTCATGTAGGACACAGACCCTGTGAGTCATAGGGGTCAATTCCTCTGGGTGTCTGAACCTCAGGCTGAGTGACAGCTCTGAAGGCACCGAGAAACCATTATTGGTGAGGATTTTCTGCTTGTTCGTTTAAGTCCCCTTTCAGTCTGCCAGACTGCCGCTGGTGCAGTGCATCACTCACGTGGGAGCCCTAAAACTCTTATTTCAGTCACTTTTCTAGTCTTTTACTGTAATCCAGAACTGAATCAATATTTTAACAATTGTAACTATTGAATAAATATTTTATGTGATGAACTTAAAAAGTAATTACTCTGAAAATAAATCGGAATTCTAAAATACGCCTTGTCTACTTGGGGAGGATATGAGGGGCGGACATGTTGGAGACAGTTTTTACCCTTTTAGACTATTTTTTTAAGTCGGCTGTAATTCCTGGGAAAATGAGACCTGGTACCTCAGATATACAGTTACAGTTAATTTGGTAACTGAAGATGAACTGCTAAATTTCTACATGTTGGCTCACTGGATCACTTTTGCCAGTAATTTCCTCACAATCCGAATAAACTTGGTTAGAACCAGAAAGGAGGGGGAGCCCTGTCAGGAATACAGATGGGGGGGGATCTTGAATAAACAGTTCTGTACATTAGTTACCATATGTATCATCACAGTCTAAAAGATGCAATTTGCTCATGTGTCATGTTACCACTTCACGGCAAAGTAAGCTAAAAAATATGCTCAAAAGTTATTTGATGATTATTTCACACATTAGGTGATTAAATAGATTAAATAGTTTTCATGCACATGTAAATGAAACAAATATATCAAAATGGCCTGCGTATTCATTCATTATGTCCCCGTGAAAATACAGTAAAATATCAAGTTATTGACTGCTTATTACACACTTCTAGCAGAGTCTAGTTGGTAAGTGAAGTTTTGCCAGCAGTAGGCCCTATGGTAAGTGAGTTAAAATACAAAAACACGGATCAGAAAAGTAGGAATATCTCATCAGAGCGACTAATAAAAATTTACATAAAGTGGATTTTTAGGGTAAAACTGACCTGTTAATATTTCACTGCATTTTTGGGACATTAAGAAAAAAAAGTTAACGTTGAAGGAGGCGGAGCTGTGCTCAGGCAAGGTGCGATTTGGACATATTGAGGCGGAGGTGGGTTCCACAGAGTTGCATCTATATTTAAACCCTGATTGTTAGTATTTTTTTGTTTCTTTCAGTGGCCTCCAATTGGTGTTGAAGACTGATTGGATGCCTTAAGTATATGTTGTCCTGCTGAACGAAAAGTAACCGACTTACTGAAATCGCCGCATTTCTGCAACAGGCGTCGTTGGGTAGGCCAGGTTGTAACTAAAACCTGTTGTTTAAGTTAATTGTGACATGCACCGCCTTTTTCCTACTACCATTTCGTTTCGATCGCTCAGGGCATTTTCACACCTTGCCCTAAGTGAAGCAGCCTCACTGAAGTCTGCTCCCCAAAGAGCCTCTCCTTCCTTTACCCCAATTTGTTACCGCGGTCTCGGTTTCCTTCTGCACAGGTGGCTACGGAGGGGAAGCGCCTATCAGTCTCCAATAGCCGCGTTGGAAATCTGGGGCGAGGTGATGCCGAACCCGCCCCAGGAAGCAGAGGGAGTAAGAGAAGAGCACACCGTTCCTCAGTCGACGAGACATGTTATATTGACTCTCATGTCTTGTTCTGCTGTGCTCATAAGTGTAATATAACATTTAAAGATCAATCATTGGTTGACAGATGAAGCTGGGTTGTAAACAAGCGCAGTATGTCTGAAAATAAATGTATGTCGATGCCGTTTATTCATTACCTACAAATTGTTTTATATCGGGATAACATGGTATGGAGCTATTCCATCGTTTGTGGTCATACAGTACGTTAAACTAGCTTTTTATTCATTTTTGTTTTAAAACTGATGATTAAATGGCTGTTTGGCACTGGAAGTACCAGAACATTCAGACCATTTTTCATTAACTCAGAAGCATTTAGAGTTTATTAACCACCCAATAAACCTTTAAACTTGATTTTTTTTTTAATGCTTGAATAAGTTGAAGACATAGTTTTACAGTATAGCTTTATCGGCTCTTACATTGTTTTGTTCTTAATTTTTTTATTCCTGGCCACGTGTGGCTGTTGGGGGATGTGGAGTATGCCTATAGAAACCACAAGTGTTGGTTCATTTGGTAGATCTACGGCTTGCTTACCATAGTGCTTATTAGTGTCTTTATGATTAACAAAGCGTGCACAAGCAAACTCCTTGGGGGTGTGTGCCTGCCTAAAAATTTCGCGGATTAATCAAAATACCTGTTACTTGAGCCGTGTCTGTTACTTTCAGTTATTGACGGGAATGCACCGCTTCAAAACCCGTACAGTTAACCAGAAAGAAAAGGTTGCTCGCTCGTTTCCAGACACAATGTCTTAATTGTGCCTTGATGATCCACAATGCTAATTAACCTCCAAATGTATAATGACGCGCCACATGTGGCAAAATTAAAGCGAATCAATAAGGTTTGCAAGCACTGGATGCATCTAAATACCTGCATATTTTAAGCATGCTTCGGTCATTAATAAGTATTTCTGTCTAGTAGTGCTGTTGCTTTTTCGCTTAAAAAATTGATGTGTGTAACAGTCACTAGAAATTGGCACTTTTGATCCATGATTAATGTGCATTATGAGAATTAAATAAAAAAGAGCCAGTATCACAAACCCTGACTGAAATAATCGTTCATTTGAACCGGTTCTTTTCAGTGCCTCTCCCATACCGTAATCCACTGTATTTGTGCGTGCCCGCTCGCGTGGTGACTGTAGCTCACTAACTCCTGATTCCGGTAATCGACACATTAACCAGTTCGGCACGTACAGTTGAAGCGGTTTACTGTAACTCAGTAGTTGGGCATTTTGGCGAGTTTGATTAGAGCGGTGTTTGGCAAGTGCCGTGAGAGCCAACACGCAGAGTGACCGGTTCTGATTGTGCCGAAAGTCAACTGGAGAGTGTCCTTTTAATTTAAACGAAGAGTTCGGTAGAATCGGTTCTGTAAATTGAACCTAACCTCCCATCACTATTGTGCACTAAATAGGGATAATGGTGGGTAATTTACATCAAACTCCACCCCTGTCTAGTAGTCTCGACAGAAGAGCCGTGAGTGGCATGGAGGTGGACAGAGGGCTTCGGGGACGGGACAAGGCGTTGTTGTTGCTCGGTATCGTGGGAAGCCTTCCTTTCCTTGTCCTTCCCAGCCTTCCCGCTGTCTGCTGATGCGTGAGTCATCGCCCACACTAAATGCGTCGTTCACAAATCCGCTGCTCAGTCCCTGGTAGAAACACTGGGGCGTTTATTGGGGAGGAAAAATAAGAGGAATGCGATGCACTGCAAGACGGGGGCTGCGTTCCTCCTGTAATGTAAGCTAAGCCTACGTCCCGCTGACGCACTGATTAACGACATTTATTTAAGTAGCTCATTTATATGTCCAGCCATCCATTGTGGGTGGTTCGTGTCACGTGACAGCAGAGTTAGAGGTCACAATTTAGCCATTTTCGTCTTGGATCCGGTACACGGCGTTTGGACTAATGGATTCCGCAATCATCGAATCGTTTATCAGATAACATTGTTCTCACATTGGACAAATGCTGGCAATATTAAGCTGAAAGACGGTGTAACTTCAGATAAGTGTTTCAATGCGAAGGGTTTGCACTGGTTGTGTTTTGGAAAAGAAAAAGCAACAAAAAAACTTGCTGATAAGTCTGGCTGTTTCTGTGTTGAAACGCAAATAAATCAGCCCACTTAATGTTCACAGCAGCTGTTGTACTACCCAGCTAGAACAGACACTTGTGTTTGCTGCTTGTCTAAAGGTCTTTTGAAGTGGTACTCAGTGCTAGACTGCTCTCTCCGGTGCCATTTGTTGTTTTTGTATCGGTGCCCCGCGCGTTTTACACAAACCATATGCGTACTGCATCTCGTGCCTCCTTTTTCCCTTGCGCTTATTAAAGTTTTATTTTCGGATGGAGATTTATTATACGAAAACACACCAGTTAAACCGTCGCTGAATTATGCTTATACCCTCGGGGCCCTGCTTACATACAAACGAATTTGACTGCCATGACTTTAGGTGGAACAAACGACTTTCTTCAATCTGCAATGGAAGGTATCCTTGTGCAAGTTAAATTTGCGCCACAAAAATATAGTTTTCACCAAGTTTTTATTTTATATATATATATAATCTGTAATAGATGCAGACCTGTGTAATTCTGGAAATTATGTTCGCCTCATTAACCAGTGAAAACACTGTTATTTTGCTTGCGTTGTAATTTGTGCTGTATGGATCCTGAGTACGCAGCTCTGTGGTTTCCCTGGTGCAGAGGCAAGTTACAGATGTCAGACTGGAGTTATTTTTGGTTGTTGAATTTGTACACCTGAATAAAGTGGTTCCATTGCTGGCTTTTGCTTGCAGCGAGTATTTTTCCCAGAGAAATGGAAACGTTCTAAATTCAGGCCTCATTTCCAGCCTGTGCAGTACTAGGAGGTCAGGCCAGCTGAAAGACACCTCGTGGAGTAGCGCTTTTAATTTGGAACCGTATTAAGTCGTTCTGAATAGGAATCGTTTCCCCCATTTTGAATCTTAATAAGCGTCCTGTCTTAGTAATTTAGACAGGGTAGTTAAGTACCTGTGTTACGGCTAGGGTTGCCATTTTAAATCAGACAGAATAAGTAAGCTCCACAGAGACCCCAATGACAAAATCTGCCGATTCGGATACTAAGATATGGCACAAATCAGGATACGGTATTTTATTTTTCACTGTAGGGCTCGAGGCAACTCTAGCTTCAGATCTTTGAAGACGTAGTTTCTTAAATTGTGAGTAGGGTCGTGTTGCTGTTTGGACTCGTTTTTTTTCCCTCAATGGGCGAGCCGAAGTCAAGTCATAAGTGAGGCCAATGTCACGTCACCGACCTTATTCACGCACTCCACCACGCCAGCCTTCAGGAAAATCATGATTGGTTGTTTGCATATACTGTTTCCGTACAGGCCGGCTGTATTATCGCTCCCCTACCCTGCCATTCTAATGAGTTTGAAATTCAATTTGGAAAGCGATTCACCCGGGGGGGTGGGGGATGCCTCCACCGCCCGGCTCTTCATTACCTTGCAGTTAATTCGAATAAAGCGCCGAGGCGCTCCGGTTCAGCCTCGCGCTTCTCTCGCAAGCAGTCTCGTAACGGTTTTTTCCCCCGCCACCCCCGCGTGCACGCAGCCGATAGCATCTGGCACAGGCGGGCTCTCCGGGGAGCACGGTAATCTGTTCCATCAGCGTTTACTACCGAACAAATTAACTAAGACAAGCACTGCCGCGCCTGAGCCAGCGAAATTCTTCCATTAGGAAAATTATAAAGCCATTATGGAGTACAATTTGGCCCTTCATGCAAACCGGGGGCTTCTTGCGAGTAAGGCCTTGAGGAGAGAGGGAGTGGGAAAGAGGCGTGTTTGTCGGCTGTCGGTACGAACGCCCCCCTACTCCGAATCTGGTGGGATGTAACAGGAATATGTCCCACAGCGTGTGGGGAAGGATACATTTGTCTTTTATTTACTTTACGTTTTGTTCCTTGTCCAGTTTGTTTCTGTACTGAGGTGCTTTCATTTGTGCCAATCAGGAGTGCTATGCTTTGGATAAGGGTGTGCATGGTTGTGAAGCTTTTCACTTTTTTTTTTTAGGTGGGGATTTTGAAATTTCGAAACTCCTGGAAAAGCAGATTCAGTGGAAACATTATGGGATTTCTTTGCTTTATCTACTTTTTAGAAGAAAGTAGCGTGCCAGTGGTTTTTAACCTTATTTCAGTTTGTCTTTTAAAATCTTTTCGTGGAGTACTTATGAGTCATTACTTATTACTATTTAAAATGACATTCCTGATAAATCATTTGCAAAAAATAAGTGTGCAAGTGCAGCCCACTTTGTGTGGTCCGTGCTGGCCCAGAAAGGCAGGCAGAAGTATGGCCTTCACCACTGAAGCCAGGTTGAGACCGATTTAACGGAGCAAGTGTTTCATGAAAACCAGCTGTGCTACCGCCTGTGATTTCACTTGGAGACACTGTCAGCGCTCGGCCGCTGTGGTCTGTCCTTGAGAACGCTGCAAGAAATAAGGGGGCTCTTCTCTAGGTGCCCCTGCTGTGTTTTGTGCTTTGGGTTTTGGGGAATGCATGATGGGATTGGGAGGAGTCTCTGAATTCCGCTTGATAAAACCATAATTACCTCCCCCCCACCCCCCAACCATTCCTGTGGCCCCAGAGGGGTCCTGAAGTTGCTGTGAATTAGGATTTAGGAGACTCCCGCTAATCAATTTTAAGTGATTAGCCAAATCGTTTGCATAATGGGTGTAATAGCATCTGCTAATCAGTCTCAAGAGCCTCGCTTGACAGGAGCTTTGGGGGAAGAAGCTTTTTTTTTTTTAAATGTCGTTTCCCCCCCCACACACACGCGCGCACACACACACACACGTTCCGTAAGCCTTGCTGGCTTGGAAGGGAGAGAGCAAAGCAGTAGAATGCAGTCAAGTGCGGTATTGGTGAATCGCAGACCGCAAAGACGGTCTCGCTCTGCCAAGTGTGGCTGTGTGGTAGGTTTTCTAAGCTGTCCTGTGTGGGCTCAGCACACTCATGGCAGAAACTGTTAATTCACATTGTGTTGGGTTAACACACGATGCAGTCTCAGTGTTGATGCAGCACCACGGGTGTCTGCATGAGGCACAGTACAGTCTTAGTGTTTTAAATCACTGCCATGCGTTTTGCATACAGTTGGCATGCTCCAAGTTCACATTGGCGAGTATGGTATATTAAAGGCCGGGGCTGTTCCTGTTTCTGTGTGGGGGCAGTCCTGTGAGTGGCGGCTTTATTCCGGTTTCGTTGGTTAGCTCATGCCTCTTTTCAAAACTGCTTTTACACATTTTATGTTTCGGATATTTTTACTGGTGCAATTTGCCTTAACTACCATCTCAGGGGTACAACAGCAAACCTTCCCGGAATCTGTGTAATGTTAGCAGCCTTCAGGTTATGATACTGTCACAGGCTGCCCTAAACAGCAGCGTAATACAATATGACACGATATTCGTTGTTATTGTGCAAGAAAACACGATATTACGTGTAATACAACAAAAGATAATACAGTACAAGAAGAGAACACGGAGTAATTTGAAGTAAGTAATCCGGGGTTATATTGGTGGTGATATTTAAAGCTCTGTTTGAATGTGATCCCTGTGTTTTGCTGGGGAAGGCAGTGGAGAATTGACAGGCTTGGAGTGCTAACAAGAATTAAAAGCCTTTCTTGCATACGCCCAATAGTTTCACCTTGTTCCCTCCCAGCCTTCATTAATGAATGTTTTACCATCTAATTGGTTTATGTGTTCATTTGGCTATCTGGGGTTGTTAAGGAAGCTAATTGTTTTCCTAATGATTTCCTTGGCCCCTGCTTTTATTTCAGTTCATTTCATTTATTTGTTTATTTTTGGTGTCAGAGGATTGCCGGCGAATAAAAAGGTCTTATGCTCTAGAGAGAGAGTGAGTCTGATGGGGTGTGTGTGTGCGCCCCCCCCCCCCCCCCCAGATTTACTCTGGACTACATTAACCTCGCATACCTCTTTGTCTGAGTTTCCTGAAAGAAAGTGACAGATGTTAAAGGTAACCCATTAACCTGGCATTCTTGAACTCTGATTAAATAACAGAAGTGCCCTGTTGTGTGTGTGTGTGTGTTTTTTTTTTTTTTTTTTTTTTTACCTTGGTAAGGCCGTTACCATGGCTTCTGGCATCCCTTGCCTCTTCTCTTCTTTTGTCGATGTTGGCCCTGAATCACCTTATTCTTCTCTACCTCCCAGTTGGTCATAGTTGGTTTTGTGTTTTTTTTTTGCGTGCATGCATTTACCACAGCATTTTCCTCTTTTACCTTTTGCAAGTGAGAAATAACTTGCATGTTAATTCTTCTGAGTGAAATTTAGTTTTAATCTGGCATCTCCAAATGAACATAGGGCACGGCTTAGGACCCCCTACCATGATCTCATAAGTAACCAACAACTAAGTATCCAGGGGGTGGCTTTAATATTTCTTGTATCTTTCTAATGCCTCTGCAGCTGCCCTGCAGACCCCCAGGACATTGTGGCCCTGAGGCTAAGAACCCTCACTGATAGTGGGTTATGTTCTGTCTTGATCAATGACAGGATATTGGCATGTTTGTGGCACTGTGAAGGCTAGCTGTTCTAATGTCTGCCTGTATAAGCACAAAACATTTTGTAAGTTAAAACTGCTGAATCTTTTTTTTTTTTTTGTGTTCACCGTATTGCATCAAATTTCATACAAACAACATGCATCATGGTCAGTCATTTTATCTGTGAGGTTAGATTAATCTTGTCTGTTTACTGACGATTGATATATTAATGTTGTATGTAGGTACTTATGTTTGTGCACATTGGGCAGACTGGTAGCTCAGTGTGCAGCATTCTGAACATTAGAACATTAGAATTGTACCTCCACTCTGTGACTGAGGTTTGCATGTTCTTCAGTTACTCTGGTTTTCTCCTGCAGCTCAGAAACATGCAGATAAATGAACTGGTTTTTCTAAATTGCATACAATATGTGAATGTGTGCACCATGCAATGGACTAGTATCCCATTCTATTTGTACCCCCCCACCCTCCCCGCCTCATGTCCTGTGCTCTCTAGGATAGGATTCAGGCCTCCACCCCCACCCTGCACAGGAGATGCGTTTGAACGTTGGATGCATGACCTATAAATCATTTGTATGGTAACTGATCCAGAGGGTTAACCTTGCCTGCTGAATAAAGACATAGATTTTCGGTAGAGGGGGCAAGGGTATGGGTGGAGCTGGGGGAGGGGTTTTTACCAATGCTGAGTTTCAGCATTTAGTGAGAAGTTTGCTTGGCCTTGTGAAGAAGGACAGTAATGAGGCGTCGACAAGGACAGCAGAATGGGAAGGGGATTTGGGGAGTCCTGTCAACGGTTAGCACAGCCCCCGACGCATCTGTGCACAAGGGCCTGGGCCTGCCTGGCTGAGTCGTGGCCCAATTAACTCGATTTGTTTCCTGCATCTGGCTCCCAGATGTCAGCGGCCCAGAGCGAACTGGGACTCTGCGTGTCCCTGGCCGGCCGAAAGTCTGCCTGCAGCCCCAGCACCATGTGGCACCTGTTATTCATCGTGTCAGCCATGTTGGTTAGGCTGTCTGTGTCCACGGTGTGCCGTAAATAATATGTTAGGCAACGTGTGTGCGAGTAAAGGCATGTTGATGATCACCAGGTTTTTTTCTGTGTGACTGTACCACTTGTGCATGAATTGAAGGGCTGATTTTATGTGGAGAGTTTTACTGAGCACATGAGCATGGCCAAAAACGTTTTAGTGATTCTTTCCTTGATTGGTGGAAAACACATGTGTGGAAGTGTGATGTATGATTGCAGCAGCGCTATAATGATGGCTAGGTGTGCTCTTCAGCTGTTATGAGATGTGATGCCCTATGTGACTCACTCCCCCAACCTGACTCTTCCCACCAGCATGCAGGCCCCCAGGGGCTTAATGTTTGTCTTTGGATGTAAATAAGCGGCTCACAGCCTCTCCCACCCCCGCGGGCCCTGTGTAATTATCTTGTTGTGTCCCCCCCCCCCCCCTCCAGCGAGAACTCGATGCCACCGCCACAGCGCTAGCCAACCGACAGGATGAGAGCGAACAGTCTAGGAAAAAGCTCATCGACCAGAGCCGCGAGTTCAAGAAAAACACCCCAGAGGTGAGTGTCGGCCGGTCGGGTGCCGTGCAGAGCCAGCCGCATGCGTATGCCGCATCACGTCCCAGCAGATGTGTCTGGGGATATCCCGCGTCAATGCTGCCATTGTCATCCCCCGGCAATGTGTCTCGCCTCTGGGGCATCGAGGTGGCGCCTGGTAGAGCGAATGAGACAATGGTTTTGTCAGCGCTTGCGCCTCCAGCCGATTTGCGTTGCTGATTGTGTGATCATGTTTACGTATAGACAAACACAATGGTGACACGCCATCCTTCCCATATTTTCTGTCTCTACTCCACTCCGAACCAATTCCATATTAATGGACCAGTTAAAATAGCTCGCCCATTTGGTTAGCTGTTCTTTGTTATCCGCATGGTGTATTTGTTTCAGTCATAGGTGACTTTAATGATGGCCTCCTTAGCTTATATAGGTTTTTTTCCCAGTGCCTTCTGTACTTGGCCGTTTTGAGTTTCTCGTTAGGGAGATGTTCCTAATAGTGAGCTGGAAAGCTTGTCTGTATAGGATGAGAATAAACAGTGACCCACCCTGCCCTTAGTGTAGGCCTTCTGATGCTCTGCCATTTTCATGTCCATTGTAACAAAATGTAACAGATAAAAAGCTCCCATTAAGTGGACATATTTCTCTAGGATACATTTTTAAGCACAGTTCCCTCACCTGGGCTCCTTTTGACCACATTTAATGTTTAGACGCCATCAGAGCCTCTATTCATCTGTACCTCTCTCATTCCGTCAAGTTAGCATGTTTCAACCTGCATTAAGGTGCATTTTTTAAAGGGCACATTTGAAAAAGATCTTTAATAATCGCTATGTTTGCATGCTAGGTTAGAGTCTTTTAACTAGTGTGTATCTGAGTTCTCTTCACTGATATTTGGCATTGTGTGTTTTTTAAATGAGTCAGAACAGTTTTCCCCATTTCTTCTGTGCACTCCTGTGACCAGTAGAGTCCATCTCTCAGTGCTGGGGTCACAACACAGAAACTGCTGCCTTGCTGGTTTGGCTGCCCACCTGGGAGCAGCCAGTACTGGGGGATTCTGGGGAAGGCTAATGCTGATTTGGTAATAGCAAAGCATATCAACCTCCCTAGTGAAGTGTATCCAGACTGGTATGTGGGTATTTAATTGCAATGTGATTCGTGGCATCTTAACTCATGGAAACAGAAAGGCAAGTGCGTCACGCCACCCCAATATACCCAAAGTTACAGTTGTTGGTGTGGCTGGTTTGATTTTTTTGCAATTTACACATTCAAATTCTCACTGCTTTCTGGAAGCATTAACAAAAAGAGTTCTTTGTCGCTATTTTACATATTTAAAAATATTACTCTATGTAAATCCTCCACCCAAGCCAGCAGCCGCTATATTTTTCTGTGCTGAAGAATATTTTGCTAAAACAGTCTGGACTTTTACTTATTTTAGCTGCAGCACCTGTGTACCCCTTCTCAGAATCAATCCTGCTGACCCTTTTGCAAAACACTGTAACTTGCTGTATACAGCTTTTTGGATGAATCTTCCTCTGGATGCTGCTTTAACTACCATTAAGAGCATAGAAGGTGTAAAATTAAGCTGATATTGATCATTGGAGACGTCTACCTGGATTATGAAGAATACTCCAATAGTTCATAGATGTATGCAATTTAAAAGTAACATCCATCTATCCATTTTCCAAACCGCTTATCCTACTGGGTCGTGGGGGGTCCGGAGCCTATCCCGGAAGCAATGGGCACGAGGCAGGGAACAACCCAGGATGGGGGGCCAGCCCATCGCAGGGCACACTCACACACCATTCACTCACACATGCACACCTACAGGCAATTTAGCAACTCCAATTAGCCTCAGCATGTTTTTGGACTGTGGGGGGAAATCGGAGTACCCGGAGGAAACCCCACGACGACATGGGGAGAACATGCAAACTCCAAACACATGTGACCCAGGCGGAGACTCGAACCCGGGTCCCAGAGTTGTGAGGCAACAGTGCTAACTACTGCACCACCATGCCGCCCCTAAAAGTAACATATACTTCTATATTTTAAATGGTCAGTATTTGTTTTGCATTAAAATAAGACACAAGTGCTGAAAAGTGATTCTGTTTGCTGGCACAATGTTAAAACTGCTACCTGGGCTATGGAAAGTGATCCTTTAGAGGCTTGTTTCCTGTTGGTTTGGCATGTCACTTTTAATGGCAGTGGCTCCTGCTGCTGATGTTTGTCACTTTCTCAGTTATGATTTTTAGTTTATTGTATGTCTTCTAATCTGAATTTAGAACATTCAGTTAGTGCTAGTTTGCATTGTGCTTGTTTGACAGAATACCTTTATGCTTTTCAATAATAGTTGATTTAATGTATATTCAAGACAAGATTAATATATCAAACCTTACTGACCTAATAGATGGAGAACTGTGCTTCCACAAAAAGAACCATTTGCCAATAGAATTGTGAACCCAACTCATGGTTTTCTCTGTCATAACAATGTGTGGTTTATAAAAACCTAACATTGATCTGTATATTCCATCCATGTTGCATTAGCCAGCCATAAAGCCATTACGCTAAAACTTCTTGTTAGTGTCATTGTATGATCCATGCACTGTTACCAGAGGTGATTGGCAATGCGTTGTGAGAGTGTATGTTAGGAATCAGCACTGTTCCACGTGTTTCTTTAGAGTATCGGTGATGTGTTTTTGAGTATAAGTCCGTAATTATTAGCTTCATCGCCGCTCTTGTTCACATCAAGGTATAGTTTCTGTAACATTGGTGCGTCGTCACTTTAGTTCCCATTCAAAAATAGGTATCGCATAGGTCTGGCCTTTTAGTCCAGCTTTTATAGTGTAGAAAATTACTTTTGCTTGGCCTTGTCCATGCCTGGACTCACCCCCACCCCCACCCTGCTGTGTCAGCAACAGCTCTGCTAATGTGCATTTGTCCAAAACAGCAGGGGAGGCTATGAGTTTAACAGAGGTAAACAGAGCCCCCCTCCCCTCCCCCCCCCATTCTGTTGAAGAGCCAAGGGTGCGATGTATCTCATCCTTTTTGTCGTGGGTGGTGCAATGGTGTGAGTTCTGCAAGAGCTTGAGGTGCTTATCGCAGGAGCTCACTTTAATTAGGGTCAGGTGATCTCAGAACTGTGCTGTTGTCTAATCGTTTGAAATTTGGGGCATCGGCATAAGCAGGTAGATGGTAGAGTCTGATTGTGGGAAGGCTTGTCTGACATCACTAGCACCAGAATGAAGGTCTCCAGATTGTGAATTACCTTACCCTTTTGTTTTAAGTTCAGGGCTACTGCCAGTCTGTCTTTTCTTCCCTCTCTGCTTCTGGCACAAATCTTCTGGCGTTGCGCCCACTGGGTCCTGGGCGCAAATACCTTTTTAATCTCTCAGATGTTTCCATTTCAGCTTCCAAATGAAGCATTTTGAAACGCCTGTCGTAGTGGCAAGAAACACCATGGAGGTGTGCTTATAGCGCGCAGTCTGGCCGTGCCAAGTCTCTGGAGCGGTTCTGCTATCGTACCTTTGATTGACCAAAATGCTTAAGCTGAGTCGATTTGGTAAAAATGCTGCTATTAGTTAATCTAAAATTTTACAAGCAGATCTAAATGGGCTACTTGTACTACATGCAAGCTTAGCTGTTGCTTAGTTATTGTGACCCTTGAAGGTTGTTTTCAGTCCCTAGAGTGAAATCACTTGAGTCTAATTTCAGTGGCGATCAAGCACTAGGCTTTGCAGTTATTCAGAAAGCAGCCTTCATATCTTCACCTGAGGAAAAGACTAGAATCCATTTTAAATATGTGGAGATTGTCAGTAATTAAATCAAGGGTGTATAAATTCCTCGGAGAATAAATGTAATTTTGCTGGGGTTATATATATTATCTGACTAGATGGACTATTCTTAACTCTTTTTCACTTAGCAGTAAAACTGTAATGTGGGACCTGACAAATGGAAGAACAGCAAATGTTAGTTTCTTTAAACGTAGCCGCCCGAGGCAACCTCTTCCTTTTAGGGTGTGGGGACAGGGGGAGATTAGGGCCGATGGAAAGACAACATAGGTGTCAGGCTGGAGGTGGAGAGGCTTTTACTCTAGTCAGGGTGACATTGATTTAACTGGGGAATGATGGCCTAGCCCTCGAAGTGAGAAACTGGAAGAGCTCTAAGTTTTTTTGTTAGTTAATTTATTTATTTTTTCCTTTTTCATTTTGCAAAGCAGAAGTGAGCACCTTTTGCTCGAGCAGTGCCATTTCAACCCCATGCTGTCTGTGAACCCAGTCGGTTCACGAACTGGTCTATGTGGCTCGTCCCTGACCGGCAATCCCACTGTTAATTCTCATGGAGATGGGTTCATGAGGGAATTTCATGGGTTCGCAGACATTCTTCTTGGCGAGCGGGTCACAGGGATACCCGCGGTCGTGCAGAGGTTGCCTCGGCAGCCTCGTCTCTGTGCGACGCTTTTACGAACTAGGAGTGACGTGTCGATCTTTGATCAGAGACCACTGTGCCTCCTCCACACCATAATTTCTTTCCCTTTTTTATCTTTGCAAATTCTTTGCAAAGTTCCTGCACCGAAGAGTGTCGACGAATAAATGGAAAATAAAAAAAAAAAACTGTTTTGTCTCCGGATCCCCAATAAATCAGGCTCCTTTTTCCATTTAAAATGTCCAGGGCTGCAATTTATGTTTGAGCTTAATAACCCGTTACTAAATTAATCGTTCTGGGGTTTTGGCTGGGAGGCTCTGTTCTCGGGGATTCTGTGAACACTGTAAAAAATGATCTTGCCGTCTCTGCCCAGAACTGGAGGTACGAAAAAACATCAAGGGGTTCCGGCAGAGGGGAGGAAATTTCATCCTCTGTCGCTTCGAGCTGGAAATCTGCCTTAATTACTGTGAAGCTCGCTCTATCTCCGAGTAACGCCCTCACTGTAAAGCTGCGTCTGCCGCCCATCCATCTGCACTCCCACCGATCTGCCCCCTCCCCCCGTTCACCCTCACCTCTGTGGCAGAATCGCAGGTCCACTGTTTCATTGGCGGCACCCATCAAGGGTCATGATTTTCCCCTCGAGGCTGTGGGCTACCTTTGGTGGCCATTGTTGTGTGGGTATGGTGGATATGTCATAAAGGAACACACAAGATATTCTGCCTTTTGGTAAATGTTACCTTTTCTCTGCAGTTGTGATTATCGTAAACGTCACCACATCCGAGACTGCAGCTTATTACCGAAGCTTTTTCTGGAACATTATGCACTGGTGCACTCACCTGCACCTCCCTGCAGGGCTCTGTTTAAAAAATAAAAGTGTATAAAATAAGTAAGTGTATAAAATAAGTAACCTCCTCATTTAGGCGTTGCTCCGTTCCGCCGCTGCCGCCTCCCACTCCATCCATAATTGAGAGTCGAGGCTTTTTTAGGGAAGCGTTAGCACTCGGGCCAGATGCCGGAAGAGTGGTGCCTGGGCCAGCTGTCAGTCGTCGCCTACGCCACCGCCTTCCCTGCTGGTGGGGACACCTTGACCGTTCGAAGGTAGACAAAGGCTTTCGGCTCCAGTCGTGGCCATTCGAAGAAGGTCAGCCAGCACCTGCTGGGTGGAGGGGTGTGGTGGGATCATCCTTCACCTTTGGCCAGCCCGGATGACATTTCAGCTTAATCTTGCTCTGGTGGCGACGTGAAGCCTTGAATGCAGGCGAGTTAAATTGCCTGTGAAATGTTATCCTGATGTCGAAAATGTGATCTGAACCCTCCCTCCCCCCCTCATTTTAGTTAAGCATGGGTCATGACCTTTGTGCAGTTTTATTCTGTCAGTGTAAGCAAGCAGCCTTTTCTTAGCAACACTTACATTAGGCCTAATGGGTTGACGCCTTTACGACGGAGTCCAGTCTGTAGAAGCTGGGACGCCTGCTGCACAGACTGTGTCCCTGTAACTCATTTCCTCATAAGCCTTCGCACCTGTTTTCACCAGCCTGACTGCAAAGTAACGGTGGCTGACGAGCCTGCAACTGAAGCAGAACTGTTGGCCTGCTCGCATTTCGTTCCCGGACCTCTCTGGGTTCCTGAGGTGTCTGACCCGGGACATTCCCAGCTCTCACCATCGGTTTCGTTCGCCGAAATTCAGAGCGGTGGAGAACGTGCCGCGCGACGCCGAGGGATTTGCTCAGCTGCCAGGGTGAATCTGAGCGGCCAGCCAAATGAGCGTTCCTGACGAAGTGAATATAGTAATTAGGGCTGATCTGCTGGCACCGTGCCCACTGACTGGCTGACTGGCGTCTTGCACAGTTAATTATAGCCCTCTTAAATGCAACGCTGGGATATTTACCAGTGAGACAGTGAGAAAATCCAGCATGGATGCCTCACTAAAACAAACCGTTGATTTAAGAGCTGTTTCTTTGTAATCTGCTCTGACTCAGGAATTTTGGTGGAGTATGGGGTGCGATAGGAGGTTGAGGGAGTCAAACTTGAATGCACGCTCCCCTGCTACTCTGTAAAAGCAGGGTGGCAGTTCTAGGCAGTGCCAGCGTTGTTCTCCCAGAAAGGTGTATCCGTAACTATGATTGCCCTAACCTTATTTCAGTAGACACTTGGTAAGTATCTCTAGGTGTCACGACCGGCACGTTAAATAAAGGGCAGATCAAACCGATATGTGAACAGACAAGACCTGTTGTCAGTGGTAACTTATGTGGCGCAAGGTTGTCCCTTAGATCGGTGGGCCTGCCCTCCAAGCCAACCTGCACCTGAAAGTCTGTTGGCCTTTGTGGAATAACCCTGCCCAGCTGTAAATCTGAATTTGCCACGCTATGGGGCTGCTGCAGGGCTCAAAGGCATGGAGATTCCTCTGATAAACCAAGTCCTTCACTGACCGTTCCCACAGCAGTCTGTTTGGAATCTCGTATTTCCAGTCCTAACCCCTACTCCCCCTTCGTACACTTCCTATTGATCATGGCAGTTATAAACCATTCGAACGGCCTGTGTAGAAAAGGCCATTGATTAGTCACCAGCCTCTGCTGAAAGGCGAGTCGACAGAGCTGGGCTTCACTCTGCACTTTTATATGGTATTAAGGATCCATTCTCCCCTGAGCCCTGAATGCTGCCTTTTCTCAGTAACTCTGATGTCCCACCATCTTGATGCTTCGTAAAGACTTTGCATAATCTCGATGAAATGTCACTCAATAAGGGGTATTTAGGGCCATTTTTTTATGTCGTGTTAAGCATAAGTTGGTGGTTAGTGCATTTTGGAAGTAAGAAAAATATTCCATTTTACAATGGCTAATCATGCTTTTTTCTGTCATGAAAAAAGGACATTCTGCGTTTGTGCAAGATGCAATTTATGTATTTTGTCAGTAGAGCTGATGATGCCCTCGTTCTTCTTGAAAAGTTTAGTTATTTGCCCTTGCAACATTAAAGTCGGTGGTATTTGAGGAGATACCCTCCCCCACCTTAAGTCTGAAAACTTTATTAGCTTTATAGGTATGTATACGGTCTCTAGTATCCAAAGTCAACAATGTTGTAACAGGTATGGGCATAGATATTTAATACTCCCCCTTAATGAGAATAAGGGGTTTACGACTGGTTGCTCCCACCGCCTTCCCCCACAAGGTCTGACCCCGTGACCCAGAGCAGAGTCAAACGTAGGGCAGGCTGGCGTCACTCCCCCCTCGGCTGCCGGGCCTTTGCTCAGGTTCCCCGTCTGGTGTGGTCTATGATAGCGATAGTTGAAGGCTTCAGGCTGGACCCTGCTGATCTCATCAAAATTCTGCCTTTGTCACTACGCAGTGAAAGAGCTCTCCAGTCTGTATGCTTGTGGGTGTGGGTATCCACTTCTAGGTTATTACATGCGTGCACTGTCGTGAACTGTGCTGCTAAAAGGTCGTCGTGTTACAGTGTGAGTGAATAATAAGAGGAAATGCATGTTGCTTTGCACAAAGGTTACTTTGCATCTCAGGCTTCTGAGGCTGACGTTTGCAGTCCGTTTGTATTTTTCCCGGTCATTCCAGGTGTGACGGTGTCCTGACCGCTTGCTCATTGCCAGTGGCCTTCATTAATGGTGTTGTACCTCTGTGCATGCTTGCCGCAGAGACAAGTGTCACTTTGTTGAAGCTTTTTGTAGCTCTCCACACCCTGCCTACACTCTGGGGTTTCAGAAGCTCAGCTTGATTTTTGACAGAGCCACGCAGAGGTCGGGATATTTTGGAGTAATGATCACAAGGCAAGCCCTGTTTGTCTGCACGTCTTATTGGGGGGGGGGACTGAGTGTGCTTCCTCTCTGGGCGTAATGCTGGGGCAAGACTGAGGAATGGGAATCGGTCTCCCCCTGGAATTCTGCTGGCTGGCCTTCGCTGGACAGGGGCTGGGGCTGCCATCATTCTTCCTACGTCTGAACACGTTGACTGCATATCAATCACGGCTCCCAGTCCCCACCTTCCTGCACCCACCCCCCACACCATCATGGCCAATCCAGGGTAACGTCCTCTGGGCCAGCTGACCGCCATGTCTTTCGCCAAGGAGTTCCCCATCAGTGGTACAAAGCACTCTCCTGGGAGTCTGGAGCTGCCTGTCTGAAAATGATTTCCCCAGCCATTTTTTTTAAAGACGTACATCTGGGGTGGGTCTTAGGTTGAAAGTAAAGGCTCTTATTCTTGAATGAGTAAGCCGGCTTCACGTTAAAATAACACGTGGTAGGAATGGTTGGTGTCTCTGTGCAGGCCCCAGTCTGTTTGGCATAGCTGATGGGGGCTCATCGCATAAGGGTCCCCCTCCCCACTCGTTTCTGCCTGTGTGTTCTGCAGGAGGGCATGTGTGTGTATGTCTGTGTGGGGCCGCAGCCAGGCACTACTACTCTGTGGGTGGCCGAAGGCAGGGTGGCGGAGTGGGCAAGGCTGGTGTCGGGTATCAGGGCGGGCTTTCAGCGTCAAGGTCGTCCCCACCCCCCAGGCAGCCTTAGCGCTCTGTTTACACAGGATCCGCTTACGCCCAGTCAACAGCCGCCTCTGCTTCCCTGCTCCTTTCATTGCTGCGGCTGCTGTCAGAGAGCTCCCTCAAGGGGTCCCATGCCGTGCCTCCTGTGCCGGGAGGGAGGTGGGGGGCAGCGGATTGGGGGTGGGGCAGATTGTATCTCCAGAGGTTTCCCTCCCAAGCCTCTTGAAGGAAGCTAACCTTTGTTGCGCCACAAACCCAGAGAGTTGTTTCGGCAAGCCGTGGGATGGGGCTTGGTGGTCAAATGCATCTGTGGGGCTAATTCTCCTGTAATCCATGCCGCTATCCTGTTTTGTAAATGATGTGGGGCGCCCTGGGGGCTGGGCTCTGAAGAAAGGTGCCTGTTTACAGCTGGTGACACTGGATTAACGAGGGGAGCTGTCCTTGGGTCCTCGGGGTGTGTCTGCGGAAGAGAAAGCAGAAAACAAAGCCGGCAAAATAATGCCGCTTGTCAGGCGAATGCGCCGTTACATTCTTTTTCCTGCTCATAAAACTCCGGGCATGGAGTTCTGTAATCTGCTGGTTCTCGCTCCTCCCACAGCAGACTCACCTTTCATGGGTCAAGGTCGAAATGAGTGGTTATAGGAAGCTGCTTTCCGAATAATTTAGAATTCTCTGCCGTTGTTCTCTGAGAAGTTAGGCGTGCAGGATTTGTTATTTTCATTTGTTTTTTTTTTTTCTTGGGAAAGGGTGGAAGTGTATTTAGCAGGTTATCTTCACAAGTATTTATTATCCGCAACTGTAGATGGATTTTTATTTTAACATATTTATTTTGATGTGGTGACCTTTAGCTCTAGGGCTGTATTTTAACATCATGTACCTGAGTGGCTGAGCACACTGAAGGCCCTCTGTCCCAGGTGGAACCCCATGGTGCCCGGGCCACCCCCCCAGTTAGGCCTGGCACGGTTAGATTCAGTCCCTGGTTTTGCGTGTTATCGGCTCACTGATCACGACCCTGACCCCACCGGGGCTCTCCATGCCAGCGAGCGATGGCTCTGAGCCACATCTGTGACTTCGGCCATCCCATGGAGTTTCCATCTCATCTATCATGGGGCATCTCGGGTGGTTAGGCTGCTGACGAAGGCCGGGCCGTATCTTTAACTTGCGTGCTGTTTTGCTTTAGCGGTGTAATGGAACTGCTCTGAATAAAGGTGCTCTGTGATTGCGAATGATAATATCGTCCCCTGTCAGTGGGAACCTGCTTAGCTGATTCTGGATTTTCCGTTGACCGGCCTGCTGGTTCTTCACCTGTGGTCCGTGGATAATTTTTCAGCTGCCACCCAAACGGACGTCATTCTCCTCGACCGGTTTGTGACGCCGAATGCCAAAGGCCTTGGGGTGAGATCAGGCCTGAGTGCTCCTGAAGGAAGCGATGGTGAAAAGGCAGTAACACTCATCGATTGTTGTTCATTCAGTACCATTTGGTCTGTCTGTCTGTCACACATTCACACTTGCTTTCCCTGTCTGTGAAGCATGTACCCCTTTCTTCGTGTGCATTTTCTGTCAGAAGACGTTTTAGGGTGTAAATATGGCAGAATTTTCCCTAACGGTCTCCCTTTGGAGAGCGATTCCCTGTGGGTGCTTGAGGGAGTGGGGCTGCAGCAGGGCCCAGGATCACGTGTCTCCTTGCTTCCTGAGAACGTAAGGCAGGGTGACTAGGGGCTGCTGTGGGCTGTCTCTGTGTTAACCCCTTAATACCAGCCAAGCCGACCTGTCATCAGAGCCTCCGCTGGCACCCGAGCAGATGGAACCGGGATGCCCCCCCCCCCCCCCCCCCCCCATGCACGTCGTGGTACACTAGTACATGGTAACTGTTTCCGTTCGTCAGCCAGGGAAACGTGCACGGGAGCAAGCGAAGTGTGTGCACATCCCTGGAGTGGGTGGAGGGGCGGGGCCGGGACGAGCGGTTCGGGCCACGGGGAGGTCTTCCAGAAGACAGCGCCGCTCCTCCCGCTGTCGCTCGATGCTGCCCCGATGAGTCACCGTCTGCGAATGCTGCCGTGCTGCGGACAAGAGGAATGGCGTGAGCGCGCTTGCACCGCCTGGCCCCCCAAATGACGGTGAGGCGGCTTGGCCCTTCCCCAAATAGTGTTTGTGGCCTTTCCTGGCCCCCTATCATTTTTGGTGCTTCACCGTCACGTGCCCCCCCCGCACGTCGATTCGCCCCCGTGTCATTCACGTGCGTGAGACGTGTCAGTGCGTCCGCGCTGTAGCTAGGCGTCGCTGTCTGTTTCGTCAGGGCTAAAGTGTCTGTTGCTGCTTCTGGCTTTTCACATGCACAACTAAAAAAGGGGGGGGGAGGGGGAGTGACGGTGGTTGGGGGAGATGACGGGCAGCGGCGACGGGGCCGACACGCCTCCCTGGCTCACTTGCTGGGCGGTCTCAAGGTGCAGCTCTCAAGTTACTAGCAAACTTGCACGTCAAGTTTTAAATCCAGCTTTTCTTTCCCTAAAGAAAGATACAAGGTCAGGCTGTTGTGCCGAGAATATGGCTGCTCTCCCACTGGCGTCTTTCCTGACCTCAAAAGTGTATAAATTTAACCTTCGTGAAAAAAATAAAAACTACTGCCAGCAATTCTAATTCTGGATGCACGGGAATATTTACGTGACGTCCTGTAAACGTACCTCAGGTTTTTTTTTCTTTCTTCTTCTCAATCTGAGTACCATTTTTGAAGCACTCCAGTTGCCTCCCCCTTCTGAAATCATTTCCTTTTGATTGATTGTGATCACTGACACTGCTGAGCTTCCCCCTCCCCTCACCCGGTGCATCCCACCGCGGCCTGACCGCCGCTTGGATGACGTCGCCCGTCATGAAGAGCGAGTGGCGGCTGGGTCGCTGTGGGGGGGCCGCAAACGCTGCATGGATGGGGTCAGCCATGTTCTTTGTTAATGCTTGACTTGTGGACACAGCACCTGTTTTAATTGGCTGGGTGAGGGCTGCCAAGGAAAATAAAACTGCTGAGAAATCTGCCGGCACCTCGTGTCGGGATCTGATTTTCACAGAGTCATTTTGATAAGGACTTCGGAAGGTTGTGGTTTTACTGTTGAGCGACCGCTGCTGCTGATTAAACGTTAAACAGTCACATTTATTTATTTGCACCCCCACCCAAGGACCGCTTATGTGTTTCCAGACTGCCACCTAAAGGACAGACTAACCGTTAGCTGTGGCACACTTCCCTCGCTGCCTGACGTTAATGCCTCTGTTCTCAATAGCGATTTGGAAATATGAATAGCCGATGGTTTAAATTGATGTTTTATGTTGAACGTTGGCTGTAATTTGCCCTCTGAGAATAGAGGTACCAAGAAACAGATGGGTTCTTCACAGTAACAAATTGCCGTGTGTATATATAGTCTTGGCAGTGGATGAGCTTCACCTCCGCTGGCGGCTGGGAGGCCTGCTGTGTGTGTGTGTGTGTGTGTGTGTGTGTGTGTGTGTGTGTGTGTGTGTGTGATTGTTTTTTTTATTTATTTATTTTTTTTTAAATATGTTTCTGTGCTTGTCTTGGCATGTGAGTGCTGCACTGGTGTATGTAGATATCTGTGTGTGTGACTGGGTATTTCTGATCCATAGGCTGGGGGTCTTGGCCACCATTTTTGACGTTTGTGGTGTGTCAGCTACACTAAAGTGTCTTGCCCAGTTGTGTCTTCGCTGGCCAGGCTGGGGCACCCAATCAGAAGTGGGTGAGCGCCATTTATCGCCGGTCTATTCTGGGCTGAGACTTCTCCCCCACTCGGACCCCTGGCGACATGAGTCCCGTCCGGTCTCTCCGATGGCCTGGGGGACCGCAGATGACGGATGAGGACATCTGTTATTGTGCTGCCGTTACGTCTCCGTGTGCCGCGGACGCTGTGCTTGCCCCCGTCTGGGGGGATGGGGTATAAGGCAGGGGGTCAGAGTTTTTTCTGAAAGGAGGACCGTGATCATCTTTTTTTATTTGGCCAGTGATGGTTGGCATGACTTTATAGATAATTCATGCCGAAGTGTGAAAAGAGAACAAAGAGCGTAGTTCCTGCTTGCTGGACCCACATGGTGCTGATTCAGTCTGAGTGCTGCTATTTTCCTGTAGGCCCAGACCTGCACACACACACACACACACAGACACACACAGACAAGGTGTGTGTGTTTGTATTATCGCTGAGATTCCCTTCTGTACTCTGAGTCACTCAGATACAGTCTCTCCTCTTTCTGCTCCTGCAACCCCCCCCCCCCCCCCCCCCCCCATGGCTTTTCAAACAGAGCCGTCCTCCTCCCCCGCACCCCTCCCTGTTTGGCCAGGCTCTCTAGTATATTCCCCTCCAATTCCCCCCCCCATTCACATGTACCCCTCCTCTGAAATCACATGGGTTTGTCGTGGTGAATATTCCACAGGCATTCTCCATTTAGTGGCTGGACATAAAATGCTCTTCCTTATGATTCCCTTCTAGCCTGCTTTAGACATTCGCACAGGGAATTGTAGCGGCCCCCCGCTCTACTTCTTCGGTTCGTCCCGCCTCCCGGGCATCCGTTCCTAGTGACTGCCATCTTCTCCTTGTCCTCAGTGGCCACCCCCCCGGTAAAGTTAATGTGTTCACACGGAGCTCATTTTGGGGTCTGAGATCATGTAATGTCTGCCGCTTTCCGTAGGAATTACAGGGGGGTGTGAATAATTGCATGAAATGGAGTGCTGGGTCTAAAGGTTTCACAAGGACTCGAGGTTCTTTTCCACTACAACGCCTTTGAAGTAAAAGTAAACAACCTGCCCTGGGCCCCTCCCTACCTGACATCCCCCCCCCCCCCCCCAACCACCACCACCACAGAAATGACGCTTCTTATTAGCTTCTCCCGTCGAGGCACGTACCACAATCCTCCTGCACATGTTAATCTAATTTACTCCTCAAAACCTGGCTGCTACTAAATAAATAAAAATCAGCCAGCAGCTGCTCTGGCTTTTTTTTGGGGTGTGTTGGGGTGGATTGGGCGGCCATGGGGGCGACTGATAGCGTTTCACTTGTTCTTCTCACTTGGCACAGGAGGGGGAGGGTCGGGCATCGGTGCCAGCGGGGGACCCTCAGAAATGTTCACAGCCCTCCCGTTCCCCTATGCGGGCGTCAACAGACAGCCCTGCGTATTTTTATTTACCCGCCCCCCATCTCATCCCCTTCCCTGCTCTGCATGGCTGCTTCACAGGTTTTGTCCTGAAGCAGTCCCTATAAATAGTTCCTCCATTGCTGTCTGCCAAGCAAACCTGCTCATCAGAACTAATTGCAGCAGTCTTTTTTTTTTTTCTTTCCTTCCCCCTCCTCGTTCTCTCATGTTCACTATCTTCTTCTCTTCCCCAACCTTTTTTAAAATCTCGCCTGTACCCGTTCACTTTGGCTCTTGCATCACTCTCCTGCCACGTAAATGCCCTGCCGCTGTTGTCCAGCCCCCGCTGTACCTGGCGACGGCGACGTCGTCGTCGTCACCCTGTATCGCTTTCCGAAGGGAAACCTTCCTGCCGCCACTCTCAGAACGACCTGCTGACTCTTCACTTTGCTTTGCTGATTTTGTGTCTTGTATTTTTATCATCTTCTGTTCTTGTTGTGGACTGTGCTTCTCTGAGTGTCAGCTGTGCTGGCCAAAATGAGTGGTGCTGACAATGTCAGAGGATGCGACCCAGGCCTTTATCGGGGTGGAGGTTTCTGTGTGGCCAGTGTTTAGGGGTTGGCACAGATGTTGGGTGTGCACCCCACCCCCTTGTGTCACTCACCGCGGTTACTGTGGGTGTTGGGAGGCCAGTGGATAGTCATGTAGCCCCCACCCCTAGCAGACCTCAGCATCAGACGGATGGTCCTTTTGTGTGGCTCTGGGGGTGTCGTGACCTCATTCCCAGACGAGTGTCTGGGGCAGGCTAGGCGGGCTGGGGTGGGGTTGGAGGGGGAGTTTTCCCCACCTCCCTGCTCTTGGTGTCATTCTACCAGGGCTTCTGTGATCTTTGTCTGAGCTTTAATTCAGAATGATGCCGCTTCATGTAGCTGTAGAATATGCCCCCCCCCCCACCAACCCCCACCTTCTCTTTAGGCAGGAGTAGAGATGGAATTAAAGGTATCCTCGAAAAAGAGCTGCTCAATAAATTACGAATGAAAACTCCCTTGGACTAAAAAATAAAAAAATAAAAAGCCATATGATGTCCTTCATCAATCACGTGGCCTGGGGATTTGTTTGGGGGTGGGGATTGTGGCCTCAGTCAGCCCTACCCCTGATGAGGAGCTACCCCTAATTGTGGTGCCCCCCCAAATCGGTATGAGCTGTGCTACCTTCACTGGTAATAAACTGAAAGAATGTGCTCCAGGAGTCCCTGCGGGCAGCGTCTGCACCCCCGCCCCCCGCGACATTTCTCTGTGATTCTCTCCTACTGGCTGCTTCAATCACTGCTAGCCAGAGGCTCCAGTGGCAGAGCAGCTTGACGTGACGCTGACACGCCGTGGTATTTTTAGAGCCTCGGCGGTCCAAGCCGGCTCTGGCGACCTGAGTCGGGGTGTAAAGTGAAGGAGCCCCCCCCATCGCTGCCGTCTTCTCCCATTCATCGTGGCTGCACACCCCCCCGCCCCCCTCTGTATTGAGGTGCTTGCCGTCTTTACCCTGGAACAATATGCATTATGGATCCCTGGCTGATCTCCGTTTGGTCCGGTCCATTTGTACCGGCACCACCCATCCCGTTCAGTGACCCTCAGCTGTTGGCAACGGGAGTGGGGAAAGATGTCACTCACTTACAGTAATCTGTGCTGTGACGTATGGATGTGATGGCTGTACTCAGGCCAAAAATACCCTATTCTTTCAGCGTCCCGCTGTTCATGTATGCGACAGTCAGGATACAGCTAAAGCCTCTGTTTTTAGAAAGCTCACACTGCCCAAAAAAGTCCAGTCATTTGACATCTGTGTTGTTTTTCTGACTTTCCTTCAGTGGCCCAAAGTCCCAAATTAAGTGTGGTTTAATGATTGTGTTCCCCCATGTTTGGATGGTTTGGAGCTGATATTTTGGTCTGTCTGGGTCTCTTCTGCGTTAAGTAAATGCAGCATTAAAGCACTTTTTTTTATTATTATTATTTTTACAAGTTCGGTTTCAGCCCAACACTGTTCCCTCTGACTGCTGCCCACTTAAGTGTTAGTTACCTTAACAATGAGAGCAAAAACAGGAAATGTAACAGTGTAAACAAACTTTTTCGCTGATGGTCAGTTTGCCCGTAACTAAGTGTAAGTTCTGAGAAATGCCATACAGTGCTCTAGAAACCTTGGTTTGTGTTTTGAAGGTATTTGATGTTCATAGTGTGCCTTTGTGAAAGGACAGTGCGACCATTTTAAAGCCCCAGGGGACTGAAAGTGACCTGGGCCGCCCTACAGATTTAGCTCCTGCTTATTATAAATCAGAAGCTCTGTGTGCTTTTTCAGTTAGTTTGTCCCATGATGTTAATTTGGGATGGTGCATTTGCTTAGGGTGTGGCCTTGTTACACTGCTGTGTATCGGTCGGGGTGATCGAAAAGTCGGTGCCTGCTTTGGTTAGCTTGCTTATTCAGGTATTCAGAGATGCAAATTTTGAGCTTTTGTACCGAATGGCAAAAGAAATGGGGCTTTGTTTCCTGCTTTAGAAAGTCTCTTGTATCAGGTAATGCTCTCTGTATTAGAGCAGTCAGTCAGTCACTGGGTGGCACTGAAGTCTCGCACCTTAGAATCCTGTTCTCTAGTGCTTCTTGTGGAGTTTCTACATTACGCCCATTTCTCGTGGTTCCCTCTTGTGCACCTTTCTCTCTGGTCTCTAGCTGTCCACAGAGCTGCATAGTACTGGTCCCTAACCTGACCTCGGCCAGTATGGCCATTAGGCCATTTCTGTGCTTTGTGGAAATGCCAATAAAAAGGCTTCGTGCCTAAGTATGCACGGGTGGGGTGGCTTCCTAGTTGAAAAAGCAGAAGACATCAAACAAAAAGCACGCCACACTTCGGATGCGTCGGAGGGCAGCCTGCACCAGCTCTGAATGAATATTTAAATATGCTCAGTCTTTCCAAACATACCATCTATTAAAGATGCATTTGATGGCGCACAGTGCAAGCCGTGATTAGGAGTCCAGTTCAGGCAGTCAGGAAAGGGTTTGTTCTGGATGCTTTTTTTTCCACCACCCACCCCCCCCCCCCCCATTTTTGTACTCCTGATGCTTTGTTAAGGGAGTCAGGTCCCTGCCAGTTGTCTTTCCCTCCCTTTCAGTCTCAACAGGATGCAGTGCAGTTTTTTTCCCCCCTCTTTTCTGTTTATTATAAGAAATTCACGTCATGACTCATGTTTTCCTGTCTTCTTGCTGATGTGTCAAACCTTCAAACCCCCCCCCCCCCCCCCCCCCCCCCATGCTCGTGGCCGGTCGATGGGAGGGCAGGGGTTAGCCCCTCAGCCAGCGGGCGACTTCTGCAGAGTCACACCACTCCCAGTTTGAGTCTCGGCCCAAGGGGCCACTGAGCCACGACCCGGTTGCTGTGAGACCCCCCCCCCCCCCCTTGGCCTCACATGCCGGCGGGATGAGTGGCTTTTCCCAGCATCGGCTCGTTTAGGAGGGCGGCTGCAGGAATGGCGCGAGTCAGACGGCAGCACCTATTAGTTAAGCTGAGTGAATTCGCTCTAAGGTGAACACGGCAGTGCCTCTCTTGGCGGACTGTCTGCAGCGTCTCAGTTGCGGAACTGACAGTCATGCAGAAACGCCCACCACCGGCCTCCAGGAATAAGAGGATGAATCGCTTTAGTGGGGAAGGCCTTCTGTGTCTTAGGAATGGGATGCATCAGACCATATACTGCTGGCTATAAATCAAATAAGTGATAATGGGGTTTGAGGCGCATGCATCCTTTTAATCCCCCCTCCCATTCCCCCTGCTCTGCTCTTACAGAGGGGCACTCTTTGATTGTGGAAAACTGGTCTTGAAAGGGAACCTGCAGGCAAAACCACCCCAGAGTTCTGGGCTCCTTTCCAGTATGTGTAGCTCCCAAGTGGGTTGTGGGGTGGGGAGGAGGGAGGTGGAGGACTGCTGTTTATGCCTCCGCGGAGCTGTTTGTTTACCGGCCTGCCGGTCTGTTTGCGTGGCCGGTCGTCACCGTCGTCCGCTGGGCCCGTCTCCCAGCCGGCCGTCTGCTGTGAACCCACGCAGGCGCACGCGCACACACACACACACACACACACACTCACGCAGGCCACGCACTGTGAAAGCTTCCATTCAGGCTGCCCGCTTCAATCGGGACCTTCCCTGCTCCGCTGTTCTGGAATTCGCTCTTTAATTTTGCATAATTAATTCCCCTGGCTGCAAATAGGAAACGATCGCCGCGTAATTGCTTTCTTGGACGACGGTCTGGTGTAATCGCGTTTACGGGAGGAGCGTCCCCGTTAGAGCCTGGAAGTCTGCGAGCATCGCTGGCCGGGGCCGTCAGCTCTGTGCTGGAAAGCAGATGTTGAGAGATGTTTCCTCTGCGTCACGTGCGGTCTCTGGTTTAGTGCTTACATAAATGTCGTCTGTACGGTAGCTGCTCGCCGTTCGGAGAGGGAAGGGGAGGCAGTGTAGCTCCAGCTGCACTCCAGAGCAGCAGCGGAACAGCACTGCCCTTCGTGAGGGGCCCCTCTGCTGGAGGGGTGTGCAGCGGCTTTGAGAGCTCTCGGCCCCTCCTCTGCTGGAGGGGTGTGCAGCGGCTTTGAGAGCTTCTCGGCCTTTGACACGGTCACCCTGGTCTTTCGGTTCAAGCCAAATCATGCGCCATGTCGGTCGGTGGTCGCTCATCTCACCGGACACAAGCTACTAGTGTTACCTCTAAGGTCCCTTTATCCACATGCCTCAGTGTCATGAGGAGCCGAGCTCCGATCATGATCGCGTGACATTTCACATTATTAGTGGCTGTACAGCAGTACCGGCCACATGGGCATTAATGTGCAGGCGCTCTATGTCTGCGACTTAAGTTCTTTCATATCCCCGTTTAATGTCATTTCCGATAAAAAATGTCACTTCTGTTAAAGCAGGAGGCACACCAAGCTATAGAGACATAATCAGATCTGCTTTAATGGGAGCAAACTGAGAATCACTAAGATCGCACAAGGGGAAGTTCATTATTGGTGAAGAGGCTTCTGAATACAGTGGATTGCCTGCATAAACGCGCACTTATATATGCCTTATTTTGTGTGTGTTTTTTTTTTCTTTTTTCCAAAAAAACTTCCCTCGAGCCGGACCTTGAGGAAATGGAAATTTAATCCCATTCTTTTCCAATAGTGCGTAAAGCCCATCAAAAATAGGCCTTTGCTCTGCCCAAATGTTTCCACTTGATTCTCTTTTCCTGCGGTGGGACAAACAGCCTCTTTTCTGCTCCTTCTATTTTTGTACAAGTCATAATGTAATCAGACATCTGAGTCACGCAACAGAAAGTGGGATGTGATAAGTTGGCGGGTCCACACGTGTTCCTGTATGCCCCCGACTCGTGGCCCATGCTCCGCCCCCCTCCACCTGCGTTCCGCCCGCCCGCTCCACCTGTGCTCCACCCCCTGGGTGATGCCGCTGGACGTTAGCCTACGCAGACATTCTGAGGGATTTCGCCAGCCTCATTCATGCGTCATAAATGTGATTATTTGTGTGTCACATTGGGGGAAGAAGCTGTTTCACTATTCAGCAGCCGTGATTCCCATGCCTTTGGTAATGGAGCACGTGCTCTGAGCTTGAAGGGAGTTCATGGGCTGTGTCAGGGGGTCAAAGTGAATGATGCCCACCGGACACGCCCCTCCGTCATTAGGCATCAACTGTTTCATTCTATTTGGTATTTTTTGTAATGAATTGACAAACTTTCCTTTTTTTTTGTCACACAGGATCTGCGCAAGCAGGTAGCTCCACTGCTGAAGGGCTTCCAGGCTGAGGTGAGTGTGCTCGCCTGTCGGAGGGTGTGTGTGTGTGTGTGTGTGTTCCACCATCGTTATCCGTACGTTATCTGCTGTTGATGAACATTGACTTGCTGCTCTCCATTATGCCCTGTGAAGCAGGCAGAAAGAACCTGCCTTCAAATGCCAATGTGAGAATATCTGTTGGTCTGGTCCCCCCTCCCTTCTGTCGACTGGGTAGACTGGTCTTCTGATTTGGCCCTGCTACAGGGGAGGGGAGCGGCCACTGCTGTTTGCATCACACCTATGAAGGCTCTAACTTTAGCCACATTTAAATGACGTCCCTTAAAAGCGCTTCAGCTGAATTTGACACTGAAGCTTACTGTTTGGGTTTGGTTTGTTCACACAGTCCCACTCTTTACCTGTATTCCTCCCATTTGTTTAATTAGTATACTGAAGCTGTATGAATTATGGCAGCTTATGGACTCTGCTTTGTGATCCGCTGCTGCAGCAGACAATGTGGTTTTATAGTCGCTTCTTCACCCTCGACTTCGGTGAATCGGTCGGTCCGGTGGGCGCTTGGGTGTCGGGTGCGGATGGACGTGCTGACGGTGTGGATGTGAAGCCACCGACAGTTTGACGCGGCTGTACGGAGCCGGAGGCTATGTGAGCCCTGCACTCTGGGCGCCGTTCGTGCACTGTGCCTTTTTCGAATGGCCACATGGACAAAATGGTGCCTGAAGATGTATGAGACGGGGCTGAGGCAAGGCTGCACTAGCCTGTCTCTTTATGTTGAAGGACAAGTCCGTTACTCAGGCTTGCTTGTGATGTATGATGAATTCGAACCCCCCCCCCCCCCCCGCAACTCCTCAAGTGAAGTGACATCTATAAAACTGTGTTGCTGTGATTTGTAAAGGCAAGTGCATAATGAGCATCGCTGATTGCAATTTAGCCTGTCCTCATGCATACTGCACACTTAATTTGCCATTGATGAGAGGAAGGACGGGACCATTTAAAGCACTGACAGGTCTCTGAATCATCCGATAACAACGTAAACATGTCGACCGCTTCCCGTCGCGATGGACCTGGTCTGGGCTGAGGCTGCGTGGTCCGTGACCCAACCCCACGCCACGTACAGCATCCTGTGGCCTCTCAGCTGCTCTCTGTTCCGAGAGCTGAGAGATCTGATAAGGCTTTTCGATTATTTCTCCTTCAGGAGAGCGTTTCCCATTATAGGGGCTCTTATCTGACTCCCGGCTCACTCTCCGCTCCTGGGTCTGGGGTCACGGCGGTGCCCTTCACGCGCTGCTGGCTGTTGTCACAGGAGATCTTGGCGGGGCAGTGAAGGGAGAAGACGTGATGGTGACGTGGATCCTAGCTTTGGCTAGGAACGGAATGTGGGAGCACGCAAAAAACATGGCTGCAGGAAGTAATGCGACCTTTGAACTCAGGGTCACCGAGGTGACTGTCATGTGACACATCACTATCAAATGAAGTCGGCCATCAGTGGCTGAGTCAGTTGGCTGCTACATTTAGTAGCACTGCAGCTACTGCTGCTTTTTTTCAGGCTTTCTTTCTGCAGTGTGTCTAGTTGACACCCCGTGCCCAGATTCCCCCCACTGCGTGCAATGACCGCTAGCCTAGACTGTGCTGTTATTTCTCACTCTGGTGCCCCGTCCTGCTAGTGCTGTCATCTGTGGGACTCCACCTCCCCCCTCTCCCTACATCAGGTTTTCTGCTGCATCATCAAGTGCCACACTTTCCTGCTCGCTTTTTACAGCTTTGCTTTTGATAGAAGGCAGCCTCTGTTTTCACATCTAAATTTAGACAGAAAACTTGAACCGTTATGCGAAAAAAAAAATTGCTTTCACAACACTTGTCTGTGTTGGGACCACAGTGTACAGTGCCTTTCAGTCTTTGCCCGCTGGTTATCCCCGGCCTCATCCTGTTACTGTGGCCCCCGTAGCTCTGAGGACCAGGTCTTTGCCATTAATAATGGCCTTCAGTGGGTGAAGCATTTGCCGGTATTATTTTAGCAGACATTAAATAGGGAATAGAAAGCTGCTGTTTGTTCGTGAGTCAATAATTGGTCAGTTGCTGTTATCAGCCAGACCTGCCATGCCATGGCTATAAATATAGAGTTCTGGGCAGGAAATCCCTAATCAGAAAACCAGCGCAGATGGGATTTTATAAAAGAAAGAGAAAATAATGCTCTCTTTAGAGCCTGAAAGCCCCCTAAAAATAACCCGTTTGTCCCACAAATCGCATGTTTGCACGCAAGCGTCATATTCCAGGTTTTCTCAAAGCGCTTTAGTGATCTGGATAGACCTGGATAGCTCTCCACAAAGAAAATTACATTCCTAATAAGCCCCGTGTTCCCACCATGCGCAGGAACAAGAGTCGAAGATGAGAGGAATCGCAGAACCTCCAGATTGTGACCTAAGGAGAGCTTTGCTTTAAGTATTGCTCTCGTTGATGGATGGATGTTGCGTAGGATCCTCTCAGAGACTTGCAGTGATAATCAGTACTGTTTAGCAGAGATACAGAAGATATTGCTGCTTTTGATTTGGAAGGAGCTGCACTGCTGTGGTTGATCAGGCATTCAGAAACACTGCATCACCACCATCCTCCTGCCCACCAGTTCATCATCATTTGCAGATTTGAAATAAGATTGGTAGGACTCATTGTCTACCTATCAGTAACTATTTGTACAGTGTAGGTTAGGAGTTTGAAGTCTATTGCTGGGGGGCAGGTTTGGCTACTTGGATGCTCTTTCAGAATCCTCTGTCTCCCACTGTTGTGCAGCTCATTTGATTATTTTAATAATCTTGCTGTCTCCCGACTTGGACTAATGGCCCTGCAGCACACTAGCAGTCCCTGTGCCCTATCCTCTGTGTTCTCACGTCATCTGCTCTTTATTCTGAGGTGACTGCCATGTTTGAATAACTTCGCCCTTAAATCTAAATTTTGTTTTATGAATGTAGATGCCAACTGGATGCTAGAATTAGCCTCAGCCCTTAATCACATTGGGGGGCAGGGGGGGCTCTTGACCTCGGCAGGTGCAAAAATTGCATTTTAATCTTCGATATACCTAGATAAGATGTAGGCTAACTGTCATAATTCTGCAACTGTTTGGCGAAGTGTTATATAGAGAACTGGACTGAGACACATATCTCGCAGTCCGGAATACAGGCACACGTCACATTGACCTGCTCCCCTGGAAAGCCGGGAACAGGAAGTGAGGTTCTTCCCTCCTGCCGGTCCACCGTCATGGTCACTGAGACACGAGTGGCCCTTCAGCGACTTTAAGGGTCAGGAGATGGGCCGAGCGCCCGGGAGCTGAGGTGGAGGGAATGAGCTGGCGCTTCTTTTCCGGTCAGGAAATGAGCACACAATGGGGAGCGGGAGCACAGCATGTGGGGCACAGGTCTGAGTGTCTCGGAGGTGCGCCCCCTGGTGGCTGGAGGTGGCTTTAGCATTGGAGTTCTTCAGGGATCCTGTATGATCCACACATCTGCTTTTTGCTTTGACTGACACTAGCTTATTTTTTTGCTCTCCATCTACTCTCGTGTTTGTCCTCTGAAGTCCTGCTTGATGTGTGGCCAATCTGGGCAGCTGCCTCCCTGCCTGCTTCTGTTCGGTTCTGTCAGCAGGGCCTTTAAAGGCCAGCTGATATCAAGTCAAATTTGTATGTAGAAAGGCGGCATACGGGGCACTGCGAGGGCCACACAGAACGTCAGCTGACTAGCAAATTAAATTAAGATGCTAATGAATGCTAAGAGGGCTTAGGGGCTGCTGGCATTTTTTTCCTTCTGAAAATGAAAAAGAAAATAAGAGTAGACAGGAAGGACTTCCAGGTTAACCGCTCTGGCAAACGCACACGGAGTGGGACAGGGGCTCGGAGAAATTCGCGGCTCGGTGTGGACCCCCAGATGGTCTTCGTCTGCTGTGCCTGGACAGCTGCAAGGGGCGAGGCAACAGTTCAGAGGCGCCGACCTGGAGTACAGCTCCATCCCCTTCTAGCATCCAGGTGATAACATCTAGCCTGTAAATAATGCATATTATTTACTAATTAAATCCATTTCAGCCACAAACAGACCCCTAACTGCTATTTTGCACATTTGCTGGTGGTGGACCCAGTCATCAATATGCACTGGTGGGTAATCACGCTAACAGAGATGCTGGACAGACTTTCTATTTATTTAGCACACACTTTTTTCCCCAAAGTGTCATTCAATTGAGGATGCCGGGTCAGATAATTTCTGGGTTTTGGGCCTTTGAGCATTGAAATCTCTTTGCCGGCCTCGGGATCGGACCTGGCAAACTTTAGATCACAGGTGCGGAGTCCTAACATGCAGAGCCCTGTGTGGCGGATGGGAGGGGCCCCCCGCCGCTGAGGCACCTCCGTCTGCAGCCTGGCCCCGGTGCACCAGGACCCTGCATCTCCGTAACCTTCTGACAGTGTTCCTTCCTGGAGCAGTTCACTGCTGCCATCATCCATCTGATAACCCTCACAGCTCAGTTAAGAAGCACCTTCATCTCCGGCACAAAACACAGGTTGATCTTAATCCTAATTGAACCATGGGACTGTGGAGCATTAGGAAGATGGGGTATTAATACTTTCCGTTAGCGGAGCCCCTCTGGGGATCAGTGCAGTCGGGGCCCAAGGCTTCCCTCTGAGGAGTGCAGAGGGCCTCCTAATGCAGGGGGCCTGGTGTCTCTCATCCCGCGAATGTAAATACATCCCGCGAGGCCATTTCCTGATGTCGGGAACCGTAAACATCTCTCTGCACCTCGCTGCTCTCGTCCCGTTTCAGCCGCCGGTCTCCCTGCAGGCTCTGAGGGGGGGGGGAGACACTGGCTATTATTTCCTGCTGTAAATCCCCCCTCCTCCATACCCCCCACCCGCCATGAGCTCTGCATCCCTGGAACGGCTATCCCTCAGATTAAACCCTGATCTGCAATTACTGAGCTAAGTGAGGTCCTGCCTGTGTCAGGGCAGACTGTCCCCCCCCCCCCAACCCGCGCTGCCGCTTGGGTAGTAACTGCCCCTATTTTAAGGCACACTCACTGCACGCGCGGATGCCACCTTACGTCAGCGCTACCCGCGCGTCCCTGGGCGCCAGGTGCCAGCTGAAACCTGAATATGGCCGCACCCCACTTTCACAGCAAGCCGGAAGGTCGTTTGCATAATCTGACAGGCGGCCGCGTCGCTGTGCTTGCCCTCGCTATACATAAATCACCCAATAACCCATTTCCCCCCCCCCCCCCCCCCGAATCGATATTTCTGGCCAAGTAGGGTATGCCTTTAATTGTTCCATCTGTGACAGAGTACTTGGCCTCGCCTGCCTCCATCCAGATGTTTTCCATTGTAAAAAAAAAAAAAAACATCTGAAAAAGATTTAATTTCTTTCCCTTAAGAAGGAAAATTGACTCGTGCATATAGCCCATATACAGTGGCAACTGCCCTGTTTCATAAATCAGGTCTCGCTGTGCCTGTGCTGACAATTTGTAAGTAGAGATTTTTTGTTTTTGGATTTTTATTTTCCCTGTTTGTTCTGCTCTCAGCATCAAGCAAAAACGGGAAACGACTTCTGGTTATGGTTTTCAGCCCCGGTGGTAGGGAACCCCACTTCGGATTTAACTGTGACTTGGTTATCAATTGGTCAGTATGTGCTTTTTGGGTCATTCACCCACAATAGCCACGAGTCGTGTGTGTGTGTGTGTGTGTGTGTGTGTGTGTGTTTTTTGAATGTGCAACTTATCTTTCATACAAAAAAATAATTAGAAATCCTTGCTCCAGATTACTATTCAGTTCATTTCAGTAGTTTAATTAAAACGAACAAGATTAAATACAAGGTTTCTGGGATTAAGGTGCGACATACTGAACTTAACACAACAGTGTAAAATTACTTTTGTTTAAAATCATTGGCACCATCTAATCTGACAGCAGAGTATCCTTATTGCAGAGATATACCCCACGCAGAACAGGCTTTGGTGTATTAACCATCAAACCGGCCTGATGTTTTTACCTCCCTGCTCGTGTGTTCCGGCTGCATCCCGATTTTTGTTGGTTTGTTGTTGACTCAGCACTGTTTAATGCAGCTAAGCAAACACTGCCCCCCATGGGTAGGATTTGAAAATGAAATGGGGGTTTTACAGCTAATTAGCATTGCGGGAGCCTTTTCAGCTGTGGGTGTAATATGTACGGCACTGATCAGCAGCTTTGGAGTGCAGCAGTGTGACCCGTTGAGTTGGCCCTGTCCTGGGCAGCTGACTGAGCCACTACTGCCCCCTCAGCGCCCAGCCGGGAGCCCGCTGCCATTAATCGGGTCCGCGCCCCCCCCTTCCTGCACGCCGTGACCCACTTTGCTGCTCCCTCGCCTCATCTGTCAGCCTGTCTGCCCAGCTGGCAGTGGCCGCCACTGTCTCGGGTGTCCGGTCCAGGCGGGTGGTGTCCAGTCTGGGATGGTGACTAGAGTGAACGATTCACACCATGGAAGTGCGAGTTTGCTGATGGTACCGGTGTCGCCATGACAACCCTAGTCCCACTTCAGCCCAGCCGTCCTCTGGTTTGCTGTTTTCAATCAACCGGCTGCTTAAATTTCACGCAGTAGCAGATTTTCAGAAGCATGCTGCCATGGGTGTGTGTACTGTAGATTTTTTTCCAGACGGAGTGAAAAAAAACTGCCAGTATGGGGGGGGAAGCTGAGTGTTATTTTTCGAAAAGGCAGTTGAATCATGTCTGTAGTCATGCTACTTGCTGGTCAGAAATAGCTACCATACATATTGTAGTCTTTCTATTATTATGCCTGATAGTGATGAGGTTTAGTAATCGGGCAGAAGATCTGGTCGCAGGAGACAGGTTACTGACAGCGAGATTGACCCAGTCCACTGGGTCAGCTAACTGGCTTCGGCTGGAAGCTGCATGTGTGGGAGCTTGGGAACTGCATACCGCGAAGTGCAAGGCAGAGGTGAAAGAGAACAGAAATACTCAAAGTGTTAAATGTATAAACACTTTTATACATTTATAACAAGCCATGTTCAGGGGTGTCCCACTGCTCGCATCCCAAACATGCGTCCCAAAGCTCCGTCACCGCAGCCCAGCCCGCAGACTGTAGGGCAGCGTCTGCTGAAAGCATCACGCCTATATTAATATTGAGATGTGCCTCTGTTTTTAGGTGGGCCGGCTGTTATGGAAGCTGAAATTAAGAGGCTGTTAAAGCTGCTCTGCTCTTTAGAGGTTAGCTGATGCTTTAAGCACATCGGTTGCTGTTGAAACAGCTGAGCAGGCTTTTGTAAGCAGCAGGAACAGGTCCAGGGTAAAATGGGAGGTGAACAGGCCCTTGCTAAATGGTGGGAGGGGTGATCATGTGGTTGGACGTTGGCTGCAGCTGTGTGTGTGTGTGGGTGAGTGTGCATGTACAGAAACACACACCCAGAATCTCATCACATCCCATTTCATGTATTTTGCCACAGTAGCAGCTGTATCAGAAGGTGATGACAACAGAAATTAGACAATGAAACGCACTTTGAGTTAATGAAGGACACTACATGACTGCAGGCGCTACGTAACTGACAATGCTTGACAATCCCGCCCACTTTGAGTTTCGTGGACCCGTTGGCACATATTACCAATAAAAGGTCATTTTGTAAGGTGTAGGGTTCTGATGCAATGGAAGACAGAATGTCCTTATTTGTTAGCAGTGTATTTGACAAACATTCCTTATTTGTTGTCTGTGTCATTCTTATTCAGTCTTTAGCATGTCTTCGGCATGCAGGTCGGTGTGAGTAGGCTCGCCCTGTACTGTGACACTTTGCCCAGTCCTCTCATCCTTGGAACCTCCCTTTCATGTTTTCATATGTAAATCAATAAAACTAAAATTAATCTTTATTATTGCTTCCAGATATAACCTTTCACACTCAATTAATAAACATCAGGTGGTTTTTATTTTAACATATGCTTAATTTGATTAATTAGCATTTAATTTCAAGTTATCTATTTTCGGTGTTCAATTAATGTAGTGCCTTGGTTGTGATCCAGCAGAGGTAACAGATTTGGTTTTCACTTTTGGAGTGCGGTGGCTAAAAGTATCCTTTTACTATTTGCTATCCAGATGTCAGGAGGAGGTAAGGAGGTGTACATGCACACGTTTGTCCGGAGAGCAAGTCGTCCCAGCTGCCTCTGGGCACCTCGCTGTTTGTGGAATCACTTATGTGGACTATCGACGCGGATCTGAGTGTGACAGTGGTTCAGATGTGCTGGTGAAAATGGCACAGGAGGAGAAAACTCAGCGGCACGTCTCCCTCTGCTCTGTTTTTCAGATCGACGCCTTGAGTAAGAGAAGTAAAGAGTCTGAAGCTGCCTTCTTGAACGTCTATAAGCGATTAATTGACGCCCCAGGTAAGCGCCAGCCCGGATCTTTGGGCCCCTGAGTTCCAGCAGAATCTGCTTACTGATGCTTCTTTCGATGGTTTCCCTGTTGGGACTCGTTTCCCGAAGTCTGTTGCAGTTTGCGGTTGATCGGTGGTTTGGTGCGGCGCCCGTGCCGGGAGGGAGGTAGTGGAAGGCCCATTTTTGTGGTGGACTGAGACAGCTAGCGGTGGCCCTACAGGCCTGCTTGAGCACACCAGCACGGAGGGTCCCTTAGACGCATCACTGGATAAGGTGCTTCACATAGTCTTCCTCCACCACGATGGGCGCTGGTCTGGCCATAGTGAGCAAGAGGCACCTGGACTCCCGTACGTGCATGTGTGTTCGTGTGGTAGAAAGGGCCATGATCCATAATCTTGTTTGTGTGACGCTCGTGCCAGTCTGGAAATGTCTGCGCATGTTTATCCATTTAATCTGCTGCCTGTGTTTTCCTATCTGACTACCTATATCTGTCTCTGGGTGTGATGGTTGCGTGACTTATCTTTAAATAGGTGCTTGTGTGTCTGTCTGCCTTCTTCAGAGTGCCTGCTGTCTCGACTGCTTTTCGGCTGCCTTTCCAGTAGCCCTGAGCTGCAGTGACTAGCTCCAGGTCCCTCTGCTCCTCATAGGTGTCAAATGCAGTATCCCCTTCCTCACGCTCAGCTCTCAGCCCCTCCACCTTCGTCTTTGTGTGCTGCTTCCTCCTGCCGCCTGCGTTCTGGCAGTGGCACAGGGTCATACCCTCCACTCCCTGCTCACTCGGTTAAAGAGCATGCCTCTTTGATCCCTCCTGTGTCATGGCCGTTCAGTCTGACTCCTCCTGGCCTGTCATTCCCGCCCATGCCGGAACCGGAGCTTGCTGTGCCGGGTGATTTGGTGGAGTTTGGACAGTGTCTCCGGCTGTGATGAGCTGGTGGCCTCCACACGCTGCCGGGACTCTGTCTGGGGGCACAGAGCCTGTCAGAGTGAAGCAGGGAGCGATGGCGTCTCATCTTAGTACTGCAGAATCCACTCGGGCATTATGCGTCCAGCCATATGGAGCCGGGCCCTCACGATTTCCTGTCATGCTGTGTTTACGTGACTGAAAAGAGCATTCACGGTCGGTGAGGCTCATGATACACACAGACACACACCCCCAGCCAGTGCTTGTGAGAACTGCTAAACTGCCTCCCTTTGATGCAACAAATGAATCCTCTTCCTGCCACTCCTGACAGAACGCAAAGGTGATAAAAAGGGGAATGTCTGGGATCTTCTGCTTCTGTATTTCTGAACAAAAAATGGAAGAAACTCTTAAAATATATCTGGCTTAAAACTCTTAAAATACACCTTTCGCATAGATGGCCGTAGAGGAGAACATCGACTTGGTGGTTACTGGTAGCCTCTGTCCATACCTCGGTCCTCCATCTGCGATGTACATGCGTATCTCCTGATGTTTGTTCTCTGATTGGTTCTTCGTTACCAAGGAGCTCTGCCCCTTGTCAGTCTTTTAAATATGAATTTTATTCACAATCTTACTGCTGTTGCTTGGTTCTTTGGGGTTAACCCTGTTTGCATGGACATAGCAACAAAATGAGCTAAATCAGGCTGAATTACACCTGAATGCTGGAACTCTGGTTATATTTTTGGCATCTGCTTCTTGGTCAAGTTTTACAGCCCTTGACTTCAGCAAAGACGGAAGGGAATGTGGGGCAACGTGACCCCAGTCCACCATCATGGCCGATTTTGTCTTCGTCAAACTCAGCCTGTAGGGCTGTGTCTTCATCACTGCTGCTCTTTTTGCTGCTGCTCCACCCCCCGATTCCTTCATGCCCTTCTTTCCCCTCTCCCCATCCTGACGGGACTCTGGGGGCTAATGTAATCATATGATTACATAATTAACCCAGCTGTCTCGTTAAAGAAAATCAACTGGAATCGGGGCATAATTAGTCATACGGCAGTTAGTGTGCTGATGACGGCTGCTGATGAGATGGCCTGGCATGAGGCTTCAGGGAGGGAGGGGGCCACCTCAACCTCTCCCCCCCCCCCACACCCCCTCTACCTCAGGGGCGGCAGTGAAATGTGGGGGCTGGGTCTGGTCTGGTTTCGGACCTTGCGGGGGGTGTCGGATGACATTCATCTACCACTTAGCCAGTGTTATTTATGGGGGAGCCTGTCTCAGTCCAATCCAAAAACATCAGTTTGAGTAAAGGGGGGGGGCTCAGTGCAGTTGGTGTCAGCCTTGGTTGTGTGTGGGTGTGTGTATGTATATGTGTGTGAGAATTTGCAATTATTACATTGTGGAGACCCAGTGTCCCTACAATGTGATAACCTGTACTTTTTTGTGGGGACAATTTTACGGTCCCCACATTAATAACATTAATTTTATAATAAATAAATAAATAATTCTTTGAACGCAGCTAAAATCTAAAATGCCGAAAGTTGTATTTTGTTTGGTTACCTATGGCTAAGATTAGGGCTGGGTAGGGGTTAAGACTATCATTGTTGGATTAGGGTTTTTCATATAGAAATGTCCCCATAAAAATACGAATACCTTATCTGTCTGTGTGTGTGTTTCAGGCATCCTATTCGTGTGTGTATTGCGGAGGATAATGTTTGCACAATTATAGTAAATCCAGCCTCCTTGGATTTATCTCTGTTAGCCAGTAGGTTACCTCACACTTTAGCGTATTCGATACAGTAATGTTAGGAGACTCTCGGAGGTGACGGTCGGTGATGATGGAGTGTGTGTGAGCGAGTTGTGCAGAGTGAGAGCGCAGACACATCCGCCCGCCTATCCCTCGTTCGCTCTCGTCACCACCTGAGCTTCTGCCCGCTTCGCTCCCTCTGCCGTTTCGCTTCAGCAGGGACATCTAGGCTGGTAGCACCAGGCACTTTTATTTACACCAGCAATTAATCCCCCTGGGATTCAAAAGCCATGCAGGGGCGCCAGGGCCAAAAAGGCAGCGCATCCATTTGACAAAATAAAAACAGAAAATTGGAAGACTAAATAAATCTTAATCTTGTTTTTACACAGCTATAAAGATTGTTTTCATCACATCTGCCCTTAATGATTAATCTCTGGTGCTATTTTAGGTGTCTTTGCTGGTCCAGGAAACGGCTAGCATGTTTGTCAGAGAGGAGTGTTTACCCGATGGGACCTGACGCGCAGCCTCTTCGGTGCAGTTTTCTCTGAGTTTCTTTCTATCGTAACGCTTCTAGCAGTTGTGTTTCTGATGAGTTGGTCTTGGCGGAGGTGTAGTTAATATGGCTTCTGTTTTTGATGAGGTTTCCTACGATCCTATGAGCTGCAGCCCGTAAGAGTAAGACTGCCAAAGCGCCGATTGATTCGGGTCAGGGAACGGGGCGTCTGCGCTGCTGGGCCTTCTTCCCCTCCCATGGATGGACCTCTGATGGTCCTGTCCAGGCCTTGGCCAGCCGGCCGCTGTGACAGGCCTGGAAAGACTCTGTGTGTCGGTGCGGCTGAGAGGGTCTCGTTTGGCACCGGCAGCAGCTGTCGGCAGGAAGCAGGGTGTCTTGGCAGCAGGGCCGTTTGACACTCGTGCCCTCGCTGTGCCGCCCTTGCAGACCCCACACCGGCCCTGGAGGCGAGCCAGCAGCTGCAGCTCAAGGTGCAGAAGATGCATGACGTAGAAACGGAGAACCAGAAGCTGCGGCAGACTCTGGAGGAGTACGACAAGGAGTTTGCCGAGGTCAAGAACTATGGTGAGCTGAGCCGAGCCGAGCCAGATCTCACTTTGTTTACAAAGTAAGGGCGCAATGATGAGACATGTGATGTTCTTAATAATGTTAATGACTGTAGCCCATAATTGCATCAGGACATGGGATGGAAAGGTGGGTCGTGCTACAGAACTTGGGCCCACACAAGGCTTTTCAGCCCGAGGACATCATCAGATGTGATGGCCAGAAGGGTGTGTGTAAAATGATATGACACGCACGATTTATTACTACACGCGTTTGAGGGAGCATGCCTGTAATTATTTCATCTTTGTAATCATATTTCTTTTTTTTGCCACTTTTGAAATAAGGATGAACATTGTCAAAAAAAGGCCCCGTCACATGCGTTAGATGTCTGCAGGCCCCCAGTCATAAAATCCTCTGTAGCGGTTCCAGGTCTGCGGCTAACCCCCACCCCCCGCCTTCGGAATTCCCCACTCGTCAAGACCTAATTGAACCTGGTCTGTAGTGGCAATATTTCATTTTGGCATTGATTTTTATTCTCCACCCCTCCCCCTTCCCAGCTGGTTGGGCCAAGGATATCCCCCCTCAAAACAGGCAGCATCAACATCCCCAACCCATGATCAATGCCCCCCCCCCCACCCCCCACATTCCTCCCAACTGAGGCCATTGATCCCTCACAACCTAAATGTTTAAAGTTCAATTTAACAGTTAAGGGGTAAAAGGTCTCCAAAGGGACTCGTTGCCATTGATTATGTGTCAGGGCTGAAACGTTGGGGTTTAAATCACAGCAGAGAAGGGAATAAGACGCCAGGGAGAGGCGGGGGGGCCTGGAAGCTCTCAGTCATCGCAGGCGTGGATGTTGCCCTCACAGAAACACCGGCTCCCCCTCACACACGCGCTCCATCCATCAGTCTCACACGTTTTTCATTGCACAATGAAGTATTGTTAAAAGCCACTTTTGAAATAAGGATGAACAGAAATGAATAGGTTGAGAGAGAGACGTAACAGTTTCAGTCATGTTTTGGACCACCCTGAGGGTGGTTCTGATATCAGGCAAGTTCTCGCCGCAGGACAATATTTCACTGCCGACTTTGAGGTTTAGCAGCTCCTGTACTGAAACTGGAGAGCTGTTCTGTTGTCAGACTGGTTTGGCTCCCACACCAGATGTGTGCCTTTGCCAGACACTTACTGGGTCACTTTGGCTGACAGCGGGGCTGAGTGTGTGTCCTTCCTCCGGCGAGCCTCAGCCAGCACCCGCTCTTTCAGCAGTGTCCTAAGCGGCAATGTAACTTCCTGCCTCCCACCCCCTATCCCCCTGGACAGAGGTCACAATCAAAGCGCTTAAGGAGAAGATCCGGGAGTATGAGCAGACTCTGAAGAGCAAGGCGGAGGACCTGGCTCAGGAGAAGGAGCAGCAGCTTCACAATGACTATGCAGAGAAGGAGAGGTGAGTGCTACCGCCCCCTGCAGGCCTTTTCTGGGCTCCGTCACGGACTGTGGTGGGGGGAAGAAGCAGAGCGATGCCTGGCTGTTGCTCAGGCGGACCCTCTGCTCTGCCGCTTGACATCTCTGTCCTCTGACCGATGACGCGGGGTCCTCTAATGACGGCCCTCATGTCAGCACGCCGAGGGACCCTGAGGCGTCGGCGTCTGTCAGCCGGCAGAGAGCTGCTTCTTCACGCTGAAGGTCAAGTTACCACTGCGTTGGGGTCGGCAGGGTTCGGTGGGGGGGGGGGTCCATCAGCGCAGGAAAAGCGTCCTCTGTCATCACCTTAATGAGGACTCGTTTTCTGGGGATCCGAGAGGGCGGAAGGTCCATAGAGTAGATGGGGCCCTTCTGAGCTGGGGTCAGTGGGCTGGACCAGAACAGGGCTATGGAGGGTTCTGGGCTCGTTGATAAGCTGCTTCTCTGGGTGCCCACCTTCTCATAACCTCCCAACCACCCAGTATATTTCGCTCATTGTACCCCCAGCGTCATTGTCTTTCGGTGTGGTCTTCGTGCCGTTACATTTATCAGATGTGCTCTCAGTCCCCCCATCCCGTCCCCACCATCTCTAGCCTGGGAATTCCTCAGCCAGTTTATGGCTGGGGGGGGGGGTGTGCCGTGACAGACATCTTGATTCCACCCCGACTGTCTGCAGGTGCTGATGCATGGACCTCACAATAACTCTGCAGTAAGGAGCTCTGGTTGGAAAAATACATAAAAGTTATTTGTTAATTAGGCCACTAATTACCTTATTTCGTCTGTCAGTCTTTACAGCGGTTATGACATGTAGCCTAATCTTCTCTTTCAAAATTAAAAAATGATATACAGTACTTTATAACTTTATAAATTCCTTAGTTTTGTGTTTGGCCTGAACTCGGTGGTGTATTTTCAATGTGCAAACAATTTGTTTCAAAACCACATTTCCAGCCGCTGTCTCCGCGGCTTCTTCATTCTTATCCTAAGTTGTCAGTGTAGCTGTCAGTAAAATCGACTTGTTAAACAGGAAGCAGCGGTGCACGCTGAGCCTCCTGGGGGTGGGGCCGGCTCTCCCAGTGAGCCCCGCCTCTCCCAGTCAGCCCCGCCTCTCCCAGTCAGCCCCGCCTCTCCCAGTGAGCCCCACCTACGTGAACTTGTGCCACCACGTCAGTGCATAGGCAGCGGCCCGCCGTCCATCCCCGGCCTCGTACCCGGCCGCTTCCGCCAGCTCCCTTCCACAGGAATTCTCTCCTGATGAGCCAGGGGCGGCTGGCTGTTCCAAACCTCACAGCCCGGGGCTTCCCCGGACCCCTGGCCGGCCCTCTGAGCTCTTCCTGGCAGCGACCTGCCTGGATCGCTTCAGGGCGCCCTGCCAGCGTGGATCTGGGGCAGGGCAGGCGCTTCCCCACACGGCACACCAATCGAGGAAGAGGGCCTCAGCCTGTCGAGCCAAGCGCCTGGCTTCGTGCTAGTAAATGCCTTTCCCGTGTAGATCTCCCACAATGCTTTGCTTCACCGGCATGTACAGCATTTGCCGTTTTAACATTTTCCATGGATAAAGATTAGAGGGAAGATGAATTGCGGGAAATTTTAAGCCCTTACCTGTTTCTTGAATGGGCTGGTTGTTAATGTTAATGAATGAAAGCCACAATATGAACTTAGGACTCTAACGCATGATAAAGCATAGTGCTTCCCCTTTTGCAGGATTGCTCTGTATGTGTAATGTGCCATCACTCTGTGGGGGCAGGACACAGTTTCTGTCTGCCCTGCGGTTGATGTTCTGAAGTCCTGTTTTGGTAAACGTCTGCACTGAAGGATGATGTGGCAGACAGGATGGATCCCCTAACACTAATAAAGCTGTGTTTAATTTGAGCGCTTTTGCGTAAAGCAGATGAGCGAGTCGGTGGATAGGCTCTGTGTGGAAGGCCCAGCCCGCTGCCTTATTAATATCACAGGCATGCGGTCGTCCACAAATAACAGGCTGATATGTCCACTTTATATTCTAAAAATAAACCTCGCTTCTGGAAGCGGGAACTCGCAGTGGGGGCCAGACCCACAGCCCAGGACTCCTTGCCAACAGTGACTTGGCCTCTGGGGGTTCGATGGTCCCCCTGCCACTCATTCTGATGTTCTCTTCCCCCCCCCCCCCCCAGGAAGCTGCAGGAAAGTCAGGAGTCCGTGGCTTCTAAGCTGGAGGAGGCCGACCGGAAGGCACAGGCACTACAGAAAGGTAACGGAGGTGCCCTCTGCTGTATTCGCGGAGGAGGGTGGCATAACACTGCTGCTGGCAAAGCTACAAGGTCTGCCTTTGTCAGGGATGCCCCCTTCTTCTGCTCTGTGTGTGTGTGGGTGAGAGGTTGGGATGTCACATGACCTCCATCTGAGAGGAGATGCCTGTTTTGTCTTTTAGCACTTAAAGAAACTCAGGCTGAGCTCTCCGAACTGAAGACCAAGTACGACAAGGAGTCTGCAGTGAAGTAAGTTCCCCCCCCACACCCTCCTTGTCTGCTGGCCATATGTGCGCATTGAGCACCACGACCGTCTATTCAGGCCACAGGGGGAGCTGCGCTCCTCGTCTCCAGTAATTGCACCTGACTAGGATTCCACATCCCTTAGATATCCAGCTTTCCTTCCAGCCAGGTTTGACGCCGTCGTCTGATGTGTTTATTTTTTTGACGGCTCCCTGAGCCTGCGTGGCCTTGGAATCGCTAATGGCGCAGCGCTCGGCATCCGCCCACTTAGCTGGGGCTGCGCTGGACCCCGGCGTGTGGGAGGGTTAGGGTTGGGTGCCTAAGCTATACGCTGGCAGCAAGGTGAAGTCAAGCCCTTAATCCCTTGTATTTTTTCCAAAAATGGGACCGGGTGTAAAGAGAAAAACAGCCGCCCTGAGGTTTGCTCAGCAGGAGGCTGTGGTGTTGAGCAGCTTGTCCAGTCATGGCTCCTGGGGCCCTGTGTGGGCTGGGGGGCTGTCTCAGTGCTCTGTTTTATGAGAGTGGGGGGCGGGGCTTGCCTGGGACTCTGTTTGGCGGGGCCCTCCCAGCTTGGGTTGCGGCTGTGAATAGGTTGCAGTTTCCTTGTCTTGGGTCCCATGCGGGAATGCCTGCGGAGCTGTACCCCCCACCGGTGCTGTTTTGGTGCCTGCCACCCAGCTCTGGCAGGCTCTTTAATTACAGCTGCAGTGTGTGAAGGCAGGGGGGTACTTTGATGTGAACAAGCCCCACATCATCGCCGGCTGCCTGCTCCACCCCCACCGTGCAGGAGGCTGCTTGGAGGGGCTCCACCCTCGTTTGCCACCTGCATCCCACTGGCTCCTCCTCCCAGCCCTGGCCCTGCCTTTATTTTCTCTGTCTGCCGTTCTACCCAGCATACCCCCCTCCCACCTCCCTCTCTCCATTCATTCTCATCCCCTCCCCATCTCGGGGTTTATCTTCAGACCTTCCGTTTTAACGAGGCCATTTCCTGGCTCCCCCTGCCTGGGTCCCGCAGGCAGGATTTGGCTTGCAGGCTGTGGGTGTGCCCCCCCCCCCACGCAGCCCCGTTGGCCTCTCAGATGTGTAAATGCCCGTCTGCACCTCGTCTGACGGCCTCTCCTAACCAGTCTAGCTAATGGTTGCGGTGACAGGTGGTTTGCCGTGAGTCACGCCTCGGCGTCAGCCGGAGCGGCAGGGATCCGGAACCGGCCCGCGATCCGCCGCAGGAAAGCAGGGCGTGCAGCAGGCCTTGCTCGCATTTCCTGTGGTTTTACAATCTTTCATTTCCTGTGGAAGCCACAAACTTTTTGGTACCTGCGAGCGAAGGTTTTGTTGCAATGCAGGGTAGCCCTGTGCGGAACGGACAGACAGAGTGTGTGTGTGTGTGTGTGTGTGTGTGTGTGTCTCCCTGCTCCCACATGCTTTGCATACCGAGGCTCGCTCTGTGTGTTTTTTCGTCTCGTATGTACAGCTCGACTGTTGGGCTAGCGTAGGAGTTGTGGGGGGGGGGGGGGGCTTGGCGCCAGCCTCTGTCACGTTGCCGGCACACTGGGGCCCTCCCTCAGTCGCTGTGACTTGCCCTGCGCCTGTTCACCACTTTTCTCATTCACACTGAGCCAGCGAAACGGTGCCAGGTGGCGGCTTGGTCCCGCCCAGACAAACATTACTGCATGTGACGGCGGCATTGAAGCCCGCTGCTCTGGGATCAGATCTGAGGGCCTAACTTTTAGCACCCTCCCCCTCCCCTCAGCCAGCCCTTATACCGGTAAGGTAGTGAAGGGGCGACATCATTATTTACTCTGAGTACGACGAGGATGTTTGTTGCCGAACTCATTCTGCTCCCTCATCCCGGCAGTGGCGTCTTCCTCAGACAGATACTGTCAGACATGGTGCTTTGAGATAAGTGACACCCCCTCGTTTGTGGGGGGGGAGACAGACATGGCATTTTATAACCCCGCATGCTTGTGCATCACAAGTGTAGTGATCTGTAAATCAGAAAGAATCATCATTTATGTAGAGGATTGCCACACTGAGGTAATCTCTCAGTGTTCCGGACCTGGTACATTTGGAAGCGGCTTTCCTACTGGCCGTATGGCACTGCAGTTTTTCAGTCGGAGTTCTCTCAAGCTGCCTGATTTGCTGCATTACATTGTTCCCCGTTCTCGGTCTCTCCGTCGCCACTGCTTATTGTGGTGTCGTGAACAGAGACTTCAAAAAACTGCAGCCCAACTTCAGATCTCTGGACAAATTTCTGTCTTGTCGACCTACAATGTGATGCTTTTGGTTTCAGGCTAGAAAATGCCTGTTCATTTGTATGTAATAATGCATGTCTGTCTTCTCTCAATGGTGCATTCCAAAACTATGCTTGGGTTTGTCTATTATGTTTAGGTGTTTTTTTTTATTTTTTATTTAAATTAGAGCCACAACAGTGAGTCTTGTGGTGGCTGGTTCGATGTTGCAGAAGATGTTGCATTGTGGGAGGGGCTTACAAGTGTTTTGCCACACAAAGGGCGTGTGGTCGAACAGCACCAGTTGTGTTGTCAAGGTCACGCCCCTCTCCAAGTTGAAGGTACCTCGTTTTTGGTTTTCGGAGCTCGCTGACCACTTGCCCAGGTGGTGCCCCGTGACGCAACTGGCTGGGAACATGCAAGGCAGTGAGCAAAAATAGGTGTCTGTAAAAGAGGGGAGAGCACCACAGGCCTCTGGCGCTCCAGTCACTAACGGGTGCTCTTTGTTGTAGAGCTCCAGCATGCATCTGCTTCTGAATTGATCCCTCAGACAAATGTCTTTTTAATTATTTTTTTTTAAATAAAATCTCTCAACTCTGGGCTTTAAACTTCTTTGAGGCGTGCAGCCTTTTTAAGTGAGCAGACACAGAGGTACGCGGCATGGAGGGCCACAGCTTGCTGATGGGCGGGCCTGCATGCGGGCCGTCCACTCGTCCCGGGGAGCCCCGCGACGGCGTCTGTCACCGAGTGTCCGTGGTGCGATCAGCCGCGACGGGGCCCAGGAGGGAGGCTCGCCTTTTTTCATGGCATAAATGAGGGCCTGCGTGGAGGTCTCCGTCATTAATACACATGGCTGTAGTCAGGCCCTCCCCCTCGCAGAGAGAGAGAGAGAGAGGGCGCCTTGTACCTCATCAATGGCCCCTTGTTCTGTCTCTGAGGGCTAATTACGTTTGGGCTGAAGAGCCAATGCTGGAAAACTCCCCCCCACCCCACCCCACCCCACTGTCTGCCGAGGGCCCCTGAAATGTGGCTGTGGGGGGTGGGGGCTCCTCTTGCAAGCCCTCCTCCCATTATCCCTCCATCTTGTTTCCTGTCATCTGTCCTCCCAGCTCCCCCCCCCCCCCCCCCGCGCTTGTTGTTACTCCCGTTCCATCTTCTCTTCTGCTGCATTTTTCCCCTCCCCCTGTCTAATCTCCCCCCAAGCCCGCCGGAGGAGTGAGGATTGATCCTTTTCGATTTCCCTCAAGCCGCCAGTTTGCAGCGCCGTGTTCATCCCGGCTCGGCCGCGACCCTCACGTTTCCCGTGTTGGTTTAAGACAAACGGGCCTTTCTGTCCCCCACTCCGAGCCCCTGGCATCTGCCTGGATGAGATGTAACAGCTGTGACGTGTAAAACGGCCTTTCGGGGGGTGCCAATGGCTGCCGGCCGCTTGCAGCTGTCTGCGGGTGAAACCGCCAGTCGGACCCAGCTGGCAGCTGCCGGGTCTGTCTGTCTGTCCGGTGTTGAGCAGCACTTTCCCGCACGGCGGTAATATCATTCAAAGTGCCTCTGTGGATGCATAAAAATGCAGATTCCAAGACCGGGGGACAGTTTTCCTTATGGAGGAGCTTCCTTCTGGCTGCTGACTCCACATACTGTAGGAGTGGTCCTGAGGGTGTCTGTGTCAGCAGAGTGGTACCGGGTCTGCCAGACAGGCCGCCTCAATCCCGTAGCCGGTGTTCCCGTCGAGCCACAGCCCATCTGTGGTTTAATGTCAGAAGCAGCAGTGTCAGCGTACCGGGGGGGTGTGGCCTGAGCCCTTGTCAAAAGAGAGGGCGTCGCATATAGTTGGCCACTAACGAGCAGGCAGGGAGGTGGGGGCCACCGGCCCTTTGGGGGCCCTTTCGCCACCTTTGATCTCAGTTGCTTGTCACCTTTGCCCACCACGTGACAGGTGACTTTTTTTCCCGCCGTGTTCTCTGTATGTGGCTGCCTATGGGTTTCACATTACGGTGCGTTTAAATCAGGTCCTTCGGGGGGGGGGGGCACCGGCAGGTGTGGGGGCTCAATGCCGTCACCTGTGTTAATGACTGTAGCTGTTAATGCCGGCTGTCAGACAGCCCACAGTTTTCCTCTTTTTCCCTCTTTTACGGTTCCTTTTTCCCTTTGTTTTTCACCACCCCCCCCAAACTCCCCTTACCTTCCTTCCTCCATCCACCCCCCCCCAGCCTCACTTCCTGCCCTTCCCCCACACCGGAGGGGCCGAGGGGGTTAGCTGTGAAGGTTTCTGCTTCACTTTAGTAGGGACTATGCTGGGTGATAATTCCTCTCATGTTTTGATTGCGTCCCCCCCCCCCCACCCCCACCCCCGCACCATTTACCACTGCTCACTGAGGAATGTTGATGTTTGCAGAGGTCTGGAACACTCCATATTCTGGCGCCACCGCTGTCCAGCACCTTTGCTGCTGACCCGTACGTTGCCCCCCCCACCCCTTCTCCCTTTTCGACAACCCCCCGCCCCCTCCCTAGAGTGCCTCAGGCCTTTGCCTTCCAGCTAGCTGCTGTGCTCCTCCCCCTGATGTGAAACTTTAATGCGCTGCTGTGCTCTGTAGTCCCTGCTCAGTGTGGCTGCTCCCTGGCCCCCTCTCCTCCCCCGGGAGTCAGCCGGCCTTAACACCCCGCGCCCTTAATCTCCAGCCAACGCTGCCACGCTCCTTACAGGCTCATACAGCCGGGACGCTGTTTCTCGTGTGCAGTTGTTTTTGCCTCCTTGTGCACCCTGTGAATGACACGCATGAAGCTTGATTTTGGCAACGTGATTTCAGCAGTTTCTAGCAGTACAGTGGCTGAGAGCTGAGAAAAGCATTCTTTCAAAAGCACAGCTGTGATTCGTACGCCGCAGCCAGAGCACAAGGGGGTCTGAATTCCCTTGTCCATCGTCTCACCGGCATGGTACATGCCCTTAGTGAATTCTGGGTGTTAATATAATTAACAAGGTTGATTCTGAGCTAGCCTTACAAGCATTGAAAGATTTTCTCCTTTTTTTGATGTAAGTTTTCTTCTTGTTTCTTAGTTGATTAAGGCCCCAGAGTGCCTGTAAACCCAGGCTAGCCTGACGTGCTTTCACTTTGCTGACCAGTTCTTCTTCCCCAACGTACCCCTGAAGGCCCCATTGCATCTGTGCCTCCAACAGGCCGAGCCGGATGGCTTGATCTGCGTGGGGATTGTAGACAGCCAGATCTCATGCTGACGACCCCTGCTAGCCTCTGAGACAGTCTAACCGCTTCACCAGCAGTTAGATAGAAGCTCCCTGTTCCAATACACCTTAAAAATTTACCCTTTCAGACCAGCTACTGCAGGCATTTCTGGGCTTGGGGATGTTTGGCAGTTTGTGGAATTAGAATCTTAATACCTCTATGACAACTATTGGAGCTCTGTATGAACAGCAGAGATGTTTCCAAAGTGAAAAGACACAAGCCTATTTACTTGCGCTAGTTTGTCTTAAAAGCTGTGTATGGTAGTCGTTAGTACGGTAGAGTGTTAATCTTCCTTAAACTTATTTTAACTTTCATAACTCCGCAAAAGGAAAGCCTTTTTATCGAATGTGAAATTCAAACCCCAGCCTTCTATCATCATGCTGAAACACCAGACCCACTGTTGTGTTTCCGTTCAGTACATATCGTCATTCTACTGTGTGAGCAACAATATTCAGCTGAGAAAAAATTCAAAAACCTGTGCACCGTTTGTCAAAACAAAAATCAATATGCCGGAGGCATTGACTTTACTTGCACCTTCAATAAAATCATAATGTCCATTGTCAGATGAAATAAAACTATACAGGCCAAAAACGCACAAAACATCAACTGCATTGTTTTTTAAGAGCTGGGCTCCAGTGAAACAGTTTTAAGGTCACTGGGTCACAGCCCGTCCTGTCCCTAGCAGTTATTCACATTCTAAAAAAATGCAGAGAGATGAATGAATATATTAATCTTTCCTGCACACCCTTTTATTGTCTACAGGAATCTGGTCAGTCGATTCTCGTCATTTGGTTAGACTGTTAGTATTCATGTAATTAAACACAAAAATCTTTATGCAACATGATTTGTTCTTCGAACAAGGAGAAATGACCGGAGGTAAACTGAATCAATCACTGTTCATTCGCCACATTAATAGCCTCCGGAAGATGGTGCGTGTAGCTGGATCGCGTTACACATTGCTCCTGGATACACACACACACACACACACACACACACACACACCCCTCCAAGTATTCAGATTTGCTCACAATCTCCCCCCCCCCCCCCCCAATATATATATATATATATATATATATATATATACTATTGTTACAGCCTTGCCCCCCCCCCCCCCCAGTCTGGGGTGGGGAGAATGCTATTTAAAAAGTCAGATATACAGAATGAGATCAGTACATCCCGTATTAGGCATTAGATTAGCTTCGGAAAATACCTGTACTTATGTCCATGGTTTTGGGTTGTTTTCAGAAAGGGTTTTTGGGACAGTCTTCAGATCTGAAGGATAAGTTGAATACATTTTAAGAAGGTAACCTGCTCGGTGGCACCAGGAAGGCCTCCAGCTCTGTATCTTACCAGAGATCTTGAATCTAGAGCAGTGTTTCCCAATTTTGGTTCTCAGGGACCCACAGACAGTTCATGTTTTTGCTCCTGGGAAGGAGCAAAAACATGGACAGTCTGACAGGGAGCTCAGAGGGAGCAAAAACGTGGACCGGCTGTGGGTCCCCAAGGACTGAATTGAGAAATACTGATCTAGAGGGTGTGTCTATGTTGGGTGTGATCACCTGGAGCCCCGGGTGAGTCAGCCATCTCTTCTGGGCTGCACACTGGGGGTGGTGCCGTCCCCTGATTGGCTCAAGGATTGTCGGAAAGGATGGGGTGTCAGAATGAGAACAGGTCAAGGCCTGGGGGTGGCAGTGGGTGATAGCGAGCAGGGCCGACCTCCGTAGTGATCGTCTTCTGCGTCTGTGACGTGTTCGTGTCGTGGTGTCACCCTCAAGGGGCCCCGATCGGGGGTCCCCCGTTTTCTCACTGTGTCGCCTTAATCTGTGCGTGTGCTATGCTTCTGTATTATTCACTTCACTCCCTCTCGTGTGGGCACCATGCCTACAGGCTGGAACTAGAGAGCTGCTCTGGACGTGCCCCCGCCACCCCCCCCACGAACAGTCTCACTATTAGTCCAGTTCCAACAGGCGCTCTCTCCTCACCGAGGACTTAAAATGTCAGCAGTGTTCAGAGCCCCCTCACATCAGCTTCTATGTGACACACACGCGGCGTCAAGAAGACACGCCCTCCACCGCTCCGGGTCTCAGGACACTGGTCCAGGAATGACCAGCAAGTCTGACAGCATCATTCCGGCCCCGGTAGCCATTTCCATGCAACTAATGCTCGGCGCAGGCCTCGTTCAGAGTGCCTTGCAGAAGAGGTAGCAACACCTTCCTGCATGTGCAGCATTTTGCAGGACGTGGTGTCCGTACTGCAGCAGCTGACCGATGCAGTACTTTCCACCACCTTCGCTGCATGCTGCAGCCATGAGCTAGTACCCAGTACACTCGGCTTTCATAATGCTGTTGTTTCAGTGGGGTTCGGTTAGCTTCAGAACAAATTTCATCAAAAGCTTGTTGGGTTGTAACAGTTGGTTTAACACTTTGGCATCCTTCAGCCGTTTTCTTTTCTTTCCCTAATTGTTGGGAAGAAAGAGCTGTTCAAGCTTCTGTATATCTGTCTTTTGTTTTTTCTTTCTGTCAATGCCTAAACTTAACACTTTTCACCATAAGGGGATGACACACCTCTAGCCAATCACTATCCAGGCCAAAGTGTCCCGAGAGTGACCACAGGGGTGCATAAATAAGGCTGACGCTGATGTGGCTGCACTGCCATCCAGCCTCTGGGGCCATTCTTCCCAGCCACGGAAAGGTTAAGCAACTGTGAAGGAGTACAAAAAGGGGGAGGGGGGTAACCAAGGAAATGCAAACAGTCTTCTCTTGGCAGCGGCAGGGGAGGGGTGTGGGAATTAAAATGTAATGGGGTAAATCTGCGAAATGTCGTGCTGGCCCTGGGGGATTTGGGCTACAGTAGGAACGCAGGATATGAAAGAGAGAGAGGGCAGGGGGGATTACTGCCAGCACGCTCCTGTGCCCCCTCCCCCCCCAGCCACATTGTAACAGCAGCAGGTTAACCTCTAATTTCCTCCAGTGGCCGCTCGAGGACCTCCTTTAATGTCTGCTCATCGTCTGTGTCCAGCTCCAGAGCTCAGCTCATGACTACGGGCACGTCATTCCACTGCCGCCCACGGCGCTGTATCAGAAGTCACATGAGTGGGCTGAAAATAGAATTGCCCGCCATCAGGATTGTTGATGTGACTGTTTAATGGCGTATTTAACATGCCCAGATGGTGATTGTTTTGGGATAGTTTATATATAACTATGCACGGCTTTAAAAACCTTCAGCGCATCTGTGTTTGAGTTAAGCTGGGGTGTTCTGCCTCATCCTCGGGCATCCTAAAATGAAGGGCAGGGGTCCTTCGCTGTGGGGCCCGATCCCTGAAGCTCAGCCCAGAATCATTCCAGGAAACCAAGCCTGGCACAGGTGTATCTTTGCCGTCGGGTCCCCTTTCTGGGTCGTCGTTCATTACCTTGTGGCTAAAGTGCAGCTGTGGGAGGGGAGCATGAAAAGGTCCTGTTCCTTTTACCTCTGAACTTTGACGGTTGTGATTTGCCCAGCAAATACTATTAGTATTACTGCCCCTAACTTCCCAGGATGTCAGAATACAGGAACGAGGCTTCTGCTGAAGCTAAACCCATCTCTCCCCCAACCCATTAGCCTGAGATGTGGATTTTGACCCCTGTCCAGTCTTACGCATGGATTTACATCGCTGTTGAATTTGGCCTCCTCTGAGCTCTATCCCTAGCGATGAATCCCCTCTCTCTGTTCAGGAGGGTTGCTGATTCTCTGCACAGAAGTTAACCCTCTGGAGTCGACGGCATCGTCGCAGATGCCGCCTATTTTTCTCGTGTAATTCAATTCATAACTCGCTGAAATCGTATTGTGGTAACATGAAAAAAACGCTGACTAAATCTGTCTTCTTTTCAAAACGTCAGTTGTCGGAAGTATTAGAGTTTTTTAGGTTCAATCGGCAAAAAAGTAAACCATGTCACCTTACTTTGTTTTACCTGCATCGGGGGCGTATAGTGCCGCCCTCACTTGAAGATCGCTATTCGCATTATAAATAGCCGCTTTTCCGCATACAGATCGCATTCGCATGGTGCCATAAAAGGGGTGGGGCCAGGTGTGAATGGCTCATGCATACACATGAAAGTTGCTACATATTCAGTGAAAGGAGCTAGAAATAGTGACATGAGTTTTTCTTATTTATTTATCCAACTGAATGTTGAAACTACACCATTTAGTCGTCTTCATGCAGCCAAGACTTTGGTGATCAGATATCTGGGATCAAAACAAACTTCCACCATTACTTACTATGTACTTTGTCAAATTACAAACTTCATATAAATCTGACATATCTACAAAGCACATTAAAATAAAGATGAGTTTAATGCCAAAAAAAATATATAAGAAATAGTTCGCCATGAATTAAGTTTATGATATTGAATGAAATGTGTAACCATGCCCCAGTCAGTGAAAGTGTGTTCCCTACCACTAGACCCCAGAGGGTTAACTGCCCTTTTTCCTCATGGTCACCAGAATGCAGTTCCAAATGCTTCCAAAAGGCTGTCAGATGTACGTCTCCAGACTCTGGCACCACATCCCTTAAATGCATTGTTTTCAGATGTTAAAACCAGTAAATATCATCTAAGTCGTGGTAGCTTGTTGGAACTTCTCAAGGATGAAGGGGGGGGGGACAGCAACAGAACCCAAAAGCACTCTCTCCCTCCCCAAGATAACAAAACATCCAGGAAGCTGATTAAACAACTTTCTGCAAAGGCGACAAAGTGGTTCACCGTGAGGTCGTTACCGTTCCAGGCACTGACTCATCAGCCCCAATTAAAAAATAAAATCAAGACAACGTCTCTCTGATTGCTCAAGTAAATGAAGAGACTCCACAGACACGTTCCCCACGTAGGCCGCTTCTCAGTTCCATTCCCCTCCTGGAAATGAATTTCTCAAGGGCAGTTTGATGTAGGTTGGATACTTTTCTGGGCCTTTTTCTTTCTCGTCTTTGCAGTCCAGTTAGGCTCAGAGTATTTTGCGACTTTATCTTCAGTCCCTGTCAGACTGTTTCCCTTGTCTGACCCAAGATACCGATAAAGGGATGAGTAGCCAGCTGTTGGCCTACTTCCTGTCCGACCCCCACCTTCAGCATACACAGCGTGGCTTACTTCTCTTCCAGACAGCTGAGGACCAACCTGCGATCATGACCCTAATGGCTGCCTTGTGTGCTCCTTCCTTCCTTCCCATCAGCCTTTTTCATGCAACCGGAGCTCTCACTGTTCTTTCTATATTTGAGACCAATCTTGGAATGTTGATGTGGGGAACCCCCTGCTATCTTTTATTAGAATTTGATGGTTCTGCCATATATGAAGACCCTGATGCCCTCTGAGAGGTGCTTCTGAGATTGTCCCCATGCTTATTGGAGCTAAAAAGGAACTGTTCGCGAGTGGCTAGCCATGACCCGGTCATGTAAGTCTTCAAGTTTGGGTTGCCGGTGCGTCTCTCGGGCTGCTTCTGGAAGGTCCTTCGTTGCACCCTGCCTCCATGTGGCTGCAGATGGGCATTGCAGTGTGTTTATTCCTCAGTGTGGTGTCTGCGCATCTGGGTTTATATTTGGTAAAGTACTGATGGGCGTTTATGATTATCAAAACTGTCGATTAATAAAAGACCGTAACTGTTGATCTTGTATGATAAAACAGCCAAGTTTGCTGTCTAATTTCAATTCCACAGCAAATCCAAAGGTATTTAAAATACTTCTGCCTTGAGTCAAACCATCAAATTCGATGCTTTAACCTATTTGGGCTACATTAGGGTCATCTGTGCTTAGCGTTAATACTCGATCGCTCCAGCCTTATCTGGTTAATATGAAGCATTAGACACCATAAAAGCTTCACTGTTGCTGGCAGAGGTCACATGAGCTGACCGCCTCGCCCAAATGTGCAAAGTGGTTTTTAGCCACGTGGGCGAATTCGCATTAGAGCCACTGCGCTGGTGGTAGCGAGGCCCGACCTCTGGGCACGCGCACGTTTGATTACTCCTGTCGCTGTCATTATCGGGGGAGCAGCAGCCAAACCGCACTGGATATAGCATCCCATCGACATTATCGATATCATAAATAACGTAATGAGCGTCCTGGCACAGGCTGCGCTTTCATTAAAACGCTCATTAAAAAATGCCGTGCACTTAAAATTCTTAATAAAACCCAGCTGATATCTTTAAACAGAGTAATCTGTAATTAGATGTTGCAATTAAAATGATTAACGTTCATTTGGCCAGTCGCAGTGTGAGCTTCACCATACCAGTGCCAAATGCATAAATGGAGCCAGCGAACACCGAGTCGTCTTTGAGCCCTGTGGGATTCTGGGACTGAATATAGTTGTGCCTGAACCCATTTTTTTTTTTTTTATGTCAGAAGCTGTTGTTTGAGACCTCCAGGGTTGAGTGTTTAAGTCTTTCCTTGTGTGTATTATCTGCCTTTTTTTTGTGGGGTTCCACTGGGTTTTGTGTCCTGCATTTCCCAGGTTTGCAGCAAGTCTGCCTGGCGAGGTTTTTGGAAGGGGGGGTGACTGTATGAATGGTGTGACAAAGGCACAGAAAACCTTGCATAATTAAGTAGCTTCGTGTCAGACCATCCGCGGCACCTGCAATGTACATCAGGCCATTAGAAGTTCTGATTGTCGTCCTTTTGTCTCAGTAGGTCTGGGCTGATTTTAGAATGTATTTAAGTGTTCTTTAGTATGATTTTTTTTTCTCTTCCTGCTGTTGAGAAGGACATATTCTCAGCAGGCAAAGCATTTTGGTCAAACGTTTCTTCCCCCCCCGCTGTTGTCACGCCTTTCACGGAGTAGCTGCCGCTTTACAGCTCGGACCGAGGTGCTGGCCAGTTCGGAGTGGCTCAGAAAGCTGTACGATTCGCTCGCTCCTCCGTGAAGAAGCCTGTCACGATAGCCGGGAGGCAGGCATTTAGCTGAAGGCTGTTGGTTTGTTTTTGAAGAGGGCACTCGGAGCTTTAAAGAGGCACTCCACCACAAAATCATTCCACAGTGTGTTATTTCTTCCCTTTTAACATGGGGGGAGAAAAAAAGATTTCTAAAAAAAATCTGCCGTGGCAGCCGGGGACGCGTATGCGGCGATGCTGAGGTGTGCACTGAGGTCGGACGATGGGAACATGGGGAGAGGTGTGTGAGAGAGATGAGTAGAAGGGGTATACTGGGAAGGTGCTTCTGCTTTAAGTACCTTCCATTTAAACCTGACTTTGGTGTCAGTGCACTAAGCATATGCTTCCATTTCATATTTTAAAAAACCTCCTGTTGATAGATGTTTATCCTCTGAACAATTATATAAGATTTCTCTAGAAAAACCGCCCCCTGGAACGGGCTTAGGAAATTCTAAGCTTAAAAAAGTCTGTTATTATAAACTGTAATTATCAAAAACACTCATCAGCATTTATTGCACACAGTTAGATGGCACGCCCGCCTGACAGGCACACATGTTTACGCTCGGGTTTGGATTTTTATGTATAATCCATGTAAGGGCCGTAAAGCTTAGCGCCCGCTCCTACGACCAGAACCCGATGTCCGCTTTTCTGCTGCAAGAGGTTTATCGCAGGGCCCTGCAGCGAAATATGACCAGAAAGCGCTGCCCATGACCTCGGCTCTGATTGGCTTCCGTCATCCTCCCTTGGAATATTCCCTCTCTGCACAAAGCCGCTTTGAAAAACAGCAGCAGCATCTCGGACCGGGTGTGGATCCATTAGTGCTCCCTGTCCTCATCCTGGTGCCGATCCCTCGCTGGTGAAGGGTGCCTCTTAACTCCCAGATAAGCAGGCGAGGGGCAAATACAGGCACTAACCAAAGTGAAAATATTATGTCAGATTAGCGTGTATTAAGGGGAGCCTGAAGGCTGTATTAGTGTAATCCCTGTGTTTCACCGCTGGCCCAGCAATGTGGCTCAGGGCATGCAGCTGCCGCATGGGGCTCTTTAGGCCTGAAATGCCCCCCCCAAGCGGTAGGGGGAGGGGTTCATGGCACACGCGGCAACTGGAGGTGCTGTGGGGCAGAGGTGGAAAGTCCAGGTCCACAAAGTACAAATCCAGACCAAGGTTTTCTTTCAACCAACCAATTGAGTATAAAGAGTCACAGAGTAATCAAAACCAAACAAAACCTTGGTCTGGATTTGTACTTTGTGGACCTGAACTTTCCACCCATGCTATGCGGACACGTGCGCACAGTAGCAGTCTCCTCTTCCCTTTTGGATGTCTGGGACTGATTTTAAGTGTATTACCAAACACTGCACTCTGTCATTCCCAAACCATGTAAGTATCAGTTTGTTAAATACTATTTGAGAGCGATTCTGCATCTAATCAAAAGCAGAGCTCAGATTCTGTCTGAAGCAACGTTTCGGGAATAACTCCAACTTTGTCCTGAGACTTGAGTAATATTTAGAAATTGCGTCTGAGTCTCAGCGGCTTAACTACAGCCTGTACATCTGAGCTCCGTCTCGCGTAGATGGCAGACTAGACCTGATGATCCGCTAGTCTGGTTAAACTCACGTCGCTTCAAATAGCCATGAGTTTCCTGCCCTCTGGAAAATGATCCAATAACAATGTGGGAAAGATGAGTGAATGCTTTGTGTAGGCTGAACGCCATCTTAATCCTCAGATGTCTGGCATACATATGCAAGTGTGGTGTACAGTACCATTCAAAAGTCTGGACACACCTGCTTTCAATGCATTCGCCTGTACTTTCTGGTTAATGCCTTGATATTCAATTTGTAGTAAAATGTCTTGACACAATGAAGTAATACATATCCAGCATTGCAATGACCAAGAGAAGTGTTCGACATCTCAACATTTTAACATCTGTTTAGATTCTTCAAAACAGCCCCCTTTTACTTCGATGACAGCACTGCAGACTTCTGACATTCTCTGAGCCAGCTTCCAGATGTAGCCTGGAATGCTTCTCCAGCAGTCCTGAAGGAGTTTCCTCAAGTTCTGGGCACCAGTCGGCTACTTTTCTCTTACTTTTCGATCCAACTCATCCCAAACCAGCTCTATAGTGTTTAGGTCAGGGGGGGATTGTGGCGGCCAGGTCATCTGTCACAGCACTGCATAAACCTGAGGTGTGCTTAGGGTCATTATTTTGTTGAAAATTAAATGATTTTTGGAGGGGTTCGCAGAGTTTTGACTGGTTCTCTATACACACAGTGGACAGGCACATGCACCACTTCTGTGTCGGTTAGCAGCCTTTTCGTTGTCTTGACTTGAATGACAACTTCTTTCACTTAAAAGCTTCTGAAGTGCTGAACATTAATTTGCTTCATGGATGTGTGTGTATTTTTAAACCCTCATCTCTGTCTTTGTGAAGCACTGAGTGTATTTTGCCTCGATTCAACTAGGATATTGTTAAGGACGGAAGATAAGGTAGCAGCGCAAAAACCAGTTACAAATATTTCCTAATCCTCTCACAAAATCCTTGTTCTGAGGACATAAGTGGCCCAGTGTCTTGAAATTCTGTTTGTTTACACCAGCACCATCCCCTCACCTGCGTAATTCAATATTAAACTTTGCTCTTTTTTTCCCCCAGGGTCAACGAGATCAAGATGGTGATGGCCGACCTTGAGCGAGCCAATCAGGTGAGCCCCCATCACATTGTTTGAATCGCTCTGCTATGCTTCATTAATGAGCCTTCTACAGGGTTCTCTCGAACAGTGAGTGTCACTTGTGTTCTCAGGAGCTCAAGACCAGTCTCTTTGAGGCTCTCATGCGCCTGATTCCTCAGGCAGGCAGAGCGAATGATATGATTGGAGCAAAGGATTGTGGGTAGACGTTATCTACAACCTGGAAGCACGGTTCACTTCTGAATCGGCCCGCATTCAGCTCCAGGGCGATAAACAGGCAGTGACCGGCGATGCACTGCAGAATACCCCTTTTCCGAAATACCCAAGCAAACAGAGCAGCCGTTCTGCTTTGGTGTGTGCGGGGTGGCAGGCCTGTTTTGCGTCATCTTCCCTGCCTGGTCTTGCATTGTCAGTCCATGTGCCATCTTGAGAGACACATCAGCACTCGTGCTGTAACATTCCTCATTGAGCTTCTGTCTGCCCATTCTGCACTCGTTTGTACGACCCACGTGTTTCCTCCAGGTCGATCACTCCTCGGGGTCTGTTCTGTACCTAGGGCTCGTATTTACGCTCAGGACAAAGGTCATTTGTATGCTAAAAGTGAATAAACAATATTCTCATTGTTTTTTAAGCCAAGAACAAGAATGAGTTTACACTGTACATTCACAGGTGTCAGCTACTAATTTGTTCAAAACACACAAAACTGAATGTATGCCCTTAAATAACTTAGGACATAATTGTAGCAAGATGGCTTTAAAGCCGCATTTTTAACGGCTTAATCCGAACTAATTAATTAAGATCTTAGCTTTAACAAAGCCCGGCATGCGCACACAGCCCCAGGACCTGGATTAAGAAACTCACAACATCCCAGCAGCCGCAGAAAACTTTTCTGTTAAAATTTGAAGGAAAGTGTAGAAAAGGACATTAATTAAATTGTAATTTGAGCACCTTTGCACACTCCCATCTCCCCAAATTAGTTAGCAGAAACAGCCTTTCTGCCTGGTTTGGCGTGTGAGTCGTGGTGATGGGGAGTCCGGGTTGGCGGGGTCGTGGTGCTGACGGTCCGGCCGCTATTTCTGCCTGTCGCTGCTACCTGGAGACGCAGCTTCTCCGCACGTGTCCTACTTTCGGAGAACGACAAGGCCACAGCACCTTCCGCATATATGCTGTCTGAACAGCCTGAACTTTCAGCTGTTTTTTTTTCTCCCTCCCCACTCTCTCTTCCCACAGTTGAAAGTTCTGGAAATGCTGAAAATAGCGATTACTTCAGGAGAGCAATTAAGTTAGCCCTAATAATTTAAATAATATAAACGCTGGGTTTTGTATGTCATAAAAATGTATAAAATAAGATTAATTTGGTGTTGTTTAGCATCTGCAAATGTTACATTTCCATAATTCCATAAAGATGACGGCTTTAGCTCCCAAACATCTAAAGGTTGAATACTTAATTGTTTTTAAAGTATAATTAATAATTTAGGTGCTTACAGTATGCATTTTTCCACCCACGGTTTGTTTTTGCTCTTCACATAAATTAAAAAATTTTGCATTGTTACTCTACCAGCACCCGTCTCTGGCTAATTATCTTTTAGAGCTTGTGTGTTTAATCAATAAGGTTTTGAGCCTCCTGGTCATATAACACTGCTCAGTAAAACTTCACCGATGTGCAGTCACTCGTACTTGGCAGCTTTCTTCATAGCAAATAGCGGAAAAACAGGTTGTTCAAAAAAGAACAGATGCGACTGAAGGAGAAGAGCAAGTGTACTAAACAGTGCTGAAACTTATTTGCCAGGAAGGAATCAGAGGAAATCAGAAATTAATCAAAAATAAGCAAGGTGTCTGACAGCCAGTGAGATGGGCCAGCTGAGATCGTGCAGTAAATAATTCCCCATGTAATACGTGCTAATAGGCCTGTGCTAATGTAATTGCCACCGGCCCAGTCCTGTAGCTCAAACAGTGTTCTCTGGTATCCAGAGATCGTTACCCAGAATTCCACAGGAATAGAACAGCCGAATCGGGTTGACCGGAGGGTCTTGGTTGGCTGCTATATAAACTTTAGCAGGTGACTTGTTGCCAGGGTAACCTTACACCTATTGATGGCGTCTGCTTAGTGTGACCTTTACCATAAATGTTTTTATCACTATTATATAAATAAATATGAGGGGGGGGGGGGTCCCCATTTTAGCTGCTTCTGAATTGTCATGTAAACCTGAGAAACTATCAGGGGAGCAGCTACCTCTTTCATACATGCATACTTGAAAACTTTACAGTATATTTTTACATAATGTTCGCTGGTTAATGCTGATGTGCTTTTGCTGTCTACACTGAGACATGCTGATGCCAGATAAAGGTCAGAGTTTTTTTTTTTTTTTTTGGTGACTTGCGTGTACAAAAGGCTCTGATTGGCAGATGTTGTGTAGCTGCGTATGCAGGTGAGGAGTCTTATCGTGAACCCCGTCGCGGCGTCGGGGAACGACGCCTTCGTTTGTAAGATCTGTGGGTTGCGGAACAATAACTTAAGCTGCTGGTGCTGTCATGGTACCTCCCTATCAGATATGGCCTGGCTGATTCCCATCAGGAATGCTTTTGACCTGTGCCGTGAACCTCAACTGTGTTGGCGGGAGGGGGGGGGTGCTGCCCATTGCGTGGGGGAGGGGCATGCCTAAATCTCTGGTTACCCACACAGAGGGCGTGGCCCCTACCTGCTACTCTGCTGACTACACCTATAGGCCCCATGGTGCCGCATCAGGTGACCTTCGCTGTTGCCAGGGAAACGTAACCCGCCTTTACATCCTGCTCCTTTCGCAGCGATCCGAGGTGGCGGAGAGGGAGGCGGAGACGTTACGGGAACAGCTCACGTCGGCCAACAAGTCCCTACAGCTGGCCACGCAGATCCAGAAGGCACCTGATATGGTAGGCCGACGCCCCACAGCATCAGCGTCACCGACGGCACAGCACAAGTTAAGCCTGTCGGAAATCTGCAGGCCTGCTTTTGGACGACCTTTATGGCAGAATCTCAAAAAGAAAATAAGCCCTTTTGGGCAAGTGGGATTTGGTTGATGTGTTGTTTGTGACCCGTGGAGGCCGGGTTTGTTTGCTTTCTTTCATTAAAGGTGCCAGTGGTCGTCCTGGTCCATTTTGTCTAAAGATGGGGTGTCCCAGCACTTACCTGATTAATTAAGGTTCCTGTTTGCGTAGATAGTAGCTTCACATAGCTTTGACGGGGGAAAATCCGCTGCTGACTGAGAAAATGGCCAAATCAGCAATTTACTTCTACCTGAAAACACCAGGCGATGCTGCTCTTTATCCGCGAGAGGACTTTAATTAATCACCCGAGTGCTGGGGCATGATGGAGAGCTGCAGGCCACTCAGGCGGTTTTTCGGAAGCTCCCCCAAAACAACTTTCCAAAATTTCCCAATAATATGATTAAAAACCTGCTGGTTTGATGTTGTCTGGACAAGAGGGAATTCAATTTTATAAAAATCTGTGATTGCAATTAAAAGACAAATGGTCTTATTTTGTTTGGTTACTAATGGCTAAGGTTAGGGCTGAGTAGGAGTTAAGGTCGTCCCTGTTAGAATTAGGGTCTTGCTCATAGAAATGAATGGACGGTCCCCACCAAGATATGAATACAAACCTGTGTGTGTGTGGGTTTGTGTTTTGTTAAACTTGTTACTTTTTAGCTTGTGAGATTTCAGATCCTCCAAATATAACCCCCAGTTTTATATGAATCTGTGTATAGCTGACTCTCCCGCCACCCAATTGGTCCCCCTCCACAGGAGCAGGCCCTGGAAGTGCTGTCACGCTCCAGTCTAGAGGTGGAGCTCAGCGCCAAGGAACGCGAGGTGGTGCAGCTGGTGGAAGACGTGCAGCGGCTGCAGGCCAGCCTGAACAAGCTGCGGGAGACCTCGGCCAACCAGATCACACAGCTGGAGCGGCAGCTCAGCAGCAAGAACTCCACCCTGAAGGTCAGGGCAGGGCACGGCTGTGCAGCTCCACATCCCCCGTCTGATTGGCCAGCACACGTTCGGGGCCAGCCTCTCTATTGGGCGGCTCACAAGCAGCGGCCATGTAGCTAGACAGCTGCTCTCTCTGTAGTGTTTGCCTTTAGAATGACCCGCTTTCCTCAATTCGCTGTTCTTGCTCAAGTTGATTTTGCAGGCCCGTTTGAAGCCACTTCCCCCAGCTTATTTTTCTGGCTGCTGTTTGCAGTACAGGTTGAATTTCGTATTGGCCCATCTGGGTTAGCTGGTCAGTTATTTACTTGCCAGATTGTGGTGACCCCTTGAGGGAGGATTGTGGTAGCTGACGATGGAGCTGAGGATTCTCCGCCACGTGACGCATCCTCTTCAGCCCATTCGCATCCCTGTACTCTGAGGGTCACTGTCTGTTTCTGCCCCACAGCAACTGGAGGAGAAGTTGCAGGAGCAGGCGGATTATGAGGAACTGAAGAAGGAGCTGAAGTAAGTGATGGGGCCACGCCAGGCTCAGCCGGGCCGTCTGTTTCTGAGCCCCGTTGTGTTCGGACCTCGCCCCCAGTGTGTGTCTGGCCCCCCCTGGCCTGGTTTAGAGACCCAGCTTTCTGACACCATGCCAACCCTCGACTCCTACTGACCTTTGCTTGTCGCCTGGGTACCTGCATCACCCCCCACACCTCCCTACCCCAGCTCCCTCTTCTTGTTGGCTGGACGGCAGTGTTAAGAGACTGCCATCATCCACACAACGAAGACCTTCCCCGTGTGAATCAGACGTGCCTCTGCTTACGCTCGCGTCCGCGTCTCCTTCCCCGCTCCAGTCCGGGGTAGGGGAACACTGCAGAAGGGGGGGTGTATGCTTCATTGGTAGGGTTTATGCCCGCTACCTTCCATATTTCTTCTTTGCCGACAGCAGGAAAGTCAATACCGCCGTCGTCTTAGATTGTAAGTCTCCATTATTTTCGTGTTTTTCGTGGCAACAGGCCATTGACCCGTTTGTGTTAGCAGTTGGCGGTCTCGCCATTTTGTTGACTCCCAAATATGAAATGTAATTTCAGGTTTGCTTTCATGCCCTACCGGCAAAGGTCTGCAGTTCCCTGTCTTCGAGCTAGTCCATTTTGGATTCTGTGCAGAGTTATCGCCCTAACTTCTCTCGGTTCGTGGGATAAATGCAGAGGTTTATAAACTTAACTGACAGACACCATAATCGGACTTTATTGTGCTTGTTTTCTACTGATCTGTTTGCTTCTTCAATCTGATAGCTGCGAGAATTACCACAAAGCGAAGCGTGTCATGATCCCCCGTAACTTGATTTACGCCACAATAACACTTTTTGAAACATTAAACCTTAATATCTCTGGAGCTTCTCTCCCGATTCTTTGTGGGGCTGTTGAAATGCTGTTATTTTCGGCTGCAAGTGTTTAATTTGTATTGATAGCTTGCTCCAGTGAAGACAATTCACTGTAATGAGTCAAACTTTCCCCTCAGCAGCTTTCGGTTAACACACTTCCTGTGTAGAAAGTTACAATAGGCATTCAGCTGGAGTAACAGGCTGTAGAATAACACGGTTGATTTTACGTGCCTGATTTGTGTCATGTGAATGAGGTTTGGGTGATATGATATCGATGTTATTTCACGCAGGCACAATAATTCCCAGGGCTTCAGGTGATAGGCAAATCATTTGGTGGGACACCATCTTTTCATTACTATATGTACATTTATTTACACCCACAATTTGTTAAGCAGACTCGTAGTACAACTAAAATATTAATCAGATGCGTTTTGTGACACCCAAAAGTTAGTATGCTATAGTTTGGTATACTTCAGTACAATCTGCACTGTAGCGCAACATACCACATAGTACTGTTTTGGTTTACCGTGGTTTGGTATACTTGAGTGTGATATGTACAGCAGTGGGGCACACCACATAATACTCGGATTACGTTCCAGAACCCATCGCGAATGAGGAGGATTCGCAAATCTTTGGTAGTCACTAAAAATGGTAATATGTGCTTATTTCTTTAGTTTAAATCCTAAATATGACCCCAAAACACTTTAATTTCATTTAAAAGTTAGCTTAATACATTACCTTTAAAAACCAACCCTGTCAGTGTTTATAGCAAATGCGTCTTGGGATGGAAACCCGGGACGCATTTGCTATGTACGTAAACATAAGCACCTTTCAAGAAATGTATCATTTTTGTGCGTTGAATTTACGTTAATTCTTACTAATCACAAAATAGTAAATTAACTATTTTCTAATATTTATGTAACCATTAGCGTTCCTGTCACGTATTGCCGGGGCACGGACAGGGGAAGTAGGGACAGGACCAAAGTAATCGGGGAACACAGGGTTTAATCAAAAGACAAGCAGGACAACGGAACAAGCAGCAAACTCAAAATGACGTTAATGCCTGAACTTGGGAAACATACTTAAACGCAACTTAAATACAGAGGTCTAATGACATCAACTCGAAACGGCTGATCACACGGAGATTCCACACAAGGTAGATGAGGGGGGCGTGACACACAGGAGGATCGGACAAGCAGCTCATGAGAGTTCGAAAGGGAATAAACTTTGCGAATGGGATTCACATCTTGTAAAAAGGTACAATACAGTATGTACATAAAAAGGAACACAGATGTGTGAAAAAATTGCAGATGCAATTAAGTTCGGTTCCAATGAAATTTTCGCGGATCTGTGAATTTGCGAAGTGCGAATGCACGAGGGCTTACTGTACTGTGGTTTGGTATACTTCAGTTTGATATGTGGTGTGCCCCAGTACTGTGCATAATACTTTTTTGGTATACTGTGGTTTGGTATACTTCAGTGCAATATGCACTGTAGTGCAGCATACCACATAATACTGTTTTGGTATACTGTGGTTTGGTGTACTTCAGTGTGATATGCACAGTAGTGGGGCACACCACATAATACTGTTTTGGTATACTGTGGTTTGATATATTTCAGTGTGATATGCACAATACTGCAGCATACCGCATAATACTGTTTTGGTATACTGTGGTTTGGTGTACTTCAGTGTGATATGCACAGTAGTGGGGCACACCACATAATACTGTTTTGGTATAATGTGGTTTGGTATACTTCAGTGTGATATGCACAGTAGTGGGGCACACCACATAATACTGTTTTGGTATACTATGATTTGGTATACTTCAGTGTGATATGCACAGTAGCGGAGCACACCACATAATACTGTTTTGGTATACTGTGGTTTGGTATACTTCAGTGTGATATGCACAGTAGTGGGGCACACCACATAGTACTGTTTTAGTATACTATGGTTTGGTATACTTCAGTGTGATATGCACAGTAGTGGGGCACACCACATAATACTGTTTTAGTATACTATGGTTTGGTATACTTCAGTGTGATATGCACAGTAGTGGGGCACACCACATAATACTGTTTTGGTATACTGTGGTTTGATATACTTCAGTGCGATATGCACAGTAGTGGGGCACACCACATAATACTGTTTTAGTATACTATGGTTTGGTATACTTCAGTGTGATATGCACAGTAGTGGGGCACACCACATAATACTGTTTTGGTATACTGTGGTTTGATATACTTCAGTGTGATATGCACAGTAGTGGGGCACACCACATAATACTGTTTTGGTATACTATGGTTTGGTATACTTCAGTGTGATATGCACAGTAGTGGGGCACACCACCTAATACTGTTTTGGTATACTGTGGTTTGATATACTTCAGTGCGATATGCACAGTAGTGGGGCACACCACATAATACTGTTTTAGTATACTATGGTTTGGTATACTTCAGTGCGATATGCACTGAAGTGGCTCTGAGGAAAAGGAACAGCTCAGCAGCCACAGCATCTTTTAAAAGAGGTGAACATAAACAAGGTTAAAACATGATGTGTTGGGACATTTTGCAGTCTAAAGTGTGACACATTTATTAAACATAAGGATATGCCAAATGTATACTGATTACTAACTTTTGGGCGTGATAAAATGCCTTATTAATAATTTTATGCATACTACTAATCTGCTGAAGAAATTGTGGGCGTAAATAAACGTCCTTATAGTACCGGAAATCTCTCGTCTGGCCAAATGTTTCATCTGTCATCTAAAGTACGGGGATTATTTTGCATGTGCAATATAATATCGATATGAATGAGCCGTTGTTTTTTTTGTTAGCATACTGCTGCGCATGAGGTTGAGCTTGGTGGGTCAGGCTGTCTTTCTCAGTCTGCCAGGATCTAAAGTGTCTCCTCCTCCACAGCATCCTCAAGTCGATGGAGTTCGGGCCATCAGACGGCTCAGCAGCACAGGTAAGGCCTCAGGCGGGGTTGGGGCATGGGGGTTTGGGGATTTGCCGTGGTTAAATAACGGATACGAGCTATTGGAGGTCTGCATCGAGAGCCTGGCTGCGTTCAATTGGTGACGTTAATGTTGCTCTGTGTCCCAGCTGCTGTATGTCAGGGACTAAGTTCACCGAAGAGTGAAGGTGTCGGTGTGGAGGCGAATGAGCAGTCGCGCCGCGTTGAGGTCCCCTGAGCTTCTGTTGCTAATTTTCTCTTCCCAGGACTCCTCAAAGCCCTTGGAGATGCTGCTGCAGGAGAAGAAGCGGAGCTTGCAGTCGGACAGCGCACCTCTCCGACTGGCCAACAACGAGCCCAGCGGTGAGTCCCAGCCGTTTGTGACGACAGGGGGGACCCTGTCCACTGAAACCCGAGCTGCGGCCTTCCTCGGATTCAGCAATGGCGTCTCTGAGCCCTGCAAGAACCATGCCCAGCGATCTGGGGGGGACGGGGGGGGGCTCCCAGCAGATTATAGCACCTGCATTGTGTTTCCTGTAATGTTTATATCACCGAGGGCTTAATCTTTGGAGACGGCTGTGTGAGCAGCTGTGTGCGTCAGGACTGGGGGGGGGGGCTGACATATCTACCGGGATCAAAACACAGGCTGCAGAGATAAGCTCAGGGATGTATATCTGCAGCTCTCACAAATATGCATTCTTTTCTCACGGGTAGCACGCCCCCCCCACCCACCCCTCAGTTATTTGGGGTAATATATCTCGTGCAGAACGGCAAGCTTGCGATCCCTTTGAAGGGGGAGAGGAGGGAAAAAAAGAAAGTTTTACTCGGAACAAAAGACGACTGTGCTTGTAAAAGAGCTCGTCTGCAGGATTTCTGTTGGCACTTTTCTAAATTTGACAAGAAACACATCTTGCTCGAGACCTAAAATGGAAGTGAATGTGAAAGCAGTTGGCTTTAATCATCGCGGCTGAAGTGCCGCTTTCATGGCTGAATCTCCTCTGCTGGGCCGGCGATTGAAGCAGAAACGGTGCGCCCCCACATCAGAGGACGTGACAGGCTCCAGTGCTCGCATTCCCGAGCCGTTAGCATTTAAGCTACCTCCTGTGCGTGCCGTTTCATTTTTTTGTGTTTATCTGAAGACGTTTTTTTTTTTTTTTTGTTGGCCGCTCTTGATGCCATTGTCTTGTGGGAGATGGAAAGGCCACTTTTTGTAGTTTTATTTGTAACCTTTCAAAACTGAGAAGCTTTTTTTTCCCAGCTGCTGTTATTATTGGGTTTGGGTGGATGGGGGGGGTGGGGGGTGGGAACTTCTTCGTGCTGCTTTTTAAGGTCAGCCAGTGCCCTTCCCTGGGCTTTGACCCTGTCGGGCCTCAGACCAGCACCAAGCAGGCTGCCCCGGACAAAGGGAGGGCCCGGGGGCGGTGGGGGGGGGCGTAGTGGGGGGGGACACGATATGGTAATGAAGCATCGTGGCTGTCCCGCCCCCAGCGCTCTCAGCTGCCCTTTATACAGTGCATGCTCTGTGGCTTTGAAATGTCATAGGAATATGCTGCAGGAAAAAAAAATGAATCCAGTAATTTGTATTTTAATGGCCCCAGTTTATCTGACCTTATCATGTACCAGCAAACTGAAGGTTATGATTTTTTTTTAAAACACTAGTTTGGAGTTGTGTCCTACTTTGAGTATGTAAAATAGGAACAGGTTTAAGTAATGAATGACGATCATTTAGCACTCTTTGTCTGAAGGGTGTTTCTGCTGCGGTACGAGTGCGAGTTTGGCCTCGATCTGTACTTTTCACCTGACTATGGCGCATTCCTACAGCATCTAATGGCACCAAGCAGTTTTTACGAGCAAACACTGAGAATGGCTTTTACTGGATAGGTATAGTTTTTCAGAACACGTTGGCAAAGTCCTTAGATCGTAGATGAACTCAAATCTGTTGTAGTAACCAAGCCATTTGATGGCATTAAGCTTAGCAGTACAGTGATATTTACATCCTCATTTTTATGACTCTGGCACAGACCCGAAAGAGGAGAGTCAAACCCATCCATCCATCTTCTAATTATTTATCAACTAAAAGGTGGCAGGAAGGAAAACTGTAAGCTAAAATAGTAACTGGAAGATATACTAAAAGGCTGTTCTCTCGCGGACCGTGTCCCCCGAAGGCCCTACCCTCGCGGACCGTGTCCCCCGAAGGCCCTACCCTCGCGGACCGTGTCCCCCGAAGGCCCTTCCCTAGCGGACCGTGTCCCCCGAAGGCCCTTCCCTAGCGGACTGTATATTTGGTACATTTCCTACATGTAGCAGACATACGCAGCCCAAACGTAGCCCATGATGTGGGAACAGTGCTCTGAATGAGACTGCACAGAGGCTGAATGGCTAGTGACGGGGAATGTGGTGGGGATCCACCACAGTGTGGGAAGGGCCCAAGGGGGACAACACCTGGGAAGGCTGCCAGACTCCTGGGGAGAGGGGAGAGGACCTCTGCGGAAGCTGCTGCTCGCTGTCATGTGGATCATTCTGGGCCCTTGGCACTTTGCTATCGGCGTGTGTGTCTCTGTGTGCGAGTGTGAGTCTCTGTATGTTTTATTCAAGGTCATGCTGAAAGCGTATAATGGAAGATGGTAGGACTGCATAGGTGGAGTATTTTATGGAACAGTTGTCTAGTAATTAATCCTGTGGTAAAGATTCGTATGCAAAACAAACTGGCTATGACTACTGGGAATTTATCTGTGACAGGACTTTTCCTTCTTTGGGATAAAAATATTTTTTTTAACCTATATTTTCTACACTACATTACTTTTGACTTAACATCATATCAAGTGCATTTTAATAAATAAGCTGTTTCTCCTCCTCCCTTCCACCCACGGTAACGGCCGTGTTCCTGAGGCATCGATCTCTCTCCGTCTGTCACAGACCCTGCTAGTATGCTTTGTACAGCCCTTTTTATGCCCGTTAAAAGCTTACAATATTATCCTGTACGTGCCCAGAAGCACCTCAACAGACTTTATTTTGAGGAATTTAAGAAGTCTGTTTTAAACTGAAAATCTGTGGTTTATTCTTTAATGATTTTCTGATTTTTAATATTGTTCGTTACTTGTTTTGTGTTTTTATGGTCTCCCATAATGCTTTGCTTTTTTTTTTAAACAGGGAAGAAAGGGAAAGAGGCCCCAGCAGATAGCCAACAGCGCCTCCCTCTGGCTACCGCAAGTGGTCTTCAGGGCTCCTCCCCACCAGCCTCCTCCCAGCTGCTTCTGCGGGCAGCAGCCGGCGAGGTGCCCTCCAGTGCCAACGGTGCGCACCCCTTCTCCCCCACGAGTATCGGGCAGGACTTCTTCAGTCCGACGGTGACAGGCGCCGGGAGCGCCTTCTCGCTGGCAGCCAGCAAGGTGCCGTTGAACTCGTTGCTGCAGCGCCAGCTCATGCAGACCTTCTACTCCAAAGCGCTGCAGGATGCCCCTGGGGGGGGCATGCTCTTCGGGACAGGCCCCTATGGCACCGGGTCCCTCTCCGGCAGTCCCCACCCTCAGCCGCCACACCAGTCCGCAGGCAGTCCCGACGTCAACGGCATGGCTCCATCGCCCAGCCAGTCGGAGGGTGCGGGAAGCGCCTCGGAGGGCGAGGACATGGACACGGCGGAGATCGCACGCCAGGTCAAGGAGCAGCTGATCAAGCACAACATCGGCCAGCGCATCTTCGGCCACTACGTGCTAGGCCTGTCTCAGGGCTCCGTCAGCGAGATCCTGGCCCGGCCCAAGCCCTGGAATAAGCTCACCATCCGGGGCAAGGAGCCCTTCCACAAGATGCGGCAGTTCCTGTCTGATGAGCAGAACATCCTGGCACTGAGGAGCATCCAGGGCCGGCAGCGAGGTAAGCCCCTGCAGACACGCACACACATGCGGGGCTTCCTATGTGCCGCACCTGCAAAGGATAGATCCCATCCCCTTCGTCGGACCATTTCAGAAACACACTAAGACTCACATCACATCTCTGCATTAAACACGAGCATTTAATTAAATGCAGCAGCCCATAGATAAGACTTGTGGAAACCTTGGTAAGTATGGAGAAAGTAGTTGCAGTCTTCTGTGTGTACAGGAACCTGCTTTAAAAATGACCCCAGAGAGTGACATGGTGACCGTCCTCCTTGGGCTGGCTCAGGTTTGAGCATAAGGAGTGTCTCGGGCTGTGACAGCAGGCTGTCGCATTCATCAGCGTCGTCTCCAGCGATGATAAGCTTCACAGGCAGAAAGACCCTCGTGACAACTGACTGTGGCCCTCTGATGTGACCCAGTGTTGCATCACTGTATTTATGTCCCAGAGTCCTAAGGAAAGCGTGCAGCCGGTACAGTCAGTGTTTATAGACACCCTCAGAAATACCCCCATTCCCCTCACGGTGCCCCCCTGTGTCCACACGGTGTGAACTGTTGCAGGTGGTGGTGGGTCTTTGCCTCGTCGGTCATGCAGGTGACAGCATCTCTCTCTCTCTCTCTGTCTCTTTCTCCTCGGGGGACCTGCTTGTCTGTCCCCCCCACACCCCGGAGCTGTTAGCCGGATACAGTCGCGGTGGTGCGGGTTCGGGAGCGCGAGCCACACGCGGAGCGTGACGGGAGCCTCTCTGATGCAGGGGGGTGGGCTTCCACGTCCTCGTCCGTCCTAATTACAGGCTGGGGCTGCGCTTGGCGGCGGGGGCGGGCATAAATTACATGGCGCTCTCAGCAAAAGCCTGCTCGCGCAGCGCTAAAAGCGGAGTGGAGCAGACGAGGGCCGCTTCCGTTTGCCGCGTCTCTGTCTACAGCTGCATCCAGCATTTGGTCTGGCCATGTGCCCCAATCCTGTCTGCTACTTCAGCCCGTGAAGCGAGCAGCCGGAATGAATCGCAGGAAGTGACTGTATGTACAGCATGAGTGTCACATAAAACTAAGCAAACTCTGTTCGTAAAACAAAAGGAGCGTTTTTTTTTGTAAGCCTCGGCTGCAAATTCTCTCCCAAAAGGCCAAACTTAATCTTCTGAGCCCCCCTCCCTCCCCACCATGGGCTAATATGCCTCCCCCAACTGTGAGTTTCAAAGGGGTGCAGAGTGGGTGCTGGGTGCGGTGCCACTGAAGGACTCTGCCCTAGCTGTGAGTTTGCTGGCCCCTCGCAGTCTCCGATAACCGTGCATTCAGCGCTGCTTAGGTCACCGTCTACCTCAGTCTCTCCTGCCCCCTACACTCCACTTTTCAGGGTGATCCATATTGCATTTTTACATCCGCCCCCCCTTCAGAAGGGCAGGGGGGCCGTCCTAGGCCCGGGGCTGATGGGAGAGGTCCACTTGTGCAGTACTAGTAGTTCCAGCACTTACTTAATTTTTTTTTTAACCTCTCGCCACTTGTTTCTCAACAGAGAACCCAGGCCAGAACCTGAACAGAGTGTTTCAGGAGGTTCCGAAGCGAAGAGCCGGCTCTGAAGGCGCCTCGCGGCCAGGTCTGTCCTCGTCCTCGCCGCCGCGCTGTGTGCTCGCGTTCCGTCCGTGGTCCGTGCTGTCTGAGGCCGAGAGCGCGTGTGCGTTTGTCTCCCTTTCTGGCTTGGAGTCCGGATGATAGAGTCCAGTTTGGCCTGCAGAGGGTGCCGGGGGGGGGGGGGGGTCGGGGGGGTGGGTGCCCTTGGCTTTGCTTTAGGCCCCAGCTGGCATGCGTCATTTCACATGGAGCCCTCTGGCGCGGCAGGCATTTGTACCTTTTACTGTTTCACTCATGAGGGCCAGAAGAAATTCTTTCCTCAAAAAAGAGAAGGAAACCTGGACAGGGGAAAAAGCACGTCCAAATCCATGGTGACCTACATCGGCGCCGGTGGCGACGGCCACTCCGGGAAGCTCCTGACCGGTTCCCGTTGTAGCTTGTAGCTTGATTTTGGGCCCTCCCCAGCGCCCCTCCGGTGCCCTGTGGCCGAGCTCACACACGAGCGAGCATGACCTTGTCCAATTACGCTCGCCTCCGAACACGGGCTGGGCGTGGGACAGGGAGCGCTTCAGTTTCCCGCTGTCTCGCCATCGCTGTCGTTTTGTTTTGCTCAGAATCCCAATTAGGGTTGCTGCGCGCGGCTCGTCGGAGCTCCGACCCGCCCCCCCCAATTTAAAGCTAATCAATTCCACGGTCTGCTTCCTATTGTTCTTCAGAGAGTGTGAGGGTTTCTGGTTCTGCTAACGAGGCACATCTGCCGGTCTGCGCCTGCCGCGCAGCAGCTCTGCTCCATGCCGCCAGGCGCCCTGCTTACTCACTCGCCTCGTACCACTGCGTGCCCCGTAACTCTACCGATGCGTCCCGTTGGACTCTGGTGCTGAGCAGAATCATCCTTTGCCGTAATCATTTCATAATCATTAATGGAGGAAATCGTGATGGTATGAGAATCTCTTAATCAGTTTTTCCTCTCGGGTCCTAATTTGCATCCAGTTTTGAGCGTTCCCAAGCGTACTCGCACCTTCACCCCCCCACAGCTGGAACACAGCTTTAGTCAGCGCCCATCACCTTTGGGTTTCCTTTCACAGGCAGCATCACCACGCGGATCCGCACCCCCGAGAGTGGCTCGGACGAGGCCATCAAGTCCATCTTGGAGCAGGCCAAGCGGGAGCTGCAGGTGCAGAAAGTGGGTAAGTGAGGGGGGGGCCACCCCCCAGGACCGTCTGCCTGGAATGGGCATCGGGTGTGGCGAAACCTTGTAAGGATGAGCCACCGCGGGGTCATGAGTGGCCGCGGTTTATCAGTCGAGGATACGGCAGTCAGACCCCACCCCACCTGACGTGGGTGTTGTGGGACAGAGGCAGCGGCGGGTGGGGTGTTTGAGCGTAGAGGGAACCTCAGGCCACGGATATGCCAGGAAGCCCGGCTGAAGTGAAAGGCGAGCCTGAGCAGATGCTCCTGCAGGGTGGGTTGAGAGCAGCTTTTGCGTGTGTCTGCAGGTACACCGAGGAGATTGCAGTGTGGTGGATTGTGGGTACTGGGGCTGCGAGGCGTAGAGCGGCGAGTCTGTGTGGGCCTCGTGGGCAGGAGATCCTGCGGCCTCAGAGAATGTGGGAAAGCACCGCTCTGGGGGGGCACAGGGAGAAAATGCTGCAGGGCTTAATCATATACCTCCCCAGTGATCAGAATACTGTCTTATCCCTCTCTCTGCTGTAATGACAGTAATAATGGCGAGTATTTGTTTTCTTTCTGGGACACGCAAATTGCTATGCCTTGTAATCTTTTAAGCTCCCTTTGTAAGCGTGCACAGACAGGAATGGGTCCGGTCTGAGTCTTACTTGGCATTAATGATGGACCCTCACCGGCGTGGCGAGACGTCTGCGGTTTTGAGTGACGTGAATCGAACGTGCCCGGTTCTTCATTTGATTGCAGTGGAGCCCTCCCAGGCCCCCCTGTCATCCAGCGGGGGCGGCGGCAGCTCCGACGACACCATCCGCTCGATCCTGGAGCAGGCGCGGCGCGAGATGGAGGCCCAGCAGGCAGCGCTGGAGCCCGTGTTGAAGGCAAGCTCGCTGTCCCCCGGCGACCTGTCGCTTCTCTCCCCCAAGCTGCTGGGCGTCTCGCCCCCCTACTCGCCCCTCGCCCTCTCCCTGAAGAAGCCGACGCCCACCGCCGCCTCATCTTCACCCTCGCCGTTGCTTGACTACTCCACCATGAAGAAGGAGAGTGCTGAGCCGCCCGTCCCGGAGGCTTCTGCTGAGGGGGGTGCCCGGCAGGGCCGCGGCAGCGGTGCAGGACCCTGGAGAGACCAGTGGTGGAGCACCATGCACCCTGAGCGCCGTGGCATGACCCCGCTGCCGTCGGAGGAGAGCCGCGGGCAGGAGGACTCCAAGGAGGTGGGTGTCGCTCATGTGGCCAGCATCGCCACCCCCGCCAGCGTCGGTACCGCTAAGCCAAGCGACTTTTCCCACTTCCCTTTGACAGCCTGAGATTTGAAGTTCCTTACGTTGTCTTCCGGCTCCCCTGCCGCGGTCTGTCTGTCCAGCATCACACGAGAGTGGTTCCCTTTGGAGGAGTGACTCATAACTCCTCACCGCCCAAACAGCTAACGCTGCAGTTTCCCTACTCTGAGTGATCATGGCTTGAGCCATCTTAACGAAATGGTGGCTGCGATGGGCAGCCAGATACCACATTTAGACCATTGGAGCCGTCGTCTGTTCGGGTCGGTTCAGCTTTGTGGCTCCTCCGCCTGTCGTGAGGTCATGACCCCTGCTCACCTTATGCCACGAACCCCAAGATTGTGGCCGCATTTGACTTGACGTACCGCTGCATGTTACAGAAATGCAGTCTGACTGACCATAGCAGCCGCGGCAGAGACCCTCCCCCGCCCCCCCGGGCTGACTGACTGTACCTCTCTGTGTCTCTGTAGAAGCCCTCCCGGCCGGCCGGCTCCGTGGTCGCGCCCTCCTGCTCCTCTTCCTCCCTGGACTACTGGAAGGACTGGCCGCGCGCCGACTCGCCCTATTCGCAGGGTTCCGAGCCCAGCCTGCAGGGCCCCAGCCGCGGGGACACGCCTCAGAGCAGCCCCCTGCCCAGCTCGCCGCTGCTGGCCCCGGCTAAGGCCGCTAAGCCGGCTGTGCCACCGCTCTCGCCCGAGCAGTACGAGTTCTACATGTACCAGGAGGTGGACACCGCTGGGCTCACACAGCAGGTCAAGGACAAGCTGGCCAAGAACGGCATCTGCCAGCGCGTCTTTGGAGAAAAGGTCTGCAGCCCCTGGCCAAACCGCCACACCCCTTCCCGGCATCCACTCACTCTGCCCAAAATCCCATTGAAAAGCCCCCAGTAAGGGCCTTCCGCGTGCTGCTGCCCCGTCAGTTTTACCGAGGATCTCCCTGAGCCTCCTGGCACCCAGGCGTGGTGAAGGAGCCCAGCCAGTGCGCTCTCTTGAGGTGGCAGCATTGCCGATGCTGAGCCCACCTTTGGCTGTCTCCAGAACTACATGCCCTGCTCTCCCCACACATGTCTTCCCTCTAGAAGATCTTTCAGATCCAACAACTTTAGGCATCAGGCAGCTAGGTCATACCCCAGACTGACCGGCCTTAGCGGGTTGTAAGCGCAGAAGGGAGTAAACCTGATTAAAGGCTAGCTGAACAGAGACCTTTTTTGGTGCAGAAAAGCAGCTTCACTGTTTCTCGAAATACAAAAGATTTTGCTTGGTAGGACGGGTAATGAAGTTCAAATCTCAGAGGCTTTAAAATACGTTTATGTGCGTGTGCATGCGTGTGCATTTCCATGTCTGTAGGTGTGTGTCTGCGTCTGTGTTTTCACTCTATTTGTGGAGGCAAACTATATGAAAAGGTGCCCAAAAAAGACTAACTCCTTATAAGCATGTTGTGCGCAATTCTTACAGGATCCAGCAAAACTAGCAGCATTTAATTACAAAGTCATCTGCTTTACATTTAACAAACCAAGCGAGCAAATGCTGTTCGGTTTGCCTGTGTTCTTTTTCTAATGAGAGCTGACAGCGAGTCCCCATACAGCAGTGTGGGCGTCTGTGTGTGTGCGGCGTGTGGCGTCCACATGCTCCATATGTGGGAGTAACTGGAGCCCCCCCACCCTTTGTTACAGGTGCTGGGCCTGTCCCAGGGCAGTGTGAGCGACATGCTGTCCCGCCCCAAGCCCTGGAGCAAGCTGACCCAGAAGGGCAGGGAGCCATTCATCCGCATGCAGCTGTGGCTCAACGGCGAGCTGGGGCACAGCGTGCTGCCGCTGCAGGGCCAGCTGCAAGGTACCCGTCTGCCCCCCACCCATCACTCCCGTATCGTCCTAGAACCCACACTCCTATACCCAGCTGCCCCCCACCAATCACTCCTGTACCCGCCTGCCCCCACCCATCGCTCCTGTACCAACCTGCAACCTACCCGCCTACCCCCCACCCACCCATTGCACCTGTACCCACCTACAACCTACCCGCCTGCCCCCACCAGTCCCTCCACCCATCGCTCCTGTAATCATCGTTTCTGTACCCGCCTCCCTCCACCCATCGCTCCTGTAATCATCGTTCCTGTACCCGCCTCTCCCCACTCATCGCTCCTGTACCCATCATTCCTGTACCCGCCTCCCTCCACCCATCGCTCCTGTACCCATCATTCCTGTACCCGCCTCCCTCCACCCATCGCTCCTGTACCCATCGTTTCTGTACCCGCCTCCCTCCACCCATCGCTCCTGTAATCATCGTTCCTGTACCCGCCTCTCCCCACTCATCGCTCCTGTACCCATCGCTCCTGTACCCGCCTCCTTCCACCCATCGCTCCTGTACCCATCGTTCCTGTACCCGCCTCTCCCCACCCATCGATCCTGTAATCATCGTTCCTGTACCCGCCTCCCTCCATCCATCGTTTCTGTACCCACCTTTTCCCACCCAACGCTCCTGTACCCATCGTTCCTGTACCCGCCTCCCTCCACCCATCGCTCCTGTACCCATCGTTTCTGTACCCGCCTCCCTCCACCCATCGCTCCTGTAATCATCGTTCCTGTACCCGCCTCTCCCCACTCATCGCTCCTGTACCCATCATTCCTGTACCCGCCTCCCTCCACCCATCGCTCCTGTACCCATCATTCCTGTACCCGCCTCCCTCCACCCATCGCTCCTGTAATCATCGTTTCTGTACCCGCCTCCCTCCACCCATCGCTCCTGTAATCATCGTTCCTGTACCCGCCTCTCCCCACTCATCGCTCCTGTACCCATCATTCCTGTACCCGCCTCCCTCCACCCATCGCTCCTGTACCCATCATTCCTGTACCCGCCTCCCTCCACCCATCGCTCCTGTACCCATCGTTTCTGTACCCGCCTCCCTCCACCCATCGCTCCTGTAATCATCGTTCCTGTACCCGCCTCTCCCCACTCATCGCTCCTGTACCCATCATTCCTGTACCGGCCTCTCCCCACCCATCGCTCCTGTACCCATCATTCCTGTACCCGCCTCCCTCCACCCATCGCTCCTGTACCCGCCTCCTTCCACCCATCGCTCCTGTACCCGCCTCCTTCCACCCATCGCTCCTGTACCCATCGTTCCTGTACCCGCCTCTCCCCACCCATCGATCCTGTAATCATCGTTCCTGTACCCGCCTCCCTCCATCCATCGTTTCTGTACCCACCTCTTCCCACCCAACGCTCCTGTACCCATCGTTCCTGTACCCGCCTCCCTCCACCCATCGCTCCTGTACCCATCGTTTCTGTACCCGCCTCCCTCCACCCATCGCTCCTGTAATCATCGTTCCTGTACCCGCCTCTCCCCACTCATCGTTCCTGTACCCATCGTTCCTGTACCCGCCTCCTTCCACCCATCGCTCCTGTACCCATTGTTCCTGTACCCGCCTCTCCCCACTCATCGCTCCTGTACCCATCGTTCCTGTACCCGCCTCCCTCCACCCATCGCTCCTGTACCCATCGTTTCTGTACCCGCCTCTCCCCACCCATCGCTCCTGTAATCATCGTTCCTGTACCCGCCTCCCTCCACCCATCGCTCCTGTACCCATCGTTCCTGTACCCGCCTCCCTCCACCCATCGCTCCTGTACCCATCGTTCCTGTACCCGCCACTCATCGCTCCTGTACCCATCGTTCCTGTACCCGCCTCCCCCCACCCATGGCTCCTGTACCCATCATTCCTGTACTTGCCTCTCCCCCTCCCATCGCTCCTGTGCCCGCTTCCCCCCCACCCATCACTTCTGTGCTTGCCGCTCCAGTACCCCCCCCATACCCACCTCCAGGCTTGGCACAGCCATTCCTCTGCCCACAGTCCCACGGGCATGCGGCCCCTTCCCCAGCCATCCTCACGCCCTGCACTTCATGACAGATCCCCCTTAATGACCGTGTAAAACATGCCCTGTCTGTTTAAGGCCGTAGTGGTGGTCTCGCTGCTGCCTTATCTCAGTCCTTAATCGGGTGCCTGGCACTTCCTATGAAGACACATAATGTGATGCCACACAGAGTGTTAGCGCCCCCCAGATGGCCAGATCCTGCCTCGCAGCCGGCGACGGGCAAAGGGACACCTGCTGGGGGCGCGAGCCGGCCCCTTTTCTCGCCGCTGAAGGCGGGCCACGCTCTCCGTGTAAAAAAAACGCATCCCCCAGCACACCGAAGGTGTCAAATTGAAGGGCGTCGGTCCCGCTCTTCCGGGCTCCCAGACCGCCTGGCCCTGGATGTCCTCCCATTCCCTCCCTCAGAAACGTGTTCCTTTTAGTCTGAGTTTCAAGACGCCTGCACACCCTCCGCCGCGGGCTTGCATTGCCGGATTTTTTTAGGCCCATCCTTGGCGCAGTAACAGCGGCGCGTCTCAGCAGTGACATGGATGTGGGAATGTGCAGGAGGTCCTGATAAATGCCTGCACACCCCCCCATCTGCACCCCGGCGTCCTCTCCAGCCCAGGCCAGCTTCACTTCAGCGCCACTGGCCTGGCCGCTAATTATAGCAGTCTAATTAAGGCATGGAGGACTAAGCAGGACAGAGAGGACGAGTCTGCTGTCAGGTGAAGGCTATGGAATAAGGCCAGTGCCGAAGCTCAGTCTCACATTCGCCATCTTGCAGTGGGAATCGCAGGGAGGGCTGCTATGTGTGTGTGGTCGAGGTGTACGTTACATTGTGGGGACGTTAAAAACCTGCTACTCTGACATTGTTTGGACCATTTTTTTGGTAAAAATCTGTGACTGTAATCAAAAAACGAAAAATGCCAAAAATCTTGTATTTTGTTTGGTTAGGGCTGGGGGTTAAGGTTGTCATTGCTGGGATTAGGGTTTTGCCCATAGAAATAAATGGATGGTCCCATAAAGATGCGAGTACTGCTTTGTGTGTGTGTGTGTGTGTGTGTGTGTGTGTGTCACTGCTAGCTGTGATCACCATAAGTAGCTTGTGAGGAATGCCGGATAAACAGTGCTAGACCTTTCCCAAAAACATGCTGCATACTGTGTATGAAATAATGAGAGTTCCTGAAATAACTAACTAAACCTTCTGTCATGCCTGATTCATCCACTTTCATGATCCACACTCCAAGGAGCTCAGAGTCAGACACAAAGCGGCAGCCCCCTCTCAGGCACAGGACTCGGGATGTAAAGGGAATTGGGGATCCTGTGTGCTGCCGTGCCGTCGGACAGGCGAGGGCCGCCCAAGTGTCTCGGTGCTCTCGCGTTGTTATGGAAACCTAGTTCATCCTGACCCAGTTTAATGATTTAAAAGTCCACTAGGCGGCTCGGTTTGGATCCCCGACGTCTGGGCTGAGCAAGCTCATCGCAGCATGTTGTCTTTCACACAAATGCGCCCCCCCCCCCCCCAAACTCACCCCGTGCCAACCGCACAGCACGCTCGTGAGATTCATCGTGATATACGAAACGTGTGCCCACGTGCCTGTGTTTGTTCCCAGAACCTTTATGTAATAGCGGAATCAGTCGTGTCACGCTCGGGGGGGGGGGGATTAGTGCACGAGGACGAAGATACGCAAGTGCAAAAAGAACTCGCAGAACAAAGACGATCCTCGTCTCATTGCTTTGCGTTTCCTAAACCGTTTTTTAATGTGCGGACATTTTAGCTCTAAGTTTTCCTCTAGGCCCTGTGTTGTAGGATGGGTATAAATGGTGTGGCATTGGACTGGAACCTGAAAGTTTCAGAGTTCGGTCCAAAGAGGGCCAGTGTCTTTCCTCTGCTTTGAAGCTCTGCTTGATCCACATTCAAACACATCAGGAGAACTCACGCCGAGCAGAACACTTAAGGCTTTCTGCAGCTCCTCACTGAGTGTCTCCTGATTCAGGGCTTCAGGGTAGCCTGCTCTTTTATCATTTTGGACTGCCAGTCTCATTTAGGGACCTGGCTGCTTTGGCCCATCGCTGTGACCCTCCACCAGTCATCCCTCCTGAATCAGGACTTCCCCGTACAGAGGGAGTGGCGATATCTTCCTGGGCGACTGCAGTGCTATATAGGCTAATTTTTTATTCTGGCCAGACAGAAAACTGCAGTATACAGTATTTTGCTTCTTCAAAACCAATCCCAGTCTGGTGTTTCAAAATGTTGCGCGTTTAGAATTTACTGACCGGAATTGGGGGGCCCCCGTGATACAATTTGCCGGTCATTCCCATGATAAATTCCACTGCATGGCGTATTTCATCAACGATTTCAGAATACCGCAGTATACCCGAAGCATGTAGAATACTGTATTACCAGTATGTGTAGTATACTGTATTACCAGTATGGTGCCCAGACCAGGTTCTATGTCCATCTACTGATATGTGAGGAAGGCCTTCAGTTGATGTGTACTGTCAAACATTCTCTCTGGTCCATTATTCCTGGTTTGTTGGAATTGAAATAGCAGTTTTATTGTGGTTTTGTGACGCTAAACGTGCAACGATGCTCTCAGAACCGACATAGACTAGGTGCAGGGTTTGGTAGGCACCTGGAGAAATGGTTGGGCAGTGTCTGAGCTTGTGCTCTGTCTATACGTACAGCATGTATGAGGCAGGCAGGGTGGGAGGGGCTGTAGGGGGTGGGGGATGTTTTTTGGGGAGAGGCAGCCTCGTGTGCGTCCCTGGGGCCTCCTGTGGTTGTTGTAATCAATTACCCCATCAGCACGCTGAAGTACAGTAATTACCAGGCAGCACCCCCCCCACACACAGCCGCCACGCACCGGCAGCTGATTAATATGCAAATAATCAGCCGACGGCATGATGAATGCGCTGTGCTTATCGGAGTGGCCGAGGCTAAGCTTGGGGTTCTGGAGAGTGGCGGTGTGCACTGGTCAGTGGTGATGGGACGGTATCTTCAGAGAGATGCTGGCCACAGCTGGATGATGGTGGACGGGGAACATGTCGCTCTTTGGGGTGAGCGTTCCCCCCCCATCCCCGGGGAAGCCGCTGTGCCGCCGCTCATCCTCACGGTCTCCCCTTCTCAACCGCAAGTCCTTCATGTCGAGCCCCTGTTTTCAGGTTCCTCTCACCCCCCTCTGCTCATGCTCCCCAGTGGTTCGCTCACTTTGGATGCCCCGGTGGCCCGTAATGCACTGCCCTGTTCCTCTCATCTGTGTAGAAGAGCTGCATCACTGGCTGTAATGCATGTCAGTCCAACGGCGATAAGCAGCTGTGTGCCCAGATGTGCCCCCCCCCATGAGCCCCTCATCACCCAACATTAAAAGCACAGCCCCCCCTTGCCGCCGGTTAAAATGTCACCAGCATGAATTCCCTATCTCAAAATGTGAACTGACTGTCCCCCACCCCGCCCGGCCTTGCCCTCCACGGGACCTAATACCAAGTGACAGACCCACCACCCCCCCCACCCACCCACCCCCCAGTTGTTCACTTGATGGGTTGTGGCCAGCTCGTTTGGGGTATAGTTGGGGGGGCAGAGAGACAGAGCGTTATTGCGAAGCTCGAAGCAGGCTGTCAAAACATGCTCATCAGCACCAAGCCATGCCGCATGGAGAAACAAAAGATGGGTATTGTGTGTGGTTTCCGGAAATTCTACGGGAGAGCCACACAGGGAACGGCGCGGTGTATTTGTAATCCTACCCGGGGGCTGCTCTCCAGCACCCACGGTGTGTCTGCCTCGGCGTGCTTAGGCGCAGGCCCAGTCGGCGCGGTCCATGTCGCAGCACACGCGTCTGCTGGCACGTGCTCTCGGCCCTTTCTGCATACCAAGCCTGACTAAGCTGCAGTTGTCTCTGACTGGGCTTCTGCCGGGTTCGGGGTGGATGCCATTGGGTCAGCTCTCGGCCAGCGTGGGGGGGCAGCAACACCCCCAATTCCTTCCTCTTGGGTTTCTCTCCACAGAAGCCCCCCATACTTTAGTAATTTCTCATTTGCCAGGGGACCTTCAGCTTACAGCTGTTGTATAAAATTACTGCCAACCGTAGCAACCTGGGGGGCTGACATGGAGACCCATCAGAGCTGCACCTCTCCCGCATCCAGGTCGCACAGTTGACCGCATTTCCCTGCAGAGCGCACGAAAGGGCACCCCCTATCTGCCGTCACCGGTACCTGTGGGAAATGACTCGTCGGGCACCCCTGTAATAGCCTCTGGTCCCCCCCCCCCCCCATCCAGTTCCCCATCGCCCTCTTTGCCCATGTGGTCAGTATGGGCCCTGAGAGTGCTTTCAGTGCACACAGTGGGCAGCCCTCTCAACGAGTCAGCTGCTTCCCGGATTCACGTAAATCTGAGCTGACAGATTTGGAGAGGTTCTGCTTGTGGTGAGATGGACAGCACTGCCGTTCACTGGCACCGACAGAAGCCCTTCATGTAAATGCGTACGCATGTGGCTCAGCCAGCTAATGGCTTCTGACACGATGGCTTGGCACATACGCTCTCTCTCCAGTTATCGTGTCATTGCCAATAATTGTGTAATTAGCTGATTCCAACCTATTGATACTCGCATTCATTCAATACGCTGGGCTAATTTGGCCCTAATTGTGCTTTCTGGCCTGCCATGTCCTGCTTTGGGCCCCTCTTGTGGTCTGTCTGTTGCCTTAGCTTAGCTATCTGATGTTTTTTTTATCATTTCTGCAAGAATGAACACGCTGTTTCTCACAGCTTAGAGTTCACTATTGAGGATGCAGAGCGGTCATTTGAAATGTACAACTGGATCCTTCACTTTTGCCTGTCGTTTAATACAGATGGATGTGTAGCATTCTAATGATTTAATGCAGCCTTGTTTAACATGCACTTATTTTATCAAACTTGGCCAGCAGTCTAGATACAAACAAGGGATCTTTCTCTGTAGTTAAACCAGCTTGTTAACCCTCCAAACCGGCTCGGGTCTCCTGTGGGTGCCTTGTGGGTGTGCTGTACCTCGGGTGAAGTCCAGGACATCTGTGCTGTCGCCGGCTGACACACACGCCATTATTGCAGCGGGCGAGCCGTAGCCATGCGCTGGTGCGGCAGGCACCCCTGGGCCGCCGCGCGATTCAACCCCCCCCACTCGCCATCCTGAGAGGGACCGGTCAGCCACACACCCGAGGGGCCGGAGACTCACAGAGCCGGGCGGCCAGCAGCTTTGCGGCTGTTCCCGTGACCCCCCCCCCGCGGCTCCTGACGGACTAGGGGGGGCTTCCCAGGGACTCAGACCCCCTGGGTCTGCCCGTCCACTTGCTTGCTCGCACGTGTAACATGTAATTGAAGCCGGTGTCTGTTTGGAATGTAATTGTTCGGTATTAATCACTGTCAGCCGGCAGAGCGGGGAGTTTGTTTGTGCCGCAGCGACGCACACAGCGGGAATATTTATCTCGCCGCATTAGGTGGCAGTTTACCTCAATTAGACAACAGCGTCTGCTTCTCAATCGTAAATCCTGCAGAGTCTGTCTGTGTCTGCTGGCACTGCCCCCACCCCTTACTCTGAGGGACCCCCCACCCGTTCTCACACCTTCCCTCCCTCTGCCTTTGGGTCGTCTTGGTTACTAGCGGCTGAATTGGCAAAATAATCCATCAGTTTTCCATGGGCGCTGTGAACAGCTGGTCAGGTTCCTGAAGTGTTACTCTCTTCCCATATGTTTGTTCCCTTGGTTTAGCCTGTAACTTAGCCAAGCGCTCTGCTGTAAATTGGCATTCAGTTGCACGGGTCTCTGAAACATTTCCACTGGGGTATTGCTCTGGGTTCTGTTGTGTTGAAGCTTGGCTTTGCTTTCTGTTTAGATCCCGCCCACCTTGTGTTGTCATGACATGCAGCCAATCATAATCATGGGGGCGCTTGTGTGAAGCGACGCTATTGGACCATCCTGTAGAAGATGTGTTCATGTGAACGCAGTACTACGCTTCGTTCACAGCACACTGCAGCAGGAGTGCTTACTGTGCCCTGACCCCCACCCCCCCTGTCCACAGAGAGCACGCCGAAGACCTCGGCCAGCTGCAGCCCCGCCCCCGAGTCACCCCTGAGCTCCGCCGAAGAGTCCGTGAAGAGCCTGGGCGAGCCGGCCACCCTGCCCCCGGCCTCAGAGCCCAGCGACCCCCCCGAGTCTCTGGCTCCCGCGCCCCTGCCTGTCCCTGGCCACTCGGGCCTCAGCATCCAGGAGATGGTGGCCATGTCCCCCGAGCTGGACACGTACGTCATCACCAAAAAAGTCAAGGAGGTTCTGACCGACAACAACCTTGGTGAGTGTGACAGTCCATGGCACCCCCTGGCTGTCTCCCGCTCCCCCCCCCCCCCCCCCATGGTGCCTTCTGCATCTCTGTGGGTCTTAGTATTTCTAGATTTTCCAAGCTGGTCTCTCTGTCCTTGTGTGCTTCTTTATGTGGGATAATGCTCAAAACGGTGGCTTTCAAACCTCTGCTTGGGAATTTCTGATCTGGTCCAAGTTTTTGTGCTACTAGTTTAACAAATTGTTGTTAAATTAGTATTAAACCAGGCAAAAAAAAATCAAGGGAACACAAAGATGCAGGTTTTCACTTACTTTATTTATTTAAAAACAAAAAAAAAAATAGCCATGATTTGAATGGTGCAAGTGATGCGCTTAATGACTAATTCGTTAAGAAGTGAGCTGGAACAAGTCTAGTGTACCCAGGGAGTTATAAATCACAGGCGCAAAGCAGAGCATCTCCAGTGCTGCTCCTGATGAGGCCTGACTCGCAAACTCAGCACTGAGAGCACAGACAAATTAGTCCAATTAGGGAAATGATGAGCACTTAGTGATTATGCGGAATGGAAATGCTGGCCTGCTGCTGTGGCCCCGGGATCCTCCGTATTAGGGGCTCCCTAAGTGGGCTGCTTTGTGTCTCACTCAGAATAATGTTGGTGAACAGTCATTTTGTTCGGCTTAAGTCTCTGTAGCCATTTAGGTTTGTGTTCAAGGTGAATCCCATAATAGTTACACAAATGGGTCATCTGAAGGTCATAGAGTAATTATGTGTTCTGAAGAGCATGCTGGCCCGTAGCCGTACCTTGATCACCATGGTGACTGGCCTGGGCCCACCCCCCACCCCCTGCTGTGTGTCACGGCACCCCTCGCCCTGTCACAGCCCTGTGATTTATCATTGGTGGGGCCTTGGAATCTGTCCTCGGCCTTGTAACCGCACCCCATCTTCCTGAACGCACTGCCATACTCCTTATGTCAAGCCGCTGCCTTCACAGGAGCTGGTGCTCCTGAGTGTCAATGAAAAAGCAGATTGAAGTGCGTCTATGTGCGATTCTCCACTGAAGATGCCCGGACAAAGGCTGCCTTGTGGCCCCCGTCGGCACACGGGCACATAGCCTGTTTTATCCCTAGCTTGTAGAGCAGAATAAATCAGCTGATTATTCCTGCTCAGTGACTCAGCTTGGGTGTTGTGCTTCATTTTTCTGGTCAGATTTTGTTAAAGAACAAGTTATAGGATGTTGATAGGATGTTCAGAAGTTCCTCATTGGTGTGACTGTGATGGGGGGATTGGGGAGGGTTCTTGGGGAGCTTGACTGGATAGGCCCTAGTGCTCCAGTATATAAGCTCAAGGCCCAGGTGTAAGGCCCCTTCTCTGCTGAGGCATGACCTTCACAGTGGGAGGGGGGGCAACCAGCCACATGTCGCACGTGACAGGAAGTCATTCTGCTGATGTTTTCCGAGCCGCGAGGTTTACCTCCGTCAAACGATTGGAAAGCTGTTCTCATGGGGAATTTAGCAAAGCATCTGTGTGGGAAAAGCGGGACGGTGGGGTAAGCTGGGGGATCCACGCTCCCTGACCTCTGGGGGGGCCACACTTTCCGAAACATCGCCCCCGTGTGAGCGTGCCAGGAGTTGCATCTTCAGCCCCGCATCCAGGCCTCTGCGAAAATCGTGTCCGCCTGTCGAGCTCTCAGTCATCGAAATGCCATTTTGAACTGTGGTCCCGGCTCATTTGAGACGAAAAGCGGCACAATGCATTTCACATCCAGGGAAGTTAAATGGCTTTTTCAGTTTATGCATACCAAGAAGTATTATTCCATCTTCGCAGGGTGTGATCTGTTTCAGTTGCTCTTTTTGCGCGGTTCATCTGCTTTAAACATTGACCCTTGGCTTTTTTTGTCCTGTAAAATAAGATGCAGCATAAAGGCGTGCTGCTTTATTAAGGCAGTCTGGAACCCACATTCTAAAAGTACTCTTTGATATCCAGTTGCCTTGGCCTTGACTGAAATCTCTGTGCAGTTCCTAGTCGCCTGTCCTTGTCCCGTCCAGTCGGGGCTGAGGTGACGTGGAGCAGATAGCAGCGTTGGCGCTGGAAGGGGCCGCTCTGTGGCAGGCCATTCTCGCATGCTAGCACTTCTTAGAGACACCAGTGTTGGCAGGCGGTGGGAACACACACAACAGAGGGCCGTATTCGAACATGCGCCTTTAAAGCGGGACTGTCTGGTGAGCCGCATTGATTCCCACATTCTTGGTAACGTTTATTGATATTTATCAGGCACTTTTGTCCAAAGTGACGTACGAGTGAGGCAAACAGCACGTATTATTCATGCAGGCTGCTCTTATTCCATGTCGAATTTCTTAGTATTTTTCCATTTGATGGCGTCTCTCCCTTCTGTCTACCCCCTGCTGGAAGGCTCGGTGAGGCCTGGATCTATTTGCCTTGGGCCTGATGCCTCGCGTTCTGGGTGTTTGTATCCTCCAGGGCAGCGCCTCTTCGGGGAGACCATCCTGGGCCTGACGCAGGGCTCCGTGTCAGACCTTCTGGCTCGACCCAAACCCTGGCACAAGCTGAGTCTGAAAGGTCGCGAGCCCTTCGTCCGCATGCAGCTGTGGCTCAGCGATCCACGCAACGTGGAGAAGCTCATGGATATGAAGCGGCTGGAGAAGAAAGGTGAGCCTGAAGGGGGCGCCACTGAGCCGGGTGTGTGGCGGGCGGTAACCCGCACAGCGTGGAGAGGCTCATGACCACAAAGCAGTTGGAGAACAAGGTGCCCCTCCCCACACCCCAGCCTGCCTTTTTCCACCCACATTGTCACTTCTGACATTCGTGCCTCAAGAACTTTGTTTTTCCAGTTTATACAGCTGTATGTTTTATTAGCTTAATTTCGGTTAAATGGTTCTTCCTGGATCTCAAAAGCTCTTGAGTCCATTCCCTTTAACCTGCACGGTACATGTTCATTGGCTTTGCTAACTTGGGTGCAGAGGAGCTTGATCTTGGAGAAGGAAGTTCCATGTGAAAGCTGGGCGTCTGCAGAAAGCTGCGTGTGCTGATGGACATGCAGCAGTACCCGGAATATAACCAGGGGCTGTAAAACAGCTTCAGCTCAACCGGGTTTATGCGATTCCGTGCGATGTGCCTGAAAACATTTTAATTATCTGTGAAACGGCGCTGATGTTAATGTCTGTTCACCTTCATTAACCATGGAGAAGGTTCCCAAGCTTTCCTGGAGAACATGGCGCTTTGTTCTGTTCGTCCTCTCCTTTCCCATGAGCCTCTGTCTCAGACGTTCCATTTTCTAAGTGCCTCAGTGTTGTGTTCCTAAAAATACATGCTGGAAGTAAAGACTCAAGAGGGATCAAGCAAGGCCTTTTTTGATTGAGCTTTCAATTTTTTTCCCCCCGGTTCGTGTAATGGCCGAGATGTGCCCTCCAGCTGCGAGTAAACCACGCTGCCTGCCCCCCCTCCCACTGCCCCGGCCGCTCCCATAAAAGGCAGCTTTCTTCCTCACTGTCGAGATTGATCTGGGAGATGGATGTCACCATTTTCATCAGACGTGACACTCTGAAGTCTCTCCAGGGCCTCACTTATTCAAAGTCCAGTGCATTCAGCTGCCTTCCCCCCCACCCCATGCAAACCAAGAGCACATTCTTGGAGTGATTAGGCCTGTTTAACGCTCCTCCCGGGGTAGACGTGACATTGCCAGTGCTGTTGGGTGCAGATGACAATTTCTTCATTATGAGTCAAGTGCCGTGTGGGCCGTCCGCCAGGGACCGTTCATTAGAGCTCGCCGCCCTCCGCTGGGCAACTGGGACCTCTGTCTAAACATGTCAGCCCTGGGAAGAGGGTGATCCTGCAGCGTTTCCCACAGAGGGGCTGTGCTGCCCGCGTTTGACCTCAGACCAGCAATACGTGAGCAGGAAAACCTGTTCTTTAAAGAAAGGGGATCGCCGTCTGCCTTCCAGGGGGGCTGGGGGACCATCGAAGTTGGGGAGTCGCACGGTGGCCCGGCCAGACTGAAATGGCCCCCAAACTACTTGTTAGTCCGGGGCAACAGCAGCAAAATGGTATTTATACATTAGCTAGGCAATGAGGATGATATTCAAGGTTAGAATTTTTTATCTGTGGTGCTGTGTAGTTTTGTGCTGAAAAGAACTATGTTTCATTTTTGACAAGAAGCAAAACATCTGACATCTTTGAAGGTTAGTGACGTTTTGAATTCTGAGTCACAGAATTTTGCTTTTAAATGGCAAAAACGATGCCTACAGTCTGTTAATGGATAATGGAAGTATTTGGATTTTAGTATGTAAGTGAGAATTTTGAGGGTACTGTGCCATTGTATCAGCAGGGCTCTAGAATTGGTATTAATCAGGAAGATCTTTAAGTATGATTGTACTGCCCCCTGGTGGCAGCACTTCAGAGTGAGCTGTTCTTTTTACTTCATCTAATTCTGTCCACATTCTGCATTATGTTGAAACTGCAGTAACAAGCTAACTCTCCTTAGTTATTCTGTGTTTTACTTAAATTTTTATGCGGAATGACCACGCAGTCTGCTAACCCTGTAGGATATATTAGGATGTTGAGGCATCCTCACAGGGTTTGTCAGTAATGCCTTCACAGAGAAATGTCTATCTCTGTCTTTGTATGTCACTGAACAGGCTTTCGCATCACTTACAGAGCATCACCCAACCTGCACGTTCAGCTGTGTCGGCTGAGCGGGGAGCTCATATTCCGTTAAGCCCGTGATTGAAACAGCTAATGGCATTCATTTTTAAGCTCTAAACACTTGAGGCTTGAGATGTCATCAACAATTGCAAGACACAGAGCTAGCTTTTCCTATTACAGTTCTGCCTGTGATTATTGCATGACTGTGGTTGTCTTATCATCTGTAACCTGGGTACAGGTGTGCAGATGTCTCATATTGTCTGCAGTGTATACAGCTACATAAATAGCTGCTTTTTATCATTTTGAACTGGCCCTTCTCAACATAGTGGGTGCAGTTTACTACCCCTCTTTAGTACTATGCCCCTCACTCCAGTGAGTACAGTTCACTGACCTCCTTGTCATAGTGAGTACAGGTTACTGGCCCCCTCGGCACAGTCAATAAAGTTTACTGGCCCCCTCGGCACAGTCAGTAGTTTCCTCGCCCCCTCGGTACAGTCAGTACAGTTTCCTCGCCCTCTCTGCACAGTCAGTACAGTTTCCTCGCCCTCTCTGCACAGTCAGTACAGTTTCCTCGGCGCAGTCAGTACAGTTTCCTCGCCCTCTCTGCACAGTCAGTACAGTTTCCTCGCCCTCTCTGCACAGTCAGTACAGTTTCCTCGCCCTCTCTGCACAGTCAGTACAGTTTCCTCGGTGCAGTCAGTACAGTTTCCTCGGCGCAGTCAGTACAGTTTCCTCGCCCCCTCTGCTAGGTCAGTACCGTTTACTGGCCCCCTAGGCACAGTCAGTACAGTTTCCTCGGTGCAGTCAATACAGTTTCCTCGGCGCAGTCAGTACAGTTTCCTCGCCCCCTCTGCGCAGTCAGTACCGTTTACTGGCCCCCTAGGCACAGTCAGTACAGTTTCCTCGCCCCCTCTGCGCAGTCAGTACCGTTTACTGGCCCCCTAGGCGCAGTCAGTACAGTTTCCTCGCCCCCTCGGCGCAGTCAGTAGTTTCCTCACCCCCTCGGCGCAGTCAGTACAATTTACTTCCCCCTTCGGCGCAGTCAGTACAGTTTACTTCCCCCTTCGGCGCAGTCAGTACAGTTTACTTCCCCCTTCGGCGCAGTCAGTACAGTTTCCTCGCCCTCTCTGCACAGTCAGTACAGTTTCCTCGCCCTCTCTGCACAGTCAGTACAGTTTCCTCGGTGCAGTCAGTACAGTTTCCTCGGCGCAGTCAGTACAGTTTCCTCGCCCCCTCTGCTAGGTCAGTACCGTTTACTGGCCCCCTAGGCACAGTCAGTACAGTTTCCTCGGTGCAGTCAATACAGTTTCCTCGGCGCAGTCAGTACAGTTTCCTCGCCCCCTCTGCGCAGTCAGTACCGTTTACTGGCCCCCTAGGCACAGTCAGTACAGTTTCCTCGCCCCCTCTGCGCAGTCAGTACCGTTTACTGGCCCCCTAGGCGCAGTCAGTACAGTTTCCTCGCCCCCTCGGCGCAGTCAGTAGTTTCCTCACCCCCTCGGCGCAGTCAGTACAATTTACTTCCCCCTTCGGCGCAGTCAGTACAGTTTACTTCCCCCTTCGGCGCAGTCAGTACAGTTTACTTCCCCCTTCGGCGCAGTCAGTACAGTTTCCTCGCCCCCTCGGCGCAGTCAGTAGTTTCCTCGCCCCCTCGGCGCAGTCAGTACAGTTTACTTCCCCCTTCGGCATACAGAGTACAGTTTCTTGGGCTGATCCGTTATGATTATTTCTCCGCAGCCTACATGAAGCGTCGACACAGCTCGGTGAGCGAGAGCCAGTCCGTTGAGGCCGGTGGGGAAACAAGCCAGGGAAGCAGCCCCCAGCATCAGCAGCACCAGCTGAAGAAGCCCCGTGTGGTCCTGGCCCCCGAGGAGAAGGAGGCCCTAAAGCGGGCCTACCAGCAGAAGCCGTACCCTTCGCCTAAAACCATCGAGGAGCTGGCCAGCCAGCTGAACCTCAAGACCAGCACTGTTATCAACTGGTTCCACAATTACAGGTCAGATGGGGGGGTGGGCTTTCAGGTTTCATTACAGTGCTGAAGCTACTCCTTCACTGAACGGGTTGTATATGAATAAACAACGGCCTAACCCTAACAGGCCCATATACAATTGCAATTTGGAATGCATGTAATAAGCCGGGTGGAGTATCTGCAGGCTCCTGAGTGTAGGTGACCTTTGTATATCTGGGTAGTTCTGACACCTGCACCACCATCCTTGTGACCCAGGTCCCGAATCCGCCGCGAACTCTTCATTGAGGAGATCCAGGCCGCCGCAGGAGAAGGGAGCTCCCCCTCAGCCCGTGGGGGCAAGGCAGGCGAGGGCGATAGCTGCGATGGCACCGAGTCAGATGGCACGGTGGAGAGCCGACCCGGCCCGGCATCGGGCTCGGAGGAGTACAGGGGAGCCTCTGAGGGCGGCGGGGCCGACCCGGGGGAGACTAGAGAGGAGGCAGGTGCAGAGGTGCCTTCTGGCACCCTTGCTTCTCAGGACATTCCTACCTCAGCCCTCAGCCCACCTGGCACTAGCAGCCACAAGGGCGGCGCCATCGGCAGCTTGTTCAGCTTCCCCGAGACGGCGTCCCCGGGCACTAGAAACCCCAGGGACAGCAGTTTACGGAAGAAGAAGGCTGCCAACCTCAACAACATCATCCATCGGCTGGAGAAGGCGGCCAGCCGCGAGGAGCCTTCCGAGTGGGAGTTCTGAAGCCCCTCCGGCGGGGGCAGGGGTGAGGGTAACTTTTTTTTTTTTTTTTTTTTTTTTAAGTTAATTATTACCTTGACTGCAGAGCCATGGCCAAGCCTGGCACAGCGCAGCGGGAAAGCTGGCATGTTATAGATATTCTTTTACAGAGAGGAAGAAAGGAAGGGAGGTATGAACAGGACAAAACAAAAAAAAAAATATCCTCGGTGTGGATCTGTTGAGAAAAGCACTTAAAAACCCTGCTGGCCACAGGGCAGAAGCATCCCGGCCAATGGTGCGACACGGTACAGACAGAAGCATTCATTTCCAGGAGACTGCGCGGCTTCGAGCAGGGGAAGGAGGCGGCGTCTGTCTGTCCGTCCATCTGCTTTTCCTCCGAGAGGTTAATGCGCCACGCCGGAGCGTTTCCGACCGCGCCCCTCCAGTGAGACCACCCCCCCACTTGACCCACACATGATGGAACTAAAGAACTGTTACATTACCCCCCCCCCTCCTCATCACGTCTGTCGTGTGGTTTTCCCGTCTCCCCCATGTCGTGTATTTGTTTAACTGTCCAGTACGAAGACTGAAAAAAGCCAAGCACTTACAAACAGCACTCCCACCCCCCTCTTCCTACGGTCCCTCACTTACCAAGCCGCCATTTAATGGCTATGGATTTCCGTCAGGCTATGGACTACTTTGGAAAGAATTTTTTTTTTTTGGACACTTTTTTTTCATCAAAAAAAATTTTATAGCAATTTGGTTGCCACTAAGAGATTGCACAGTCTGTCGACTCTAAACAATACTAGTTTGGAATCCTAGCTATTTTGAGACACAAAAAATACTAATACTCTGGTTTTAAAAGGAATAATGAGATATCACTTTAATTCACAGATTTTTTTTTTTAACTCGGAAATAATGTTCATCAGGAAAAACAAAAAATGAGTAAAAATGTGGTGGTAGCTGATTTTAGTCTTATTTCTTGTAAATGATCTATAGCTCTTTGACAAGTAGTGCACATTTATTTCATAGCTTTAACTGACTTCTTGGTCTGCATCTGGGCCTCTGGGGGCGTTTGTTTAACATGCTCCACTTTGGCCGAAATCAGGAAAGACTTGCAGCAGAAAAAAAAGACAAAAAAAAATGTACACATGGAGAAATATTTCAGTCTAGATATTTTTAAGAGACAGAAAATGACCTGCTTTTAACCTCTAACCACAAAAACCACACTATTGAGACCTCATGCCTGGGCAGGCAGTGTGGCCTAGGGCTACCGCATTACGCTCGCCTGGGGGCCGTGGCTGGGCTTGGGCCTGCCAGAGCTTAGGAGAGACACGCTCCAGCCTCTAAGCTCCAGACCTCGGAGTGCGAGGCTCTGAGGTCTGGGCTGCAGGGCCCGAAATCAGGGCTCAGAGCGATCGCTTAGCATGGGTTGGCAGCATCTTGCCGTAGCCCTGTGCTACTCACTGTTTTGTGTAAATATGTATATTGTTCAGATTCCCTCTGTGTGCGGTTATCTCGCATGCGGGGCTGCGGCCACGCATCAGCAGGGAGCAAGTGGTTCACTCTATTATGCACTCTTACCCAACATGCAAGTCACACGACATACTGCCCTCATAGTACCTCCTCCCTCGCCAGTCTCCTGCATGTAACCTTGAATTATATTTACAAAGGGCAGCTTGCATATTGGTTTACCCCCCCCCCCCCCCCCCACCCCAAACATGGAGAGAGAGAGCCTGGGATAATCTCCTAGAACGTGTCCCAACCGCTTTTAACCCAACTGGTTAACATGAGCACAGCAGCGGAAACTAGCCAAATGACTGAATACCAAAGCTTTCGATCACCCAAGTGGTGCACCTACTCCCTCCAGTCTGTGTGAAACCATCCCATTCAGATTTGTCGGCCGAGCCGCCTGAAGAAATATCAGGTGATTCATACTGTCCCCGCTTCACCTGCCGCCCCAAAATCACATCGGCCTTCTATATAGTAAGAGATTTTTATCGTAAACTCATATTACCTAGGAAAAAAAATTGCCCCTCACCTAATGGATGCGGAAATGTAATCTCTTTTACGATCATAATTTGCTACTGATTCTCTGCCCCTGCACAGGCTGCCCTTTCTGAATATGTTCAGCGGAATACCGACGATTGCCGAACGGCAATTGCTGCGGTTGCCACGGAGAATGAGGAGTGGGGTGGGGGGGGGACATGAGCACCCTAGTATCTCTGAACACGGACTCCTTTTCCGAAATGTAAGCTGTCGAGTGGATCCAACCTCTAGTCTTCGCATGCACCTAACTTCAACCCCCTCCCCCACAATTTCACAGTGCCTGCCAGCCCACTGCCTCCCCGTTGTGTGTGTGTGTGTGCGTGTGTGTGTGCGTGTGTGTGTGTTTTCGTCAGTGTGTGGGACAGAGAGAGAGGCTGGGAAGGTACGACACGGGTACCGCTGCCCTTGTCAGGCCCATCCCAGAGCGTGCAAGTCAGCGTGTGTTTGGCCCCTGTGTGATTCGTACATGTGCGCGGGGCTTTAGTTTGTACATACCTGCGCACACACAGAGTGCACAAATGCCGCCCCCTTCCTTTAAGACGTTTTATCGATTTCTGCCACTTATGTAACTGATCTTTAGGTTACTCCTATTTCCATATCCTATCAAAACTTACAGTAGATTATTTTAGAGATATATATATATTTTTTTTGTTCTTTCTGCTTATTTATAGGTGCTGTATTTTTCATTTCAATGTCTTATTTCGTTTGGTTTTTGTTCATTTTCGTTTTGTATTTTACGGAAGGGATTCTAATGGGGAAAGTAATCTTTTTTTTTTTTTTTTTTTTTTTTAGACTGATAGACTGCCGGCAGTATTGGGTATTACTTACAAGATATAGTTGTCATACTTGTATATTAGTGTACTCTGAGGACTATTCTGACATTTATATTGTTTAAAAGAAATAAGCAATGAATAAGAATGACGACGATAGCGTTATATGGTGTGTTCACGGTTCACATGTTACTTTTTTTTATTTGGAGTGATGTTTCCGGAGGACAGAAATAGACGACACCTCAGCACACTTCACTGAAGTTTTAGTACCGTATGTTGATTTTATTTCAGTGTTTTGTTTCATAGGTCAGGCTTTGGGCCGTGCAGAAGACTAACAGGCACAAACGGGTCATACGCGAGGAAAAATGGCATCTAAGGCTTTGGGGCGTAGAGAGCAGCAAGCCGGCTACCGGGCTGTCAGCTCTTCAGGCTCCACACGGGAGCGACGGGCTTGGGTGCCTCTCGAGGCAAGAGAAACGAGCAGCATTGGTGGAGGTTTTGGAGGCCAGGAAACTGGGTTGGGGGACAGGGGCAGGGGGGGTTGGGGGTCACATTAACAGTATGATTTCATTGTGAAGTGAGGCCTGGTCAGAGAGAGTTTACGTCACACTTTGTCTATATTATACCCCCATATTTGAGTGATTGGTTCTGCGTGTGGTCCTGCACAAGGCTTGTTGTCAGAGTGAATTATGCTTTAGTGTGTAACTTGTGTCCTCCTCACAGTTTCAAATGCAGTAATGACAGAAGCTGACAGGGTAAACCTGGTAAAATCAGTCTTAAAAGGACTTCCAGAAAACTTACTGTGTTACTGCAGGCGCTGTGCGTATGTGCACCTCGTTTGTTCGCCTTTCTGTACTTAATTATGTGCGTTTCCTGTTTCTATATGAGCACATGGAAGAAAAGAGGAGCCGTAGCCTTCACACCCAGCCTTAGCCCCATGCCTCCCGTGTTTGAAGCACAAATGTCCCTGGACACTCTCTAAGAGTTTAAAAGCAGATATGTCAATGGAGCAGGCTGGGCTTAGAAAGACAAGTGAAATTGTGCTGTTTGTGATTTTTGAATCTTGTTCTGAGGTGCTGTTATTGTACTGATAACCTTTTTCAAAAAAGGTTGTTTTCTACCAGCTTAAAATGAACTTTCCCTTTTTTTAGCTCTTGCATAGGCTAAAATGTCATAAATGTTATGAAGTCTATGGTTAAAATATAACTGTAATAGCACTGCCCTGTGATCCGAGCACTTAATGTGGCCTACATTAATCCACTCTCTAGACTGGCAGCCAGCCAGGATTGCACAGCTGAGACAGCTGTGACCTCAGTGTTATGACCAAAAGTCTATCACTGCATGCCTGGGCCGCTCCTACAGCACAGCAAGGGTAATGCAATTACTCAGGAGGGCAGCAGGGGGCAGTGACACAGTGTCAAAAAGAAGCACAGGCATCTGTGAGGACCCAAGTCCCTTTCACGGACAAATCAAGTTCCCCTGGAACTCTGGGCTGCAGGGTCACACTAGTTGGTAATGTTGGAGGGGTTTCTTGCTTGTGCATAGGGTGTTTAAAAAAGCACAGTATGTATTATATAATGAATGCAGTTGATGCTATGACACTGGCATTTCATTCACGCATCTTCCCAGTGAGTTTGGTAAAACACTTAATAAATGGTAGCACTTAGCTGTTTTACTGACATTTTACGAGCCATGGAAAGTCCAGAGTGCCTTGAGAGTGATCCTGATGATTCGCTCTGCCGCCAATGCAGAAAGGTTTCAGTCCATCTCTAACTTGGGAGGCTGTTTTGGTGTGAAGCCCCGGATTGATTCTGTTTTCTTTGTATGATGCTGTCACACGCCCCCATTCACTCGTCAAACAAAGCCTTGTGCAGCTGCCACTGAAAAATGAATTAAGCCTATTGAGAAGATAGTTCTACTGTTTAGGTAGCTCAGTGTAATTTCACACTGCGTGCGCTTTCCTATGTGTGCGTGTAGAGTCCATGGGAGTCTTTCTGAAGGTCTTTGTCAGGAATCGGTTTTGGATGGAGCACGTAGTACGCTGAAGCCTTCTTGTTTGGTTTGTGTTCCACTCGCAGGATCAGCTGCGTGTTTTCCCCAGCGTGGCTGACAGCTCATGCCCCACAGAGACACTGGTCCTGTCTTACGGCCACCTTCTGTCCCCCATGCCTAGTGAGATTCTAAGGCTATAGCCAGCAGTTTCAGGGAGTCTGGTGTATAAATGTCACATCCCTGATGCAAGGGGGTCGATGTAGCTTTGTGTTATGTGGGATTCTAACAGTGCCAGGGTCTTCCAGTCGGACTGTAGGGTGCACCAGGGAATTATAGCTCTAAGTCCCCCCCCCCCATATCGTTCCAGATGAGTTCAGGGTTCACAGAGACTTGACTGGGCTTGTACACTTTTGAGGGCAACACGATGCATACAGCCATTACTTCCACTCATTGTGATTCAGCTACCAGTGATGAGACAGAGAGCTTGGATTGAATCTATTCTCCAGAATGTCTTACTCCAGTGGCCATATTGAGTGATGAAATGACAGAATACATTTTGCTGCCCTTAGTAACTTGAACCTCCATTTTCTACAAAGATATTCTAATCTCAAAGTCTTTTTCATGAAGTGACGTTTCCCCGAAAAGGAAAGCTCTGCTATTCAGCCTTCTGCCGTTACCATTTTGTGTTGCGTCCGTCTTGGTCTGAGAAACGTGATTCACATAAGAATCGGTGCTGCTGGACGATGGGTTTTGGGTTTTCTGTTTCCTGCCCATTCTTCACATTTCAGAAGCTTCAGCTCTGTGTGTCACAGCAAATCTAACGTTAAGGTCAGCTTTTAAATATCTGAGCATCCATGATGTAAACAGTCGACAAAACTTGTGCATGATTAAATAAAAACCAAATAATGGTGGTTTAAACGGGTTGTTTTATGCATTTAAATGTTTTAAAGCTTTTGAAGGTCAGCAGACATTGAGTTTTTATGTGTCCCTTGCAATGTCTCTCAGTTTACATCATGCGAGTCAAGCTGCTGTCTCCCTGAGGATGGAGAGGGTGGGGATGTTGCGTAACACAACACTGAGAACCTAGCCTGGTACGCCTCTCATCAGCGGTCTGTCATCGGCTGTCATTCATGCACCCTGTGTCACTAATACACGTCATGATGTAGCAGAGAGTTTTACTGGCCGGGTTGGGGAGCTGCCGGTAACTTGTCGGCCGCATCGTATATCTGTATCTCTGCCAGCCAGGGTGGGGCGTGTCGGGTGTACAAGTAAAAAGAAACTGAGGTGAAAGGGAGAGACGCTGAAGCCAGGTAATAGGAACATCACATAAGGACCAAAAGTTCTCAGAGCCTCGGAGACACTGAATGGATTCTGCTACCAGATATACATTTCTTTAAAAAGAATAACTGTCGATTCATGTACGGTATTGTAGGATACAAAAAATCAGCTTGTTTGTCAGTAAAAGGCTGACAGTAGACATGAATTTCCTCTCCTCTCTGTGTCTCCTCTTTGACAAAGGGAGACATGCTCACCTCGTCTGTTCCTCTCATGGATGTGCACTCGTATTCTGAGCGAACGGGTAGGACTTGGCATCTTATGAAGAATAGGGGGAGCGTGGCTGTAGAATGCAACTCCCAAAGTGACACTGGTTAATTCAAAGGGCATTTCATGTGTGTTGTTCAGATTTTTTGTTTGTTTTTTTTTTATCATTTCATCTTTGACATTGTGAGAATTCACAAGGATGAATATGAATCCTCAGTACCAAACACTCAGTCAAAATGTGTACAATTTACTACAGATTCAATGTGATTCTTTTGGATGATATTCAGGAGTTTGCCCTTTTGCAAATATTTTTGTATAGAACTAAAACAGATTGCTATAGATATTCTATACACTGTCATTTAAAATTGTACAGATAAGAATATATCCTTATAGCGTTTCCTTAAGCTGTCAAACATTTTATGGGTTGTGTTTGTTATTGTTGAAGTATTATGATGTAGATTTACTGTGCATCTGCGGCTCCATTCGCCATATAAATTTTTTGGGCCCTAGAGACTCAGCTGCCGCCCTGGGGTTGATTCTGCAGTAGATGTGCTTGGATTATTGATCGATTTCTCCATATCTCTCGCATTACACAAACAAACAATGCAGTCCATTGGAGTAACTTTTCTAACAGAACCTTTGTCAGATTAAAAGAAATAAGTAAATAGATTTTCTTGTACATTTTTATGTTTCTAATCATTTAGTCTTTCTGTACATGTTTTAAGGGCATACTAAAACAAAGTATATCAGAAGGTGTGTTAGTTACTCTATAGTGCTGATCCCCTTTTACAAAGAAACTGTAAGCATAATGCACCGAGCCGTTAGCAGGAGGGGTTAGGGTTACGCTGCCGTTTTGGATTTTTATGGTCTGCATCGCCAAGATTGTGTCTGACTTTTCTTTCGGTATAATGGCTGTATTCCTCACCCTACTCTCTTACATTAACGTAGCATAGTCAGCACACCCAAGGAATTGGAGAGCTGCAAGATATGAACCACACTATAAGGCTGCTGCTGTCCTTCGTGTTTGAGAAATGGGGGTGCCGTGGAGCTGGGGACTTCGAGAGCACTGTAAGCTAACTAGCTTAGTGTGTGCTATTCAGTAGCATGTAGGCATCAAGAGTCGATCTGAGTATTTAGAATAACAAGAAGGCAACGTCGACTAGATGGCATAAATATGCAATAAATGCTCTAGTCAAGTTGGAAAGTCCTTTGCGTTCATGCCGTTTGGTCTCTGTATCAGAGAGGCTGTTGTACGCAGCCTGAATAGTCAAGGCTTAAGGGGTGAACCCTGGCTTAAGTTCTTTAATGGAAGCTCCCATAGTGAAATTGTGTCCCCTAGCATGCAAGAGCAGCACTGCATCGCCCATATTCACTCTGTCCATGTATGTTGTTTCCGCATGGCCGCCACAGGCGTCACTAGTATAACAGGTGAGATGGTATAATTCGAAAAGACCATTGAGTTTGGAGAGTAACCTAATTTATAACGATAATGAATTTTTGAGTTAATTTTTCCCTCCCATTCAGACATTTTAAAACGATGTTTCTCTGGTATGTTGACAGAATTCAATAGATTCATGTAAGGAGCTCGTGGTCTGCATTGAGCGTCTCATCACAAGATCTCATATGAGTTTATTTATGATACTGGATCTTACAGTAAGGGCTTTTTGGGCTCACCTTGAACAGCTCTTTGGGGATGACTGAGTATTGATTTCTGCTTTACTCTGTATAAAACAAGCAGGAACCAGGAGCTGCAGCTATGGACCTTGTGCAGGGGGAAGGAGACCATGGAAGCTTAAACTCCATCTCCCACAGTGCTTTGCTGCTAGTCAGGTTGTTTGATCTGAAATGCTGTTTTCTAGTCCACCAAATGCTTTCTTGCATGAAGTGTGGAGTAGATTGGGGTTCTTTCTTTTCCCTTTCAGTGTTGTAGTCACAGCCGTGTCCTCCCGTAAAGTTTGTCTGCTGGGGGCTGTAATCTGTTATTTTGTCAAGCTACACTACTGGCGTGCAGGTCTGGAACTCATGTCATCCTCCGTGAAAATCGGCGCACTCTGCAAATAGATTCTCTCAGCATTGTTCGATCATACCCTGCTTTTCAGCCTCAGCTCTTTGTAAGAGGCCGTCCTATACAGATTTGCATTGACAAAGTGTATTAAAAGGACAGCTGCCTGTACTCGCTGCCGGTTTTGTGGTTCTACACATTTTATCACTTTACTACTTTACCAGATTTATAAGCAGTCTTTTTGTAGAAGAATATTTTTCAGCTGACGACTTAAACAGGGACACTACTTTTATCTATAAGCGGGGGGGGGGGGGGAGTGTACATTGTGGCATAAATGTGTGCACGCATTGTATGTATGTGGGGATGGGGTGAGGGTGAGGGCCACACTGAATCACAGCGTTTAAGTGCCAGAGGTCTCCAACCTCGGTGTGTTAGTGAAGGCAGCCTTTCTTGTGGTCCTTCAGTGCAGCATGTGTAGAATATGTCAACCCACCATTCCTCACAATGCAGTCTTCACTAAGTCGGTGATTCCCAATCCGGTCCTTGGGGACCTCCAGCCAGTCCACGTTTTTGCTCCCTCCCAGTTCTCTGGGGGTCCCCGGGGACCAGTTTCAGAAACACTGCACTAGGTCAGCCACCTTTTTTCCCGCATTTATACTTACACGATGCACTAGAGGGGTGTAAAGGTGAACCCTGTCTCCATTTACAGGGTGTCGCCATTTATTTTTTGACAATTTGTAACAAAAAATTTTATACCAAATAATGATGGCATTTCATTACCCTGCTGTTCTTTAGCTTTTAAATGTCGGAGAGATTTTTCCTCAAATCCTGGCTGGACAATGCCAGCATTCAGCCACTACTGTCTGGCTGGAGACCTCAGTTGTGCAAATGTGGCTTTTTGTGCAATTTTATTTCTTGTGAAGGTATTGTTTTTCTTTTTTTGTTTTTTTTTTTTGTTTTTTAAATCGTACCTCACATTGAAGTCTGTTTTTAAACCCTGGTGTTATACGAAAGAACTCCTCTCCACCAAAAAGTTCCCTCAGTAAGAGCAGATCTTCCCCTGATGCGTTTGGGCCCAGTTGAGGTTTTGGCCCCCCAGTACGGACCCCCCCAGGGTCCTGAAATGGCATTGTGACACTCTGTGTACTTTGCTGAGGTGTTTTTGCCTGTTTTTGGTTTTTCTCTATTTAAAATTTAATTCAATTAAGCTTTAAACTCAAAGCAGGAGAACCAAGTAAGCTGGTTCAGTTACGTACTACGTCTCAAAGCTCAGGTGGAGTCTTGCGTTAGCACACGTGGATCCTGCCCGCCCCCCTCCCCGGGCAGCCCTAAACTGTTGCCTCTGATGTCCGAGAGGCTTAGCCCATCAAACAGGCATCAAACACCCCCCCCCCCCATCCCATTAGTCAGTCTGCGTAGTCCTGTGAGAGGCTGCCTGATTGTTAATCGTCGGGGGGTTGTTGCTGAATAGTGATAAAGTAAAGAAGTTTTCTCTCTTGCTCCCACTTGTTTCATCTGTTTTTTTTTTATACATGTTTTCTAATATTTAAGTCATGTAGTCTGTTCTGAGCACTGTAAGACAGTCCCTATACAATATGGAGAAGCAATATCACTGTATGAAGCTCACAATGTATTATTATTATTATTATTATTATTATTATTATTATTATTCACTAGCACCCTAGGTGTGATAATTGAAGTAAATATCTTTTATACAAACACAGAACTGGTGTGTGGTGTTTATTTGCCGTTGTTTTCATTATAATGCTTTGCAATATAACATCTGTGATTCAGATTTTTTAAGACATGGTCAGTAAATCAGTCATAACATGCTGGGCAGACGATCTTGTCTTTTAAGCCGTTCCCCACACTGTTAATCTGACCTTTGCTCTGCACATAACATGACAACACAAATGGCTCTTGCTTGTGCCCGGTTTCTTCACTCTAGAGCCACCTCATGGCCGTACTGAGTATTACAAGCATTCAGGCTGTTACAATATGGCTGAATGAGCATTTCACAAACTGCATTTGGCCATTAGCAAAAAAAATGGCTTGTAATTTTGCTTTCCACTGGCCTTTGGCCAAATACTGTCAGCACACTAAGTCACGATCTTCTGCACCACTGGGGTTTAGGTAGACAATTATCTGTGTAAAAAAAAAAACAAAAATAAATGTGAATGAAAGCAGAAGCCATGTGATCGAATTGCGACTAGCTTCCTGACGTCGGTGCCACTCTGCACACATTCCTAAAGCGGGAATCGGAGAAGCCGGACTTTACCCTTAGCAGGCAGGGTTACTGTGTGCTGTCACTCACTGCAGTTGCACTGATCTGTTGGATCCCTTTGGGGACAGGTGACCCCCCCCCCCACGGGGTTCAAAGCCTCATTTATTCCCTTTGCACCCTTAAACATCATAACAATTTACTGTGTTTCTCTTTTATTAGCGTAACATGTGTAAGCATGTTTTCATTTGTGTGTCTCCATGAATTTGCTACACTGAGTGGAGGGGTCAAATGTGATAAGAGTTTGGAAAGACATTTTTCAGGTCCCAACAATATAAACCCCAATTTTATAATAATAATAAAAAAAAGAATCTGAATACAATCAAAACACTTAAGTTGCCAAACGTTTTGTATGTTTGGTTACTTATGGTTAAGGCTTGGTAGGGATTAAGGTTATCATGATCAGATCAGCATTAGGGTTCAGCCTATAGAAATGAATGGAGAGTCCCCACGATGATTGGACTGTATGAAATGTGTGTGAAATGCATAGCACATCCTGGTATGCCTGCCGCCAGGCTGCCGCACGCCGTCTCCAAGGCGACGCAGAGCAGCAGGGGGCTCTTATTGGCCCGAAACCCCGGCGCCCCGAGGCCTCACTGCTAATGAGCCCATCCTCTCTGTCACACCCTGATTCGGCCACCATGATGGTAAAGAAAAGCATGTGACATGGCGACATGCTGTTTGTAGCACTAAGTGTACAGCTGAGCGAATAAGTGGCGCGATTCAGAGGATGTTCAATTCATTATATTGTCACGGTCATGGCAATTTCATGATCAGATATCTGACCCCAACATCCATTGTTGGCACTGCTCACACTAAACATCTCTTGTCTGTTACGGAGGCAAAACATTGTTTGGTGTAAATCTCGGTCCCATTTTCTACACTTCTGCGTGCCTCCCGGCCCCTGGCCTGACTTATGCCGACACCTGTAATTCCGCGAGGCCTTGGAATCGCTCTTCAGCAGGCTGCGGCTGTAATTGACCCTGAGAGATTCCCAGAGCCTGTCAGAGAGGCCGCGGTTCCTCCTCGATACCTTCTCCACATCCCCTGGGAGCTGCATGCTGTTCTTCCGTGCACACTGTACTTCCTGATGAAGTGCAAACAAGCGCTGGATACTGAAGTGGAAGATGAGGTAAGATGAAGATGTCCTGCATCTGTGGGCAGTCTGTCAGGCCTTGTCTGAATGGCCAGGGATGGCGCAGAAGCCCAGTGCTGTCTACCTACTGACGTCCTGCAGGCTCTCTGCTTCCCATAATCCCCTGCAAGAACAATGAACTCGCCAGCAGGAGCAAACCTGCCATCTCCCATTACTCCCACATTTCGGGGTCTCCCCCGGCCTTCCTCCCTTTTTCTCTTTCTTCCATAATTTGCTCGGCCCTCATACTGTATTATGAATAGTCGTCATACGTGGGTCCATGAGTTTTGTATTTTTGTCTGACGTTACGCCAGTTGCCAGTTGCTGACCTGCAGCCCTGTTCAAGGGCTATATGTGTCTGACAGGCTCCCATATTTTGAACTCTGCATGTGGTCTGGTGTGCAGGAGCTGCAGATAGAAATGACAGCTGCGCCCTCCAGCACTGATCTCTGTCTGGGGCGCGGGCTGGGCAGCCAGTTTACCTTTGAGCCCCAGAGGTTTTTCTCCCTTCATGGGTGTTTTTGGTTCCTCTTCTCATCACCTGACTTTCTTTTTCTTCTTTTTTTCTTCTTTCCTTTTTCCTGTTTTTGTATTATTTTCCGTAATGATGATGTGATCTATCACAACACACCCGTCTAAGCGCCTTGGGGCGACTCTGTTGTGAAAGGCCCTATATGGAAATAAAATGAATTGAACTGAACTCATAGTACCAGCACGTCCTGGTTCATCTCCCATGGACAGCGGTACCGGGCCCTTGAGCGAGACTCTTAACCCCAAAGCTCCTTAAGGCAAGTCAAAGAGATGGCTGACACCAAGCCATGCTGTCACCTGCATATGTGTGCCTGTGTGTCGGGTGGGCAGGGGCACAGATATGCTGAAATTAAAGGATTCCCATGTATGATAGGATCCGGCTCAGCACCACAGCATAACAGGTTTGAGCTACAGTGAAATTATCACTTTGGGAAGTTTTTGTTTTCTGTACTACATCTGCCTTTGCTGGACGGCGGAATAGATGGAAGAAATTGGTATGAAATGATATATAATTGAAATTAAGCAAGTTGACAGCTGGGACCTTCGATTTCCACGTGACCATGTGTTTCCATGTCAGATGATGTTCCGCAAGCCGCATGAAATGCATGAAATGCATGAATGCAGCACTGGAGCAGACGTTTCCACCTCCTTCCTGCCCAGAACTGAATGTTCTTCCTTCATTACATTCCCATGCACTTTCACAGCAGCTGCGTGTGAATAGCTCAGTCGACAGGCTCTAAAGTATGTACAGTGTCAGCTTTGCCTCACCTGAGAAAACACTGAACTGGGAGCACTGGTCAGTTATATTCCAGACAGATTCACAATCACAGAATAACGCTAATCATTGGCAGCTAATGGCCGTGACTCTGAAACCTTGCTTGTGTCCAGATGCGTCACGAGCCAGAAGACACAAATGATGTCTGTAATTCTCAGTCTGACAGCGTGGTGGTTAGAACATTACAGCAGATCGATTCCAGAGTTGTGCTTCCCTAAACTTTCATAATAACTTCAGAGAACGATAATTCAGTATGAAGACCCTCGGACAGATTAGGCCAATGGGCTTAAGCCCCTGATGTCTTTAGATTCCAGAAACAGCCCTACTTGTGTCTCTTTCAGGTACCAAGATCATCTGCATCCTTAACATGAGATTATGCCTATTTGAAGAATCTGAGCGTACATTGGATTTAAACAGCGTGCTGTGCCATCTAGCGTTTTCTCTTCTGTAACAATAACTTTTGCCCACAAGGGGGCGCATTTGCTTACAATACTAAAACGTACCCATGCTTCCGTTATCCGTAATCACTTAAGCGACTCAGGATCATAGCGACTGTGGAGCCAATTTCCAGAAGCGGAAGACGCAGGGCAGGGCACACCGTGAACAGGATGCCGTTTCATCAGGGGGCATATACTAGAGATTATTCTGAGGTTCTAGTCCACTTGAACTGCACATTTTTAGACTATGAGAGGAAACTGGAATGCTGAGAGAATCGACAAATGGAGATTTATAATAATGAGTGCAACAGGATACAATGATAACAATGAACTAGTTTATTTTGGCAAAAAGCTATTTGTTTTAAAGCACGGTCTTCGAAGCAGTGCGCAGTAGAGAAAAACTGAATGAAGCCGCTGTCTTTCAAGAAATGATATTTGTCAACAATTTATAAACATAAAATGAAACTGAAGCCAACTGCTCTTCATATTTTGTTACATGATATCAATTTCTGTTTGCATGATGCATGCTGCCCTTTTCCAAGGCTGCTCCCCGCAGGGAGATGGGGGGGGTGAGCTTTTGGACGCGTCGACGGGAATGATGTGGACGTACTGACATAGCGACACAGAAGACGAGCCACTGCCTAACGGCTCTGCCAAGTCGGCAGGACCACAGCCAGAAGGGATATAAAGCGACAAAGGTCACCCCAGTGGGCTCCACATATTAAATTCAATAAAATTCAAAATGGATCTAATTCTAATGACCAATCAGTTTATTCTAAAGAATTGGGTCATATACATGTTACTTCTTTGCTTTTTGCAATTCTCTGCATATTTTATAGGCTGTGCATTAATCTTTTGTGAAATATATAACTAAAACTGGTACGTTTCACTGAACCCAGCTTGGCCTATATACTATTATTGCTATAGAAAGCTGAGAAGAGAATGCAGGAGAGCTAATTAGTGCAATAGGAGCAAGACTGAGTAATCCCTCAATGAGGGAAGGATGGACCTATCAGCTTCAAAGAGTGTCTTAGTTTTCCATTTGCCTCTCTAGTTGTAGCATCCAGTTGTTTTTGTCTGCAAAGAAAACATTAAACCATTTCTTTTTAGCCTTTCAGTTGCCTTTCGAGTGCCTTCAGCATCCAGTCTGACATTTTTCTGGTATTTTCTATAACCCCCCCCCCCATGGACCCATCACAGCTTTCCATGTGTGCATATATTTGATGTTCAGTTCAGACTTAACCTACACAATTAGCCTTTAGCAGTATGATCCCTCAGACGACCACATCACGCACTGGGCGTTCTGTCCTCTTCGGAAGTCCTTCCCCATTCTGACAGCTGATCCCCGTCCCGCCATATTTAGTGCCGGAATACACACATTAAACCGTCACTGAAACCTCAGAAGCATCTGCGATCTTAAACCTGACCCAAGTCGACCTCATTAGCAGCAAAGGGAGATGCCGCAGAAGGCGCTAGGAACCGCTATCTGCAGCGCGCAGTGTAGCGTGTCTGCACAGCTAAACCGTGACCGCAGACTTGCCCAGCAAGAACGTAATGGGATGAAGCTTCAATGTCAGGCTGAATTCTGCTCATATACACTCTCTTCTCCAGATAATGCTGACACTGACGGGGACACCGGCATCCGTTCGGCTGGGTACGAGCGTTCCTGACTGACCACGTTCTGGATGTGGGGGGTATAGGTCTCATTGACTGCAATTAATAAGTAAGAACTACACGCAAAAACAAACATTTTGTAAATAAAGAATTCGGAAATGGCTTTGCAGAAAGAACATGAAGCTGAAAAGTGCTTCTTATGGGATATTGTCCGATCCAAGAGGTAAACGGGGTACTACAGTATGTGTGTCACTTGAATACAGGCACACTTTGCAACCTCTTTGGCACAGAAACTCTTAGTTTAACCCCGTTACCTACATACCGGTATTCAGAGCGCTGCAAAGACTGCAGGACGACTGGCCACATGCCCAAAGCAGGAAAAAAGAACCGCAATCTATCGAAACTCGTGCAACACAACCCAAGAAGCGAGCTACTGCACTTTCCTTTGCGCTGATTTGAAAGCAGGTGATTGCAGTGAAAAGCTCTTCAGGGACTGTGCTCCGCATTACTGTATTAAACGAGGGGGAGCTGCTCCATCAGTGATTGGTGTGGCTGCTCCCGTGACCTCTGCTCCTACCCAGAGCCCTCTGAGACATGTTTGAGAGCATCATCCGCGTTGAAAGCTCAGCGACAGCCCCCAAAATGGACTGGAGCTTTCTGAAGAACTGAATTATTCATTGTCCCATTTAATAAGACCCAAGACACAATGTGTTTACACATCCATTAACAAGTAAAGGATTTGGCCACTGCAGTTCCATATTTCTATTCCTCCCTCCCTGAAACAGGTACGTTTATAAATAGGTTGCTGAGGTCATTTTGGGATAAGGAGTAAAGGACCTGGATTGTTATGGATATTTGATTTCATTCAACTTATAAGTAGCCTTGTGATTCCCCACTGCACCAACAGGGGGCAGCTGTAGCGCATTTCCTTGAAAAATGAAGCAAATTTGATTACTTGTATTTTACCCGTACCTCCGCGGTAATAACTAGTGACCAGCATATTTTACAATTTCTAAATTTCATTTTCAATCATACGGAAAATGAAAGCATTTATTTTTTAGCTGTACTGTTTTATTTTTTTCCTGTATATATTATAAATAACCACCAAGTCCCAAGTGAGAGCTTCTGTTACATCTTTCATAAATGCACTGCATTGGTTAGAAAAGGGACGGATAATTAACAGAGAATATCTCACTGTAAAATGCTTGCTGTCATACCCGGCTCTTACGATCCTCGTGTGTGCCACGCCCCCTGATTATTCACGTGTGCTTCCCTGATCGTACCCAGCTGTGTCTGATTGTTAGCCCAGTCTTGTGTATTTCAGTCCGTGTCTTGCGTTGGTTCCCTGTCAGTCATTGATGTTAGTCGATGTTCGTACTCCTGTGCTGTCCCGCTCCGTTAAATAAGCCCCAGTATTTTCCTCGTACCTGGCTTGCTCGCCTGCTTTCTGCCCGCTTGCCTGCCCGTACGCCTTACCCGTTTCCGCGAATCGTGACCTTGCTTTTATAAATTCCGTTTTCTTGGTATTTTTTTTTTTCGGTATTTGTTTATTCAGGGTCATTGGTTGGTTTCATAAACTTGTGCTTTTTGGAGTAACATAAACAAATAGCCTGCTTTCCCATGCGGAGTAAAAATAGTTGTTTTCCACAAAAATATCTCGCCCGGCCTGTATCCTACACATTTTATTCTCAGTTATTTTTTTAAAAGAGTTTAATGGTGCAGTTTTGGTGCCAGACTTCTTACTATGCACTGCGCATTGTATCATCATTTTATCATTTTATCATCCGTGCAAAAAATATTTATATTTTTCGTATAATAAGCGTCAAAGTGGAAGCCATAAGACTTACATGTGTAATTACGAGCAACGTATATTGAAAATTAAATATAATTCTAAATATTTGTCAAAGCATCTTCTACAGACCTTGCACTATTCTCAGAACTCCCAATTCATGCCATGAACCGGCATCATATAGTCTAGTCTCCCAGCATACAGTTCAATTTTACATTTTCTGTGTAGCCCCGTAAGGTTTCCATGGTAACAGAGCTTTGTTTTTGATTCTCCCCATTAAAGTCCTCACTCAAACCATGTGATCAAGCCTATCCAATCATTCCTGCTCCAGAGCTTCCTGACCTTAGTCCTTTATTTGTAGGTGACATATATATATATGACACACCCACTACTTAACTATAGCAATTAAAGAGAGTAGTACTGTTGCTTCAGTCTACTGCAATCTCACGGAATATAATCAAATAAGCTAATTTAAGGGCATTCTCCTTGTATACATCTTGCTTCCTCTCCTAAAGCAGTCTAGCCATGGTCACTCTACACTCATCTATTCGTACTTAATGCTGGCTGACACCTAAGATCCTTTGTTGTTTCACAGGAGAGCTTCGCATTGTGTCTGCGGTTGCAAGGAATGCAAAGGGGTTAACAGGTAAATCCCTCATGAGCCCTGGGGATTAAACCGGGTTTTAATAACATAACGATGCGGACGCAGTGAAGCCAAGATCTGAAATTAAAATCAGATTATTGCCACAACAATGTTCATCTTCAAAATCCTGTGAGAGACAGGAGCAGGGCAGGAATACATGCAGTCATGCTTCCTCCTAATGTGTCCTTTGCGCATATTCATGAACGCTGACTGAAGTAATCGCACAGGAAAACTGGTGATAGGTCGTCGATTCTGGTAACACCCTGATTAACTACGAGAAGCATGGCTGGCCATAGATAACTAGCTGTTTAAGCAGCTGAGGGCTGACATTTCCAATTGTCCGATTGTGCCACTAGCATCCCCAACCCCACATGTCAGAATATGTATTATACAAAACAATGTACTCAGCTGAGCCTTTCTCACCTGTTTCAAAGGGTTATTTCTTCAACACGTCCATCCAAGGTCCATAACAACATCATATGTCAAGGCGTCATGGTGATGGAGAACAGCGAGCATGCAGACCAGTTGGATGGTTCATAACTAACTGTCACTGGAGTAGCTGGAACCTTTTGGAAGAGAATGAGCCCCCTGCTACAGCCTGTTTCTCCACACTGGTTTCCAGTGACCCCCTTCCCCATTAACTCATTAACCCCCCTCCCTCCCTCCCCAGTACCTCTACTCCTCTTTTCACTAGCTGACACCTAATGTACAAAGCCAGTTTAATTATGTCCCTGTGATTCCACTCTGTACTATCTAAGTTCCCAGGCATGAAGAGCCTGGCGCAGACACTTAGAGGGTCAGTTTGTCGACCCTATGGAAAGGTGTGGGGGTGGGGGGGGGGGGGGCAGAGAAAATAGGCACAGAGTGTACAGTACCATGGTGTTATCATGTAGGGAGACCCCACGAACGGAAGAGCGTTATTGATTTCCCTTCAGCACCAATCTCGTTTGCCATTAGTTACTGAAGACAGACCATGAGCAAATGTATCATACAACACGACAGGGTCCTTGTGAAAAAATAGATTCGATGTAAGAATACAAGGGAATCTCTCCCAGGTTGTGATTGGCTTTATCCCTGCACAAGGAGGGGGGGCAGCAGTCCGCTAACAGAGAGCTCCTTCAGTGTACATCTACTTCTGTATACTTGACTTAGCTCCAGGCTATATTTAGTCGCTAATCTTTTCCTGAGTCTGTAAAACGTACATTTGTCTTGACAGACGCGCAATATTTCCCTTTTCGTGAATTATCATAGTATCGAAAGACATTAACCTTTCCAACAGGATGCTTGCACTGTCCGGGATTCAATATGTACCCTTAGAGGAACGTCCATTGATCCCGAAAAAGGCCAGATGTCTTAGAAGCAGGAACTGAACACTCAGTGCAAGACCGGAAATGGTGAGCTCTCTCATAACCTCGCTCCCACCATGGATCGCTTGCCCTCACTGAGGAAGGCTCTTATAATGTATGCAGATTGCTATTTATGGTTACCATGAGACGACCTGCTCCCTGTGGATCTGGCGGCTACAAAACACTTATTTCTGCTGTTCTCCTTCCTGTGAGATGAGCCTGATAACTGATACTCACACAGACATTCTGGGGACTCGGGTAGGTTTCTGTAGCGATGCAGCTTGTCTGGTCAGATGTGTGACACCGTGTCCTTACGGTCCCACTCCAAAGATTATGGAGACCTTGTACTCTCTCCATATTCCAGGCCAGCCGGGTGCATCGAGGTTTCATCTTCAGCTCGGCCACTGCGAAGATCCCGGGGGCCCTCCGTTCAATGTTCGGCTTGCACAGAGGGTTGCGATCATTTCATTGTGCGTCCGGCGTATTGTCTGGCTGCGATGCGACTGCCTGTAAAGATAATGAACGTTTCTGTGCGCATGGTTCCTCGCAAGAGAGGCAAAAAGAAAATAACTGTAATGTTACACACAGCGCATTGATAAGCAGTGTCACGTAATACAGTCATGTGACTTGTGGCCATCAGCTTTTCTACACTACAGGAGGACATTTAACGATGGTGGAACATCTACACGGGAACAGGAGGCACCCTCCAGGGGATCTGTTAAATACGCAAAAGAGCTATTTTCCCCTAGACGACTTACACCCTGGAAGAGACTGTTTCAATACAGTGTAAGAACCCAAACTGTGAAAAGGCATGGGGTGGGTCTGTTCACATAGCAGTTGTTTCCAGTGCTGATAATTTGTGTGAGAAAGAAACGATTTGTGGCCACTGTTTTTCCATGTGCTGGTATTATGTGTTTGTTCTATGACAAATAATTGCAATATTGGCACATAAGCTTCAACTGATCAGTAAAATATGTGTGAATCACGCAAACACTCTCTGCAGGTCTATGGTCAGTCACAAAGAGAAGCTTCAGCTCGGCACCGTAGGTTTATAAAGAGAGAAGAGGCCCGGGGCTAATCAAGCAGTAATTGTTCTCTCGCTAGAGAAAAGGTCACCTTGAAATCCGTTTGTTAATCTCTCTTGAAAGGCCCACAGGATATGTTTTAAATAAAGAGATGAACATCGATACAGCATGTTCATGAATGTTTCGCTTTCTTTTGTTTCAGATACATAAGGCGCATTTTTGAAGTAATAATCCCCACCTTTTTAGCCATTGATACACGCTGACAACATTCGCGTGCAACGATGCCTAAAATATCGAGCATCCAATTAAAGGTGATTTATGCGATGCTGTAATTAGCACCACACAGCTTTAAGCACCCAATAGCAAACAATATCTTCCAGTACTGACTTGATCATGGAATATCTGGTGCCTCGTTATTTTCAGTGACTTCAGTTCATCATGCGACATTCTAGTCAGATTACATGCAGGCAAGGAGTGCTGTGTCCTCCAGCGCAGACAAACGGCACGGCCTTGATTAATAACGTGCGCAAACGAGACTACATACAGTGCAGAGTCAAGCTGCTAAGTGTGCAATTTGTCACGGTCACAGTGCAGATGTGCTGTGCATGTTGAACTTTTCTCTCAGAAAGAGTCTGGAGTTTTTTTGTGTGCAGATCAAGCAGAATGACAACGTGAATCTCAACTTTCCACGTATTTATTCAGCAGTAAGAGAGCGGATGCGTTTGATTTAAAGACTTTTCCGCGGAAACGATTATAAACATTTGACAATGGCTGAAGTCACTTTCCCTTACGGCTGGGGTGGTCAGATTGAAATTCAGGTGTAAGTTTTATAAGCCAACGTGGACAATAAAAGACGAGGCGAGATCATAGGAAATAAAAAAAAACATAGTGATAAGTCAAACAGAAATGATCAAGCGAATAGTCAGCATCGATTGGTGTAAAACAGACTGCACCACTGGATATTTCATCTTAGGGCGACGGCATCACCCACTGGAGAGTAATATTTTGCTGGACTAACTAACTGAATGTTGCAGCCATACATGATCGCAGTTATTCCCGCAAATTGCAAATGGAAGAAAGTAAAGGCGCTTTATTTGCTCAGAACATTGTTTTAATACTTATTTCAATATAAAAAAGACGATTTATTAGTCTGCCCGACAGTCTTAATGTGTAAAATGCTAGATAGTTTGGGTGTATGTCAGACGCAACCAGTTCATTCTCTTGTTTATGTAAACCTTTACATTTTATCGCAGAATAAACTTAAAAAACAAAACGTAAATAATTCGATGAAGACAGCGCAGAGATTTACCCGTTTTGTTCCGAATTTATGTCTTTATTATGTTGTTTGAAATTGATCTCGAGCATAGCCATTCAATTGCACAAAGGCCGCGGGAAACCTTCATTTCTACCTGTGAAATGGTTTGGTAATATAATCGATAATGATAGACATGCCAACGACACCGGAATATTTTAGGTTTCCCCATTCAGGATTTAATTAGAGGTTATAAAGAAATATATGCATTTCTTAATGTGTGTGTCTGAAATTTTGGGTTTAAACGTAAATACAAAATATAGAGTGCGAAAGTTCTGAATGAAAAACTAAAACATGAAGACATCGGAAATGTTCGACGAGGATATGTTTTAGTTTTCAGTGAAATATTTCATAAGCACACATAAAGAGTGATACAGTCTCAGATTATATGAATACACATTTCAAATACATATGGTGGACGTTAAGATATTCACAACCACTGACCCAAACCGTTTTTCGTAAATAAAACATTAATATTGGTATTATCTAAAGCTTAAAAGAATAACCTGTCGTGTATGTTTCAGCCATTTTAAACTATTATTGTGATATAATACTCGTAGAAGGACAATATAAATAATTTAAATCTGAAATCAGAATAAGAGGAATATTGCGCGTCTCCTTTAAGCCCTGCGCTAATGTCTGCTAGATAGATCACAGGCAACAGAGCCGCCCCCCCCCCCCCCAAAAAAAAAAAAATGTGTGTCTGTGTAGTTTACACTTTAGTGTGCACGGCAAGGAAATATGGAGCGATCATGTAGCAAATGCTAATTCAGGAATTTTCCATTAGCCAAAAAATATTTATGAAAGGGCGCGTATTGAAATAAAATGTAATAATAATTCCTAAAAACAACATCGGCATTGACGTCATACGATGAGTCGAAAATAAGGTGAGCGTTGTTGCGTTTCATTTTCATTCACTTGTCACTTCTTTGCATGCGTCCTTAGGAATAATCCGTGGGCTGCCTTTGTGGGCATTGTGCTCGGGCAGGAGATGCGTTTGCTTGGCTGTCAAAACCGCGTTTTTAATTGAATATAAATATCCTAATTCCAGTAGAATCGTGGGAGCTGCGGGTTTGCGGGAGCCCGGTCAGGTGCAGCTGAAAGCCCATGTTTGTGGGGATGTTCCGGCGTACGACGCCTTTATTCACGGAGCTAGTAATACATCCATTGCAAACGGAGCAGGGTGCTTTGCTTTAATTCATTAATCTAAGGGATTGAGTATCATTGAAAAGGGCTTCTTTATTCCAGTTATGGGGAAAGACCCCCACCCCTCCCCCATCTCTCGGGTCTTCGACTTACAGAAGTGGCATTTACATTATTATATGTAGTACGGATGTAGACGGACGCTGACATTCTTTTTTTCTGGACATTTCCCACTAGCCCTGAAACGAGCGACTGGCGGCCCGTCAGTAACGTAGAATTACAATACTGATAACAATACTGATAACAATGAATCGGACTGTATAGTTATTTAAGACGCCAGCGATGCTCTTACTTTTATACAGTGATAAGTTAAAACTATTTGTTTATTTATTTATTTTAACTCCGGAGATATTGGTAAATATGTATGGCTTTAAAAGTAAGAATCATTCACAGTTCGTCAGCTGCGTTTTTAACAATGAAACGCTGGCAAAGCGGCGCATGTTCTTTGGTTACCGAGCCTCGCGTCACAATGCCTTATCATTCTAATCATTACAGCCACTATAATCATAAAATGATTGTTTTTGGATGCCCGACCCAGACAATGACGTAAGTCACGAGGCAAACTACTTCTTGCTGCTAGAAGTGTAATTGCATGAACCCGTAACCTCTCATTTTGGCGTCATCTACGGAATTTTAACCAAATTTTGTATTCGTCTCCTACTGTTTTCTTCCCATTGACACCCCCGAGGTAGCAGCAGAACAGACTGATGCATGAGGTGCTTCAGGGCTCAGTAGATAATGATGGCATTTAGTTAACACAAACTGTACTGGTCTGGCATAGCTTACTGTAGCGCGTCTTAAATAAGCCACATGATGTTTATTAAGTAACAATGAAAACGTTTGTGCATGTATAAGTGACAAAATTACTAATGTTCCACTCTGTCAGTGCGCCGTAAATGTCTTGAACTATTTTTGTACAATAATGTGTGACAATATCAAACTAGAGATTAGAATGCAACTTCTTTGTCAATAAATGTATCAAGGGCACATGGTGCTCTATTGAACCTGAGTTTTATAAAGGGGGAAGCGTATTGTATTGTTCTAGGCTAAAATTCTTAAATTTGACGAGGCCTTATGGTATGAAACTTAATTGGCGTCTCTCCCACAGTGCGTTTTACAAAAGTTAATATATACAAAATGACCACTGAGTATTCTTATCGACAGCTGAATGAGACCAGCCTATCAGATGTATCCCTCATAAGATCTCATAAAGAAATCCAGCCTCAACTGGAGATTAATGCGTCGTTCACTGGGGATCGGCTCTGCTGTCAAGTGTAGCCCTTAAAGCTTTTGCTACGTAGGAAAGTTGAGAGACTCACACTCTCAGGAAAAAAGTACAAATTTGTTCCGTTGTTCAGTTGCTTCCGGAATCTTCTGCGCACAGAGACAATTACTTATCACTGGGGCTTAATTCTCAAGGGGACGTCTGTTGTACCCTAGCTTTAGGTAAATGTCCCTTTTAAGGTACAGAAATGGACTCTGATGAACATTTTTGTACCATTGGGGTTCATTATTGTTGTTTGTACCTTGGGGAACAAAACTGTACCAGGGTTGAATTTATCTGACAGTGCAGATAAATTGTTGATTGGGCCAGTAATCCAATAGAGGCCCTGCTGCCGGTGCTAGAACAGTTCATCTGATTAGATGTTATTTGTTTTGGAGTCTTTTCTTGTTTAGTCTGTTTAAAGATGGATGGATGGAGGGATGGAGGGAGGGATGGCGTATGTCTGCCAGGTGAGGATTTTATTGTTTTTTTTTTTGCGAAGTGGATGTTTCATGTTTTGCAGGTGAGCCTGTATAGCTGGATGTGTAAAGCACGTTGTGTGTTTTTAGCCTGACTATCTGTGCGTGTGTGTGTGTGTGTGCGCGCGCTTGTGCGTGGCTGCCTGACTGTTCGTCTCTGTGTGTGGGCTGCATCACACGCCAGGTCCTGAGCCATCCCAGTTCTCCCTTCCTACCAACCATGTTTCCTGTCTCTTGATAATGTGGCACAGCAGTGCAGAAACAGCTTGCTTGTGGGCTGAGTTAAAGGCATGTTTCGCACTCAACTGGAGTCGGGGTCAGTTAATTTCATTGCATTCGCTGGCCTGCAGGCAGGGAATTCTACCGAGTTCCCCTGGGGCGTTTCTCAGTACTGTCATTCATTTTGAGCCATAGTTCTGACACTGCAAGTTGCTTCCAGAATCTTCTGCATGCAGTGGCATTATCTTGCATCCGCCACATTCAGCCTGTCTGCCGATACTTCTCTGAAATCTCATGAAAGACAATATATTCCTGGAGCAGAGCTCTTCCTCCCATCAGGCTACTATAGTTTCTTGTCTCAGCGTTGTTAATATTAGCATGCCGGTCATCATCTTCTGCTCACGCAGCGGTCCAATTAAAGATGGCTGCTTTTATTTTATCTCGATTGTGGGTCGTTATTGTTCGGTAGAGAGGCTGACTCACCACCCTTCCGACGTAAGACAGAAAACTTTGAGGTTGTACCAATGTTTTCATTAGTTATTTTTGGCTGTCGAAATCATATTTAATTATTCAACTAGCGGTTACTGTCCAGTGTTATGTTACAGCATTAAACATTTAAGTGATTATTGTGTAGTTTACGGGTTACCGTTAGTAACCACATCTTTTATAGGGTAAAAATGTGTTTCAATACAGGTGTCCTCTTTATACAATATGGGTGGTTCCTCTTTTTTTGGGTACATCATCGTTGTTATGGATCAGCTTTCTAACGCTTCATAAATATCCCATCTTCTCATTTTGTACCACCAACACCTGAGGGCTCAGGGACACAGATGACCAATGAGCAGCTGCCGTGTTTTTTTTAAAAAAGCTTATTCGATACAGACCAAAAATCACTGACTGCACTTGCTCTGATTGGTCTGATAGGAAAACAGAGAGGCTTGTGGGTAGAACTTTGGGTGACATGATTTCACATTGAAGCAAATGCGAGATTTTTTTGAAAAAGTCGATTGTAATATAGGAGATACACTAACTATTACAGTATATGAATGATATTCATGTTTGTACTGCTTTTAGCAGAAGAGATTGACACATTTGTAATTATATCCTTATATATGGCTGCTTCTCTCTTTACCAAAGCGATTTAGTGCTCTGTTAACAGCTCCGTAAAACTGTAATCTGAGTTATCATTAAGGGACTGCCAGGCGATGTAGCCAAACGGTAACGGTATTAACAGAAATAGCTAACAGCACCTTAAACACAAGCTTCCACATTAGGTTTTTATGTACTTTTTTACATTAGTACTTCCCAAAGATAACAGTCCACAAGATTGTCGTATCTGAGCGGAATATGTGCGACACTGGTAGGACAAGTCATGAAAAACTGTATAACGCGGCTTGTTCTTCTCCAGCGATCAGTGGCATAAAGGCCGAGATCCATCGGTTTAAAATGGCCATTATGAGCCAAAAAACCATGAAAGAATATTTTAAGTTGAGCCCCCAGCTGACTCAGAGTCTCCCTGTCGTGCCCGTGGCCGCAGGTGTCTGTGATCCAGGCAAGGGTGTGTGACATGGTATCACATGAAGCTGGACACTGATATAAATCAGCATGTATAAATAAAGGGTGATATGGGTCAGTCTCACCAGTAAAATGAACCTTGTGGTTAAAGAGGTGTGCAGGGTTCTTGGGGGGGGGGGGGGGGGAGCGGGGCGATGAAATGATTCATACATTAAATGGCTTGAAAAACCAAAGGCATAAATACTAAGGGGCAGCAGCTGCTTCTTCTAAACCAGACGGAATTAGGCTCCGCCTTAATCCTCACGCCTGTCTCTGAAGTCCCTTTATCCCTGCCAGTCACCTCTGTGACATGTCGTATCCAGAGTCGCTGTATGCCCAGAACACCATTTACTCACCATTTACTCATGCTGCACCCCAGCAGACACACTTGTGGTAGAGATTATCATACTGTACATGTAGTAATCCAACTTTACCTGAGCAGATGCGTGACTATTAATAATCGCGACTCCGTATCTGCGTTGGATATCACCGGCGGAGCTGCATGTCCGTTATAGCGAGCAAAACTACAGCTAAAAGCAGACCTGGGGACCAAACTGTTTATCCGTTATAAGCAAAATTCCGTTATATGCCAGTCCGCTATATCCGATGCTTTTTTTTTTTGTATGTGTGTCTGTATATTTATATGTAAATGTATATATATACATTTTTTTAATCACAGTCTATCCATGGTTTGAGCTTGACTGATATTACCCAGCAACTGGAGCTGGGGAAGCTGATTGTATTTGGCGTCACTCCACTGCCAGGGGAGAGTCAGTCACGACGGCTCAGCCGGCCGCTGCCTACGGACCCGTCAGGCACCTGTGGCTTTCCGGTCGCCAGCTCCAGATATGCACTCATCCTACTATCTGCCCCAACGTTCTTCTGAGGCACCGTGTGACTTTCCGTCTAAAAAAAAGGCAGATTGAAAGGGTGTGAGGCGCAGGAGTGAAGGCGAAGAGTCCCAGCCTCCCGGAGACGGGGGGGGGTGGGGGGGGGAGTTTTAGGCTGCACTCGCACTCGGCTTGGTTGTCTTGTACCAGGCCAGGCATGCTTTCATCATCACTCGAGCACGATGCTGTCATCACTGTGCGACTTTTTGTGTTGAAGAAAATATAAGAGGAGAAACCTCATCACACAGCACGGTGCAGTTCATGACTGATGTCCTATCAGTTATCCCTTTGCAACAATGTTTGTTAAATGTGTGATGCTACCCAATTTGTACAGCCAGCCCGATTCGTTCCTTCCAGGTGCTGGTCGCATGATTGATGTCATGTCTGTGTTCTGTGCTCGGGCTTAGTTAGTGATCACAATATATGCGCACCGTGTCTGAGTCCGACTGAACCGTGTCCGGACATGGTATGGAGCGATCGGGCTAATCAAATGAACTAGACTTTGGGGGTCAGATGTGCTCGGCCACGGTATGGATGGCCTGGGGTGGGTTCACCCTTAGGGAACTGAGAACATGAGCGGAGGAAGGTTTTGTGTGGGGTAAGCTAATTGGCCGAAAGAAGAAGTCAAGGCCAGAAAGAGCTGGATCAGAAACCAGTGCTGTCTGGGAGACCATAACCATGAGTCGTCGCTCGAGTCCCAATGAGTCACTGGCACTCATGAGTCACCGGCATTTAACTTACTTCACACATAAGTTTGTTCTGAAAAAACTGCTTCCTCAAATGAGTATCTCTGGAACGAACGCTGATGTCCACCAATAATGTTGCCACTTCCTGATACAGTCTTGAGATTCGGCTTTAACTTCTCCTGCTGCACAGACTGTGTTGGAGGAGATGGCATACTCCAGGGTTCTTAGGGAATACCTCCAGGGCCTTCTGACAGACAGCAGCCCCTTCTCTAGCCACAGTTGTTCTGTCATGTCATGGAGGAATTATTTTAATATCTAACTGATGTTACTTCAGAGCCAATTCACCCAAATATGCCAGTCATGATAGATCGGGTTTCTTTGGAATTGCCAATTTTGCCACAACACACTGAGTTTCGTTGAAATTCTATGTCTGTAATGAAAGTTTGCCCCATACGACTTTATGTAATAGCAATCTGATACATTGTTAGTATCAGGTCAGCGAGCCTCTCAGGTTTCATCAAAAGTTCGGGCTGAGATTACATTGGGGCCAAACGTGTGCCTCACGGTCAACACATGACACTTGAGATCCCTGCCTACCGCGTTCATCGGATCTTGCTAACTTCCACCTTTCCTGCGCTCCATCTGTGCGCCAATCCATGTAATAACGTGCATGCAGCAGGATCACATGTGACTTATTTTGGAATTTACCCGGAAGAAACTAATGCTATTTTTTGATTGGCTGGTAGGTGGCTATTAACTCTGCATAACACGGGACAGCTACGAAATCAGCGGAAAACTCCACTCTGTACGCATGCGCAGCGTCCATTGATTCTGTATAACGGGACACCTTGCTGGGTGTTACCCCTTATCTCTCAGCCTGAGAAACACTAGTTGTGGCATGTGAGCGTCTGAACTGGTTGAAACATGTGTGTCTCATGGTCAATGCGTGACATTTGGGAGCCTTGGGTCAGTATGATATGAGTTTCTGAGCAGAGGGAAGTCACTTCAGAACTGAACGGATCTGAAACCGCTTAGTCTCCAAACTGAATGAGAGCGAAACGTAGTGAGATTAAATCAGCACGGTATGTTCTTCATTTCTTACCCTTCTGTTGGACTTAGTTTAAACTTGAAGGTGCTGAGATATCAGCTGATGTGTCCAAGTCCAAAAAGCCATGCAGCAGTAATTTACATATATTAATGAATGCAAAAAAAAACAGCTTCCATATCAGAAAATAATTAACTGCACAAATAAACACATCCATGCTTTGCAAAGCATATTACTGGCCTCAGGTTGTCTGATCAAGGTGCAAGAAATGAATTCAGCATGGAAAGAAGGCAAAGTCTTTCGATCTTGTATAATTATTCACACCGCAGTTCATCACTGGTGGTATGTTCATTACAGAGTGACTTACAAGGATTTGACGACTTTATTATTACTGTAAGGTCGTTGTCTTTGCCCTCCAGAAGTCCCTGAAAAGGAAGGTGCTCTGTCTTATCCTCTTAAACTCACTTACCCTCATTTTCCAACATTATCGGCATTTGGGCATTTCAGGTCCAGGTGCTACAAATCCAGACCAAGACTGAGCATAACGGCTCACAGTCACTGAGTGCTCAAGTGGCTGGCAGAAACAAAACCGTGGTCTGGGTTTGTAGCTCCTGGACGTTACTCAGGAGCTTTTTCTTTCCTGTAATGGGAATGCTTACAACGCATAATTCGTTATAATTTATCCTAATGATATCTGTGAAGCTTTCTATTTTTCCCTCAGTAATACAGCAGAAATGGCCATTTCCCTAAAATATGCATGCTGTTGAAAAACTGCTTCCTATGAACTTCCTCTGGATTACAGGAAGGCTTCAGTTGCTGGGATACATTCTCTCCCCGGACCAGTCGCACCCTGATCTACACTAATTGGCTTCGCGTCGGTAACCAGCGCGTTGCCATCGGTGTCATCAGGCCCAGTCCACCACGGAGAACGCTGGGCGTCGAAGCCTACACTTCTGCCGCCGCGGCCAAGGAGCGACGGGCATTTTTTGCGTAGCGGTGAAGTCAGTAGAGTCCAGGATGTCAGCAAAGATGCTGCGTTCTGTGAGTTACTGCCAGACAAGGGCTGCTGGCTCCTCCCCCTTAGGGGCTTCTTCTTATTACGCCTGTATTGCACCAATTATTTAAAAATGTTATCATCGGTGACTGCAGAAGGTCACTGGATCCGGAGGGCAATTCTCCTGGCTCCCCCAGGATGGCCATTGTAATTTTGTACCCAAAACCGAGACAGGTTCTCATCTAGGGAGTGGGTGGGATTCAGCACCAAACGGCGTTTATTCCATTTTTCACATTTCAGATTCTGGCACAGGGGCCTGATTTCGAATAAGGGAGCGTCATCCAGTGTCTCTGGAGAATGCTTAGACATGGTGGGGACTCACAGCACTGAGTTTCATAGCCCTGACGTCTGCCTGGAGCGCGCTCTCTGAGGGGAGACATTCATTTCGGCAAAATATACATGAACTATAAATAACGGTAAATGGGTAGGACATCACAAAACCAAAGAGTTCTGTGAAATTTCCCACAGTCTATCCATTTTTATACATAAAGGTATATCATGGATGGTAATTCACATTCTCGTTAAAAAAAGGGGCAGTGTGAACAAGTTGAAAAAGTTTGCCCTCCTTGTATAGAACACTAGATTGTTGTGATTAATCATTAATGTAATCTGTATTAAAAATTAAGATAAGTAACAGATTAAATCGGTCCAGCTGCAGTACGACTCTGTGAAGGAGAGAGCGTGGAAAAGGTCATAAAAGTTTTATTTTATCCAGTAAAGGTTTATATTGTGCTATTTAATATCTGCGTTTAAAACCTGATAGCATGTACTGTGGCAGTTTATTTCTGTTAAACAGGATGAGGAGGAACTGCCTGGTCCCTCTGTTTAGCTGAAGCGATTATCAGAAGCACAGTCTGACACATTCTCTGCTTCTCATTGAAATCTGAACCTTTGAAATCTCCATGCAGGAGGCAACAATAACTATCTCTAGAGCCAGTTTTCTTTTCATAAATTGCTCTATGATGAATTTTAAAATGTGCAAATGTTCATATAGTATCCTGGGTCTTTTCGGGGGGGGGGAGAGGTTAAAGGTTTCGAGAGAACAGGGGGTGCGATGATGTGACTCCTGGAGGACCGCGGAGGAGACTGTGTGGATGCTTACAAATTTGCCGTTTGTGTACCTTTTATATACATGGATATTTGTGGAGGTGGGGGTCCAGTCAGTTCCAATGAACAGTGATTCTAGGCAGGCTAAAAGCTCCAGGCTTTTCTGCTGGCCCCCTCACCTGCCGGTTCATACCCCCCCTCCAACAAATCTCCGGTTCCAGTTCAATCTCCATTTCTTTACGAATGTGCTGCGTCAGAAATTAAGTACAGCTGTATGTGGGGACCTGTTAATAGTTTAAGGTGCTAAGTCACGGTGTATATTTACAGCAGAGAGTGCAAAGAACATGGTACAACCAACGTGGTGAATTTCATAAGGTGCTAAAAGTGTAGCATTCTCGGAGCGTCGTACTGTCGAGCGATAAAATATTGGTGATTTAAAAACTTTCCAGCAGTTGAAAGATCGCAACGAAACACAAAAGGCAAAAGAGCGGGAGTCAGTCGGCACCGATGCAGTCAGGCAGTTTATGGCGTGTTATACACACTGTACGCGAGGGCTGTGCTTAATTCCTCAGGGAATTTAATAAAGTTTGTGACTTTTGATGGGAACTTCACGCTGCGTTCTCCGCTTACCATTCCAATGGAGTCTCCAGGTTGCCGTGATACATTGTCTGTCTAACATTGTTGGCTTTAAATCTGTCGTATTCTGTGGTCTGGGGTGGCCGTTAAATATCAATTAACTGTGAATCTCTCTCTGTTCAGCATCAAAGCGAAGGAGTCTCACGCTTGTCATTAACTTATGGCTTAATGGGCAGCCGCCCAGCCTGATTGTGCGTCCCCCCCTGTGAAGTATAATCACGCCTCTTTAATATTTATTGGAGGTTCTTCAACCATGCAAATCATGCCCCCCCTCCCCCCACAGCCCAGCTCTGTACTGGCACTGATAACAGCCTATGATCTCCAGATATCTGATCTGTCGCTCTGGTTGGCTTGTGGCAGTTGGAATCAGTTTTTTTTTTTTTGCTGTGCAGTTACCTAATAATGTCTAAGAAAGTGGTAGTTTTTGCTTGCTACAGCCTCCTGAATGCTTTGAATGTGTCTTGATGGACTAGATGGGCTGCCGTCCTAAGTGCCTGGATTATAGCAGCACTACTCTCTCCTGTCCTGGCCTCCACCTCTTTCTCCCCCCAGTTTTTTGGCCCACTTTCCAGGACTGTCTGGAGCCTGAAGAGCGTGTACAGCAGGTGCATCCCAGGGCATGCTGTTGGCGCTCAGCCGCACTGCCAGGCCCCTGGTGCTGGCAGAGTGGCACAGCGGCACACCGTCGCCTGGAATCGTGCCCCTAACATCCACTGTTAGTTGCCCACATGGGGGGGTGGGGGCCGTACTGACTGCATACCACCAACCCTCTGCTCTTCTCCGGTTGGGAGAGACCTCAGAGGCTTGGACGGCTCGAGCTGAGACGAGACATTCATCCTGTCGGCAGGACAGGGCAGGACGTTTTGATGCTTTTACAGGCGCGCTGTGACAGATCAGGGTGCGTTTCCAATGATCGTTTATGGTGAGCGAGAACATAAATGCCGAGTAAGTGCCGTGTAACTTCCTTCCGGAAAGAGGACAATGACCGCAGCTCTCTTGTCGCCCCTTCGCAGGCCCCCCACCCCTCGGAGGAATGGCGCAGTCATGAATGGCGACGCCCGCCCCAGTAGCCCGGACCTCTCTTCCTGCCCGCTGCCTGACTGGAAGGAGTTCTGTGAGCTTCATGCTCGGGCCTCCGCCTCCGACTTCGCCGACAAGTTTCGCCGCTTTGTCAGCGAGAACCCCAGCTACGACTCGCCGGGCGCCGACGCCACCTTCTCCCAGCACTTTGCCCAGCACTTCCTGGAGTGCTTCTCAGCTGAGCTGAGCCGGCCCCGCACGCCTGGCTCCCCGGGGGGGCCCCGCTACAGCATCGTGCCATTTGCCGGCCTCCAGAGCTGCCCGCTGCCGTACGGCCAGGACTTCTACCTGCGGCGGGACGCCGGCGCCTCCAGCGAGTCCCTGGACAGCATGGACAGTGGTCCAGGTAGCCGCAGTCCCCGCTCGCAGCCCCTGGCGCACAAGGTGTCGGCCCTGGGCCAGTCACGCAGCTCCGAGGACGTGTCAGCAGGCCATCCCAAGGCCCGCTTCAAAAAGGGCTTCTCCCTGCGGAACATGAGCCTCTGTGTGGTGGACGGAGTCAAGGAGATCTGGCATAGGCGTTCGTCGCCGGAGCCTGACGGCGGCCGCAGGGCCAATGGCGATGCCACGGGGGACAAGTGGAGCCAGCGCCTGCGTTTCTCCAAGGGCTCGCAGGGGCACAAGGCCGAGCAGCTAGAAATCCAGAGGGAGGGCGCCCTACGCTACATGGTGGCCGACGACACCAACTGCATGGGCAGCTCGCAGTGGCAGAAGTGCCGGCTGCTGCTGAGGAAGACGGGGCCGCGCACTGAGGGCGAACGCTTCCTGTTGGAGTTCTACGTTCCGCCCAAGGTGGGTTCTGATACTTTGCTCCATAGCGCCGCCCTGGTGGCCATCTAAATCTGCCTGGAGTTGGTGAATGTGTGCGATAACTGCGGTGGGATGTGGTTGGGGGGGGGGGGGTGGGGGGCGTCGGAAATGAGATCCTTGCTTTCCCCGTGTGTCAGGACAACTAGCAGAACACGCCAAGGTCACTCGGTTCACGCGGCAGTGCTGGAAGGACAGGAATACGCTTTCCAACCGATAGGGCCATATGCGAGCGTTCTCGCCATGCGGCTTCTTCTCATCCAGCTGGAAGGAGTCCTGAGCTCACAGACTCGTCCAGCGCAAAGCCACCCCCCCCCCACCCCAGGCCAGAATCACCTCATGATCCAGCGGACACCTGAGCTCCACAGCATTTGGAAATACTATTAACATGGCCGTGTCCCTGGTGACCTTCTCTGTGTGCATCTGTGTGTGTACTGCTCTGTCGCTGGGTTCTCTATGCTGCCCTTTAGAAGACGGCACAGAGGATTTGCACAGACTTTCTCCCATTTTGTTTTGAATTCGCAAAAGAGAAAATTCTAGTAAGAGGGTTTCAGCACAGGGATGGCCGACATGGCCGATCGCTTCGTCTCACCTCACTGAACACATCCCGCTTTCTCAAAAGCGCCATTCACATGAACAGTTTTTTTTTTTTGTTGCCAGGTTTTAAATATGTATTATATGATCATATTTAAATATGATCTACATAGCACGTCTTGCACACGCCCCGTTCTTCATGCCCCATTCAGCGCTGCCCTCTTTGTGATTCAAGACATTCTGCCCAGTGTCCTGGTAACGGAATCCTTCTGAGGCTCTGCTCTCCCTGCTGACCCCGGCATGTCTCCAGGGCGGAGTGTACCACTTTATTACTCGTGCTGCACTGCATGATTGTTTTCATGTCAAAACCTAGGGCTGTACCATCTTGGGGGGGGGGGGGGGGGTGTTAGGTGTCCATGGAGCCATGTGGCTTTATTGTCGTCTCCACGAGTTTCTTGTGATGGATATCTTCGATCCTCACATTATGAGGACAGTCCAGCACAAGGCATGAGGCATGCATCCGTATGCATTCATAATTATTTTGTCATGGTGGATCAGCCGACCCATGGCTGCCCTCTGCACCTGGGCTGCCCCTTTCTTTATTATATTATATTCAGCTGTAACCAATACCGACAGGAAACGACGCAATGCCGGCATGAGGTAGCTGGATTCCTCCATTTTTCCCGCCGCAGTGTGGTGGAAGGGGGCAGAGGATCGGGGGATTGTTACCACCGTTAAAATGAATAGACATGAAAAGGTCGAGGTTTTACCTCCCTGTGAGCTCAGGATGACACATGCTGTGTCACGTGCTCCTTAATAAATAATCTAGCATTAATATAGCCCTTAATAGGTAGCCGTTGGACACGGAATGTGCTGCTTAGGCCCAAATGCTGCATTCGTGCTGTTAGCTCTTGTGTTTAAAAACGGTATTATATGCGTGAAATTGCTGTATAGTTTATCTATTATTTGGAAATTGAGTTTTGAATCGTATTAAAAATACGCACAGCATCTCATCCCTGAGGAGCTGTCTCTGTAGGAAAACAGCGAACCGTAGAACCTGGAAAGTCTAAATCTTTATATTCTTTTTTTCGTACATTTTAGCGACTCTGATGTAGCTGTGCTGGTTATTGTCTTCATTTATCGCTTCGCTTCTCCAAGCCATTTACTCAATTATCATATCAAGTCACTCGAAGGTGCTAATGTGACAAAGAGCCTGGGGTCCTCTGTTGACACCCCACCCCCCCATTGTGCTATGCCTCGTATTGCTGACACGATTGGGCCAACGGCACACACTCGTACGGGGTGACGTGTCTCGGAACCTCAAGGTCAACTGGCCGAGTAAAACATAGAGATTGTCGTGAAATGATGGAGCTAATGGAGACCAAACTGCCCATAAGACTCACGTTTCTTCTTCAAGCAGGACAGTGAAGCCCATAGCTGCAGATGTTTGGCTCCTCTATCTAGGCCAAACGAGGTCAGCCGTGGGTCTAGTGGGCCACAGCTTCTCCTTTCCGATCCCGGAGATTAATTAATGAGCTGTTATTGACCCATCGGCTGAATTAACTGCCAGATTCAAGTAAAAAAAGAAACCGAAGGAGTAAGTTAAAGCTGTACTCTTCATTCAATTTAAACTAAACCTATGGCAAAGATCAGGGTTCCCCCGTTTCGGTCCTGGAGGGCTAGTCTGTGTCACAGTTTGATGATTTCCCTGCTGAAACACCTTATTCATCTCACCAGCCCGTTGCCAGGGTTAGTAGGTGTGTTTGAGCAGGGATTCTGCAAACCGTGCCGCAGATTAGTCTTCCAGGACTGGAATTGGGAAACCCTGTATCTTCCCACAATAACATGAGTGCTCATTATTTTATATGATGACAAAACAATAAATAATGCCCCCTCCACAATAAGTAAGTAGGTAAATACCTAAGAATTAACATTTACTCTTCGAAATATTTTGTAAGGACAAATAGAACCATGTCCTTAACATCTAAAATAATTTGTTGGCTAACAGGATTTAAATAACATCAGTCCCTCAATAAATAAGTTTCCGTCTAGCATACATGTAGCAAAGCCAACGTGCAGTGAACAATATTGTGCTAATACTGAAAATTAGTAATTAGTTATAGTTACTAGTTACTTTCTTCAAAAGTAACTCATTTGCTTTACGAATTACTACATTAATTAATCTATTAATTAATTACTTGCTAGGAAAAGTAACTTTTGCATTTCTTCAGTTCTCTTATTAATGCATACATACCCAGACAGCACACATACATTGCCAGGACGTTGGTTTAAGATCGGAATGTCATTAAATGATCACGTTACTCGTAATTCCAACACTGCTTATGAGGGCTAGTCCATGATGAGCAAAAGCCATCAAATCTGCTGGCTCCTGAGGCCTGGAGATGCCCGTGCCGGATTCAGGATGTTCTGGTCACCTGTGGACCTGGGTCGTCTCCTAATTGGTGTGCCTCTGTCATGTGTACCTGCTCCTGCTGGTCTCTGTCGCGTGCATACGTGCTCCTGCTGGTCTGTGTCGTGTGCGTACGTGCTCCTGCTGGTCTGTGTCGTGTGCGTACGTGCTCCTGCTGGTCTGTGTCGTGTGCGTACATGCTCCTGCTGGTCTGTGTTGTGTGCGTACGTGCTCCTGCTGGTCTCTGTCACGTGCGTACGTGCTCCTGCTGGTCTTTCGCGTGCGTACGTGCTCGTGCTGGTCTCTGTCGCGTGCGTACGTGCTCCTGCTGGTCTCTGTCGCGTGCGTACGTGCTCCTGCTGGTCTCTGTCGCGTGCGTACGTGCTTGTGCTGCCCTGGGTAGCTTTGTCTTTGCTTCGCTAACTTTGGAGCTCCACTTTTTCTCCTTGCTCAATTTCCCTACTTTAGTTTACAGGATTCCCACAGTGTGAAGCAGTTGCTGCAGGGGGATGATTGTGTCACGATGAGAGTGAGTCGTGCTCGAGGCACAAGAGGCAGCTGAGGTGTCGCCTTGTACGGTGGTTGAGTGAGTGCAGGTAGTGATGACATCATAGCCGTTCTTTCAGTGTTTGTCCCTCCCCCACAGTCATCAAAGCCCAAAGTGAGCGTCCCCCTCTCTGCTATCGTGGAGGTGAGGACCACCATGCCTCTGGAGATGCCAGAAAAGGACAACACCTTCGTCCTCAAGGTACAGCTTCCTCTGCGTGATCCCAGCAGCATCGCATGCAAGCCAACACTGCAACAGTGTAGAATGTGTATGTTCACCACAGATGCATGTACATTTTTATATAGCGCCTTTCACAACAGAGTCATCCAAAGACGCTTTACATGGGTGTGCTGTGATACATCACAGGAAAAAAAGAAATGGGGGATGGATGGATGGATAGATTGATCATGCATGTTTAAACACAAAAACTAAGCCCAGAAACAGCCATGACTATAACTTGAAAGCGAGGCTCGCAGCAGACAGGGCCACTCATGCGTCTTAGGGGCCGTGTGCATGGATGCAGTAGTACTGCAGACTCTCCTGGACCCCGAGGCCTATAGGCTTTGCGTCTGTGTCAGGCCGGTCGCATTAAGGTGACTAGCAGAACCCTGGCGTAACGTCCTGGGAGTGACTGACCTGCCTGTCCTGTCTGGCAGGATGCAGTGTTCCTGCTGTCGTCTCTGTTCATTTCTTCTCTTTCCTCTCTTCTTCTCCTTCTTCCTCCTGGCTTGGTCTCCTGACAGCACCTTTTATTTTCGGGAAGCGATTCTCATGGATATGAGTTTACGGAGACGTCGCTGCCTCCTTAGTAACGAGAGGCAAGACGTCCGGCTAAACCGGAGGCGCAGTGAGGGGAAAATGGAGAGAAATCCTATAATGATCCAGTGATAATAGGATGTCGGTACCTGCACTTGTTCCGACTTGCGCCTCAGTCTCCCCAGACGCCGGGCTGCTCTTCATTTCATCTAATCTCTGCGTTTTACTCGCCTTTATGTGCATTTTGCATCCCCTGATTAGTTACAGTGCTTTGGCTTTTTGGACTTTCTTAGATAATTACACCACATCGTTGCAAAGTAGACTGCTATTGGTAAATGATTGTTGGAGGCTCAGTCTGATCCAGATTCAGCAGCAGCTGCAGTGGAGCCCAGTGGCTCTTTGGTGTGCTGACACTCCTCTCTGTCGCCTGTGCTCCAGGATGATAACAGCATGACTAATTGCTTTCTTTGTTTTTGTTTTGGGGGACAAAAGGTGGAGAATGGCGAGGAGTACATCCTGGAGACCATCGACTCACTTCAGAAGCATTCTTGGGTGGCGGATATTCAGGACTGCATAGACCCTGGGTAAATCCACTTGCAGTGACGTCAGGAAGGTTACAGTGTCACTGAATTTTGTGGGTTTTTTTTTTTGTAGCTATGTAGTACACAGGTAGGCAAAGTAGCATATCAAGAAGTACTGCTTGATCTGCAACTAATAATGTTGGGGGAAGTTTATTAACATTAATAAATAATCAGTGACTGATGTATTATTGATGCCAGTTAATGGCTGAGCATCATCCAGACTGTTTTTTCCTTTACCTGTGTGTCACAGGGACAGTGGCGATGACATTGAGTTGGCATCATGTCCGCACGGCCAGCCTCACAGGGACTTCTCCATGGTGTCCTCCTGCAGCTGTGAGCTCCTCTCTGAGGGTGCGCTGCATCGCCGTGAAAATCTGAGGCTGAGACACGCCCACACCATCCTTCATTGGCTAAAGGGAACACTGACCGATTGAAGTGTCCAGTAACCTTGCTGAAGATGATCATGTGTCATGTTCCCTCTCGTCAGGAGTGCACCGGGCCCCTGAGCGACCTTGTGCGGCGGCGACTGAGCACCATAGCGCCCCCTCTGCCCGTTGCCGAGAAACACCCTTCGTAGAGTACCCTTCACATATCCCATTGGACCGCTTCCTGCAGACAGTGGAGGGGGCGGGATCAGTTTCAGGTTAGTCTTGGAACTTTTTCCTGATAATGGGGGGAGCAGAGTCTGCTTCTAGTAAGTCTCAGCCCTTCCAAATGATGATGGAGGGGGCGGAGTCTGCTTCTAGTAAGTCTCAGCCCTTCCAAATGATGATGGAGGGGGCGGAGTCTGCTTCTAGTAAGTCTCAGCCCTTCCAAATGATGATGGAGGAGGGCGGAGTCTGCTTCTAGTAAGTCTCAGCCCTTCCAAATGATGATGGAAGGGGCGGAGTCTGCTTGTAGTAAGTCTCAGCCCATCCAAATGATGATGGAGGAGGGCGGAGTCTGCTTCTAGTAAGTCTCAGCCCTTCCAAATGATGATGGAAGGGGCGGAGTCTGCTTGTAGTAAGTCTCAGCCCTTCCAAATGATGATGGAGGGGGCGGAGTCTGCTTCTAGTAAGTCTCAGCCCTTCCAAATGATGATGGAGGAGGGCGGAGTCTGCTTCTAGTAAGTCTCAGCCCTTCCAAATGATGATGGAAGGGGCGGAGTCTGCTTGTAGTAAGTCTCAGCCCTTCCAAACGATGATGGATGGGGGCGGAGTCTGCTTCTAGTAAGTCTCAGCCCTTCCAAATGATGATGGAAGGGGCGGAGTCTGCTTCTAGTAAGTCTCAGCCCTTCCAAATGATGATGGAGGGGGGCGGAGTCTGCTTTTGGTTATATACAGTGCTGGATACCGCCAGGACTCTTGAAGCATTACAGTCTGTGAAACACTAGATTGAAATACATTGATTTTTCTGTCTTGAATTAGTAAGTCTATTATTTGTTGGCAGGCTGTCTCCTGCATGCCGCTTCCGTGTGAAATCAGTCTCTGTCAAACATAAGAATACTTTAGCTGAAGGTCCATTCACAACCGCGCAAACGCAGTGAGAAAAGTATCCTAGCCAGACTCGCACTTTGCTAACCACAATAATGGTAAAGTGAAACTGATGAATGAGAATACCGAAAAACATTTTTGCTCATTCATCTGATGCTTCTATGCTAAGCAACAGCAGAAGGAAGGGTTACAGTTTATGTGTGCTCCCTGGGATTCAAACCCACAACCTTTGTGTCTTTAGCACAGTGCTCTGCTTGTTGAACTTCAGGTGCAGAATAGCGAGAGTTGGTCTAAGGAGGGCCCGGCCCTTGCCGGGTACTCTGAGTCCTCACAGTCTGTTTGTCTTTACAGGGGCCCTTGGCGAGGGGGCACAGGAGCCCGAGGCCGACGGCAATCTCAGCCGCTACCCATGGTTTCACGGGACGCTGTCGCGAGTGCGCGCCGCCCAGCTGGTCCTGGCTGGTGGTGCACGTAGCCACGGGCTCTTTGTGATCCGGCAGAGCGAGACGCGGCCGGGAGAGTACGTCCTCACATTCAACTTCCAGGGCAAGGCCAAGGTGAGGGGGGCCTGGCGCCCGGAATTCGCCATCCCGCGTGGGGGTTGTGCTCTGAAGCCAGCTGATGCCTGCATTGCAATCTGAGCGAAATGCGAACCGCACCCCCCCCCCCCCCCCAGCATGGCCAGGAAGTCAGAATTCCTTCCTTCTCTAGTGTCAGTCGGCATCTTTTGGCAGCCACCCTCTGCTGTCCTGGGGGCTGAGGGGGGGGGGGGTCTCGTGTTGCAAACAATTTGCTCGCTGTGGAGGTAGAAAGATCTACGTCCAGGGGAGGAAGCCACACTCCGACAGTGTTCCGGCAGTGTTATGGCTGTGTTCTGACACTGTTCCGGCAGTGTTCCGACACTCTTCCGACAGTGTTCCGGCAGTGTTCCGACAGTGCTTCTGGATCCTGCAGGAAACACGCTGGCCTTGTAACAGGAAACTCGGAAAACGGCTCCCCATCTTATTTTTCTCTCTGTTTATAAAACTGTCGGCTGATCATGAAAAAACCTGAAATGTTTGCTTCTCTTAAAGACACACTCCCCTGAAGGCACTGCCTTTTAAACCCACTAAACAGCTAAACAGCTGCTCTAGCTAGCCATCCCATTACCTAGTCACCTTTCCTGACTTTTCCCATTCACACTCTACCTTTATTTGTATTAAATTCAGTTCCTTGACCACTATGTTCCCCCCCCCCCCTCCGAGCTGCTGCATTAACTCGTGCCATCTCACCCCCCCGCCCCTCCTCTCACCCCCCAGCACCTGCGGCTGTCCGTGAACGATAACGGTCAGTGTCACGTGCACCACCTGTGGTTCCAGACGCTGCTGGACATGCTGCGCCACTTCCACACCCACCCCATCCCGCTGGAGTCGGGGGGGTCAGCCGACATCACGCTGCGCTGCTATGTCCAGGCCCAGCGGAGTCCGGCGGGTATGTGACACACCAGGACCCCAAGCCGCACACCACTGTGATGTGTCACGACTCAGGAAACATCTCACATAAGCCTAGAGGATGGGCTCCCACACCTTTCAGTCCATGACCCCCAAAATATCAGTGACTCAGAGACTCATGACCCCCATTTTGCCCACCAGCAGGGAGGGGGTACAATCCTCATTTTGACATTTTTATAAACATATCATCATCTTGTGACCCTCACTTAGGAACCTCTAGTCTAGAGGAACCAATACAAAGCAGCCATTTCAAAACATTATTTCAAGCATTACTTAAAAAACACAATAGTCCATTGTTTTTACACCACAATAATGTAGAAAGTCATACTTTTGTATGTTCTAGACGACTCTCCTGATGCATATTTACTGAAAAACACCTATTTGACGTCTCACTGACAGGTTTTTTTTACTCAGTCAACGCTCAATAGAGGAGAGGAGAGAAAGGACCTGGCGTCTATAGATTTTTTTCGTCGTAAACTTATCGGTGTCGCGTGTTTATGGATCCGGATCGCGAAGCATTCTTCCGCAGAGCGGAAAGCCGACACTCTCCTGTGCATCTCTCTGCCTCTTCTCACCTCCTCGTTCTTTCACATTCCTCCGCTTCCTGTGTCACACATGCTATTAACAGCCAGGATTTTCATGGGGACCGGACCAGCACTGACTCAGAAATCAAACACAACACAGTACAGCTGCCGCTTTTGGATCACTTAGCCTCAGAGGTTAAGGGACAGGGGGTGTCCTGAGATTCTGAGCCGCTCGCTGACACCGAAACCCATTTTCTTTGTGCTGTAATTATTTGTGCAGCTCAGTATAGCCCCCCTACCAGAGGTTAAAGCAGAATTAACGAGGGGAGGGGGGCTGTTTTGTATGGGGGTCCTGAATAAACCATTTGGTACATTAGTGTATTATAATTTATTTGCAGTCTTAAAGATGCAATATGTACACAGATAACAGATGATATAACATGATGAATTTTTTTAAACATGTACATGAAACTTAAAAATGCATCAAAATGGCTCATCACTATAAGTAATATTACTGCTTATTTATTTGTAATGCCCCATGAAAATGCATTAAAATATAAAGTTATTCATGGTTTACGTCCTACACAGGCCTCACCTCCAGCAGAGTCTAGCTAGTAAGTGACGTTTTGGCAGCAGTAGGTAAGCAGATTAAGTCATACAAACACACGGGTATCTCATCCGCTCGAGAAATGATTCCAGTCAGAGCTACTGATGAAAATGAACAAAGCTGATGAAAAAAAAAAAAAAACTTTTAGTGCAAAACTGACATTTTATTGAACCACTCACTTTGAGTCTTTTTCTACATTTTGGGATGTTAAAAAAACGTTGAAGTTGAAGGAGGTGGAGTTGCGCTCCGGTAAGATGTAATTTGGACATAAGGAGGCAGTGCTGGACTCTGATAAGGTGCAATTTGGCCATATGGAGGGGGAGCTGCGACCTAGCAAGGTATGATTTGGACATAAGCAGGCGGAACTGTGCTCCGGCAAGGTGCGATTTGGCCATATGGAGGGGGAGCTGTGCTCTAGCAAGGTATGATTTGGATATAAGCAGGCGGAACTGTGCTCCGGCAAGGTGTGATTTGAACATAAGCAGGTGTAGCTGTGCTTCAGCAAGGTCCGATTTGGACATGAGCAGGTGAAGCTGGGCTATGATAAGGTGCAATTTGGATATAAGGAGGCGGATATAAGGAGGCTTTTACTACTAGCTCTAAACACACACACACACAGACATTCAGAATATATATGTTATATGCGCTTGCATACACAAACACATGTATACATATGCATATATGGCTTTAAAAATATGTACATACCATTATTTTCTGTAGAAATACACACAATTAACATATATGCATAGAGATATATATTATATACATACATTCAGCATGCATATATACACACACACATACATACATTGTCTGAATTGTCCTCATCTTATATCTCATCTTAAATCCTTTCTATTCTCCTTCTTCTAACTCCTGTTTCTTTTTTTGGCATCTTTGGATTTAGAAAAGTGGTTTCTAAATGCAATGTATCACTATTATTATCCATCCATCCATATATCCATCCATTTTCCAAACCGCTTATCCTACTGGGTCGTAGGGGGTCCGGAGCCTATCCCGGAAGCAATGGGCACGAGGCAGGGAACAACCCAGGATGGGGGGCCAGCCCATCGCAGGACACACTCATACACCATTCACTCACACATGCACACCTACAGGCAATTTAGCAACTCCAATTAGCCTCAGCATGTTTTTGGACTCTGGGGGGAAACCGGAGTACCTGGAGGAAACCCCACGACGACATGGGGAGAACATGCAAACTCCACACACACGTAACCCAGGCGGAGACTCGAACCCGGGTCCCAGAGGTGTGAGGCAACAGTGCTAACCACTGCACCACTGCACCCCAATATTATTATTATCCATATTATTATTTTATTATTATATACAGACACAGGAGTATAAAAAGATATGTTTCACGTAAACTTCACTCATTTCAGCATTGCCTCCAGCATGCATAACTTATACACTTCAGCGTCCTTGCAGGTCATTCTCGCCCGGACCATCCTGACACTTGCCCTTCTTTTGTCGCTGCACAGATCCCGCTGCGCCCCGCATCCCAGCACCCTCTAGAGACCCAGGCTGTCAGAGTGACCCACACCATTCTCCTCACTACTTCCCTGGAGCCCCACAGCCAGCGCCCCCCCCTACGGACGCACCCCCCTCTTCCTCCAGCACGTCTTCCTCGCCTACCGCCCTGCCCCCCTTCTCCCGGACTGAGCCAGGGGGAGGGGGAGGCGGAGGGGGGGGGGAGTGGGTTGCGCAGCCGCAGCAACAGTTCTGAGCGCCTTCTGGAGCCCCCTAGTGGCTCTGCCGAGGACTACCACGAAAGTGACGCCACTAGGAGAGCGCGAGCCGTGGAAAACCAGTATTCCTTCTACTGAGGTGGCAGCCTGAGCCCTCACTGGCTCGGCTTCCAGAAGAAGCCCACATAGAAGACAGGTGACATTATCCAAATATACATTTTTACAGCACATATCAGTTTATTAAAGTATCACTCCCCCTGCTTAGGGTTCCCTAATGAAATCATTTCGTAACAGTTGGCAGAGATACACCAGCCAAATCCCAATGAAATTTAACCTCTGCTTCGGCTTTTAAAGGTCATGGATTCACTTCTCCGAACGTAGACAGGGAAGAGGAAATGATCTTGTATTATCACATGCCCTGCTACCACCATTATCACTCTCACTGTTTGAAAGACCCTGTCAGTTATTTTAACAAATGGTCTGTTGCATTCTTGTATGTTTAAAAGCTGCACAAAGATGACCATGGATTTTCCCTTGGTCATTTGAGTCTCTTCCATCAGGGTGGCCTTTATCTTTCACAAACAGGTGTCATTAGCGTTGGCTTTCAGTGACTCACTATACAGTGTAAACTAACCCGGAACGTTCCAGCACAGTAGCTAATGGATCATTTTTACTAGTCCCGGCTGTCTAGTGAGTGATGACTGACATAACACGATTTCAACTTTAATAACCAGAAGTTAATTAATCTTAAAATGTTTTGTTTGTTGCTGAATTTGCTCTCAAAATGTTTTCTGTACTTTCGTTTTGTTTTGTTTTGATGCAGGCCCTGTGGTTTCGGTAATGAATGTGTGTGTTGATATAGTAAGGGATGATTTACATTTGAAGTATATTATAGAGACCAGTTATAAAAGATGTTTTGGTATGGTTTATTATTGTTTGTCATTGTTATTGTTTTGTTGAATGTTATTTTGTGTTCGTGTTGTGCCCTAGAGCAAAATCCATCAGGGTTTGGACTAGAAAACTGCTCCAGAGAGCTGTTCTTTCTGTAATGTTCGCAGGACCTGCCTCTCTGGCTCTCATCTGTGAATGAGCCCAGTTACACACGACAGAATCACTCTGCCCAGTGTCTGTGATGTAAGCCACACACAAATTGGCTTTAGCCACTAAAAAATGCATCACAGATAGTTTCACTGCCTTGCAGAAGTATTTTGGTTCTTTGTACAATGTCCCATTTTGTAAAATAACAGTACAATGTGCACACGATTTTAAAATGTAAAATTTTAAAGGTTAGATATAGTGATTATTTACTTATTATAAACCATACATGTTACTGTAAAAGGCAGCACATACTAAAGAGGAAAACCTAAATGTATTAATTTCATAAATGTTTATACATGTGAGCTGCAGATTTGGTGGGGAAATGTCTGGCTGTGATTAAAGTACTTTTTTTTAAACTCAGGTCAGCAGCTTAAAGTGATTCCCCAGACTGACATGAAACAGGAAATTGATAAAGATTGTCAGCAGTTTTCCAACCTTAGTATAAACATCTACCCTTCATCTTCCTCATAGCCTGTATCACTGTCTGTTTTTGTTTCAAAATGTGAAACTCAATGTCCCCAAAATGTGGGATTTACACCCATTTCCACATTTCACATCCTGTTTTTCCCAAGAATCCTTGGTGCCATAAAAACATTGCGATGTCTACATGGTCAAGTGCTCCACAGAATCAATTTGTTCATAAAAATGAAATTGTCCACCTCTCCACTAAAGCATCCACCAACTCCTCATGAAATACAGTTTCACGTGGTGAATTGGAAATAGGAATGACTAGTTTTATTCCTTTAGGAAGCCAGAAGCGATACGTCTTTTTGTGGCCCTGCCGCAGTTGAGTCATACCAGGGTTTCCGTTAGTCTCAGCCAAAGGGTCGCATCACCATCGCGTGACTCCATGCCTCCCTGCTCCGCTGTGCCCGTGGCCTCTCTTACGGTAGCATCACCCAATGCCCAGAGATAACCAATCAAATTGTTGAGGAGGTGGGTCCAAGCAACGAGATATGGCAGGCCCAAGACATCTGATTGGTTATCTCTCTGAACCAATTGTTTTCCATTTTGCCCTCAGAACATTTTTATGTATGTAAAACCTCCATGAGCTTCCCAGTGGCTCATTTTGTTTAAAGACTGGCCACCTTCTGTCTGTACTGAGGCTGGGCCTGTGTATGTTTCCTTCGCTTGACCACTCACCCCTGTAGCCCCATTCACCTGATTTTCTCACCCACCTCATCATTTTTGTGTAGTGATGATTACCTACATGAACAAAGCAAGTTTTATTATATCCAAATATCTCACTGCTGTGCACAAGGCCCACTCAACCAATATGGCTAGTTTACTTTAGTTATCATATGCACCTAAAATAAGCTTTCAAGGAGATTCTCATTTAAAAAAACTCCTTCCTTCATTTTTGCCCTTTTTGCTTTGATTATCTGTCATATAACTAAGGGTCTGAACGTTTTTTGGAAGGCACTATGTGTCTGTGTTTGCAGCATGAATGTTTGTTATATTTTCGGCTTAAATCTTGAATTTGCCAATGTGTTGCTCATTTGTAGAAAAACATGTTTATGCTGCCCCCTCGGTCCCTTGCCATGCCCAGTGCCAGTTTGAAACCAGATTGTCAAACACTGTGCCCTTATTTTGTCACACAATAGATATTAGGGACATGACATGTAAGATCGATTCAGTAGTGATAACAAAGAAGCATTTGCAGTATTTCTTGACCCCAAAAAAGGGCTCATAGGATGACCCAAAGCAAGCCAAGAGCCCCATCTAGTGGGGTCAAAAAATACTGCAAATGGTTCATGAGGCGTCATTTTTGAGAGTGATTTAAATAGAGAATCCGTGTGAGCATAGATGTTTATGCCTTTATCAATAGTGGTAGAAAGAGCACCACTAGACCATATGTATTTCACTTTGTCACTGTATGTTTTACCCTTAAATGCTGTCTTGTTCAGGTTCAGTGTGTCTGGGTGCCTTATAGACACTGAAACTGATGAGTCCAGGAGCCTGAAGTCACACGACCTGAACCAACAGCTTTTGATTTGCCTTTTTCCACGGAGACCCCAAGTGGAAATGTCATGCCCACTGAGAGATAATGTCGGATTATCTGTATTTTTTTGGGGGGGTTTGAAACTGGGATTGTTTTCCCAGAATGCCCCAGGACTTGGGAGCACCTAGTGCATTAGTTGTGAAATGGGTTTACATATTTCTTGTTGTATCCCTTCCCTCAGAAGCTGTACTCAGATCTCTTTATATGCCAAACTTAATTGATGGGCAGACACCAAAATGTGTCTGAGGTCACCTCTACACTGTAAAGAGTCGTGCTGTAGCCAACAGTTTCTGTGCAGGAAATGATCTTGTGGATTTGGGTGAGTGAAAGATTTAATAGTGTTCATGTGCCAATTTTAAACACTGTAGAATATTTTTAATACAGTCTGTTTCTCTGTCAAAGTCAGTTATATTGCCCTGGCAATTTAATTTATTATTTAATAAATTCTTGCTAATTAACTTCTGTGAATGATTGCTGGCTCTGATGAAGAATTAGTGTGTTCACACAAGGGAATAACTAATGTGGATTACTCCATGGACTTTTAAACATTTATGCTATTTAAGTCACAAAGCTAAGTTTAAACAAGTCCTTTGCTTTTGTACACAGTGAAGTTTTTAACATTCATATTTCTGTGAATTCACAGTGATCTTGAATACATATTTTTTCTTTCCTATTTCAAGTCATTGTCTTTCTGAAAATAAGCGCCATCTGGTGGTCAAACACGGTATTAAATTTTAAAAATGACACTCCAGTTCCAGTTCCAGTACAGCGGTACTAGAAGCAAACACTCTACCACCAAACGTCTAAAATATCCTTGTATTCTAAAGATTTTTTTTTTTTTGATTAATAACTTTACTGAAATAACGATAAATACATTTTATTTATACAGTGCTTTTCAAGATCTCAAACACCCCTGGGACTAGGATTGTTTTCCAGAATGGCACAGTACTTGGTAGTACCTTCTGCATTAGTTGTAGTTAAAACGGTACCATCCTTCTAATGAGACGTAAAGCAGAAGCACTGACTCTTTCAGGTCATAAAAGATCCTTTGGCATCTTCCGAAAGAGTACGGATGGTACCAAGATGCCCTGCCTAAAATTGCCCACTAAGGACCTCTTTCAGATCTGGCCTACTAATCATCCCCTCTATATAACTGCTGCATTCTCTCCTGCCCCTTCCCCACCTTACCTACTGTGTGGTGGGCGTACTGTCCCAGTGCATCACCTGGTGAGTGGTAGAAGTGGCTCCCCATTGCTTCTGATAAGTGCTTTGTGTGTCCTGAAAAGCGCTATATAAATGTAACTTCCGCTCATTCTCCCTAACTTTCAGTCTCCGTTGCTTGCCGCTTTCTTCTTCCACGCTTGTCGTCGGTGTTAGCGTAGCTCCCTCTCCCGCTGGTGATCCTAGAAGGTGGTATCAAAGTTAAATTAGGGCTTACCGCTCGTCCTCGGCGTGGGAGAGGATGGAGAGGGCTTCCGTCGGTCTGTAGCGAGCGAGCTGAATCCTCTCCTGTCTGCCAGCCAGCCTGCGTCAGAACATGGCGAGTCCGGTTACCCCGAATTATGTATGTCTCCCTGATCTCCAAGGAGTGCTGCTTGGCTTCTGAGTTTCGCCCCCTCCTGTCCGGATGGTAGACTAACATCTGTCTGCAATAAGAGGTTTTTATCTGCCTTTGTGAACCATTGGGGAAACTTAGCAGATAGTTTAATGCACATTTTTACTTTCCTGCAGAGGTATATCTAGGGTACTGGTTTTGTTATTCCTGATGTGTCCCAGTAGCCAGCCAAACATGCACCAGATCATAATGGTCATTCTGAAGGATCGATCACGTCTCCATCCTTCCTCTGCTTCTAAATGATCTGCTCTGCCAGTCTCTTATTCTGCTGGTTTTGAGCCCTTTTCCATTCTAGTTACTTCCAAATAAAGACATGTCTTTGGTACATATTTAACTGACAAGGCCTTCATTTGGCCGCTGGTCTCTGAAGATCCGGTTTCCCTTTTCTGAAAGCTCGCTGCCGGTATGGCGGAGTTTCAGCGGATCATCTCCCAGCTTACTGGAACGCAAACGCAAACCTTCATTAACCAGCAGTCGGCACCTGTAGGACTATAACGGGATGGACAAAAACCCCCATTACGTTGGCAGGTGTTAAAACTGGTTGACAAAAGGGTGGGTAATATACAGTTTCCTATGGATGGGTCTTTAATTTTCTGTTTACTAGGGGCCCCGCTAGAGATTTTGGGCCCCCAACCCAGATCAGTCCAATTATGTTCCAAATTTTTTAGGGTAAGTCCTAACTTTCCCCCCTTTGAGGTGCCTCTGCTTTTTACCTTCCGTAATCCTACGGGTCTTAGACTATGGTACATGCGCGGCTCATTTTAACTCTCTGTTTGAGTCCACTGGTCAGCAGAGTCATTTCAATGTCACCGTTGGGACCCTGAGCGAGGCTCTTAACCCCAGATGTTCCACTTACTGGCTGACCCTGCTTACTCCAATGTATGTCGGCTCAATAAATATAATTTTAAATGCATGAACAACCTCAGCTAACCGATCTGATAACATCAATATTAGTTTAGCAGTAGATTCCTGTGTGGCATGTTACACGTCCTATTTTGGCAGGGCAGCCCTGGTAGTAAATGTTTATACACGCATGGATTTAAAACCTTTTACTCTCTGAATTCATTTATACCTGCAATGCTCTAACCATGCTAGTCAAGACCTGTGTTTGTCATGTAACAATGAAACACAGCATGGCCAAAATGATATGGATATTTGAATATCACACCCATATTTCCTTGTTGAACATCTCATTCCAAATTCACAGGAGTTAAGATGCCCGCTCGAATGTTATCCTGCTGTAATCCTTGCAGTGTCAAGATGTGACTGGGATCCTCTGAGGATACTCTGACTAATAGCATGTGACATATTTATTAATTATGTTTCAGGATATGGGTTTGGTTCGTGTTGATTTTGCTCATGTGTCGTTACATGCCAATTATTTTCAGATTTTTCCTTGTTTTACATCTGCTTAGTCCATCATCCATGACCCAGCCGCTCTGCAGTGTACAGAATCAATGCAGGAGCCAGATCCTGAATATAGTCGGACATACGAATTCATTTTATTCTTGTTTAAGTGCGTAACTAAGTGCAAAAACGTTGAGAACATCGTTATCTGTTGTGTTCACCAGTGTCGGTTCGAGTCCAGCTTAGTCGAGTCTGAGTCAAGACCGTGCGTTTAACAAACCGAATATGAGTCAAGATCACATCTTTAACAAATCAAGTCTGAGCCAATACCGAGTCCAACAGCGGGTGAGTCTAAGATGAGAGTCCATTACTGGACAGGCAGCCAAGATTGATTTTCTGGCTGAGTTTGGAAAAAATAAGTTCAATTTTAGACCATGAATCTGAATTCAAAAACTATAAAACGAACACTAAACAAACACCTTGCATTTGTACATGTAAATAATTTAAGAAATAAAAAACTCAAAAATAAATTATTTGTCAAACACAAAGGTAACAGTTACACACTTCCACACTCCTTCGGTACTGTGTATCTTCGGAGAATCCTTGGGTACCACTGGTTTGTCTTTGTGTCGAATGAGTGGTTGCTAGAGGAGCCCCAAATGAAGCACATTACCTGCATTGTCAGGGAGCGTCAGTTACGGCACTATGGCCATGTGGCACGTTTCCCTGTGGGTGATCCAGCTTACAGGATCCTCAATGCTGAGCACTCGAGCGGCTGGACCAGGCCAAGGGGACGCCCACGTTACACCTGGCTGCGGCAGATGGATGGCCATTTCCGGAAGATGGGACTGGACCGTGTATCTGCCTGGGGGATCGCTGAGTTTCGTCGCGTGGTGGGTGCGGCAACACGCTTCATTAGCGCATGTTCCACAACTTGACCTGACCTGACCTGTAGAAATTATTAATTTCATTGTAACGTGACTGTACGCTGCTGACCTCACTTAAATTCACTTCATTGGTCCTGGAAACAGATAATATACATAAAACAACACATAAGTTTCTTTCAAAGGCTTTTTAATTTAGCAAACCTTTTAGTAAACGTTTTGCAGTTTTCTTAAACGTGCTGCACACACAATGTAAACTGCATTCACAATGTTAAATGGCGGACGTATGGTGTAACACACAGTGTACGATATTTGTACGTGATAGGGACTCTCATTTGAGAAATCGCATCATTTCGCAAAATTCACGAGCAGGAGCACCGCGGCGGTGATACAATTGTGTTTCAAGTACGAGACACTGCTGTCGAATTTTTTAAATGTATTTGGCGCTCTAATCACCACAGAAAGAATGCCATTCACTCCCATTATATTAAATAGAAGCCAGACATTTCTACGGCCGATATCATCAAAACTCGGCAACTCCCAGCAGAACAAGCTAGATGGACAGATAGTAGGAAAGCATATCCATATTTGAAACATATCTTTTTCCAGTTTTGGGGTGAGCTGTCCCTTTAAAATGTTTGCACATGCGCAACACAGACTGGTTATTGACAAAACCTGAAAAGGTGCGCATGTGTGTTGTAGCGTACAACTTCTGAAAAATGCGTCGCTTGAATATGTCGTCACCATAGCGGTCCATGTGGTTCTACAGTGTCGTTTATGCGTTTTCTTTAAAAACTAAATATCCAGCAAAGAAACAAAATGTCTTCAAATTCTCGTAGACCGGAACATACGGCACCTCCAGAGGTGGTAAGTCATATTGTCAAAATGAAGATCGGTAGTAATAACCAGCTGGAGATAGTAAAACTCGCGTGTTTTGGTCTTCGTTTGTAGTTGCATTTATTTCAAAGAAGCTTATCGTGTTTAATACCATATTAAACACGATTGTCACTTTGTCTATTTACTTGCATTAATAGTTTCCACATCGCAATGACCGCCAGGACATTTATGTTGAATGATGTATCTAATCCATAAGTATAAACAATCGAAGCAAATATGGAAATGTTACAAAAACCAAAAAATATTTGCGTGTATGAGTCTTCCACTTCTGCTGGCGACGAATTGTTCCCTGAAGTACAATGTCACAGTTCAAGTTTGTTGTTTTGAACAATATAATTTCGCTCATAACTGGTCATTCTTATTCTTCTTTCTGTAGTTCTACAACGAAGAAGAGGCCAGAAAATACTCTCAGAAGTTTGTAAATGTTTATTTTTTTTCCTGAATAATGTCTTGTTCTTATCGACTTATCTCCATATTACGTTACGTAACATCTGTGCTTCTGAAAACGTATTTTGGCATAAATATACGTTTCTCTTAGGCAGCATGAATTAACTGATTCATATTATGGTAAACGACTAAGTTAAAAAATGTTGTTATAGCTATAATCTTAAATAAGACCACTGATCTGTTTGCAACCTTAATCCAGGTTTCATTTGTCGAATATTAGTGTCTGGTGAGAAAGTCTCGCCATATTCCAGCTAATTGTCTTGTGTGCTTTGATGGCAGCTCTCGCATGATAGAGATTCAGAGTCAAATGTCCGAGAGGGCTGTGGAGCTCCTGAACCTGCCAGAAGATCAGCCATGCTTTCTGCTAGATGTTGGGTATGGTGTGTATTCTCTGTCTGTCTGTCCGTCTGTCTGTCTGTCTCTCTCTCGAATATTGTGATAAGTTGCATAATCATCCACGAGGGGTTCATTTTTATTCATCCTTGGCTGTTGAAATGAACCATTTCCAGATGTGGTTCGGGGCTGAGTGGGGACTACCTGTCTGAAGAAGGCCACTTCTGGCTGGGGGTGGACATCAGCACAGCTATGTTGGGTTGGTATCTTTAACCACAATTATCACTTTCACGTCATCTGTTTTATCCCTCATCCATCAATAATTTGTTAATTTGTCGGCTTTACTGTGACTTAGTCATTTGAATATTAAAAGGAGAATAAATATATTTGCAAAGAAAATAAAACCCTTCCCCTTTCTAGATGTTGCTTTGGACAGAGAGGTTGAAGGCGACCTTATTTTGGCCGATATGGGGCATGGTATGCCCTTTAGACCTGGAGCATTTGATGGCTGTATAAGGTAGTTACCGATGAGTCATTTTATGCCTTGACTTGTACTTCAACTTTAGCCTTTGGCTCTTGTACTGTAGCTATATGTAATGTATTTGTTCTCTTTTACTGTAGCATCTCTGCCCTGCAATGGCTCTGCAATGCAGACAAAAAGTCATACAGCCCCCCCAAAAGGCTCTACACGTTCTTCAGCACCCTTTACTCCTCACTGGTAATTCCCAAGAATTTATTAAGCAGTATTATAGATCAAAATGGGCGTAAACAATGAAGGTTTTAATCCTGACGGATGTGTAGAGCTGGAAAATACGATGTGAATTATGCAGCATTTACAAATTTTGCAATTGTTTAGTTCTCAGCAACAGTGGTATAACCGCCTTTTTCATCAACTTCTTGTGCGATGAAATATGAACAGTCGCATCTCACATTAATCCTGAGCAGATTGTACTACGCTTTGGACTCTTCCAGATAGTTGTTGAGAATGTATGTGGGTGTATTTGTGTGTGTTTTAGGCCCGGGGCGCCCGAGCTGTCTTTCAGATCTACCCAGAAAACTCTGAACAGGTGAGTGATTCTCTGCTCTGATGTTTCCCACTGGAGCTGAACCCTGATTGGCAGCTTATGGTTTGCAGTTCGCTTGTTCTTTGTCGTTAGCTTGTTCGTTGTTGTTTTGTACATTATATTACTTTAGAATTTGCCGAATGTAGCTAACTTAAAATGAAATTCATTCAGCATTTCTCTGAGTGCCTCCCTTTCATGCAAATATTTGGGGGGGGGGGGGGGGTTGTGATTTAAAGTCAAGAACTTGAAAGTTTGTTAAACTAATTAGGGCTGCTTGATTCTGGCAAAAATCGTAATCACGATTATTTTGGTCAATATTCAGATCGCGATTATTTAACATGATCACTCATTGTCTTTGGAAATATTATGCATTTATTGAACTTAAACTTGTGTCTTTGCAGTGGATTTCTTTGAACTCTAAATATAATTCAACTGAGAAACAAACAAAAAGGGGCTGGAATGGGGTGTGTTATTACACCAGACAAAACGGGAGCATCACTGCAAAATGAAATGCGGCACAATAATCTTTTTGTCTTGATTATTGTGTTTTGATAATCATTAGAAGCCAAAATCATAATTGAAATTAAAATTTGATTAATTGCCCATCCCTAAAACCAGGTGGATGGCAGTGTTTGAACTCTCTCAGGACTAACTTCTGAGAAAATGCCTGTATACTTGCCGGATATGCTAACTATCCTTTCGCTTTAATGCAGCTGGAACTGATCACAGCCCAGGCCATGAAGGCTGGATTCACTGGGGGCATGGTGGTGGATTACCCTAACAGCACCAAGGCCAAGAAGTGAGTCTGTCCGTGTCTTGCCTCCACCGGGCACCTGAGATGAGTGGTCTGCCAGAGAAGTGTGGAAGTCCTTTTGGAAGTGTAATCAGTATGGACACTTGTCTGGTGGAGTCATTGCTGTGTGTCTCACCTGCGATATTTTGGCTTCCCTTGGGCCTGTAGGTTCTTCCTCTGCCTGTTTGCTGGAGTTTCGGGGGTGTTGCCCAAGGTACTTTCCCTCCAGCTGTCAGAGAGCTGAGACGCTGCCAATACTTAAGCTTTGAGTCAATGGGACCCAATCACAATGGGACCCAATCACAATGGGACCCAATCACAATGGGACCCAATCACAATGTTCATCATATGATGTCACCGCATCGGCCTATTTTGTTTTCATTATCAAACTCAAGATTTCCAGCCATCCGGCAGTCAGGCCAGCATCAGTGTGTGGCTCGGTGGGCTAAGCCTCTGTGCCTGTAACTGGAAGGTCACTGGTTCAAGGCTTGTTGTCAATAACGATAATATTATTATTATTAAGATCATAAAATAGACATGCCATTACATTGTTCCGTACAGCCTTTGCAGATATGCATGTTCCTATGTTTTGTATTCCGTAACAAAAGGCATACACAACAAATGGGTATTTTACAAATCTATGCATCTTGCCGCTTAGTAGAAGACATTGCTTTTAATTAATGCGGTGATGTCATTCAATGAAGACTGTGATTGGTTAATAAAGTAAAATGCAAGCCCCTCCCTTATTCACCCAGGAACGCGTTGAACTCGGCAAAATCAGCACAGTCTGTATGACTACATTCTTTTTGTTCCAGGGACTGGGATCTGAGGCCTTGGACCGAGGTGCTTCCAATCAGGTCCAGTACTCTGGACAGAGGTAAAACACAGCACTCATGCCTCACCCCTAATACGGACTGTCTGGTAGGGAGCAAAAATGTGGACTGTCTGGTAGGGAGCAAAAATGTGGACCATCTGTGGGTCCCCAAGGGCTGAGTTGGGAAAAACTGATTTATTAGGATGATTGCATTTTAATTTCTACATAATTTGAAAGCATTTTTAAGGATATCGAAATCCTGATTTATTAACTCAAGAAAAAGAAAATCTGTTTGTGGGAGGTATGAATTAACATGAAATGTATGAATAATTATTTGTTAAATGGACTTCTGTGTATTTGTTAGAGGAGATGGAAGGGAAGTCCCTTTTATTTCTAATTTATATAAAATTACGTGTTTTTTTTCTGCTACAGTTCCCTTAATTTATGTTTAATTATTTTCTGGGACAGGAAATAGCATTTCAGCTTGCATCAGAGTAATAAGTATGCCAAGCCAGATCTGTCCTTTTCCGTCAAGGTGTCGCTACAAAAATGTGAAGGGGAAATCTGTAAAGAAGAGCAAGGACTGGGTTCTGGAGAAGAAAGAGAGGAGGCGGCGCCAGGGCCGGTAGGTGCCTCGCGACGCTCGCTGTGTGCAGGGTCACTGGTGCAGTATCAGTGCAAGCAGATGTCACAGGGATTTGGGTAAACGGCAAGCAGGTGTTTATCCTGCTCATGGTGATCCATTGTGTTTGTCTCCTTTGTCCTATGTGAAGTCTTAAGTGGTTAACTTTTAATTGAGCTTTTGAATTGATTTCTATAACTTAAACAAAACCTTAACCAGACTTTTATCTGTCACAATGAGCCTGCAGCCTATACCAGGCAGCACACACACACACACATTGTATATTCCTGTCTTTGTGGGGACTCTCCATTCATTTCCATGGGAATAACCCTAAACTAGCCAGGATGACAAATGACCCAGCCCTAACCTTAACGTTAACCAAAAGAAATACAAGACTTTTTGCATTTTTAGTTTTTTTTATTGCATTTACAGATTTTTATCAAATTGAGTTCTCTGGTGGGGACCAAAAAAGTGATCCCCACAATATGAAAATGACAGGTTTTTATCACATTGTGGGAACATTTGGTCTCCTCAATGTAATATATACATTACACACACACACACACACACACACACACACACACACACACACACACACACACACACACACACACACACACACACACACAGTTCTTATATTCTTATATATATATAACCCCAAATTGCTCCCGGTGTGCAGGTTGGTGCCTTGCATGGCAGCCTCTGTCACTGGTGTATGAATGGGTGTGTGTGGATGGGTGGATGTGAGTCATGAAATGTAAAGCGCTTTGAGTGCTCATAAGGGTAGAAAAGCGCTATATACATGCAGTCCATTTACCATAAGTAACCAAATGAAATACAAAACTTGTAGCTATTTTAGAAAACAAACCAACACACATGCACAGATGCACCTGTGTGTGTGCACGCGCACACACACACACACACACACACACACACCAGGAACAGGATTCAAACCTGGAGTTGTGAAGGAAAGATGCTTATTGCCAAACCACATGCTGGCTTTGGTCCATAGAGGGACCCTCTTTAAAACACATGTCTGAAACTCCCCCATTTTTCCAGGATCGAGGAAACATTGAGGTGAATAGACACTGAAGAAAGTCTGACATTTTAAAACTGCATGTCTGTGTTTCCCTCGCCCAGCGAGGTTCGCGCTGATACGAAGTACACCGGACGCAAGAGGAAACCTCGCTTTTAGCCGTGGAGATTGGAGCTGTATGGAGGCTGCGTGACCCACTGACCACAGGAGGGAGCGAGAACGCAGAGGACGGCTTTGGAAGTGGACAGTGTACTCGCAGGAACGCCATGGAAGGTGTCCTGTGCGGAACGCGGGACTGCAATCCACCCATTTGCATTACATATGTCATGCATGTTGAAGCTGAATTCTGTGTTCATGTAAAAACAGGTCTATTAAAAGGGCTTTTTATCCTGCATTGATGTTTTTTTCCCCTTTTGTCATTTTATTGATCGTAACATGGGTATATGTGATTCAACAAGCTGTTCTTTACAGTCCTCATGCTTCTTTATACAATTTTCTTTGCCTGGAATGCACTCTTTCTGCCTCATCTATGTTTGTGTTTAATTGGATCATATGAAGGTCTTCCTCGTTGCGACATACCGTCTGTAGAATTCTTAGTTAAACGGCTTCTTTTGTCAGAGGCTGTGTAATCTAAAATTAAATTGCATAGCACAGCAAGACATCAGTGGTGAGACCTGAAACCTCATGTCTCTCAGGTTTGATGTTCAGTTCTCATCCGTAACTGTTGCAAAGAACATCCACTTGGTGTCATGTGTGCGTCAGATCTGTACGTGACCGGCTGTCTCTCCCTCCCTCCAATATATATGTAGAGTTCCATGGTGAAAATAATTGTTTAGAGCGGTTTAAAAAAGTTTCCAGGTATAAATTTGTAGACGCTCCTACCAGCAGAGGTCGCCATCGATTACAAGTTAATACTTACCAAAATAAGTATTTAATTATGTTAAAAACCTGGTTCTCGTGTTTTTTATGTAGTTGGTATAAGACACGGCACCTTATACCACGTTGTCTCGTTATTTTTCTCCACGGAGTCGTGCTCTAATGACGGACTACACACGCCCCTAAGATATGGCCTTCGTTTCCCTGTCATTATAGGCAATATTAATCGCAATTTAAGTCCACGTGACTCCTACGATATATATCTTAATTATCATCATGTATGTGGTCGAAGGTGGTAGAAGTTTAATACTGAATCAGCCTTTTAATTTCCGATCGCGCCGCCTTTCGTTCTTTACGACGAGAATGAAAATGGGAAAATGACGCTCTCGCTGGATGGAGCGTGAGGCGCGCTCCCGCCGCTTCTACACCCCTTGCGCGCCGCCGCACCTTAGTGATTTGACAAAAAGGAAATAAGAGAAGGCGAGTGGAGATTACGGTCAGCATCATCTTTCTGTTAGAAGGGACCAGGCAAACTGCCGCACAACTCATATCTGCACCATGAAGGATCGCACGCACGAGCTCCGAGCTGTAAGTTGCACCGGATTAATCCGATTTTAAGTTTTGAGCGCAGCTGAAGCAAACGGTGGTTTGCTGTTACCAGGATCGCTGCTGAACGCACCCTGTGTAATATTTAGACAAATGCATCAGCTACACCTGTTTTCCAAGGGGGAGATGCAGATAATCCAACAAATGTATCTGGTTATTTTTGTTTTGTAATTAGCATACGCTTTATTCCCTAACTTTTGTAAAACGGGTAATTTTTAAATCTATTTTTCATGTTTATAAATATTTAGCTTGGTGTTTAATCTTTCCGGGGGTTAATTAGGTTCGGTGGCTGAAACCATATGGAAAGGGATTATTGTAGATTTATCAGTGTCTCCGGTTAATAAAACATCAACTGTTGTTCATTTGCAGTGACACGACAATGATTATTAACTGTATATCAGTCTGCCAGCGCGACAGTATTTTTCTTTTGTATTATTTTAATTTTTGACGTCGCTGCTGATTCCTTGGTTCCTATTGAAAGGAACAACCTGCAAGAGTGAGAGTGTGAGCGCTGTTTTAAAGCCCGATTCGCACAGCTACTTTCGCGTTCATTCATTTTTTAAGATGTAGTGGCAGATTGAACGTTTAAGGCGTCGGCTCATTATGTCCATGTAAATAATAACTTGGCACATATATTGGAAAAAATGGTCACTGGGGGGTTTCCCGTAAGATTTTGAGTCATGTACATGTTTATCGCCTGATCCTAACGATTCTCGTGTAATGAATAGCAACACGCGAAGGCAATTTAACAAATACACGCGTGGCTTCTTGTCACACCAATATACCAATGTGTTGATTTTTATCAAAATCGAGTCAGGGCTAACCCAAGATAGTCAACTCTTGAATAACCACCTACAACTATATTTGAGATCGTAATTTACGACTATTAAGTGCAGCAATGTCCTTGTTTCGTCATGGTATGTTTGAGGTTTTCTTAAACAAATCCGCTTACGGTTATTACGACGAGTACAAATAAGTTTCACTTGTAGTAACGATGAAGATAGCTATTGCAAAGGCGTTTCTTCAGTTATTAATATGAATTTTCATTATTCACTGATTATAAAATAAGTATATCGTTTAGGGGAATGACTTGTGGCAAAACCGAGTGTAATATATATACGTATTACATGCGTGACTGAAATCGTGCGCTGACTTCTTGCATTTAATAACTGGATGCTAAACGGGTGACATGCCTAATCTGCCTGAAACGATACTAAAATCACACTCGGATCCATCCTTCTGTAAGCCCGTAGCCTCTCCCCCCGATCGGAGGCAGTAATTAATTCCCAGAGGCGCGCTGATCGTTTCCCGAGGCCATTCCCTAATGTTCCCGTCAGCTCCATCTCATTCCAGCTGAACCATTGGTGGGTACTGAGGAAAACGTCACATCGGCTTTCCTGGGTCTTCATAATGTTCTGCTTGCTTAGTTTCTCACGTATTATCATACAAATGAAGGGTGATTAAAAAACGTAATCCTAGTTGGTTTATTAGAAAATGAATAAAGGTCCACAATGAAAAAACGGAGTGGCTTCATATTAATGTTCTGGTGGGGATAGGGACTCATTAATATGTTCCTGTTGTTTTTGCACTCTAATGATAGGCTATATGTTCCATCTTCACTGCATGCTATATATTGACTGTTTGAACTATGCCTGTAGGCTCGCCCTGAATCCTGGCACCACCCCCCATGCCATTGTGCAACCCGCTCCCCCCCCACACCCCAAGGAGGGCTGTTGATGGACACACCTAGGAGTTCACATGTAGGACCTTTTAGGTGACTCAGTGAGGCAGACCATTATGACCAGATTCAGCACAGAGGGCTGTTTGAACGGGGATGGTGTGCAGTGTTGCTTGATGTGTGTGTATGACTGACAGTTACCTGGGTGTGGTGATGAGTGACCAGACCCTCATAAAGGCGACATTAAGCCGCGCTGATCTTGCCGTCTGGTAGGTAAGAGACAGATGGATGGAGCAGTCATTTTCGTTTGGTTATGTCTGCGAGCTGAGTCATTTTTCACAGGCTCTGATATTGATATCTGTGGCCTGGCGGTTATTACTGTTTAAAAATCAACTTACATGGGTTTAGAAAATGTACAGGTGCCATGTGGAGCGCTGGAAAGTGATGGGGGCTGTAAAGACTTCTGGTTGAGGATGATGGAAATCTCTGCTCAGCCTATTCAGGTGCAGTTCCTGTAGATGCATAAGAAATCCCACAAATGAATGAACACAAAAAAAGTGAAACACGCTGCATAATAAACATCATTATACGTACCTTACATAAGCCTGCTTTACTCACCCAAACATCTTCATAAAATATGAGAAACTGGAGACGTTTCTAGTTTAAATCTCCAGAGGAGCAGTATATCCGTACTGCTGAATGAAATGCTAAAATGGCATTTGCTCAATTAAATAAATAGCCGTAGGCAATGGAAAAGTGAATGATTGTGCAGATTATGTCCTCTCTGGCACTAAGGGAAGTGTGGCAGGCAGCTATATGCTATTCTAGGTGACATTACTGTTAAACAGGCTTTGTCCAGAATGAATTGTACAAGTTCCAGTATATTTTTAGCATCTTACCCACTTATACAGATGGATATTTTACGGAACAAATTCAACTTCAGCGTTTTTTCCCTCAGGGTACAACAGTGGAGTGCCATGTGGGATTTCTTAAGGAACTGGTCCGCAACTTTATTTTTTATATATATATATATATATATATATATATATATATATATATATATATATATATATATATATATATATATATATATATATATATATATATATATATATATATATATATATATATATATATATATATATATATATATATATATATAAATATATATATATATATATATATATATATATATATATATATAAATTACCTGATAGGCTGCTGACATAAGTGCCAGAGATAAGAGGTTTATCGTGGATGGAATCGCAAAATGGCACACCAAGTCTTTGTAAGTCTTTGCATTAATGATGTAGCTGTTATAACCCTAAGCGGAGGCAGAATTCCATGCCGTTTGTCTTTCATTTCCTATCCATTTTGCATTTATCCCGCCCGTGATCGACTTCAAAGTCAACTTCAAAACCAAATACATGAGTAACCAGTGTGGGAAGATATTCCTTTCTAAGAAATGATAATTCTCTCCTGCATGCGGAATATTCACAAAGGAATTTTTGCGAGAAATGTGAAGCTCAGTCGTTAGATACTGTATTGGGATTGAGTTCCTGTGATTTTATATATATATATTTCTGCCCAGCTTCTGGTATAACTCTGTTTGCTGGAGCGCGGGAGGGCAGGTAAACTGCTTCATCGAAGGCGATGGGTTTAACTGTGCAGTTCCCTCCGGCGAGGAAGAAAAGCCTTCTCCCTTCCAGGACCTGAGTTGACCGCATGCTTGTGTTTCAGTCTAGCTACTCATTTTGTACGATGACCTAAAGGGTACAACTGTATACAAATGAACATGCTGCAGGTGGAAAAGTTAAGGAGCGAAGGATTGTACCGGACTAAGGGTTCTTTGCAAGGTGCTGCGCAGATGCTCTGCAACGTTGCCATTTCCTCCCACGGTTTTACAAGGTTATTGGCTATTATCAGAGGACTTGTAATGTCCCAAACAGCCACTTTTATTGAAATATTTGATTAAAATATGCCAGATTGTTCTAGCTCACAAGGACCTTAGCGCCCATAAATGACCAGCGGAGTTTTATTGTCCTTGTGTTATAGCTTGCTGGCTACTGTTGAGCCGTCCCAAGCTGCAGTGTGTAGGTTCAGCATGTAGGTGTATGAGCGACAAGGCCCCAAGCCATCTGTGGACCTCAGGTGTCGTCCTGCTAATGCGCCTAGTGGTCGGCCGCATCTTTAAAGCACTTCCTGGGGTTTGCACTCCCTTCCCCTGGAATGCTTAGTACATCATCTTCCCCCTGATCTAATTACTTCTTTTCCACCCCCGCCTTTGTAGGGCTGTTCCCTCAGGCGGCGGATGACCAGCACAAGGCTAGAGGAGGGAGTTGAGTAATTAGCCCGAGGCATGTGCAGTTCGCTACCCAAATGGATCAAGCATATGGTTTTCCGTTGGTTTCCGGTTAGTTTCGTGCTCAGTACCCACAGGAGGCAGAACCTGCTAGCATTCCTGCTCATAGTGGAGAAGGTCATTGGGATCAGTGCCGTGCTGCTGAGCCCAGCTGTTGTAGAAGCATGGCGGTTCCCGTCTGGGTGTGGACCGCCCCCATGTTAGCAAAATCCCACCCCATATTTTTTTTAACAGATGTTACTCGCTCCCTAGTACTACTCTCGAATTCTCTTTGAAGGATCAAAGTAGTAAAAAGTGCTTTTAAAAGGTGGAAGTGGATCGGTTCGGTACTTATAGTTCTTCCAGAAGGGTTGTTGCTGTAATGTCTTTGAATATTTAGTGTAAATTAGATTTAGAATTTTTGTTTAAATGTGTGGGAATTGTATATCCTTTATTACAGACGGCTAAGCAACAGAATGCAAGGTAAATTACTTCTAAATACTTTTGTGTCGTGATTGTATCAGATGCTCTATTCTGCTAAACACAAGTGGAGTTTCTTTGTTTTAACTGGTGGTGAAGGTTGCCTGGAGTTTATTTTATTGTCCTGTGCATGACACAGTGGCTTCTGCGACACATCTGTGCTTCTGTTCTGCCGAATTAACATCATGGGACGTGAACTGGAAGGTGATGCTTATCTCACTAAACAGATTCTTTTTGGATTCCGCTGGGTTTTCACTACAGATTCCGGTGGGATGTCAGTGTGCATTTTCAGATTATGTCAGTTAGCCTAACCACGGAAGGGAACACGCACGCGCGCACACACACACACACACACACACACAGTGAGAGCAGAGGTGAGATTCGAACCTCTAACCCTGCTGGTGTGTGGCAGTTGTGCTTGCCAGACGTCATAACGCATCCCCTGCTCGTCACTGTGCTGCTGCCTGGTGTTTTGTGCCTCATGATGGGGGTCACGTAGATATTGTTCACACAGTTGCAGACTTCAGGCGGATGGGTACCTTCCTGGTTTATGGTATCATACTCGCGTCTCTGTAGTTGTCCAGCCGTGAATTAGCATTTGTATGAACAGGTAAGTCCAACATCTTGACCCGCACTGAAAAATGAATGTATTGCCAGTTCATCTTTATTGAAACATCCCGCAAACTATGCACTCTAGAAAACACACAAAAAAAATGGTTTATGTGTTCTGACAGCGGCTTCCCATATTTTTTACCTGATATAGTGTCCTGCAGATCTGCTCCTGGGTTGAATTGTTAGTGTGACACAGTGGGATGGTGTGACCAAATATATCTCATGTCGCTTTATCTCTGTAGTTATTTGGAAAGAATTAAGATACCATTCAGTATTTTCTAACTCCTGCGGTGTTTGTTTTATGTGGTATACGCCTGAACATTGTCAACAAGGATTCATTGAAGTTCATGCTTTGGCAGTTTATTTGTACCTTTTTTTTCCTTCCACTTTTTTGATTTCAGTTCACTGCGCTTCTAAGAACACATTACTGCACATCAGCAGTGAGATCAAATCACGTCGTCACGTGTACCACTGAAAGCAGTGGAATATGAAGAAAGACTTCTTTTGAACTGGAAGATTAATGATGATTAAAGATACGGATAGATGGATGGAGAATGCAGTGTGTATTAGTAGTTTTGGGCTGGGAGGGAGTGAAAATGTAGACCGTCTGTGGGTCCCCATGGACCGGGTTGGGAGTCACTGCAGTTTACGAATGGGGCAGGTTAGCACAATTTTTGCAAAATAGGCATATGTCCGATCCAAAGTATATCATGTGCTGTGCTTCCACCATTATGTTTCAGATCCCAGGGGCACTGCTTAGAAGTGAACGTTTTTTACCTGTAAAAGGGAAACAAAATGTACTCAACTTTATAGTTAGTATTTTAGCTGAAGAACACATGGGTAAAGGGAATAGGGAAATAAACGATGGAAAAATCTACGGGCTTCAGGTCTTCTTGGGGTGCATTCACACCCTGAACTTTTCATAATGTGATATGAGACCCATCGTCAAAAAGAAAAGCCTTCATCTCACATTGGGATGAAGGGAATGGGAATGTGCTGAAATTCCCATTAAAGTACAATAACAATTAGTTCAAGTGCTTTGCAAGATGGCATCTCCGTCCTGGAAGAGGCAGACGGCATAAAGGAGGGCTGCTTGTGTCACAGGGTGACCGTGGTTCTGTAGAATGGCCTCAGATTCCTTGCCTGTTATACAACCATCCCGAGCAATCGCTGGAGCTGATGCCTCCGGTGAGACAGCTGCCTAGAACCATCAGATATTATGGGCTGTAGGTATCCTTTGGCTTTCTCCAGTCGTAAACCCATCCAGACGCAGTTAAAAAGGTGAGAGATGACTCATTAGATCATTAAGTTCTTCACTCCGCTTTGGGGGTCCTGGTTTCGCGCCCGACGCACCAGATTATGCATGATTGTGAATTTGCTTTGGATATAAGTGGTTTCTGAGCACTTGCCCTGCCATAAATCCCAGCCTTATGAACTTCATAACATACATTTTTTTATTGTGACTGGGTCCCAGAGGTGCTGATTTGGTTTCTTGGCAATTTATGAGGTTGTACTTTTATGTTCTGAGGCGGCTGTCCAGGTGAGTGTCCACCCACCCTTTTCAGTGAGTTTTGATGTTGTGACTGTTGGATGTTGTGTAATCACAGGACAAATCAGGACAAAGCCTGTTTAACATTGATATATGCTGTCTTTGAATGTTGGAACTGCATCCCTTAGAACATTAATGAATTTACTTGGTTTTATGAGTTATGCGCCTACAGTTCGGACTCTTCGAACTCTTCAGTCTCTTCGTGACTTTATTACCCTCTCATGCCGTTTGACGGCCTCACTTACCAAAGTGCTTTTCCGACCTTCTGTACAGCTGACACATGCTGCTAATTGGTATTCAGCTGTATATGACTCACCTTTTGTAAGTGCATTTGTAATTGTGATTTAGTTGCATCAAAGGTAAAATCCTTTTTCATGTGCTATTTCTGTTATTTTGTCCACCAGCCCCCCCCCCCAGTTGCATGAAAATCAGAGTACATGACATTAATCTGTGCACTTAATGTTTCTTTGAGAGTATTACATCTTCCAGCTCATGGCATTTTGTGGTAGGCAGTTAATGGAGTTACATGGGGTTTTTGTTTTGTTGTCTAGAGCCATATAATCCTCCTGGGATCTGCTACCAAAATTCTGTTGAGTATAAAGCCGGGGAAGGAAGCACTGACCCTGGAGTGCTGGTATCCAGCAGGTTTTCCATCCTACCTGGTCTCTGATGAACCACATCTGATCCCAGGCAGATAGTACCTCATCAGGTAGGATGTAAAACCTGCTGGATACCGACACTCATGGATCAGGGCTGCCTAACTCTGGTATTAAGAGTCACGGTCACACAGTACTCCATTGGTTGGTTGAAACAAAATCTTGGTCTGGATTTGTACTTTCTGAACCTGAAGGATCCACCTCTGTACCACGCTAAACAGTTTAGCTACATACAAGGAACAGCTGGTACACGATGGCAAGAACCGCTACTTTTCATGCTGTTATCTCTTGGTGCGAAAGTTATGGGACGGTTCTTCATCCCCTCAGGCTCATCTTCCCAGGTATGTGCTCTCCGAAGTGGAGCAGGCATCTGGGGCAGCTAACAGCAGTGGTGTGCCTCGCTGGAAGTGGGACGCCGGTGGACTGCTCACCCTCCCACGGTCACCAGGCTCCACGAGTAGCACTCTGCTCTCTGATGGAGATCCCCAAGCCTCGTGGATGAGCAGCAGGGATTTCGTATTTCCAGCACATCTTTATGTCCAGAAATGGCAACATTTCTTTGACACCCTCACCGACGAGAGTGATGTGTAAAGCACATGTGCTCTGTGTACTGCTGCAGTGCAGTGTGGCGTGTGAGGGAACCAGACTGATGCACAGACGCTGATCTAGATCAGCGTTTCCCAATCTGGTCCTCGGGGACCCCACAGACAGTTCATATTTTTGCTTCCTCCCAGCTCCCTGCCAGACAGTCCACGTTTTTGCTCCCTCCCAACTCCCGAGCTGTTGGGCGGTCCCCAAGGAGTTGGGGAAACGCTAATCTAGACTGTGTAGAGATTTGAAGCAGCCATCTAGACTTGTTGCAGTATATCCCTAGAATGAGCTCCATGTTTGTGGGTTAGATGGGAGGTTTTCCTGTCCGTCAGGCAAATCTTCCATGTCATCGATGGTTGCGAAATCAAAGTGTTTCCGTTCGGCGTCTCGCATTGTGGTTTGGCTTCGGATGGGACGGTGTACAGCTGCCCCTTGGAAAGGCCGTCCCACACGGAGAGTCGGAATCGGCCTCCCGGGCACGTTCAGCTGGTAGACACAGCGCCTCCTGGTGTCCGCTGGACGTGGAACTGCGTTATTAATTTCCTTGGCCACCATTTCTGTCTGAGTCTAATTTTAGAAGCTCTTAAGGATCGGAGGAGCAGTGGGCTGGAGAGAGAAGCATTTAGGAGGCCATCGCCTTTATAACGTTCTTACGTCTGCCCTCTTCCTGGCTGCTTTCTGCATTCATACAGGTTGCTTCTTATTCATTTCAGTTCCATAAAATTATATAACTCCTGATTCTACTAATCTTTGCTAATCTAGATGTTAACTATATTAAGGTAATGACTACAAAATAATACCTTTTTAAAATGTATTGAATCATTTTATTTGTGTGTGAATATATAATTATTAATGGCATATATAAAAGAGTACATTTTAGTGTCTGTTTTACTGTTAAACCTGTGACTGCTCAGCATTGGTGTATAGGTGGGTATATGTAACTATATGGTGCATACACACCTTTTATTTAAAAAAAAAAAAAAATGTGGATTTACTGTATACCCACCTAAAATTGTGAGAAATGTATGAGAGTCTGAGAAGTGCAAGTGCGCAGTTATATGGTGTAATATGGTATGTTGGTATACCCACCTACCGAGTCAGCCCTTCCCTTAACGCAGCTTGTGCGTGCCAACATTCCTCAAGCATCATGCTTGGTGCTTTTTGTGGTTTTTGTCCAAATGGCGTGTGTGTAGCCCCATGCCCTGCTTGGAGATGGGCTCGTGTGGAGCAGAGTGGGGGGAGCCGGAGCAGAGCGGTGAGAAGGGTGTGGCTAATTGAGTTCATGTCGTGTGGCTGCCTGCTGTGATGGGATTTGTACGGCAGCTCTGGCTTTGGGGGCACGACTTGCTCGTCGTCCCCCCGACCCACAGTGGCCAAACATGGGGAAGAAACCATCTCAATTCCATCCTTTGAGCTGGCATGGTCACTCAATGGATGTCTATACACCTCCAGACTCGGGGGTGTGAATGCCAGCCGCTCTGTGTGTGTGTGTTTGTTGGGGGGGGGGGGGGGGATTTCACGCCCCTGTCACGCCGGTTTCCCTCTGTGTTCCAGTTTCCTCCCACAGGCCAGAGACACGCAGTTAGGATAATGGCCATTGCTAAATTGCCCATCGTGCCCTGTGTGACAGGATGGCCCTGTTGGGAGGCCGTGGCACAGCGGCGAAGGGCAATCAGCATGAGGCAGTCCGGGGGTAATCAAGTGCTGAGGGGAGACGCCCCCCTCCATGTTCTGCAATACCCACCCTGCACTTGGTGTCCCGAGTCCCCATGACGCATAACTGTGAGTTTGAGTGTGCATTCAACCTACACGGCTCAGGCTGTACCTCCCACCATCTATTCCCAGATAAGCGGTTAGAAGATGGATGGATGGATGGATGATGTAGGACTTGAAGGGCTATAAACACAGGGTGTCACAGAATGGGTGGTTCTCATTTAACATCAGCAAGGTAAATGTTCATAAAAATGTTGATGTATTTGTGAGTTATATGTCTGTGAGTGGGGGGCGGCATGATGGTGCAGTGGTTAGCACTGTTGCCTCACACCTCTGGGACCCGGAGTCTCTGCCTGGGTCACGAGTTTGCATGTTCTCCCCATGTCGTCGTGGGGTTTTCTTCAGGTACTCCGGTTTCCCCCCACAGTCCAAAAACATGCTGAGGCTAATTGGAGTTGCTAAATTGCCCGTAGGTGTGCATGTGTGTGTTAATGGTGTGTGTGTGCGCCCTGCGATGGGCTGGCCCCCCATCCTGGGTTGTTCCCTGCCTCGTGCCCATTGCTTCCGGGATAGACTCTGCACCCCCCGCGACCCAGTAGGATAAGCGGTTTGGAAAATGGATGGATGGATGGATGATGTAGAACATGAAGGGCTATAAACACAGAGTGTCACAGAATGGGTGGTTCTCATTTAACATCAGCAAGGTAAATGTTCATAAAAATGTTGATGTATTTGTGAGTTATGTCTGTGAGTGTTTGCTGAAGTATAATGTGATGTATAATATTGTGAATAGAGTTAAATGTGAATCTTGGCCAGGTAAAGTGTATACGGAGGTGGCCTTGTCAGCGGGAGCCCTCTGGGAAACAAAGAGGCACCAGTCCAGTCAGCTGCCAGGCAGGACGCTGCTTACGGCTGACTCCACGCTCCGCCTGGCAGAGTGCCCGTTTAGGGTGGGTTCAGGAAGCAGGTGATGGAGACTGACCCGGAGACCATGGCCTTGTTACCTGACTGAGGTCCCGCTGAGGTTTTAAGGCCTGTCCCAGATATCCTTATATGACATCACCATCCTGGATTTTTTTTCAGAATTCTTGCAGAGGAACAGAGAGAATTATTGCCTGGTTGCTTCTGCGGAGTCTAGCAGCATTGGGCTGTAACAGGCCAATCAATGTCTTTGCATTTCACGCCGTTTATTTGTCTGTTTACTAACCCCCCGGTGTTTTTCTAGTTTTCCTTTTTGTCTCGTCCAGTCCGGATCGATGGCCGGCGGTAATGTACGGCACATGGGCTGGCCAGGTGACTGACTGGGCAGTGTGCGTGTTTGCGTGTGAGTTAGGGCATGTTGGGAGAGCTACTGTATTCTCAGCAATTTCATGGCACGAAATTGGATAATTGTTTCCCAACCCCCCCCCCCCCCCCCCCCCCCGGAGAGGCGGCTAGAAGATGGATGGGACCGTTTCACCCCATCCTGAAATACTGCAGAAGGGAGACACATCTTAATATTTAGAACATGTCAGTGAGAAAGCCGGGACTGTTTCCCTCCATTGCGCTGCCCTCTTTGCTTTGCAGTACCCCCCCAATGATCCCTTTGTACCTTCCGTTTTCATAACTGAGGCCCCAGTCAAATCATCATAAAGGTCAGACCACCTGTTGAGGGGGGGGGGGGGAGCTTCTCCGGAACGTTCCTGATGTCTCATTTCTTTGAAATCCTGATTCCGTCTCTCTCCCAGACTGTCAGTTGTTTGAGGTGACCTCGGGTTATCTTCTGCGTGTAGCCAGAAGCAGTGCTGACACACCATGATTGGCTTTTATAATCGCAGATCATCTGTGTGTGTGTGTGTGTGTGTGTGTGTGTGGAACAACTGGAATCTGTACTGTGTTCCATACTGCGGATTCAGCGGTGGGCGTCAAATTCAGTCTAGGTCAGCAAAAAAAAAAATGATATAAGGAATAGCACTAAAGACGAACATACTGTAGCATTTGCTTACTAAATTCTGTGTACTGTTTCATGAAGCACTCCAATGACTCTTGTTGGCTACAGCCATGCCTTAAATATCCGTACACCAAGGTTCCCCAGTTCCGGTCCTGGAGGGCCAGTCTGTGTCACAGTTTGCGGATTTCCCTGCTCAGACATACCTACTAAACCTGGTAATTAGCTGGTGAGCTGAATAAGGTGTGTCTGAGCGGGGGAATCTACAAACTGTTTCGCAGACTGGCCCTCCAGGACCCGAACTGGGGGGCACTGGTGTACACGGGTACCTTCAACTGAACAACCTATGGAAAAAGGAAAAACCCCACTGAAGTCGTCATCAATTAATCCATGTTTCTGCTGCTTACATTGCAACAGAAATGAACTATTCACAAGAAAACGACGCGCCTTCCTGAGACATTAGAGCCTGAGTCCTTGTAGCCCTGCCCCTTTACCATCATGTGGGTGAAACTGGTGATTAGCTGGTTGGCTGCGTCACAGCCAGTGTGGGCTTCAATGAGCTCCTGTATCCTCTCTGTCAGCTGCAGGGGCATTTCTACCTATTGAAAAGATTATGGGCTAAGTCAAGTTTACTTGGGGCTTGACCTTTGTTTTGAAGACAATTGGCATTGGGACTAAAACACTTGGGGCTATAGCCCTGAGCGATCAGACCTAACGACACCCATGGTCAGCTGGAAGATGTTAAATTGTATGCAAGGACATGAACATCTAAAGCCAAGACAGACGGCATAAAACGCAAGGCAGCGTGGAATAAATACCTTTAAACACAACCAGAAGTGGAAGGGAAAGGTCGAGATGATCCTTCACGGAGCTCTCGATTTTGCATGGCGTTGGACATTCTCAGATGCGACCCGTTTAAGCGTAGCTAAAGTGAATTGAGTCCCGTTCTGGTGAGGCCTCGGGAATCCTTCCCGGACCGTGAACTGCGGAGCGCTAAGTAAAGTCGACGATGACTAACAGCCACCGAGCAATGCGACGCCGATGAAGGGATGCCTTTGAAGTGTGTGCGTCAAAAGATCACGAGCCCTTTTCCGGAGAGAACCGTCTATTGTCTGCGAAGTAATCAGCTGGCAATAAAAAAAAAAATAATAAAAAATTCTTCGCCGGCATTTCTGAGGCAAATTACAGTGGCGTAGTTGAAACTGAACTGACTGTGGATGCCGAATAAAGGCATCATTGATGCAAGATTCTCTGCTGCAGGCCTGTGCGGTTATGTGGGGAAAAATATATTCACTCATATTACCGAAGTAATTTCCCGTTTAATTGGTCAAGCTGAATCTGTATTTAAAAATGGACTGAAGCTGACGTCTTTTTTTTCATAATGTAGGGAACAAGTTTGATTTGCGTACAGAATTGTGTGGTTCGGCTTGAAGTAACTACTAGGTTTAATGGCAATTACAGCATGGTTTATTAATTTATTAGTGCTGATGGAACCGTTCCGGATCAAAGGCTTTATCCGGTAGCCCTCACGGGCTTCTCGACGTCGTAACGGACTAAGAGTACAGCACAGTCACTGTTTCTAATTAGCCTTAGTGTCTGTCAGCACGAGCCTGAATGGATCCCCATATACACCATAACGGAGTGTTGTACCTATTTGTCTTCTTAACAGCTGACCTTTTTTTTTTTTTTTTTAAAGTGCCAGGCTCATGATTCTTTGCGGCAGGTATTGATTTCTGCGTTTTCTCCCGTCGCCGAACCAGCTGGAAGCCACAGCGCTCTGTGCTCGTTTCGCTGGTCTGCGGCTCTGCACTTTAGCTCTGGCTGGCCACCCTGTTCCGTGTCGTGCGACGTGATTGTTTGTTTGCTTAATCTCACATCTTCCTTTTTTTCCTCCCCCCCCAGGGCAAGGAAAGTGATGAGGATGATGAGGTGGCCGTTAGCCTGGACAAAGACCGCTTCATGGACGAGTTCTTTGAGCAGGTTAGGCAGCGTCGTTTGCTTTTGTCATGGACTGTTGTCATTTTATGGATGGGGGAAATATTAACGCAGGGAAATCCAGACACTTCTGCGAAGCCTCATGCCTCTTTATAGCCAAGCGTCCTGTACGTCTCTGTGCAGGTGACGTAACTTATAGCTATTGCAGGTTTACAGTACACTTGGATTTAGTGAGATTGGGTCCTGGGCTGACGCTGAGCAGAATCATTTTCCAGTTTATGCGGAGGATAAATGGTGTCAGATCAATGGGTGGACCTCCCTTTTTTTGCGGGAGGGAGAGGGCAATCATTAGTTTTTATAATAATTATGCTGCCAAGCTTACTGATTGGCAAATTTTGCCGGCAGGATTTCCGAATACCACAGTATACCCAGAATACCTCAACCAGGCCCATTGTGGGTATTTGTGTGTGATGCACTGGTGCCATGGATTCCCAGGAAAATAGCGTCAAATGAAGTTCTCTGTGTCAGTGAGCAGTAGTAAGGTTTTTAGGGGACAGGGGTCCAGAGTGAGAGATCAAGCCCTGGGAGAGGTTCAGACACGCTCATGGTGTTTTACTTAAAGAAAAATGTGCTGAGGGCAGAAGCAAAAATGATTGGTTCAGAGTGATAACCAATCAGATTATGGAGGATGTGGGTCCAAGCAACTAAAGGAGACGTGACCAGGACATTTGATTTCTTGGACCTACCTCCTCCATAATCTGATTGGTTATCACTCTGAACCAATCATTTTTTGCTTCTGCCCTCAGCACATTTTTGTGTAAGTACACCTCCCACGAGCTTCAGACGCGTCCTGGAGCCTCAGGCCTGTCGCTTATGAGTGATTCAAAGCTTAGATTAGTCTGCTTTGACCCACTTTCTACACTCTGCAGTACTGATGGTTCAGCGGTTCAGGGAATAATAACCCAGAGCTGGGACTTTGTGGAAAGAGTACATGCATAGGGTGTGTGTGTGTGTGCGTGTGTGTGTGTGTCTGTTCTCTGTGTGCGTGTTTGTGTGTGCGTGTGTGTGTGTCTGTTCTCTGTGTGTGTGTGTGTGTGTCTGTCCTCTGTGTTCGTGTGTGCGTGTGTGTCTGTTCCTGTTCTCTGTATTCGTGTGTGTGTGTCCTCTGTGTTCGTGTGTGTGTGTGTGTGTGCGTGCGTGCGTGCGTGCGTGTGTGTGTGTGTGTGTCTGTCCTCTGTGTGCACACGCACGCAGTGCGGGGGTGACACTGGCCCTTAAGCCAGTTATCGATCCAGAGGGTGATGCGGCAGTTCCCATTAAGCACAGGTCTGTGAGATGGATACAATCAGGGACTGTATAGTGGGTCCCGGTGTTATAGCATGTGTGGACCATATGTTATAAAAGCATCACCATTAGCAGTTTAAAGCCATTCATCGTTTTTCACGTGCCAGTTACCTATTCGGGCATCGGAGGGCTGTCACTATTGATGTTCTTGCACCCACACACACACACGCACTCATTCAGTTACAGACACAACTGGAGGAAGCAACCATGACAACCCAAAATAAACCCTACAGAAAAGAGGGTAAATATCACAAACTCTAAAGGGGAGAGGGGCCAGATCTGACCCCACTGTGCTGGAGGCTGCCTAGTATTAGCTTAAAATTAGTCGGTCACAATTAGCTCTTGACGCAGGCTTTTGTATTCTAACTGTCTTGTAGGAGCCAATGTTATTAGATGCCAGTCATCAGGCCAGGTGGATTCTGGTAATGAGGTTCAGAGTGTCTGTAACATGAATATGAAGGTTACAATCAAACCCATTTACATACAAATCAAAGCTAAAAATCCTGGCACAGTGGTAAAGCCCTAAGCCTGGTTAAGTCAGTGTGAGGTCTTTTATAGAAACTTAGCTATAAATTAAAATTCTCAAGAAAGTTGATTATTCGTCAGTGGTCGGATGATATACAGGTATCCGTCGACTTGCATTCTATCGAGTAACATCCAGTCGCATTTACATTCCAGCTCCATAGTAAATAATATACACTGATCGCAAGACTTCTGAAAGTGGCCATAGTGCGTCGTTAGCAGGAGTATCACTTAGTGTAACAGGTGTAGGGGAATGGGCAGCACTGCCAGCCGTATGATGGCCCACTATCCACATCTAACTTATAATACAGGGGAATGGGCAGCACTGCCAGCCGTATGATGGCCCACTATCCACATCTAACTTATAATATAGGGGAATGGGCAGCACTGCCAGCCGTATGATGGCCCACTATCCACATCTAACTTATGATACAGGGGAATGGGCAGCACTGCCGGCCGTATGATGGCCCACCATCCACATCTACCTTATGATACAGGGAAATGGGTAACACTGCCAGCCGTATGATGGCCCACTATCTACATCTAACTTATAATACAGGGGAATGGGCAGCACTGCCAGCCGTATGATGGCCCACTATCCACATCTAACTTATAATACAGGGGAATGGGCAGCACTTCCAGCCGTATGATGGCCCACTATCCACATCTAACTTATAATACAGGGGAATGGGCAGCACTGCCGGCCGTATGATGGCCCTCTATCCACAGCTAACTTATAATACAGGGGAATGGGCAGCACTGCCGGCCGTATGATGGCCCTCTATCCACATCTAACTTATAATACAGGGGAATGGGCAGCACTGCCGGCCGTATGATGGCCCACTATCCACATCTAACTTATAATACAGGGGAATGGGCAGCACTTCCAGCCGTATGATGGCCCACTATCTACGTCTAACTTATAATACAGGGGAATGGGCAGCACTGCCGGCCGTATGATGGCCCACTATCCACATCTAACTTATAATACAGGGGAATGGGCAGCATTGCCAGCCGTATGATGGCCCACTATCCACATCTAACTTATAATACAGGGGAATGGGCAGCACTGCCGGCCGTATGATGGCCCACCATCCACATCTACCTTATGATACAGGGAAATGGGTAACACTGCCAGCCGTATGATGGCCCACTATCTACATCTAACTTATAATACAGGGGAATGGGCAGCACTGCCGGCCGTATGATGACCCACTATCCACATCTAACTTATAATACAGGGGAATGGGCAGCACTCCAACTATCATCGGAATGAGTTTAAATGGTTAATTAACATTACTACATACATTCCAATTTGATTGGTTTTTAAGTAAAAAAAATTAAGATTTATATTGTGGATCGTGATTCTAACCAAAAATATCATGATATGACATTTTGGCCATCTTGCCCACCACTGTTGTGTCGCTTGTTCAGCATTATGTTTGCTTGTTTGGTATCGTGTCATTTATTCAGCATTTTGTCGTTCAGCATGATGTTGCTCATTCGGCATTGTGGCGTTTGTTCGGCATTGTGGCGTTTGCTTGTTTGGTATTGAGGCGTTTGTTGTGCCCTCATCACTACTGAGTGCTGTCTCTGAGCACTAGGCCACTTGCCCCAGCAGGCAGGCGTGAGACTAGCCACCCCCCACCCGCATGCGTGCTGCCACCACCGGGGCCCGCGGTCAACACCCCACCCACTCTCCCCCTCCCGCGAAGAACGTGGCTCGCATCATCTCAGCACCCAGCCGCCCACACCCCCTTGAGTCCCGGGTCTCGGCAGTCCATTCTACAGTGAATTGTAACATGGCTGCGCAGATTCGCCTACGCCTACCCACATGCTCACGCAGCTGCAGATCTGCTTAAACACACATGCCCAAACAAATAAACATATATATATATACTCATGTGTGCGCCAGAAGATGTAAATATGAACACAGAGCCGCACTGGCCTCCCACATGCCCGGCTGTCATGATGGTGACATTCCTGACTTTCCACAAAAACAAAACACAGCTTCTGGCAAATAGGTGAACACCAAAAAAAACCCTCTGAGCTTTAGCAGAAGACAGCAATTACATTCTCGAGGCAGCGAAGCCTCTAATTAGGAAAGTCCTGTGGTCTAAAGCAGGGGAGCCGACAGCCGAGATGCTAATGTTGTCACTGTGAGCCGTAGCGTCACGAGGCCGGTGGCTAATGCTACTGTCCTACGGAGAGAAGGGCCTTTGTTACTGACATGTGCATTGTGAGGTGGTATTAACAGTGACGTATAAGGGGAAGCGTTCCGCTTTAATGTGTTTAAGCCCACTGGCCCTGAAATGGACACACATCTGACAGCTTTCAGCTGAATAGCTGTCTGACTTCTCAACTTGAAAAAGGCAAAGTAACCGTCTCTCCGATGGAGAGAAATGCCAGAAAATACTTTATTTCAAAACTGACGTTTTCTCCCCCCCCCCCCCCCCCCCCCCACCATTGTGTCATAAAGAAAATGTCTGGCTCTCTGTCTTCTTGCTTTACTGAAATATAAGTGGTGAACTGGACATTTGGCTTCAAAGATTTGGAGAATACAGATTTTGATTCCTGCAGTTATTTTCCAAGCATGGGGGTGCCTTTGTAACGTCCTTATCGGTGCCCTGACATGCAGGCTGTGGTTTCAGTGATACGAAGTCTGGCTGCTTCAGTAAGATTATCAGCTATATGAGCGGCAAATATTGTGTTGCCTTTCGACAAAATCGCCAGGCACACAGCAAACGAGAGTATGTCAACATAATGAGATGGCATGCACGCTAGCTGGAATGGATTCATGGATGGGTCAAGTATTTCATTTGCGATAACTCGTGGGTCTGGGCTGGCAGCTGTGGGGGGGGGGGGGTGTCTACAAACAGGTGTTACCTCCAGCAAGGGGATGGTGCAGAGTGTAATGCATCAGGCACTTCTGGTTGGAGGTTGGGTGTAGTGGGAGGTCAATGACATGATGGAGACGGTAGCCAGATGGTCTAGCACAGGGGTACACAAACAGTCGATCGCGATCCACCAGTCGATCTCGGAGTAATTCTCAATCGATCGCGAAATGCGTTGCAACTTGCAAGCGTCCGTGCACGTGCACGCCCATTTTTCAGTGTGCAGCTAATCGTGTACTGTAAACCTTTAGCCCGTAAACAGGTCAGAAGCCAAAAGATCAAAAACGCATCATTTTCATTCAGAGCGGGAAGAGGATTATTTTCTTGTTTACTCAAATTCAAAGTCCATATGTCTTATGTGCAATGCAAGCGTGGCTTTAATGAAGAAGGGCGATTTGGAGCGGCATTTCAAAACGATGCACAAAAGCTACGAGACCGAGTTCCCTGCAAAAAAAACAGCCACACGCAGCCGAAAGGTGCGAGAACTGAAAAGTCAGTTAGCAGCTCAGCAGTCTTTACCCAACTGCATCTTCCCAGTGCCAGCGGCCCCACTAAGGTAGAGAAATACATTCATTTACGCTTTTTCAATTTGGAGAATTACCTGGATTTGTCTGGATTTGCTGTATGCATGTTAACTATGTAGAAAGGTAGCAGCTAGAGTAATAATAGAGTAAAAGAGTAATAGCTATGGCTCCCTATTTGAACTGGAAGATCTCTGCACACTGGCCACTTGAAAAGTAGATTTTGAGTTAAAAAAGGTTGGGCCCCCCTGGTCTAGCATTTTGCTCCCCATAGGTGTGCGACACGTAGATCAAACGATAAGGAGGTCATCAAGATGGTCTGCCTGACTCCCGAGACCCACCCCTCAAGAATTTTCCCCTTTAACTCTTGAAATGCCGTTTCTCACAGTCCAGCTCCCAAGAAATGGTCTCAGAGGCGCACTGAATATCTTGCCAGAAAGCCCAACCCTGAGCTTCGCGCTAGTAATGCCTTCAAGCATTAATGAACTAATTGGAGAAAACCAATCAAGAGTTTATTAGAGAAATGCAGATTTAATTAGCAGGACAGTTGAGTAGCTAATAGGCAGCTGAGATGAGAATGAGAGGACGTTACTCCGGGACCCGTAATGGCGGAGGGCTCGCCTTGCAAGCGGAGGGTCTGTCATCCTCTGTTATTGGACTTTAATAGGGCTGCCCTGCTCATTTGGTGTCCTCTCTTCTTAATGCAGTGGCTTTAATACATTGTGATGCTAATTTGATACTCAAGCCCTTCTGATCTCTAGGGGTGTCTTCCCACCTTTAGTGCCATTTCCACCTCAGTCGGGCCCGTATTTGACAGACAGGAAGACTTTGTAGTGTAACAGGGGTTTGCAGCAAATGAAAATGCACCAGAACTTGGGACCTTTTACCGTTTAATATGTCATAAGTAACTAAGGAATCACTGATGATTGAAAATTCGGAATGTATTTCATTATCCAGGCGAAGACACCAAGAAGGCAAAAACAAGGCTGTCCTGATACTGACGTCAGTCATCTTCATCCAGATGAAAAGCCAGATTTGTCTTCAAAGCATAGACCTAAGTAACGGAGGACAATAAGCAGGCAGATGGCAGGAATAAGACTTCAGCTCAGACGTTGGAGAAACGCCAGCAGTGAGGAATTCCGAGAGCTAGCGGAGCTAGTTGTGTGTGTGAACCCAGCCACCCCCTGCCGCCGTGACCTTTTGGGTTCGCGGTGAGGTCGTGGGGGGGGGGCCATCTTGACAATGCCGTGTCTGAATATGGACCATCAACCCCTGCTGGCTGGTACAGACCTTAACATACACAGTTCTAAGTAGGTTAAAATTTTTACCACAGAATGTTTTTGAAGACCACTGCGTTGTGTCGAATGGCAGCTTAAGCTCCGTTTTCAGGAAGGCTTCATCGCTATGGTTACAAGTGATGATGTTGCACCAATTCATGTCCGAGCAGAACAGACCCATAATATGAAGTGCTTTCTTTTTATTTGACGACGTTGGATTCTCGATCTACAGGTGGAGGAGATCCGGGGGTACATCGAGGCGCTCTCTGAGAAGGTGGAGGATGTGAAGAGGAAGCACAGTGCCATCCTAGCTGCGCCTAACCCGGATGAAAGTAAGATTGCATACTTGGTTTTGATCATATTCAGTCTCTAAATTGGCATTCAGTCTCTATGGTGGTGCAGTGGTTAGCACTGTTGCCTCACACCTCTGGGACCCGGGTTCGAGTCTCCGCCTGGGTCACATGTGTGTGGAGTTTGCATGTTCTCCCCATGTCGTCGTGGGGTTTCCTCCGGTTTTCCCCCACAGTCCAAAGATATGCTGAGGCTAATTGGAGTTACTAAATTGCCCGTAGGTGTGCATGCATGAGTGAATGGTGTGTGAGTGTGCCCTGCGATGGGCTGGCCCCCCATCCTGGGTTGTTCCATGCCTCAGTCTATTGCTTCCGAGATAGGCTCCAGACCCCCCGCGGCCCAGTACGATAAGCGGTTTGGAAAATGGATGGATGGGGATGGATGGATGTATATTGGCTCTCTCAGAATCCGTGAGTGCATTCATTTGTTGGTTGTTAACTAGAGCTTCATTCATGGGTCACGTCTGGGTTAAGTCGTTTGATAATCGTGATTCGTATCGGCCTTGTACGCCCGAGGTAAGTGTTGCTGAAAGTAACAAGGGTTTATCTTGGCCAACTGCAACATGAAGAAGTTTTGTTGACCCTTCCAGGTGCATAAAAGCCCCCGATTTGCCAAATTTAGGAACTGCGTCGTTCCACCAATGTTAGCACTTAGTTCTCCTGCATGGTATCAACGTGACTCACAGCACGAGAAGTGGGTGGTATAACGAGCACACAAATTGGAGGCGCATAGGTCAGATACAGACTGTGGCTGCGCTTCCAGTTTCTGTGATGCTGTTAGTTTCGGTATGAGGTTTTAGTTTGGATGTGGCAGAATCCATGTCTTTTATGGGGGTCGTCTGGTCGCAGATCCTGGTGGGAGCTCAAACTGCCACTCATTTGGTGGATATCGGCTCGTCGTCAAGACCGCCAGGCAGTAGTGAGAAGTGAAGAGGACAGAGCTCTGTACTGTAGATGAAGATGCTTCTGGGGGATGTGGCTACTCGCAAATTTTCTCCCTGCCCAGGAGATGGCGGGTGCTGGCAGACGTGGCCGAGTCTGTGCTTCACCGAGCCTAAACGAGGGGCCATTAATCAGCGCCACAGAAAAGTTACAATGGGACCGTTTGTCACCCTTGCACCGTTTCACCGGGCAGGTGCTTATTGATCCCGGTGTCCTCTCCTGCACGGGCAAAGCAATTTACCCCTTTGCCGTCATAATCCAAGGGCTGGTGAAACCAGTGACAGCCTTGCCCTCACTTTAGGGTCGGATTTCATTGTTTGTGCCGGCTTTCTTTTCTTATGAGATTTTATTGCTTTTCAGAAAGGGATTTGGAGGAGGGCAAATCATTTCATTTTCCGTCTATCAAAAGGGGTCTTTGCTGAAGAGGACTCAGTCTTCTATATCCATTATTATGGCTGCGGCTATTGATGTGACTTTGAGAAACGTCATGCTGTTTTTAGACAAATTTCGTATTGGAGGTAACAGAGCGGAGTGGTTTTATAAATAGTGGGACGGGCCCCACCAGCCTTAAGTGCTTTTGGCATTTGCTGTTCTGAACTTGCGTAATTCTGCATTGAATTTAGGTTGTTCAGACTCCTCACTTAGATAATGGACGACCAGGAGGCTCCCGCAGCATGTTCACAGACTGATGGCTGCCCGTGATGGAAGCATGGAGGGGCTTTGCGGAGGAAAATCAGGGTTGTAGCCCGGGGGTCTCATATTCGGCATAGTTCAATTGTTGGAATTCACAATACACTGTATAAGATTGTAGTTATTGAGAATCTTTTATCGGGTAAGTAGAAGTTTAACTGGCAAGGTTCTACGCTCACGGTAACAGTGGAGTTGCAAGTTCACCTGTACAGTGCTGTGACAGTCCCCAGAGTGACATGGAGTCTGTCATAAAACTTTTAATGTGTTCTTTAGCTGAGCAGCTGATTTATTCTTGAAACCGCATAGACAGGCACTTGGGGCGCCGTAAAGGGGGACAGTTAGGACGATTCCAAGGGCTCCTGAGTGACAGGGGCCCTAAAAGATTTAGAACATAATTGGGTTGGTCTGGCGTAAGTATGATGGGCAGTGGTGGCTGGGAAGCGCACTTGTAATCGAAAGGTTGCAGGTTCGAATCCCTGACCAGCAAGGCCCCACTGAGGTACCCTGAGCAAGGTACCGCCCCCAAGCGCTGCTCCCCGGGCGCTGAATTAGCTGCCCCCTGCTATGTGACGATGTCACATATGGGTTAAATGCAGAGGACACATTTAGTTGTGCACTGTGTGCTGTATCGTGTTAACAATGTCCACCTGATTCTAAATGGGTAATTTTTCAAGTATTTTAATTTTTTTTGCATTCTTTCGCTTTTTATATGATGTCAGTATGGGCCAGCTGACTTGATATGTTAATCGTTTATCGTGTAAGATGCGAAGAGGAAGAGAGTCGCCGTGGTAGCGTGGTGTGGTTCTGTGGGCCCAGGATGGGTCACACCGCGATGGAGAACATCGTCACTGCTTTCTGAGAGGATGCGAGAGGGCCTGCTTCCAGAGGGAGGCCCTGCAGTCCTTCTCCCCCTGACATATCTCCATGCTCCCCCACCCAAGGCCCCGCCTTCTTATCACAGTGCTGACATAAATCACGGCTATTATCTGAGAGCCCGGTGGGGGGGGTGCTGTGACAGAAAGATGGGCCGTATTTTACTTTAATGTGCGCCTTCTCCAAGCTGCAGGGCCCTGATAGGCCGGCACAGGGGCCATGGGGGAATTGGGGGGAATAAGGAGGAAGGTCAAAGGTCACACATATAGGCAGACACCCCTGTGAGTGATGGGAAACAACAGTAAAAGGGGTGCCCCCCCCCCGCTAGAATCTCCTCCAGATCCAGCCGATCCCCCGCCCCCTTTGAACATTGACAACTTGCACATTTCCCAATAACCAAGGGTCAAAAAAGGAGAAGCCAATATGCCGTTATTGCTGCCCCCCCCCCCCCCCCCCGCCCCGTGTGGAACTTTTAAACACCATTTTCCAGTCAGTAATGACTCCCCCCTTGTATCGTAGTTAACAAGTGCTGTGTTCGCCCAGCTTCCCCCAGCTCCTCTCCTCATCTTCTTTTGTATGCTCAGTGTGTGGCAGAGATATTTTCTGGTGTTTTCCAATTACTGTCCTGCCTCCCACACACCCCAGCCGAAAATGCCTGGGCCCATTCTCCCACCGCCCCCTAATACATCTATATTTACTTTGCCCAAACGACAAGAGACTGGAATAAAAAAGCAATGGCAGCATGCTGATTAAAATCGGACATATGCAAATACATTAACCCCTTTGGAAAAACCTGGATTTCCATTCTATTTTTGAAACCTCTCCTTATAGAAGATACACTTTAGGTTGGTCTGTATCTTGTTTATTACCTACAAATAGCCTAAACCCCCTTCTTGCGCAAGATGTTTTCCAACAACATTTTCTGAAGAACCCTTTTGTTGCACAACAATTGGATATAGCACTCAACGGTTAGTCCAGAAAACATTCATCGCACATTGGCGTAGAGGCTCTGTGGGTGTGTTTGAATAGCTGTGTGTAGGAGTGAAGCTTCAAAGACCCAGAAAGCTGGTTTCACCTTTTCTTAGTGGGGGGTGGGAGGGGAGGGGTGGCTTTGACCAGAATTGGAATGGCTTTTAGTCGAAGTCCAGCCTTACGTCAACAGGTGCCATACATCGGTGATCCATAATATTAAAACCATTGACAAGTGAGATGAATAACATTGATTGTCTCGTTACAATGGCATTCGTCATGAGTGCCATGATATATTAGGCAAGCGAACAGCCAGGCCTTGAAATTGATGTGCTGGAAAAATGAGGGAAAAATCCGCAAAAATGGACAACTGTAAGGATGTGGACGACATTGACAAGGGCCAAATTATGAGGGCTCAGAGCATGGAACCCACACACTATTAGGCAGGTGGTTTTAATGCTATGGCTGATTTGGTGGCAATGAGATTTATACACCAATCAGGTTGAGGGAAGGTGGAATATGGGGGTACAGAGTGAACATCGGAGAAGCTGTGAGAGATGATGTCATAACTGGGATTTTGTTTCAGTTCCTGCTCTACCCCCTCTACTTTAATGGCACTAATAATCAGGCCTACTGGCTGACTCTGGCAATTTTTCTCAGGTGTTCTGGGCTGAGCCCGATGGACCTTGAAAGTACCAGTTGAGCTTGTAATCACGTCAGTTTGACTGGAGCAAACTGAACCCATATTGACTTTTCTTGTTGGATTGTCCCATATCGGTAGCAAATTTTTTTGGCAAACATAATATGAAAAACAACGTATTTGGTGCTTTGCTCGCTATATGAATATTACATGCATTCTTATTTTGTTGGTATCTGGAGTGTGTGTTTATGGGACAGTATAGGTCATTTTTAATCTTGACAATATGGAAATAAAATATTTTGAAATCTCCTCCTGCTTAGTAAAATTAATATGCTTCTGAGGAAGGTGACATCGTGTTGTTGTTGTCATATGAACTAAGATGACATTGCTGATGGCCTTGGGTTTATAGAGCTTGAATATTTCATATGAGGATATATTTTATTATGCTGCCTGGGATAGGACCCCGCCTCCCCCGCCCCCACCTATCCAGGATAAGCGGATGGAAGATGAATACCTGGGTGAATGAATGGATATATTTTATACGGGCAGCTCAGAGACTTGAAATTCCTCCGAGATTGAACTAGTTGTTCTCTGCGATAGCCTGAAGATCTGAATGTCCATCTGTTTTCAGCAACCAGCTCCTCAGTTTAGGTCACAGTAACCTCTGAACGTACAGATTGGAATATTACCGGATCATGTTGAAAATGCAGGCACGTCCAGATTTTAAATGTGTCCCTTCCTACACCTTGACCCGTGAACTAACCGCTTCTTTTCTGTGCTCCACATGTGAAACTGAAATATTTGAGTACCCCCCCCCCCACACACACACACTTTCTGGGTTGTAATTTTTGCATTCTTGTGAAACTCTTCTGCTATGAAAATGAAGAGAACAGTCTGATGATAAATTCTTGCTGAGGAATGCGTGAAACTGCCAAATACTACCAGAGATTCACACGAGACATGAAGCACAGCATTGCAGTTTTCTAACAAAGATGAAATAAGCAGCATTCAATGCTGATGTCCAAAATTTTGTTGAGTGTAATATGAGCCACACATGACTGGACGGTATTACCTTGTTGTCCTCAGTGTAACGTGAAATCGCCCCCCACCCTCATGCTGCATGCAATGTTGTCTTCTGGAAGAATGTTCTCTGCTGGTGCCCGGGGAAGATGTCTGAGTAACTGAAAGGCTATTATTCTCCTGATTGCATGCTGACTGAGCTGAAATGGACCTCCTAGTTTATTGCATCATTATTGTTAATCAGTGATAGTGTGATCAGGGCGGTGGACGGAAAATCTCGTCCTGGTCGGCTGAACTTAAAATAATAAAAGGAAGCCAGGTTTTGCCTTCAGTTTGATAGAGGAAGATCATCAGATGTCTGTACTCTGTCTGCAGACCAAAACCACTGGGGTACCGTCATCGTCTCTTCCTTCATTAGCCAGGAAGGTGACCCCCTGTGCTTTATGGAGCTCAGCGAATTGCCCTAAACACAGATTTAGTATTACTAACCTAAAAAACTGACTGCCTTTTCGACACAACAGATCTTAATAACTTAATAACACACACTGTTGACCACATTGTTGGTGTTCGTAATGATGTGTATTACCGATAAATACAAGAAAAGTAAGTGGTAAATGGTAAACATGAGTATTAGCAGTAATAAATGAGAAAGGATGGTATTCATTTTCATGCAGGGCAGGTATCCCCAGCAATGGCACCTGCCCGTGTCCAGGCTGCTCGGTGCATGAACGTCGCCTTTCTCTACGCGGTCAGTGTCGCTCCTACCCAGCGAGGACCCAACGCAGGCACTGGGGGCCAGCTAAGCTGCCCTGCCGTTTTATAAAATCTCCCCATCTTCAAAAGCCCGTTTTGCTAAATCGTTAAAATGCTACAGTGACCCCTGTAGATATAACATTCAGAGTAGTTTGTGTCACGGGCGGTACGGCAGCGAGTGGCGATTGTGCAGATCGAGCGGGCAGGAAGTAGGCAAGGCAGGCCGTACTCGGGGTAAACGGGGATTTATTAACAGGAATCGGGGAAGGAGACATCAGACACTGACTAACATCAATGACAGACCATGGACTCAGGTAAGACACGGATTGAAATACACAGGACTGAGCAAATTAACTAGATGCAGCTGGGTACAATCGGGAGAAAACACGTGGGTAATCAGGGGGCGTGGCACACGGGAGGAGCGGACGAGCAGGTCATGACAGTTTGCAGGTAGTTAGCACTTTACCACCGTGATATGCGTCCCCTGTTCCCCTTTGGTCGCTCTTCCCCATCTTGCTTTGTTTTCTCTTTGGTTATATAGCAGTATAGTAGCAGTTCACCATAGACACAGCACAGCTGCAGGTGTTCAGTAATGCCTCGTTATACGTCGATGCGTGATAAGTCAAATTTGACAAGTAGTCTTAAGTCAGTTTACATAACCTGACGTTGGTCGGGCGATGTTAAAATATGTAAAATGATGTATTGTAATGTACACAATCAAACAAAAGCTTATAAATGGAAAAAAATTGTCTTATTTACCTGGTGTTTGGTGCCAATAACGCCGCCGCATTTATTCATTAGGTTTTTATAACGTTTATTAGTGCTTTTTAGTGTTGTCATTTTTCGACTTCGTGCCTTTTGGAACCAATTTGAAGTATTACTCTATTTCCATTTTTAACTATAACCGTTTCCTACACAATTTGCTATTAATAATGAATGCCGCTTTGGTTTTCAATGTTTAAGTACTTCATATGGCCTAACTGAGGCACACTGAGCCACGGGCTCGCTCCCGTATGCAGGACTTTTCACCCATGCAGCTGCTGGCCGCCATTAAGCCCTTTCTTTCCCAGAGTGTCCCAACTCACCTCAGCTCACCTTTCAGAGAGGGGGGGTCCGTTCGGCGGGCCCGGACTTCCCCGGCTACTCGCGTGATTTACACAGAAGCTGTTAGCCCTGTCAGCGTGGGTGAAGGGACCTTCCGTATTCACTGCTTCGCTAATGATTAAAGTGCGTAAACGTGAGCACAATATCGGTACGAATCGTCTAAAAATACGGAGTAGTAGTGGATGTGTTACACAGCCCCCCCAGGCTTTACATGCATAAACATGATTAAGTATTTATAATCTTTTTTTGTTCGCCATAAGCTTATGTGTTTCTGGCGCTGCAGACAGAAGGCCGTGCGCTCGTGGTGTGAATCCGCCGCTCTGTGTGGCTTCTTTTGTTTTATGAGCAAATCAATAGTATTTTCTCATAAATTTGAGGGGGGGGGTCCATTCATCTTTTAACTATCCCTGGCAGACATGTAGACAGGTCTATCTTACTAGATTTTGCAGGCCTAATTTTACTACCTATCGGTAGGGTTGCTGTACCCCCCACAAAATGTATTTCTGGCTTTAGGCCTGCCCATGCGCCGCAGGGCATGAGGCCGGGGTTGCACCGTGGATAAACCGGCCCGGTGCAGGGCCCTTCCGTGAACATGCTCTCAACAGGCCACAGACACCAATTATCTGAGCCGCAGGTGGGAGGTTGCGTGACACCTGGCGGACATGTGGATGGCAGATCCAGAGCAAAGGTGGGATTCAAACCTGCAACCTAGAGGTGCAGGGCCGCAGCAGTATCCGCCAAGCAACCGCGTCAACCGAAAAGGGTGTCATTCATTACCGAGCTGATATCAATGTCCTCGTACTAAACCACGCTTCGTTCGAACATCACCTTTTCGACAGGAATCCCACTTGCATTCTCTCTGCCAACAGGACGTTATGCCGATTTATTAAAATGTTGCTCTGGGGGAGTTTTGTCAGATTGAACACTAAGATTGCTCCAGATAAAAGTGAGTTTATGTTCTGCATGCGTTCCCCCGCTGATGTCACAGACCCGCTATTGGCGCTCGACTTCATTAGTTATCATAACCTTCCTTCAGCAACATCCCCAAGATCTAATTTAGTATGATAAGCAGCCGTACCTCCTATAGCTTCATTTCTGCAAAGCCAACATTAATAATAATAATAATAATAATCTTCATTTCCAAGAACTACATCTTCCATCCCACCCTCATTTTTTTTTTTTTTTCCATCCTTTAACGGCATCCATATCTTCCATACATCATACATACCAGGTTATGTTGGCAGCCAGTGTTGAATGATAGGCAGAACTGGAGATTTCAGGTCCGGGCAGTAAAAATCCAGACCAGGATTTTGTTTCAGTCTACCAGTTGAGTATAAAGAGTCACGGTCACAGAGGACTCAGCTGGTTGGTTGAAACTAAATTTTGGTCTGGATTTGTACTTTCTGGACCTGAACTCTCCACCGCTGATGAGTTGTGGAATGACAGCTGAAGAGATGTATTGAGTTAAGCTGAGATTAACACTGCTTTTTAAAAGTTTACACGTCAGCTCATGAACTGGCTTGTGAAAAGTCTTTATTAATCAGCAGCAATGAAAAGCAGCTCGGTACAAGTGTGGCATGACTGGGATGAAGCCTGTGGTTTACATCGCGTTTCCCTCTTAGAGAATGGTGTGCGGTTTGGTGGTTTAGGGCAATGTTTTTCTCTGGGTTGAGATGAGACTCTCATAACTGAAAAGCAACAGTTATCAGGGAGGTAAAAGAGCTTTTTCCCTATAAACCTGCGCAATGACAGTATAGCCTGGGTTCGTCTGCACCCCTCAGAATGGTAATTAAGTTGAATTTCTCCAGCAGAAATATTGCTCTGTCTGAGTAGGGAAAAATGTTAATGGATGAATAAATCAACCAAGCAACAAGAACCGAATGCAAATGACGGTGCACAGAGCGAAATTAACAATGTTTATGCTTCACCTCTTGGTCTTGGTCATTATCTCCCTGTAGTGCTGGTTTGATGACCTTCCAGCTCAGTGAGTATGGGATTGACCAGTCATCTCCACAGCAACTGATCATTTCCCCACATACATTCATTTTCCTGCTTCCGCCATCAGTTCTTGAAAACCATCTCTACAGACCAATCCAAGGTCTTCACTAAGGGCGACGGTGAAACAAGGTTTTGCCGTATTAGTGTCGTATTCAGTATTCCTTCTGTCTGAGGCATCCAGATGAGTAGATTCTCTTGCTAATTTTCCTGCTAGAATTTCATTTGTCACTTGCTAGATGCTTCTGCACCTCAGACCTGCCCACACTTCGCTTTCAGACACTGCAGCTCGCTCCTCGTGACCACATTAGGCCAAACTAGCCGTTTAGTCTCGGGGTCAGTTGGCACAAACCACTGTGGCTCCTCGTTGCATCGGTGATTAACGAGAGCAGCCGCAGGTATCCCTGCTACTCCCTGACCGTCATTCGTAGCTCAGGTGCGTTATTTTTGTAACTCGCCATTTGGTATGATACCAGATTGTAGCAGAGGGTGGATCCTGAAGGTGGAATTTCCTGCTCCTAGTAAGTCCACACAGCCTGTCACATAAGCCAAGAAGTCTGTTTACAAGTAGATCTTCAGCGGGAGACCATTTTTATCCACGTCGACCATCTCACTTTCCTTGCATTAATAAGCCTATGGGTAGCACATACATCATCAACAGACTACAGATATTAGTCTGTTTTAAAGAAGTATTACATATTGAAATACTTGTACAATATTTCTTTGACGTATACTTCCTATTTAAACAAAGAGTATTTCACATTTAAATACAATTAGCTAAAAATAATTACATGTATGCTTGACCCTGTGGAGAATATAGTTAACGCCGAGCGGGACGGTGAAAACAATTCTGAAATCCTTGTTTATGGTTTTCAGATGGTGGGTGTATTATTACTCAGTAAAGCTGCTTTTTAAAGTCATGCTAGCTTTGTCTTAATAGAGCTTTCATCTTGAAGCGGGGGAGAAGAGGGTGGCAGATATTTCATTACATCATAGATGGAGTCATGCTGTCGGTAAAATGTTGCGAGGATAAGGGTGAGGTGCTGTGTAAAGGGGAAGCGAGATCGTCTCTTTGGCTGCGTTGTCTTGACTGTAACTGCAGCCATGGATATTGGGGGAGAGCAGAGAGGGGGCCGGTGACATCATCGCAGACTACATGGGGTTTTTGGCACACATACACAGCCCCTCCCCAGGGTTACGGTGGGGTTACCTTCCAATAAACCAATCGTAAGTGGAAAATATCGTAAGGCGTAAATGCATTTTAATACAGTACAGCTAACCTACCAAAGATCATAGTCTAGCCTAGCCAACCTTAAAAACATGCTTAGAACACTTGCATGAGCCTGAAGTTGGGCACAATCATTAGCACAAAGCCTATTTTATAATAAAGTGTTGAATATGTCATATAATTCATCGCATGTATTGTAAAATGAGAATATCGTGGTAAAAAGAGGCCACTCCTTATTTTAAAATAAATCTGCATTTTTAAATCCGGGTTTCATCCTGGTTCAGCTGGCTGAAGGCTACACTGAGCAGCAGGTTACTTCCAGGCGCAAAATTTCTAAGACAGAATAAGGTGAAGCAGGAGACACTGGGAACAACCTGAAACCATGATATCAAGTGACCTTCAAAAGGAACGGGGAACATTAAGTGCAGGTGTGAAGTGCACTGGTAGGACAGTTTGTTTGAGGCTTCTAGAAGCAGGACTGAAGTCCCATAAAGCGAGGAAGAAGCGCTTCATTAATGAGGAACAGGGAAGAGCCAGGCTGCACGTAATTCGAGAAATGAGTGAATGAGCTGTGCTCTGTTTTTTCCACAGCTGTGCATTTTACTTTCACTCTTGTTCTTCCAAGGCAGTGAAAAAGGTAGGTTAGCTTTTGTCCTAGCAAAGATGGTAAATGGTGATTTGTATATTCATGCTTATATATTTTATTGTTCCATCTTTTGTCTGTTATCAATACCCGGTAATCCTGACCATGAGCAGATGGAGGAAGCATGGATGGATGGATGGATGGATGGTGTCAGAATGAAAAGCTGAAGTCCATGTCTAGGATAACATAAACAGCATTGTATGAACTTACCATGTTAACTGGCCGGCGAACAAGGTAAATGTTTGCGTCTTTCCAAATGTGCACCTCATACTCACCGTGTAATGATTCAAGAATTAAAGGTAAGCGAGTCGAATATTTGCTATGATTCAAAAATGTGGAGTATGAGTATGCAGGATGAAGACCATAATATGTTAATTTTATTACATGCTATAAAGAATAGTAAGACACGGAAGCAAGACAATTTGAAAAAGGGCTTTTTTGTAATGCTAATCAGCCATTCATTTGTTATTTTCATGTTGACCTCAATGTGCTGGTGTGTTTGCCTTTAGTCTTCCTTATCCTGGTGGGGGGAGGGGCAGCTGGTGCCTCTCCCAGGCAGCATAGGGCACAAGGCAGGGAGCATCCTGGCTGGGATGCCCCCTCATCACAGGGAATCTTGTTTAACCATTTGGCAGGTATTCAAGTGTTATGAACCGTTGGTTATATTCTACTAATTGTATTATCATTTATATGTTAAATTTTATTCAATGACTGATTAATAAGGATGATGTTGTATTCAGGTTTTAGTTTCTAGCTTTTAAGTTTAAGGGCCATATTTTCAGACCCTTTTGGCGTTAATATAGTACCATCGGGTTTTACTAAAGACGCTGAGGCCGATACTGTGCTCATATACTCTTACCTGTACTTGTAAAAATTGTCCGATACCAAGTGCAATATTATGTTAAAATTCGGGGCGGCATGATGGTGCAGTGGTTAGCACTGTTGCCTCACACCTCTGGGACCCGGGTTCGAGTCTCCGCCTGGGTCACGTGTGTGGAGTTTGCATGTTCTCCCCATGTCGTCGTGGGGTTTCCTCCCACAGTCCAAAAACATGCTGAGGCTAATTAGAGTTGCTAAATTGAGTGAATGGTGTGTGAGTGTGCCCTGCGATGGGCTGCCCCCCCCATCCTGGGTTGTTCCCTGCCTCATGCCCATTGCTTCTGGGATAGGCTCCGGACCCCCCGCGACCCAGTAGGATAAGCGGTTTGGAAAATGGATGGATGAATGTTAAAACTCAAAGCAGTGGCATCCCTATCAGATTGGGGCATCTATGAGAGATTTGTCAACCATATTGGACTGTCTGTGCCAGGTTGAGTATTGGTCTGGTTATACTAAGTTAGGTCATTTTTCTTTGTGTTTTGTTTTACTGCTTTATGTACTTGTATTGGTACTCGATATCAGCAAGTACACGAATGTAAATATTCATACTCGGCCTGAATAAAAGTGGTATCGGTACAACCCTAAAAGATGCACAATGAAAAGATATCAGCGGAAAAGTGTTGACACAGTTAATTTTGTGACTGGCCGCTGTAGGAGTCCCCTTTCAAAGTGGAAGATCTGAGGGAGGAGAGTATTTAAATGAATCACGTAACGTGATTTACTAAGGTTTGCAGTAGGCAATCTGCTGTAAATTGTACCATTATTTAATGCTGAAAAAAGCATGTATTCTCCTGCATTTGACCGATTGGGCCAGTCGTTATTTAAATGAACTGACATTGTCTTTGTTCATAAATTTGCGTATTTTTAGTAGATCATCTGCAGAACCTTTTTTTTTTTTTTTTTTTTTTTGATTGCGTCGTCCCGCTAATTTGTCCTGCTTAGTGAATCTGGCCCTAAATATTTAAAAGCACAGTGGTTGTGATTCACCTTTTTCTGTCTGTCTCTCTGCTTTTTCAAACGCTGCTGATGGAGGGCTGATATTTACATTCGCCTCAGTGCCATTGTTCAGTAAAATGTCAGAAGCATTGTAATTTTCCTGCTCACGGTAAACAAGCAGGTAGGGATGGGAGGAATACGATGGAAAAAGAATTCCTTACAGCACTCTACCTTGTTTGTTTTGAACCTCTAAATGTCAGCGACGCGTTTTTGTAAACTGCATGGCCAGTACAATAGCTGAGTGTGCTGTGGACTGAAGCAGAAATGTATTAAGCAAGATAATGAAACAGAATTAGCTGAGGCTAGTACACCGTAAAAGGGCAGTACGCCATCACGCAGACACGTATGTGCACACGCTGTCCTCCGAGATGGCAGACTTTTCCTAACATTCAACATTAATGAGATGGTGCTCTATCAATACTTATGAATTAGGATGTTGGCATCACTTTTATCTCAAAATGGGATGGACACCCCCCCCCCCCCCCCCCCCCACACACACACACCCCCCGCCAGCTTACTTGGGGTTTTCTAAGCTGAAATTATGCAAAACACATAGTCAAAATATCCTCCCTCAGATTTCCTTGTCTCAGGGGTAAAAAGTGAATATTACACCCCTTTCAATGTGCTGGAATGGGTTTGCCCCATCGGTACTACAGCACACATTTGGGAATCGGGGGAGCAAAGGGTTAGGAAGCTCAGGTGGATAACAGCCCTAGCACCAGGTTCCAGCATACAGTCATACAAAGTCAGTCTGTTTACCCCTAAGCAATCGCTTCCTCCATCGGCATCCGGTTCTGGATCTGCATCAATCCTGTAATGCAACATAAATGCATTCGCACGTGGCATAATGCACCGAAGACTTACACAGGCGACAGATGGGCCCGTTTACCGCGGTGGCCTCGTCACGGATGTGATAAAGACCTCGTCTTAACGATTCCGTCTCTGCAGACGGCGGGTTCGGGCCCCCGGTTCGAGTTGATTGCATTCTACTGTGATCTTCCAGGCACGTACCAGCACTCAGCCGGGGCTGGGATCCTGCCCACCCCAACCCAAAACTCCTCCTGCACAGCTGATTAAAAGGGGCATTTAAATAGCCTTTAAGGACACGTGGGGGTCTTCGCCGGCCTTTTGAAGTCGGGCTGACGGAGTTCAGCGAGCTGCTAGTGCTGATCACAGAGAGAAGACATCTGTCGTGACAGCCTCCTCAGTTTTGCTCAGGAAAGCGTAGAATTTAACACATTGTTTCTTTAAAGGAGAAATTACGTAAGTTTGCTTTTGTTCATTAGAATAATTGGGAATGTGTCCTATTTATTAAAAGAGAACTGAATCATATGCATTTGAATTTGTGTGACAAAAAAAATCGCCCGCTTGCACCAGTGGTATGTTTTTTGCATGAAGATGTACAACAAAAAAAGCCACCTAGACTAAAACGTAATTATCACCAGGTTTTCCTGCTTGAGTGGATCGAACAGGCAATTGGGGCCAGTTGGGCTGGTGGTGGGGAGTTCCAAATTAAGACGTACTTTTATTTTCTGTTTTTTTCTGTGTTATTTGTCTTGTTGACAGTTTCACTTAAAATTTTCATTTTGTTGTTTAATTGGTTAATGACTCTTATACAGTACCCAACCAAAATTTATGTTCTTGATCAAGTCCAGTTTAGTTAAATTCTGCTAATTTGTCATAGCTGTTTTCACCCATTTATCCTTCCCTCCATCTCCTAGTCGTTTGTCCTAATCAGGGTCTGGGGTCTTGGAGTGCCTAGACTGGCCCAGGGCCCCAGGCAGGGTCCCGCTCCGCTGCAGAGTAATTCTGGTCACGGTGACTAATATAGAGCACAAAGAAATGGGTTCGCCTCTCCAGTCTTACTCGTGTGTGAAATTCGACCTACGGTGTGTTGAGTGCCTTGTGTTACAGGAGCACAGGACCTGCCATCAAGGCAGAGCCACACTCAGTAATGGGAAAATCAGGTTAAAAATCGCTGAGAGCTGTTCTGTGGAAAATGCAATCTGATAAGGCCTCCCTCCTGTCCCCTGCCTATCTCTGTGTTTTACGCCCCGGTTCGATAGCTACCACTGTGCACCAGATGAGTGAAATGAGTGGTTGTATATCCCACACAGATTGTAAGAGATTTTAATCATGTTTTGTATAAGAGGTTTCTGATCTCTGTCGAAAGGGAGCATGAATCTGTTTCTCCTTATCCTTTCTATATTCATGTTTGCATATTTATTTAATAACCTTTTATAGCATATATGAACATGCCGTTTTGTCATTGTCGATTTAGGTGAAAGATTTTCTATCACGCTTGTTAATTCTGTAGATCTTCAAAGAAGCGGTTTATTTTTATTTTAGTGGATGGACACTCTGTGACACTCTGCTATGAGGATTAAATGAAAATAATAACCAGGGGGGTCAATAACCCTGTGAAAGGAGACGCACACCTTTTGATTCTAGTGTGACTTGAGATCTGGGCGTACTTCGATATTTTACAGGAAAACCTGCTCACTTGTGTTAATATCCAATCGACCAATCATCTTGCCGCAGCACGATGCATAAAATCATGCCGACAAGGCTGAAGAGCTTCAGTTAATGGTCAGACAGAACACCAGAAGGGGGAAAAAAATGTGATTTAAGTGAATTTGACCGCGGCGTATTTGTTGGTGCCAGTTGGGTCAGTTTTTTCCGAAATTGCTGATCTCCTGCGATGTTCACACATGACAGTCTCTGGAGTTTAGATAGGATGGTGGGGAAACCACAAAAAAAATAATCCACTGAGCGGCAGTTCTATACAAAGAATCGCCTTGTTGATGATGAGAGGTCAGAGGAGAATGGCTGGACTGACTCAAGGCCGACAGAAAGGCTGCAGGAACTCAAATAATCACTCCCTACGACAGTGACGAGCAGAAAAGCATCTCTAAATGCCTAAGAAAGCCAACCTGCGGATTAAGGGGGTACAACAGCAGAAGACAGTGTTGGGTTACACTGAGGCTGCAGTGGGTATAGGTTTACCAAAGCTAGAGTCAAGATTAAATATCGTTTATTTGTCGCATACTTTATGCAGTGAAATGTGGTACCTAAGTCGTTCCTAGACTGTGCAACGAAAAGGAGAAGAAAACGAAGAGAAGGCAATAAAATAAACAAACAGTAAATGATAAAGGAGCAGTGATAGACTAAGGTGATCAGGAATAAAAATAAATATATAGAAAATATAAGAAAGTAAGAATATAAGAAAATAAGGATGGACTGGTGAAGGGGTGGAATGGTGGTGCAGTGGTTGGCACTGTTGCCTCATACCTCTGGGACCTGGATTCGAGTCTCCGCCTGGGTCACGTGTGTGGAGTTTGCATGTTCTCCCCATGTCGTCGTGGGGTTTCCTCCGGGTACTCCGGTTTCCCCCCGCAGTCCAAAAACATGCTGAGGCTAATTGGAGTTACTACATTGCCCATAGATGAGAGTGAATGGTGTGTGAGTGTGCCCTGCGATGGGCTGGCCCCCCATCCTGGGTTGTTCCCTGCCTCGTGCCCATTGCTTCCGGGATAGGCTCCGGACCCCCCACGACCCAGTAGGATAAGCGGGTTGGAAAATGGATGGATGGATGGATGGTGAGGGTGAAAATTGGAAAAACGTCGTCTGGTCTGATGAATATCGGTGTTTGCTGTAGGATTAGACTCTGGCATAAACAGCATGAATCCGGCCACCCAATCTGCCCCAAGACCCAAGTCTGCTTACCCTGCCTTCCACTTCATAATGTTGCCATTGATAGTTCTACTCTTTCTCTAAAGCAGCCATCTTCATTTTTGGCTAAATACAGCAACTACTGATTAAAACGGAGGCTAATTAGCTTATTGTGTCACCTTGAAGGCACAGTAACGTACATGAGTTTAACAACAGCTAGTGGCTATAGTCGAGGGGGTGCACCTTTATGCAGTCAATTTTTTATCTTTAATTTCCAGAATGTGCTATGGATGGTTTTCAAGGGAAAGTTATAGTCAGCCATGTGTGAATAAGGGCAAGTATGAAGAGGCACGATATGTTTTAATTGGTATGTGTAATATATCTATGTGTGCAGTATTTACCTGTCAACAATCAGACACACACACACACACACACAATCTTTACAGCAGGGGTCACCAACATGGCGCCCGCCGGGCACCAGGATGCCCCCAAGCACCACATGAGTTGCCCTCGGACCTGTTCTGAAAATAGCACAACTCGCCAGTGAGCAGCGTCTAAAATTAAATTTTATCTTGTTGCTATTCTTCTTTAATCACATTTGCATTTTATATAGAGTTGAAAATGACAAAAAGCATTTAAAACGTTTATTATACATGAAGTTTAGCACCTAAACTTAAACTGGTAGCCCATCGTATGACTCAGTACCCGTGAAGTAGCTCTCAGTTTCAAAAAGGTTGGCGACCCCTGCTTTAGAGTTTACTCCTGAGAGGGGCTGTGTGTCTGGAGAAGGTGCCTCGGCCCCCCGGATCCCTTAAAAACCGCACTTGTGGCGTCCCTGTTATCTTTAACAAGTCTGGCCGCTCTCCCCCGACCCCTCTCCATAACGAGGGCTTGCAGCCGCAGAACCGTCGCTGACCGGATGTTATCATTCGTCACGCCATTCTCTGTAAACTCCCAACATCGTATCGATCAGGCGGGTGGCTCTTTCGGGGAGTGTTAGGTCCAGCATTTCTGTCATCAGCCATCATACCATGCGTAAATCACTGAGATCAGACATCTTGGCCGCACCGGTAATCGATCCTTTTGACCCCGATTGCATGACGAATGAGTGTATGCGTGCACTTATAGATATACTTAATTAAAAGGGGCTTGTGGCGTTAATGATTTCATTCGATAGATAAATGTTTCCTCTCACGCAGTTACAAGATCTAATTTAACCTAATTGAAGACATGCAAGATGTTCTCCAGCGTAACAGCTTCTTTCATCTGTGATCTCTTAATTCTTTTTTTTTTCTTTCAGTTTTACCTTTCTGCCCAGAGTGGTGAACAAATCAATTTCAGCGGCTCTGTTATGAGATAGCAGAGCTGGTTAGGCTGCCCCCTGAGCTTCCGGGGGGCACGTCTCCCATTTTCCTGAAGGGAATTCTGATTCCCATCTCTGTCACCTTTAAACGGAGACCAGGATTGAGTCTCGAATCCCGAGGATATGACATTAATTTCCTCTGTCACTCTCGCTGATGTTATCCAGCTGAAATGCAGATTTCATAGCAGCTATTGCGGTCGCGGCACGTATGCATGTTGGTGTCTGTGTGGGAGTTTTGCTATCTTTGTAGGAAATATTATTATCATAATTCCTGAAAAGCAGATGTTGTGAGGAAGTCCCTTTTTCAGATGATAGCAGAGACAATGGTAACTATTTTAAGGGATTATTTTATTCAGTCATCTGTAACCCTTTAACTTCAGCTCCAGGTCCCCATGACACTATCGCAGGCAGCACAAGCCCAAGACTCACACCCCCAGGATGCGGTGAAGGTCCTTGTATTTGTCGCTAAATTCAAGGCTTAGCTTGACTGCTACTATAGGCTAAAGCTGAAGAAAATTTGCCTGCAGCCCATTTTTTGACTATTGTAGCTTATTGTTTACAATTTAATGGAAACTGCAAATATATATTGGAACATATGGTTGTTTAAATAGACAGAAATGTTATTTTAAGCCACACAAGCAAGCTACAAATTAAACACCCTTAAATGTGAAATAATGTCATAATTATGTAATTTACTGGTACCAAGTCATAGCAGAGTTTTAGGTAATGACTGTTACTTTGCATGAGAATTCATGAGTGTTTTTTTAGCAGCAGATGGAATCGCAACGGCGCCAGTGAGAAAATCATTCCGAGGGACTCTGTGACCTTTTCGTTAACGTATGCAAACGAGCTCGGCCCGGACGTTAATGTGACAAATTGCTTATTATGCTTACTTTGGGTGCCTGATGTAACCTTGCTGAGCTGTGGAGAAAAGGATGGAATTTCCAGAAGCCCTCACACGCCCCCCCCCCCTCCCCCCACCCCACCCTAAACCAGGAAAAGGGAAACTAATACTTGTAAGCTCCCTGCCCTCACCGACAGACATCTCCCATGCAAGTAAGTACCATGACGTCTATGTTTTGTGGGCAGATGACAGCTCAGATCTTCAAAATATGCCGATAATCCCGAAATGGGTAGAGGAGAGAGGCAGGGGAGACTCGCAGTTCCACACGCAGAAAAGTTCCTAGTGTGGGGTGTTAAATATTTCAGACGTAGACAGTGAGTAGACATTAAGCTGCATTTGTCATGGATGAGTGGAGAGCCGGCGTGGCCTCGTGGGACAGCAGAATGAGATTCCGCACGGCGGGGATTTGCCAGGGAAACCAATGGGAGAGTGGAGACGGGGTTTCCATGCCGATGAGCTCGGCGGGGGGAGTTGGAGGGGGGCGGGATCGTTCGCTCGCCTCCTGCATATCCAGCTCCGCCTACCCTTCCTTCAACAAGGGACTGGGCGTGGCCTGTGATTTTAACACCTTTCAAATCATTTTATGATCGCTGGGCTGCCGTTATTCAGCCAGTTCATCTAACATTTTCTGGCATTAAATTATTCATTGAGGCAGCTTTACAATGCCGATAACAGGCAGTGTGTAACCTGTTTGTGGAGCTGACTTTCTGCGGGGGGATTGAAGTAAGCAGTTCGGCTAGTTTTCAACCTTTCGCCGTGTGCACAAGGGTTCAGAGCCCCAGCTTTTGTGAAGCACGCCCCCTTGTGGTTCTGGGTCAGGTCACGTCAGCTTGGGGAGTTTGCACTGATTCGGCATGTTGCCGCACCCACCACACATGAAAACGCCTCAGGATCCCGGTTGGTGACTCCCCCCCCCCCCCCCCCCCCAGGCCGACACACGGTTTAGTCCCCCCCGTCCGGAAAATTCACATGTGTGGGTCATGCCAAAGACACATCTACTGAGATGGAGACATGACACCGGCTCACTGTCAACAGCATTTGGACCTTAATATTAAAACTGTGTTTGCTGGTCGTTCAGGTTGAACCCAATATTGATATTTTGATATATTTGTAAATACCTCTGTGATGTTTGCCTGTGCAGTCTTGAGTTTTGTGTGGTGCTGTTTAATAAAACAAATTACAAAAAACATTTGAATACATTGATAAAGCATATGAATATAGCTATAAATACACTATAGCCATGTTTATTATGCATTATGAATGCTTTATGAAGCTCTCATCTATAATGTACTATAGATACCTTCATAATGCATTACAAACCATCCTTAATGCTTATACTGGCCATTATAATGCATTATGAAGGTATCTATAGTGTATTATAGATGAGAGCTTCATTGGAGCTCACGAAGTATTATAATCAACACTATAATGCCTTATGACTCTCAATAGAAGATGCTGTAATGCTTTATTAATTGTTATACTGACTATTATAACGCAATATGAAGGCATTTATAATGCATTATAGATGAGAGCTTCACCTGAAATGTTAACCCAGCCATTTTGGTCACCAAAGGCACACGAGGCATATGCATGTACGTTCCCCGGGCCGAGGTCACCGTTAACCATAGCTGGGAAACAGGCTTTCACTTCTCCACGCCACTGTCTTTCAGCAGCAGATAAATCCCTCCTTTGAGATCATATATATTGATTAAAGAGAAATCCACGGAGTCGTTCGGCACTCTGGCTGAGGCCGGTTCCCGGCGGCTCGAAGGCAGGCGCCGTCACCCATTAACATATAAATAAGTTTGCGGGGTTGGCAGCGAGGGTGGGATCCTTTTCTTCGAGACGCTCTCCCGCGGCTTAAAAACCCTCGCCGGGTGTGAGCTGCTCCTGTTGTCCTTGCCCACCTTTCACAGCAAAATGGGACAATGGTGGGCGGGACTTAAATTATCTGGGGGGAAAAAAATGACAGACCGAAGTAGCATGAAGTATCATGTATTCCTGAGTCCCCTCAACTGAACCAGAACATTCCCTCGATTTCATTGTGATATACCCAGGCAATAGTCACCTAAAAAGGAGTTTAACCATGCAGTGTAAGGCATATCCCCAGTATCTTTGAAACTTATGCAGCTGGAGCCAGGGGGTGATTCTAGAGCTGTAATTCATACAGAAGAGCCAAACTTAGCATCAATCAATGATGTGTTTCAAATTGGTGAGTGACAGGGGAGGCCCCCCCGGGGGCCAATCAGCTGGGGCCACTGCTCCTTTGGCCCCGCCCCCGAAATCATACAACATTGCCTGGAACCGCATAGTCAGCCATTTCGCTGTGTTGGTTTGATACCCAGAGTTAATTTGCTGTGACGTTCCGAGCATTAAGTCCAAATCAGATTAGCGGCTGTTCCCGTGCTGATTGCTCCGGATGTGATTGTTTTGGTGCCGTGTTTCCGGGTATACGCTCACAGCGTTATTGAAATCGGTCTCTTATATGCTTTGATTGGTTCAGGGGGGGGGGGGTGATGATTAATTGTGTAATATCAAGCAGAAGCAAACAGGAAACGAAAATAATCTGTGTGTATGTATTTATCTTACATTATCTCACATTATCTTGTCTGTATCCACTATAAGCATTATTTTGTGCACAAGATTTTTATAGTGTCACATCTGAGGATAGACATGCAGCAGCGACGATGAAATATTCATCTTCTAACCACTTAGTATTTTCAGGCTCATAGATGATAAAAATATATATTGAACCAAATTAGTGCCCAAAAGAAATGAAGTGTAATGTTTTCAGGGCAGAGACTCTACTGAAACTTTGCTCAGCAATTCACTGGTGTCCTCTACAGAGTCTGCCCTCCTTCATGCGATGGATGGATAGATGGTTAGATGGATGGATGGATGGATGGTTAGATGGACAGCCTGCTGGCATGGAGATGGTTCCTGCTGCTAAGGCCACAAAACCTGATACAGTACAGAGCGCGTGAGGCAACTTGCACATTTAGCAATTACAGGCATTCAAACAGGAAGCTTTCTTACTGATTTAGCTTATCTTATAATGATAAGCTATTATAAGTTAATGAAATTAGCAATTTAAAGCTGTGTGTGTTTGCCTTTAGCTTGTGTCTGTTTGTGTAAAAAATATATATACAGTTGTCAGAGAGACCGGGGCGACCCTGGGGAGGCCCAGAAGCCCGAGACGTGCTTCCTTGGGCTTGGGGGAGAGAGGGGGCTCAGGTGCTGTGTAGGGAGACGGCTGTTCTGGAAGGAAGATGGTGAAAACACTGGAAGGGCCACCACAGCCGGGCCTAGGGGGCGCCACTTGGACTGCACCACTCTCTTCAGATAATCCAGTCGTGTGACCTACCTGTCTCCCTTTATGCCGGTGGGCCGCGGCACCTCCTCCTGAGGGGCGTTAAGTACCGGCGCTGTCCGGATGAGTGGTGCTGAAAGGCAGGTTCTGGAGTGCTGCTGTCAGGCCGGCTGTGCTGTCACAGTGTATACATACAGTATGTAGCCTGTGTGTGTGTGTGTGTGTGTGTGTGTGTGTGTGTATTATGTGTATATATTTAATATATTTATATTTATGTGTGTGTGTATACTGTATATTAAGTCAGTGAATGAATTCTACTGCAGTACCTTTCTGTTTGTTGTTTGTGAAGTATAAACAGCACTAAATCGCATTAGATTCCGATTGATGTTCCACATAAAACAGGAAACACTCTGAAATGTGTTTTCTCATGCGGACCCACGGACTGTTTTTTCCACGGCTGAGCCTGATGTCCGGCCCCCCCGTTTCGGAGCGGGCTGTCGGTGGGGGTCGCATCCGCAACCCGTGTTTTATGCTCCCTGGGCTAGATCTGGTTGCCGAGGCTGTGATCCTCGGTCAGTGGGGCTCGGGGCACCCCCCCCACATGACAAAGCGGCAGAACAGCCTGTGCTCATTAACCAGCTTCCCAGTCAGCCTGCAAGGTGCAGCTGACGAGCAAAGTTAGAGCAGACTCTGTTCTGCCATCAGTTTCGCTTCAATATCCCACGACAGAAGATCGATTTCTCCCTGTGTCTTTAGGCACTGAGTCTGTCATCCATTCGGCTTTAATCCCAGCGGCCAGGGCTGCCAGTGGAAAATTGAACCCCAAATCTTTCTTTAAATCAGACTTTTAGTCAAGACGATTTTCTTATCGTGAAATGCATGCCAATATCATGCTTGTCGCCAAGCAGTCCCTACATCGTCATCTCTGTCCCGGATAGCACTGCTTAGTATAACGAGCCGCCCTCGTTAAGAGCTAATTGATGGGCTGTATGGGACTCCAGCCCAGGAAGGCCAGCGAGGAGCTTAAACAGGCAGGTGACAAGTGACAGGAAAGCAGGCGAAGACCCAGGCAGAGCAAAATGTCAGCCAGCTCAGAGCCTTCGGGAAGTGGCTCGGGCCTCGGCGGCTGCTGTTTCTCCTCAGGTCTTCCTTGCTTCTCCCCATCCATCCTTGCCATTTTGTGCTCTGCCGCAGATGTGGCAGCCTCCCAGCGGAGCCAGCTCACGTTTGCCTATTAATTGCACTCTCCAGGTACGTTTCTGTCTCCATCCGTGTGAATGCCACCGCGTACTGTCTGGTTTATTTATAAAGCTGTCAGTGGATGATCGGTCCTGCGTTCCTTCCGCTTTTGTTGCGCCGGCACTTTGCGTGCGCACAGGCAGCCGGGGAGCCGTTTGCCACAACGTTAGAAAGCGCCAGGCATGGCACCTCCGCCCTGATCGACCATCCATTATTCGGAGTTTGATTACTCCCGCCTGGCTTCCCACAAGCACTGCGAACGAAAAAGCCTGCAAGGAGAAATGGGAAGGGCACTGCGCTAAAGGTGTCCGCCTAGAGCCGTGCGGTCCGTTGCCACATGTAGACCATGCTGAAAAATATGTTGACACAATGACACACCAAATCATCTATGTCTGTTAGGTCAAACGGTGCTACGTGATCTGAAGCCAGTTTGATTCCTGTTTCTCCTGCTGTGTTTGATGCATGCACCACTCGATGTGACTCCGCCCCCTGCTTTCCAGCTGATATTGACATCGTAATGACACCTCGTTGGGCAGACGGACTGACGAAATCTTCCGCGGTCACACATCTCTCGATCCCTCATTCGATTCCACTGGCATAAAGCAGAAGATTATGGCCCAGTGCACTATGGGTCATCAAATCTCTGCTTTATCGTTAACCTGTATTAAGATTTCGGGTGATTTACCGCTGGTTCTGCTAACAACCGGGTCAGCAGCAGCGGCGGTGCTACTGAGGATTAGCCTTGAATGTTTTTAGCCAACCCCAAACCTTTTTACGGTCATGTTTTATTCATTATATGTATGATGCACAATGTGGTTTTCTTGTCATGAAACACAAAATTCAGAACTGCGATGTACACAGAACTAATGTGTTTTAAATGGAGCCCCTTTGCCACTTAAAATGAATCGTGAAATGTTGTTTTTTTTCTAGAATCTGTGACTGCAATCAAAAAACTAAAAATGCCAAAAGTCTTGTATTTTGTTTGGTTACTTATGGTTAAGGTTAGGGCTGGGTAGGGGATAAGGTCATCATTGCTGGATTAGGGTTATGCCCATAGAAATGAATGAAGTGTGCCCGTAAAGAAATGAAGACACACGTGTGTGTGTGTGTGTGTGTGTGTGTGTGTGTGTGTGCGCGTGCGAGATGGGCGGGGGGCGGTTGTCCCGCCTGAGAGGTCTGACCATTCCCCCACAATGCATCTGTGATGGTATTACTCCCCACTTGTCAACCGCCGGTTTGCAGACGGTGACCAGGCCCAATCGACGCGTGAGCATTCACATGTAGGACAGTGCGAGTGTGACTCACGCCTCCCCAGCACGGTCGCCAAGATAGGGGCCACAGGCACCAGAGCCCCCCCCTCCCATTCAGCATCCTCCCTCTCTCTTCTCTCCTCTCACAGAGACGAAGGCCGACCTGGAGCAGCTGATGACCGACATTAAGAAGCTGGCCAACAAAGTGCGCTCCAAGTTAAAGAGTGAGTCGTCCGTGAGCGTCATCCTCTCGCCAGCCGCTTTCACGTGGACGTGCAGCGGCAGATGGGAACAGTTAGTGGTACAGAGTAGCCCTTTCATTATTCAGCAGCTTAAGCAGGTTTAGTGATTAATCATCTCCGGCGAAATGGAAAAGTCAGAAATGATTTAGACAGATTTTTCAGTGCTACGCACTAACATATTGTTCAACTGTGCGACTAGAGTGTCAGTGTTGTGTTTTTTGTTTTTTTTGTTTTTTTATTATTATTTTATTTTATTTTAGTTCGATGGCTAACGTGATATAAGTACAATTTGCCAGTAATGTAACCTTCTTTCTCTTCTCCACTTCTTCCTGGGGTCACAATTGGAACTCGCTCCTCTGAACAGTACAGAGCCACGTAGCTTCAGTGCCGTAGTCAAAGCCGGTTGCCTCGCTGTGCATGTCGCCGTGGAGACGGACTCCCCTGTACTATCCCCCCCCATCTGACCCCGCTGGCTGCCAATGCACCCGTCACATTCTTTTGTTGCTGCGGCTCCTGTTAGCTGCTCTCTGCTCACATGCACCGGCTTCTTAGCTTCTGGCTGTGCCCAGAAAGCCGAGATATGCAACTGCCTTACCGGCTAACTGCCTTACCGGCTAACTGCCTTACCGTCTAACTGCCTTACCGTTTCTTTTTTTCGTGCGTTTTTCACAATTTTCACAAATGCGTCACTTCTGACAGTGACCACCAGCTCTCTATTTTACACACCTTTTTAAATTTATTCATTAGTTGGGTCCCTCGGGAAAATTACATATAAAGCTGTTTATCTCAGCCCTGAAAATACTTCCTCATAAAAACAGTAGTAGAATTAAGCGAAACAAACATGAACACTAAAACAAACAAGAATGTGTTGTGCTTTTCAAACGAATCAATGTTTTTTGTTTGACCTCACTTAAGACAGTAATACGGTAATTCACTTGCGTCCACCTCTGTATGTTATCTTCCAAGAGTCTTGAGAGAAATTCCTCCGAGTTTCTTCATACCCGAGTTTGACTTTGTGCACAACACACTCAGATTAATAATGCACCCCCTCAGGTGGAAGCCAGTTACTGTATGACTGTGACAGTATTTAGTGAGAGGTCACGACCCCCAAATTTCAGAAGCACCCACAGTGATTTCATTCTGGACCCAACACTGAGCTTCTTGCAGGACTTACCATATATTTTCTTTAGACTTTGCCGGGCTTTGGTTCCTCCTGTCCCAGTGACCTCATCCAGCTTCAGTCACGTTCAGATCAGGACCGTGAGCTGGCCAGATGGCCCAGCATCTGTGTACTTCAACCCCAACCTGTCTTTTGACATACGGGTGCCTTTGCCAACCACAACTTTCTAATTGGAGCTCATCGTTCCATAAGATCCGCTGCCACTGGTAGCCGCCCACTGCTTTGTGCGGCTTCTGCTTGCTTTTTGTCCTGCACGAATGGCTTTTCAGCTGCAACATGAGACCAAGTCTTGGGAAACTTCTCACAGCTGAAGTGTGTTCTTTGGTGCCAGGTGACTCTGCCCGGTGCCAGTGTCACTGGATTTCCTTTAAGGTCACTGCGTAAAGTGCTGCTCATCAGAAACGGCCAGATTTTTGGCTCTTACTCTGCACTTTCTGTCCGCATCTTGCCCAGTTTCTTAAAATTTCTTCATGACAGCTTGAACGGCACATCTTGTAAATCCGGTTGGGCGGGATATTACTCACTAGCTATAGCCTCGTTGGTGTAAAACATAGTTTTATGTCTGTTAAAGTGTGTCAGCTCAGCCATTTCAAAACTGCTCCAACAGTCGCCCCAGTGTTTTGCAGTTACCATGCAATATCCAGTTTTTACCTCAATTTACAGCACAGGTTGTTTGGCTAATTTATTCCCCAGGAAGTTAATTGACTAGGTTTGGTATCTGAAGTGGTGTTGTTCTAGCCATCCAACAGGATAGAATTCTTATTACCTTTTAATGTATTTCTGTTTATTTTTCAATGCCACATAGTGGTTTTTCAGCAGATGTGTCCTTACTACCCAGATAAGTAGTTTTAAGCATTTTTCCGCCAGACTTTGACTTCAGCTGTGCAACTTGGTGTGAGTCTCACACGTACCCCTTTGAGTGAGAGAGTCCCTTGATGACACAAACTGGGACTTGGAGAAACTGAAAATAGGTGCAGCTGCCTGGATCATGGAAACGGCAGGGAAACCCATTGGGGGGGGGGGGGGTGTGCGAGTCAGATGACTGAGATTGCAAGGTTTGCTCGTGATGATGATTATTAATATTATGATAATGAATAGTATTATTGTTAATAATAATTATTCCATCACACAACGTGTGTGTGTGTGTGTGTGTGCGCATGTACACTCTATTGAAGTAGCACCTTTTTTTTGTTTTGAATTAGATCATATTTGTGTCACAGGGTCCTGTAGCAAGTGTCATTTTACCCCACAAGCTTTTTAGACGTAAGTGAACATCACAGTGTCCCCTGGTCTTTCTGGGTTCAAAAAGAGGACAGCAAGTCCTCTTGGGGGGGGGGGGGGGGTGGCCTACAGTCTGAAGCATCTGGCTATGGGGTCACTACTTGGGGAGGGGGGGGCAGGGTCACCTTGACAAGCCAAGAAGCAGGCTGGAGTTCAGCAGTAGCGCCGATGCTCCTTTGTGATTCTTCTCGTCAGTCTTCTGGGGCGTCGCAGGGCCGACGATGGTGCAGCTGCCACGGCTCCTAATCGGCGTCTGCCGTCGGTCAAACCTGCCTTGGTCTCCAGCCCTGCTTTTACTTGAAACAAACTTCACACAACCCAACATGCACAACTTTCTTGAAGGACATCATCAGATGCTTCCAGATGCTTTGCTGGAAGCTTTACCCAAACTGCCAGATTCAGCATATGGTGGCCCATGTCAGACACATGGGTGTTAAACTTGAAGCAGTGTGTCATATATATATATAACAGTTGCAAAGCACGGCTCAGTTTTGGCATCAGGAGTATGGAGCTCATGCCAAGTATAAACCATTCCTTCATTCAAACTTGGCGATCGGCAAACAGCGAGGTCGCAAAGTGAGGAGTATCTCTGATGCATATCCAATGGATATCAGCATCTCAACATTTTAACATCTCTTTAGATTCTTCAAAACAGCCCCCTTTTACTTCGATGACAGCACTGCAGACTTCTGACATTCTCTGAGCCAGATTCCAGATGTAGCCACCTGGAATGCTTCTCCAGCAGTCCTGAAGGAGTTTCCTCAAGTTCTGGGCACCAGTCGGCTACTTTTCTCTTACTTTTCGATCCAACTCATCCCAAACCAGCTCTATAGTGTTTAGGTCAGGGGGGGATTGTGGGGGCCAGATCATCTTATGTTCACAGGTTAATATTTACTACATGTCATTCCAGGGCCCAAGGCTAGGGAGATCCTGGTTATCTTGGCCACCATTCTGTCACAAAATTTTATAAATAATTTTTTATATATATATATATATATATATATATATATATAATGCCCTTTTTCTTGTTTTTTTTTTTTCTAAAAATTTCAAGTCAGTAGTTATGTAATTGTCTTAGAATAGTCATTCAAACGAGACCACGCTTCACCCTGAAATGAGACTGTGCTTCACTAGTGAAGGAGGGCGGCTCTTCACGTTCGTGTCTATGGGCATGAGCACACCCCGCGTGCGTGTTGACGCCTGCTGCGTGCTTACGCTCTTATGTGTCACGAAGAGAGACCCCGTCCGGAGAGAGCCTCAAGCCGTGATCGCATGCAAAGCGAGAGAGAGGCTTGCTGCCATTAGCAGATAAAAGATAGGCAAGAAGAGTGATGGATTACATTATCACCTGTCATTCTGGTAATAGCGGTCATTGATACTTAAAATGAAGTTTTTCCTTTTTTTGGACATGGTAATGTTCGTTAATGTTCTGGTACTCTCTGTATGATTTTTCTGATTTTATAATGAAGATGCTCTCCAGCCTTTCCAGAACATTTTTTTGTGGCTCTCTCCATGGAAATGCATGGCAGTCAATTGTGGTTTAGCGCCAGCATTGGCTGGGGTTAGCTGTGGGACAGTCCCAGAGGACGCGCAAGGAGGAAGTATCTCCGTAAATGTCCGGCCTTGAGTTTTGGCTGTGGTTAACAGTGGAGGGGGCCCAGTATGACACGCTGTCCACACCATTTCCAGAATGGTCTGGAGTGTGTTGTATCTGATTTATATACCAGCCAACTTAAGGGCACGAGAGTCTGCTATCTCCATACTCTAGTCCCCAACAGCAGATGGTACAATTGGGACAAGATAACTGAAAGGCTTCAGGTTTAAATCCCCTGTTGGGAGCTGCTTGTTATGCCACAGTAGATAATTAATAGTGATCTGGCTGTCTAAATATACAAATTTGTAGGAAGGAATAGGCAACATATCTTCCAGGAATGTAAACAGACCCCTGTGTTTCTCTGCAGGCATCGAGCAGTCCATCGAACACGAGGAAGGCCTGAACAGGTCGTCTGCGGACCTGCGGATACGCAAGACGCAGGTGAGCAAAAGAGTGCAGAGCCTGATAAATTCTTACCCCACCAAAGATGCACCTTCTCTGGCAGAACTTTTCAAAACACCACCAGACATGTTTGGAGGTTGGACTACAGCTTCTCCGCCTAGAAGCCTGCGCAGTACTCATGCCCCGGGTGCCTTCATTTTACGGCAAAATTGGGTTAATAAGAACAGAGAATCCAGGTTTATCTCGCCTCGTGCTTCTGATTAGATTTCATGCTGCTGTACAGTGTTAGTGGAAACTCAACGCAAGAAATACAACGTTAAACGTCAGCCTGCTTCTCGCTCTCCCTTGACTTGCGTGCACTCTCTCTCTCTCTCTCTCTCTCTCTCCCTCTCTCTCCCCAGCATTCCACATTGTCCCGCAAGTTCGTGGAGGTGATGACGGAGTACAACGCCACCCAGTCGGACTACAGGGAGCGCTGCAAGGGCCGCATCCAGCGGCAGCTGGAGATCAGTGAGTCCAGTGACGCCGACCTTTAGACTACTGCACCGTTGCTGTTAAATGCACTGACTGCACCGCTTAGCCCTCTGTGGAATGTTTTAAATTAATTAAAAGCTAATTTAATAAAAACAAAGGGTTTATTATTATCATTATTAATAATAATAATAATAATAATAATAATAATAATTATGATATATATCAAAATAGATGGTGGTGGTGGTGGTGATGATGATGATGATGATGATGATGATGATGATGATGATGATGAATCATCGTATTAGTATGACATATTTGTTATGGCACTTATACATAATTCTTAATATAAAGAGCAAAAGTGAAAACATGAGCGTGTAGCAGGTAATAAGGCATGAAGAAACTCTTGGGCTGATCTTTAACACAATCTGCAGAAAGGATCTGGCACATAGAGAGACAGGGCTGCTCGATCACTGCGGCAGCACGTGTTGGAACGTGGACACGCAGAGCTGATCAGCTGCATGGGTACAGAAAGCAAACAAAGGGAGCAGAAAAGCACTTCAGCATACCTCCAGTTTGTGGCTGAACACCTTCAGCTGCATCCTGCAGTGGATGTAGGAGCTCAGTTGTCCGTTCCACAAGCAGAACGCTGACTACGTCTCAGCATCCACTTTGGGCGAGTCGTGTAAGCAATGACAACTTCTGCGCCATGTTTATATGTTAGAAGTTTTTTTTTTTTTCTGGCGCCGGATGACTCATTACTAACTTCTCGAGAGCCGTGAATCCTTGCAAGCCTGCAGAACTGCTGTGAGCTCCCTCCATGCACGGCGGTAAATAACGGTTGTGCGAATCAGCAGGGGCTGTGCAGGGGCTGCGTGTTTGTGCGATGCCGAATCCGGTCACCTCGGTAACAGTTGGCTGCCAGCTTCACAGTCTGCAGAGCAATGGAACGTTGTTATGACTGTAGCTTCAGACATTCAGAAGGATTTCATTGGGTCAGGAATGCTTTCCTTGGATGGTGGTGGTCCAGTTGAATGACCAGACATCAAGCCTTGTATAGGTCAAAAAAAAAAACCTTAAATCGGAAGGGTTAGGGCCTTCAGTGATTAATCATGTCAGCCAGTCTGTGGTGGTCCGAGGGTTTTCTGGCTGCCAAAGCTGAGACTGAACAGACTTTGGTGCGACCGTGACATCAGCCCAGTAACTGTCAAAGGCACATTCACACACGGGTCAATTTAATTCCCATGATAGGAAACAGAGAAGCCAGTTTGGGTGTATCAGTGTTTTCCAGCTTGTCATAATATACTCGTATGTTTTTGCCACCGCACGGTAATTTTATGGGAATCGGGATCAAAAAAAATATATAGTGGAGATTCGTGAAGGAAATAATTTTTTTTTCTTGTTCCATTTCATTTGTAATTACTTGCATGCGAATAATTTGATTTGGACTCGGCTGACGGAGCCCGTAGATGGACTCGATCTGTCGTTGGCAGCGGTATTAGGGAATGTCACCAAGTAGCATGTGAGTGCCAGACAATGTCTGATCTGTACTCATAATGCGTATGTGAACCATAAGCGTTCTGAGCCCCTCCATCGCTCACCCTGACACCCCAAACGTGGACAGGGCCGGCCGGTAGGCGACCTGGAGCCTCCTTCCCCAACTGGCAGCGGGCTCTGCGGCCTGGGGAGGAAGACGGGACTCGTTAGCTTCAGCCATCTGTCACTCGTGGGGCTTTTGGGCCCTAAACCATGTCCTGAGGCTCCGCCCCTTCCGCCTCTCCCGACCGGCTAGACGGCACGCCCCTAGACCAAACACGGTGTTTGACAGAAGCCGTAGCTTACAAAACACACATCCCACATTACTGTTTTCTGCCAGTTGATGCTGATTGATGGTTTTGTTTCCGCGAGCGGCATTGCCGTGCCGTTGACATTAAACATTCATAACATCAAGCCGAGGAAGCTGCCTCACCAAGACTGGGTAGATAACGGGGATTGCCTTTTTTTTTCCTGATGCCGTTAATGTGCGTCTGTGGCCTGATTTAGGGGATGAGGCTTCCAGTTAAATGACAGCAAACGCAGCCTGTTGGCACAGGGTAACAGCTCGCACCTGGCCAATCATCTTTCACAGGAGGCGGGAACTACGTGCACATCATCCTTTGGGGTACACCCACCCTGCCTGCCATGGCTGCGCGTGGCTGTGACAGGTCGTGTTAATGTCAGCCTGCCGCAGCTAGAGCCCCTCACCTGACCCACTAAGGTAAGGTAGTGCGGTTAGTAGTTTTCTCTGGAGGACGTGTTTAAACCTCCAACATTCTGAAGGACCAGATGAAAGTAAGGATGATCAGGAAGTAGGAACGGCAGACATGATTAATCCATCGTGTGTCGCCCCCCCCCCCCCCCCCCCCAATTTGCATTCCACTTTCCTTCTAACCTGGCTGCTCACAGACATTCCCCTTTACTGAGGGGGGAGGCTGCTGGGTGGTGTGAATTTTAGTTTGTTGTGCATCTACAATTTAAGTCACCCATAGAGACAGTGTTTTGAATTTAGGTGACAGAATATTTTGCGTTTAGTCAACCTGTGTAAGAGATTTGAATTTTATTTTTAATACAGTTCTGAATATTAACTGCGCTGTTGGTCACTGAGGGCCCCTGTACGGAAACGCGCTGCGATGATGCCGTTTCCTTCTGGGGAAGACGGCGCCCGGCAGTGTGGTGGGCAGGCGTGCTCTGGGGTTCCTCCTGGCCAGGCTCTCGCTCCCTCGCTCAGATCCTGTGAATCTGACATGTCTGCTGCAGCCCCAGAACTCCCAGTCCCCCAGCGTCTGATGCTAAAGGGCAGCCCCCTTTTCGGGGGGGGCCTGTCGGCGGTGACAACCGCAGGGGCCATTAGCCCCCACCTCCACGTCCTCCAGCATCTGCACCACGGCTCCATGTCTGCATCACGATCCTTCAGCTGCTTGCACTGACTGTTGCTTTTTCCGCCGCCCAGGCGGTCACGAGGGTGCGTCTGCATGCCACAGTGATCTCACTTCTCATTAGGCTGCCATTTCTCTCCCTCCTTAGGCTTCAATTTCTGTTTCAATTTTACTTTTGCTTCAGATTTGAAATAAGCCATGGATGTATGGGGGGGGGAATGTACTGGGGGGGGGGTAAATCAGGTAACAGTGCCCACCAATCACGTGAGTCGGCGAGAGAATGTTTCAGAACCGCATAGTAGTCATACTCTCAAAGGGGATCTAAAAAATTATACAAGTAGTTTGCTATATATGTTCAGTTATGCTTCATTTATATTGAAGGGGGTCTGGGGGGGGGTCTCTAACGATTTTAATGACTGGGATTGGCACGGATGCCATTTGCCACCATTTCATCTTTTTAGCTGCCTCATCTCTAGCAACCGACCTACAGTCCTGCTGTCAAAGTTCCCAAACCTGCATTGTGATAAACCTGTAGGCCAGTCAGTGGGGGCGGTACAACATAATTGTATTCAGAATGTTCTCAAACATTGCTGCCCCCCCACCTAAAAAAAAATGGCTTTGGTTTATATACTATTTTAATTTTTGTTCTGTGGCCAATACTTTGGTGCGTTTGGTTTGCTTTTCGCCAAAGTTATGTTTGGATTCTTAATCACCTTGTCATTGTCAATTTAGCTTCTCATTTTTGAAAAACCACACAGCTGCATCATCCTGCCGGTTTGAACCGACACTCTCTGGCTCGTCTCACCCCCGACGAGAGCGGCGCCCTCACACGTGCTCAGCGCGTGCCCATGCTGTGCACACACACCTGTGCCTGCTGCTCCGTCCTTTAGCCCGAGCTCAAGGACGGGGCCCGGCTGTGACGTCACCAGCGGGCCATCCTCTCTGAATGATCATCCTCGGATCCACAGACACCGATTTACCGATTTTTTTGAAAAAAGTGGACGCCCTCCTTCGTCCACTGGACTTGTGACTAACCCTCGGTGTCTAATTTCGGCCAGGCTGGACGGATTGTTCCGGACAGCAGTTGCAAGGTTCCCTGCTTGCTGACTCCTTTGGAGCCTCAATGCCGCAGGCCTGTGTTTGGAAACGGGTTTGGGAAATCACTGCCAGGTGCCGTGTGACTGCTCGCACCTTCTGAGGACGATTCGGATCTGAGATGGTGGCGGAAAGCAGCTACAAAGTCTCCTCTCGTGCTTTCTGTGTTCTTGTCCGTCTTGGGCCTGCATGACGTACGATTGGTGTGACAGGGCAAGAATCGGCACCCGAGCTCAGTTAGCTGTCGGAGTTACTTAATGCCTCTCAGTCCACTCTGACTTTGCCTGGACGCGAGTCCTGCAGTCAGAAACGAGTGCAGGTGGCCGCAGGGACAGGCGGTGTCCTGGAGCGCCATGACGTGGCCTCCCAAAAACTTCCTGTTGTCATATTTCATTCCACAAACTCTAATTAATCCAGCCAATCATAGAGCCTGGTCAAAAAGCAACAGAGGAGCCGTACTGCCACATAAAGGCGAAACACCGTAACTGCGTATTTTATCGAAATTGAGTTATGATCAAAATTCAGTCGCTTAGGCTCTGTTCTATCTTGTGACAAGCTTAACTATGCTCAGGCTTGAAGAAAATACTATAATTTACCTGTCTACTGCACATACAGGTGGACAGTCGAAAAACGTTGATGCCCTCTTTCTGAGCTTTGATTTTTTTTGCCTTCATTGGGCAGCACATGCAGTAACTGGTAACTGACCAGAAACAAACATGTGGAAGCACATGCAACTGGAGGTAGCACACGGGCGAAAACATCAATGCTGACATATGCCAGGAGGTAGAGACTAGTGCATGACTAGTCTACACATTCAGAAGCTTTCATTTGAAATTTGATGCTTAGCTAATCTGCTTTTGTTGCAGATTCACAGCAGCAGCTCACGATTTTGTCTCGAGGTGGATAAAAACGGCTTAGCCGCAGGCTAATTCTTAGAAGAGAATCTGCACCTGCAGAGTAACAGTAAAGAGAACTGATAGTAGGATCGTGTTCCTGTAGATGTACATAATCTGACTTCACCCCCCGTGTTTATTGTGACCGAAGGAGACTCAACTGGTCTTTTTGCATATATTTTAGCATCTCATTTGCCTTATTCATTTCCATCAGTCCCTGAAAAGCATAATTTGATTGTAATTGTTTACCAACCCGACCAGATGCTCTCACAGTCTTCCAGACATTTTCCCGGGAATTCCCATTGCCTGTGGGAATTATAGGGGGATAAAAATACAAACCGCAATCCCCATACCTGGTTTCCTCAATAGGCAGCATCGCAAACAAGAGGAACTGAACTAATCAGATTTTAAGGAAATTTCTTACACATCAACAATTAATTTGCCGGCTTCACAGCCAGTGCATTGTTCACCAATTCTCTATGGACCGCATTATTATTAAATCCCTCAAAGAGTGATCATTTTAAAAGGGAAATAATGAGGTGAGGATGCACCAATCAGTGAGACTGGTTTGCCATGGCAACCTGTCAGATCCTTCGCTTCCCATGGGTTGGGGGGTGGGGGATTTGCCGGATCTCCCTGGAGCTCTGAGCTATTGTGTTCATCATGTTCATCACGCATCACTGCGATGCTGTGGAGAGCTCCTGACACAGGATGCCATCAGGCAGAGCACTGGAAGGCTTCTCGGAAATTGTCTGTGATTTTCCACACAGTTGCGAATTGGAATAACAATGGTTTATCTCTTGGAAATAATTTTTTATCCATTTAAGAAACATGTTGGGACAGCATGAACATTTGATTGGCTGAGGGTGAAAATGAATTGTGCAGAGTTTCTGTTAAGTTTTCGATTGTTCTCAGCATTGACACTCTCAGCCGGAGTATCAGGAACTTGAGCGTTTTGTTTTTATCGCTTCTTCCGTCCGAGAGGTGAGATTCTGTCTGCCTGGCTGCCTTACCTTCAGTCCGTTTCTCCAGGAAGTCGAGTTGGAGCTCGTTTCCACTGCCTCGATGGAAAAATTGACAGCACGTTCTCATAGTTTTCCCCTCCGAGTCGACAAGCCCACTCTGCGGTGGGCTTTTTACCAAAGATGGGTCGAATCAATGGATCAAAGCTACTAGGTGGTTTTCCTTTCGAATCAAAAACAGACCCGGGAATTCTGAAGCGAAATCTAAAAATGTAGGAGATGTCGAGTGACATTATCCCGTTGTGCCTCTTGCAATCTCTCCTCTCATTGGTATTTCAGTCCTTCTCAACCAGACTCTTCTTCTCCATTTTATCAGTCCTCCAATTCAGTCTTAGCTTAGCTTAGCACCCGCCAGTCTGTTTCATTGGTGATATTCTTTTTCCACAGTTCCCGAATACCAAGTTAATGGTGGCCTGCACGGTCTTATGAAGCCATTCACCTCTCCAGCTCTGCTCTGATGTCTGCAGAAATGTGGACTGCCCTCCTCTGGGTGGTCTTGTCCTTAGTGATGGACCAGGTGTCTCAGTGGTGCTCTACAGCCTCCCCCCAGATGCTGACCGCTTTCCATACCACTCTTTACGCCTGCATATGGATCAGAGCCTTCCAAATCCAAACGCCTGTTAGATCCTTTAATAGCAGCATGACCTGTTTTGTCTGTGACATTGTGATTAGCAGGCATGCTAACCGTGGTAGGCCCTGGAGTGACAACCCAACCCACTAACAAGCAGTCGGAATCCCGAAGCTGTTGCGGTCATGTGGAGCTCAGATTATATTGAAATTGCTTGCAACTGTATGCAAATTCCGGCCTCACGCTGGCTGTACTGCTCCCCGAAGTACTGCAAATGGAAAGTAAACAGGAAATGATGTCTTCATTCCTGCGTGTGTCCAAATGCTGAAGGGTTTGTGGTGGGACTGAATGCGGGGCAGCATGCCATCGTTTTGGCTCCGTTTCATGCCGGCGGCGTCTGACCGCACTCGATTGTAAGCAACATGAGGTGCTCGTCATCGATGACGTCGTGGCTGTTTGTGCAGGCCGTGACGTGAGGCCACTCGCAGCCCGTGCTGAAGCGCGTAGCGCTGTAGCTGAAAGGCACGTGCTTAGCTTGCGCTTTCACACGTGGCGGGTCGAGGTTCAGCCGTACGGTGCGTCGCATGACCCAACACGAGGACGGAGCGGCATCACATCAACTGGACGGTGCTTCGGCTAGCTAATTAGAGAAAAAAAATCAGATGTGCGTCGTCGTAACACAATTACTCACAGCAACTGTTTGAGGACGGTGTGACAGCTGCCTTGAAGGTACGGGGAATGGGGGGCGGCTTTGAGAATCACTTGTCGCATTTGGTCTAACTGTGGAACATCCACATCCCCCCCCCCCACATTCTATGAGGTTAATTAAAACAGTTTTTATGTTGTGTGTTTTGTTTTCTGAAAGTTTCAACAAATATATTTGAATAAAAAAATAGACTACTAAGTGTACAATAAACAGATGTGTGTGTGTGTGTGTGTATGTTTGAAAATGGTTATTTTATAAGCAATAGCTAGTATGCATTACAGTAGAGTTTGTTCCCCTCCTTGTTTGTTCAGGGCCTGAGTTGTTTAATGATCAGCCCCAGACATTGTGCTCCGTACTGCATTCAGTCAGTCAGCCCTAGCACCCCCATCCCCCGCCCCCGCGACTTCCACAGCGCCGCCCTGCAGGTGTGGGACATGCAGGAAATGAGAGCCTGCGTTGTGTCAATATTGAACCAGCCTGTCCTGGAAAAGAAAAAAACAACGCTGCAGCTGGAGGAGCACCACAATGACATCAGTGGAGCTCTTCCCCACAGCAGGCAATTACCTGTTACACCCCCATGGGGAAAGGGCAGGTGGGCGGGGGGTCCGGGGCTGGGGACTGGGAGTCTCAGTCTGCACTCTGTGTCTGATTCTAAGCCTGAAAAAAGTTCTACTTGATTCTGCAAGAAGTTCTTTCCAGTTTTCTGTATTATTTATATCACGGGTGTCAAACTCCAGTCCTGGACGACCGGAGCCCTGCACATTTTTGGGTTTCCCCTCATTTCACACACCTGATTCAACTCCTTGTGCTAATTACTACACAGCTCTTGAGCTGAATCATTCATGGTGGAACAGGGAAAGAGCTAAGCTACACAGGACTCCGGCCCCCCAGGACTGGAGTTCGACACCCCTGATTTATATAGGTTGCACAGGTTGTCATGGCGAGGGTGGGGCCTATTTCCTTTGCCCTTGTCAACGGCGAAATTACACCCCCACAAGAGGGGGGGGCCACGCGTGACGCGGCAACATCCTCTCTAATACCCAGGTGAAGAGCACACACGTGTCAGTGGAAATGTGCCGTCTAGTCACATTTAAAGCCAACTGAGCAGAAACGCAGGGGAGATCTTTAATTAGCTAGGTTTACATTTTGAAAAACGACACTTCAGAGCGCATATTCACAATGTACAAAACTTTAAAGAGAGAAAGGAAATGACAAAGGGCTCAGTGCATTACTGTTTTGGGTTTTTTGGATATTGTCACCTTGGGTGGATGGATAGATTGATTATAGATTGATTATGACGCAGCCTCACACCTCTGGGCTCGTGGGTTCGATTTCCCCCGTGGCTTGAGTGTCGAGTTTGTGAGCTTTGTCTATGTTTGAATGCGGTTCCTCCCACAGACCAGAATCATGCGGTTAGCGGAACCAGTGACTTTCAATCGGCCGTATCCTGTGATAATGTGTGTCAGCAAAGGCCTCGCGATGGACTGGGTGTCCCCATCCTGAAATTCCTCAGCTCACCATCACCATGCACTGCTAAAGCAGGCGAGGCGGGGGGGGGCATGGTTGAACAGGACAGTTTTTTTTTTTCTTCAGTTACAGAGTCTAACTTGGGAAAATATTTTAACCCTTCGACCATCTGTCCTAAACACAGGCATAGTTCAAGGTTGTCTTTTTGCTCTTGTTTTATTATAATGTTTTAAATTAGAAAAGTCTGAAATACTGTTTCCTATTTTACTTGATAAATTATTACCCTATAAAGAAGAGCATATATGCATGACTGATTAAAAAATGAATCCAGAGATTCTGCCAGGCAATAAAATCTGCCGACACTTCATCTGCCCACAAACCTGCGCGGTTTCCCACATGACCGGACGAGTCTGTCTTCAGTATACGAAGATCAGCTGCTATCTGTGGCTGTACGCAAAGGGTAATCAGATTGTTGAATTTCAGAAAGAGTTACTCTTTCAGAGGTGCAAAAAGTTTATATTTCTGATTTTCATTTGCAGTTTGATTTTATCTTGGTGTATTTATGACTGAGATATATGATATTCAGATTTGGATTCTGATATTTAATAAGTTTTCTTCTTGGAGAATTGGTTGAAGTTAATATGTATAATAATGTAATATCTGAATAGCCATAAGATAAAATTGGAAGGTCTCATATTAAATTATAAATAATATAATGCACTTGAAACTAATGTGAATACTAAACTAAAATGAAATCTACTCTAAAGTGACAGCTTTCAAATGGCACGCAATGTTGGACTGGCATCCCGTCCAGGGTGTCCCCCTGCCTTATCCCCTGTGATGGGCTGGCATCCCATCTAAGGGTGTCCCCCTGCCACCCCGCAGTTGGTCCTCCCATTAGTCTAATATTTGAGGCACCTGCTGTGAAACAACCACTTCCAGCACCTGAGATCTAGAAGTCAGGCTCTGCTGCCACTTTTCATCTGCGCTTCAGCACGTTTCAGCTCTTTTTAATGGGGCATAACATTCCGGGAGAAACTCTAACCCATTTTAGATCTTGGCCTGTACTTCAGTTCAGCCTTTCTTGCTGCAAAACCTTCTGTGTTCCTGCTTTGTATCCTCAGGCTGCTTTTCCAACACACCAGGTACCGTACTTTTGGTACTTCAAGGTGTTGGTTTTCCACTGGCGTAAAAACTGGCATCAGCGCCGAAGACATCACAACGCGTGGAGTATTTTGTACTGAATTAAAAAAATGGCTGCAGTATTTTACAGGGCTCAACGATGTGCATTATTAATACCAACATTGCATGTTATGCACATGCAGTTCTTACATTGCTAGTTAGTTAGATTAAGATCAAGTTTTTTCTTACCTTCAATTCTGTACAGACATTATTGAGCAGGTAGTTTGTTTCATTAAAATATTTTTACTTTGCCTTAGGAAAAAGACTTGCAATTTTAGTGAGTATTCTTTTTCAAGATTATCTAGTACATGTAAAAAATATGGAGGTGCCTATGACCATGAGGAGATCTATATACACCCTCCTCTGTGCTGATTCGTCACAGCTGCCGATCCGGTCACATGACCACGCCACCACGGTCACGGTCTCTGCATATGCCAGAAGTTCTAATGGAGAGTGGGTGGTAGCTTAGTGCTTAGGAATACAAGCTCATAACCTAAGGGATGCTGGTCCCAAGAGGGGCCTGATTGTAGCACTGTTGAGCTTAGTGATGGCCGTTTGGGTTAAGTATTGCCTTCCTCTTTTACTGAGATTTTAAACTGGGAAGATCTTATGGAAAAGATGGAGCTTAGGCCAAGCAGAAGAGGTTTCTGACATTCTGGTTATTCCTGTCTGTAATTTCACAGATCAGATTCTCACTAATGAATGCGAACCATTAATGACTGGTTCACTTGCAAAATTGTAGTGAATACTTGCTCAGTAATTGTGATGTCTTACAGTAATATCAGTGATGCAGACGCTATGCTAGTTAGGCTGCATTGTTTTTAGCATTTAACCATATGCAATATATGGTAACTGGCACCATGTGGCCGGTGCCTTGTGCTGCCTCCAGACTCCCAGTGACCCAGTGATGGATAATTGGTTAGAAGTTGCGTAATTAGTATCCAATGAGGATGGTAAGAGTCGCTGATTCTTATCAGTGCACTGGCATAAAAATTCACGGTGCGACTGCCCCGATTGAAAAAGCGTGCACCACAGTTTTTAATACATAATTATTCGTAGAGGCCATACTGTATCTCTTTATGATTTCAAAATGTGACCAATAATTTTTGACAAGCAATATTTAGAACTATACCTTCTCTGTAGACTGTCCCTGTACCATATTGAATTGCGTAGCATTGTATTCTTTCGCATTGCATCATATCGCAGTGAATTGCGTTGTGTTGAATCAAATCGTGTCAAATCACACTGAATGCAGCAGCAGTGAATAATATTGTATCACATTACTAGTTGCATCATATATATCTGTAATGTATTGGATCATTAGCGACACATTGAGATGTATCACAGCCTCAGTGATGGAGATGCACGTCTTTGGTATGCGATGTATATGCTGAAAGTCTGCTGTAACGCATTGTATACTTTGGAAGAAATGGACATTTTAATTTTGAATGAGATTCTACAGATGAGGTATTTATGGGTTTAAATTCAGACTCCCCACCCACATCCAAGTAGCAGAAAAACATACAGTGGTCATGTTAACACTTCGTGACGAGCTAATCTGCCCCCATCCAAGCAAAGGCCTGGAATCAGTCGCGTCGCCGGGTTTCCAGTTCAGCATCCCAGTAAGCTCCGGGGCAGCTGGGCCAAAAAGGGACACCATTCATCCCCGTGCGACAGCGTGGGGGTTTCAGGTTTGCCGCAAGCCGGAGTGGCACATAACATCTGGGGGGGCCGTTTACCCACCCAGGCCACAGGTAAGGTGGGTAGGACACAGTCTGATAACGATCCCAAAGTCCCGGGCAACCATCTGGCTTCCAGCAGTAACAAATACGGGCCTTTACATGACCTCCAACAGCTCAGAACAGTGCAATACATTTATCTGAGCCGTTTATCTGAAGCGGCTTACAGCAGAGGGAAGGGTTACATGTGTTCCCTGGGACTCAAACTCACAACGTTTGTGCTGTTGGCATGATTCTCTACTTGTTGAGCTTCAGGATAGGTGAGATCAGTTTTACCCTGGAGATAATAATAAACACCATGCAAGGGACACCAACAGTTTGTTTTGGGAGGGGGGGGGGCTTAGGTTTATATTACCTTATATGTAATAAAAACCTGTTTTTTTTTTCCTTTACATTGTGCAGACCATTTTTCAGGTCCCCACAAAGATCTGCAACTGCAATCAAAAAGCTAAAAATGCCAAAAGTCTTATATTTTGTTTGGTTGCTTATGGTTAAGGTTAGGGCTGGGTGGGGGTTAAGGTCATCATGTTGTGATTAGAATTTTCCCCATAGAAATGAATGGAGAGTCCCCACAAAGATATAATTAAAACTCTCTGTGTGTGTGTGTGTGTGTGTGTGTGTGTGTGTGTGTGTGTGTGTGTGTGTGTTGGAGGGGATGTTATTGTTTTTAATGAGCTATGCCTGTTTATTTCTGTCCTGAACAGAAGGCTTGACAGACTGGCCAACAGAGAGAGTAGAGCAGAACATAGCTGTTTTAATCACCAAGGCCCAGGGAGGGTCACATGTGGTGCATGCTCGTTGTCCTCTCCACCAGCTCCTGATGGATTGTCCTGTCATGCACCTCCTCCAGATGATCAGGCACCGTCACAGCAGCGCCATTTGTCTTGCCTGGCATGGGGACAGCACTTTGGGGTTTACTTCAAGCACCGTCATACATAATTCAAATTTACAGGTGCAGATTTCGACTTTCGCATCTCTCTCTGGGTTTTTCCCTAATGCTGCTGTCAAGGCAATGAATCGGCTTTATTTTCAGATATTCTTAATTAGCCACGAAAGGTCGTCCTCTGAGAGAACTCCATTCGTGCTGGCCACTGCTGGTTTGTGAGTATTATGCTAATTGCAGGCTTATGATGCGTAGTGATATTAAATAACAGACGTAGAGCTGCAACTGGACACGACCGTTTAAGCCGACCCGTCATGCACTGAGATTCCTGGATTGTTTTTGGGCTCCTTTCCAGAATGTCTCCCATCCGAGGGGTCACACCCACATCCTCGGCCCAGGCTTCCCATTAAACTGCGCATCTCGTCGCCGACACTCTAAAATTAGCCGAACTCCAATAATTAACTGGCCCGACGAACGCCAACTGAATTGTGATTAATTCTGCAACGGGTGCCTTTCAGGGCCTAATCAGCTCTCTAATTGCCTGCGTGGCATGTGGGGGCGCAGCCTGCGCTGCCATTGTGTGCGGAAAGCCTGAGCGATGCTCTTCGGAGAGGATCCTGGGGATATTCATTCAGCGTGTCACCGTAATGCGTCCCCCATGCATCGCCAGGGAAGGAAATGAGAATTCACCGGAAGACGGGCGGCAGATAATTGAGCAGTTGACAGAAGGGGAGGGGGGTTCCTTTTTTGTATGTTTTTATTTCAGATTTCCTCATTCATGAGATCATTGTCGCAGATGTAGCACGCTTTGTGTCTTTGGCTTGAGTAACTCCGTTGTATCCTTTAGATATTACTGAGCGTTACTGTGCCTTCGACACCGTCTTGACTTGCTTCTAGCCGTGGATTCTGTTAATTAGTGGTAATTAGGATGATGGCGCAGACCATCCAAAACGTGATAAAGGATAAAACAGGTTTGGACTCTATACTGTAGCAGTCAAAATTTGGGTTCTGCGTGGACCCAGTCTTGGTGTTCAGGTAGAACCTTCAGTCAGTGGCATTTTTCTTCTATGTTAGCTGGTAGATCAGTATTTCTTGTTTTATCGCTCTCTGCCCTGGTTGGTCAGTGTTTGATTGCCTTGTATGTGACCATCTCAGTGCCACCTGTCTGTGTCACTGTGTCACCTCAGCTGGCAGGAACACCACGAACGACGAGCTGGAGAGCATGCTGGAGAGCGACAACCCCGCCATCTTCACCTCGGGGGTGAGCGGCCTGGAAGTGTCCATGCTCCGCTGTTATTCTGCATTACTGTGTGATGATGCATCGAGGCTGAGGCTATGCACCGCAGGATAAGTACAGATTTTAATCACAAAAGTCCTTCATTCTCGTTCTGTCAGTAGAAGATCAGAGGATACAAATGAGAAACTATAGAATACAGGATAAAGGCGTGGGTTGTTTTAGACAGGCACACACTAACAGACGCATTAATTTAGAGCCTGTAGCTCCCCGGGGTTGGGGGTGCGGGGGGCACCTGATGAAAACATTTTACTCAAACATAAAAATCTGTTACTGCAATCAAAAAACTAAAAATGCCAAAACTCTTGTCTTTTGTTTGATTACTTATGGTTAAAGTTAGGACTGGGCAGGGGTTAATCTTGTCATTGTTGGGATTAGGGTTATACCCATGGAAATGAATGGACGATCTCCACAAAGATAGTACAGTGTCTAAAAGTAGGGTCAGACAATCCTTAGAGCCATTGGAGGTTAAGGGTTTTGCTCAAGGGCTCAACAGCAAAATCACTGTGCCGTCTCTGGGATTTAAGCCCACAACCTTCTGATCAAAGGCACGGTTTCTTAACCCTCTGGGGTTGCGTATCTTTCTCGTGTATTTCAGTTCATAACTCGCTGAAATCGTATTGTAGAAACATGGGAAAAAAACGCTGACTAAATCCGTAATCTGTCTTCTTTTCAAAACCTCCACTGTCAGAAGTATTAAAGTTTTTAAAATTAGGTTAAATCGGCTAAAAAATAAACCATGTCACCTTTCTTTGTTTTACCTGCATCGGGGGCGTGTAGTACTGCCCTCACCTGAAGATCGCTATTCGCATTATAAATAGTCGCATTACCGTGTGTTCAAATCACATTCACATGGTAATTTGATGAACAACCCAACAGTGAAACGCGATCCAGTTACATCCCTACCAGCGCCATAAAAGGGGGGGGGGGGGGGGGATGTGGCCAGGTGTGAATGGCTCATTCATACACATGAAAATTGCTTATTCAATGAAAGGAGCCAGAAATAGTGACATGAGTTAGATTTTTCTTATTTATTTATCCAACTGAATGTTGCAACTACACCATTTAGTCATCTTCATGTAGCCAAGACTTCGGTGGTCAAATATCTGGGATCAAAACAAACTTCCACCATTACTTACTATGTACTTTTTATAATCTTTCTGGAAGTGTTCCATACTGCATTTTGCAATGTCTATATTTTGATGTCAAATTACAAACTTCACATAAATCTGACATATCTACAAAGCACATTAGTTTAATGCCAAAACAAATATATAAGAAATAATTTATTTGCCATGAATTAAGTTTATGCTATTGAATGAAATGTGTGACCATGCACCAGTCAGTGAATGTGTGTTCCCTACCCCTAGACGCCAGAGGGTTAGCCCATTGAGTCCCCCAAAAAATAAACCCCATGCAAACATGAAGGAGGTGCAGTAATATGCCCCTTCTCTATACGGTATATGGTGCTTGATAATTCTCTCTGACAGTAGTAGCTTTGGCTAAGTTCATGCACTGACCATCGCTGCATTTACACAGCCGAGATGCCCTCAGTAGGGCTGTTGATTCTGCACAGGCCGTCTACACGATCTGGTGCCTGCCGTGTGGCTTTCTCATGACTCTCCTCCTTGAGATTCCTTGACACGTCTCTCAACTCAGAGCTCTGTCTCGCTTCACTTGGTGGCATGGCCAAACAAAAAGGGGCAGTCCAACTTGGCTCAGAGGGGTGCGTTAAAACCAAGCAGGACCGCTGAGGAGACATTTGCCAGACACTTACCTCTCCCCCTCCCCTCCAGATCATCATGGACTCCAACATCACCCAGCAGGCCATGAGTGAGATCGAGACACGGCACACTGAGATCATCAAGCTGGAGAACAGCATCCGCGAGCTGCACGACATGTTCATGGACATGGCCATGCTGGTGGAGAGCCAGGTAAGACCGACGTGATGCCCTCATGCCAACCTGCCGCCTACAGCTGTTTGCTCCACCAAGGTCCCAGAAGGCTGTTCGATATTAGCCTAATTAAAGAAGCTCGCCCCAACAACGATTAACCTATTTAATGGAGAACGCGTCTATGAAGGTCTGTTGGATCATAGCTGTCAACGAATAGATTATAGAGTACTGTGAAGAATCTTAGGCAGTCACAGAAAATGTTAAAAAGCTGTTTATCTGGGCAGTAAGTGCATATTTGCTCAGAAAAAAAATGCACAGTTCAACATTCGAACATATGCCGTACAGGAATGAAAAAATTCACAAGAATTTCTTATATTTTCCAAAAAGGTACTGATATCCTGCTGGATGGGTAGATGAACACTTCAGTTCCCAAACCTCACCTCAGGGGCACCTCATCCACTCCATGTGTTCATTAGATTTCACCCCCCAGGTCAATTAATTAATTAACTTAATTAGTTAAATAACTCAGTCAGGTGTCGATTAACCAAACAAGGTGGGGTAGTGGCCGAGTCAACAGTTACCCCAACGGAAGGTGCAGCATAGCAACATTTAATGGGCAGTGTTCTGCCCTGCTGCTTAATGGACCTCCAGCGGGGAGTAGCTGGGCGTAGTATGATGATGACGCCCAGTGCTCGTCCTTTTGGGTCACGTGATTTGTGTGTATGCATTCCCACACGAGGCCTTCAGCCACATTGTTCAGTGTCTCCATCCCACACACCTTTATCTCAGTCTCTCCTTAGGACTGAATTCAGAATGATGCTCTTCAGATTCTCAAGTGATTGTTCCGCATGAATTATTCACAGATCTCATGTGGTACAACCTGTATTAACATAAGTATGCTTAGTGTAATTGCCTTTTCTCTTAATGTGTTTGTGGAATAAATTTTTCTTTGGCGAGCTCTTTTTAAAACAATCTCCATTCTAAAGTACACTCTTACTTAAAGCATTAACCAGTAACCGTTGGTTATGTACTGATCCCATGTTCGTTCATCATAAAGAGGTCTTAGTGTAAGTTTCATTGCCTAAATGCGTTGTGCTTCTCTTCCGGCATGACAACTGTACGTTTCTGGAATGGGACATCATGCACTTTAACTTCTGGACCAATTCCTAGTGAGAACATGATGCATGTTGGGTATGGTGCAAGGACTATGGTGAGACATAAAAATACGTTATAGAGGTGTCTGTGAGGATATCCCCACGCTTGGTCTTTCTGTAAATACGAATAGGGTTATAATCATGCCTGGTATACAGAGAGGCCTTACTCATACTCATACTCTTACTCTTACTGATCTTGCACTTACCTCCTGCTGCACTGCTGTTTTCCACGTCATATGAGTGTTTTCTCCTCAGAAGGTTCAGTAACACTTTACTTAAGGGGGCACAAGTAACTTAGTATCCCATTTGCTACTCAAGTACAAATCATGAACGAATACAGTAACTGTATGACATGCATCAACCGTTATTGATTAATAAAGAACAAACATGGAATCAGTACGTGTAACGTAAGTAAGATCGTACTACTACGTTATTTGTGCTTCCTCATGTAAGGTATCGAGAACTGTGAAAGTATTATAGTGTCGGTTTTGTGTGGTGCCCGAAGAGGTGATTTTCTGTGGATTATTTACAATATGGCAGTACAGTGTGTTTTACAGGTAAAATCACCACCGAATCCCCAGAGAAGCTAGTGTTCTCTCTCTCATCCTTTCCCAGTACAGAATGTCTGAACTCATTTATTGTAACGAAAGCAGTCTGTACACCCGGCAAGGAGGAGGCACATAGGAAATGGACTTTCGAATCACTATATATTGGATCCGTCTGGTCAAATTCTTTTTAATCTTTACGATTTTGGAAGCTGGTGTGCACGGACCAGCAGACACCCTATTTCAGGTGAAGACTTGCCGTGATCCTAAATTAGGACACCTTTCAATGAACGTGAGGAAGATCAGGTACTTTACAGTAAGATACTTGGAGTTACATGATGCCCAGCCTCAACTATTAGTGACCTCTTTCATCTGCCTCTGTACTGTTCTCCTCATGCTCTGTTTGTCTGTCTGTCTCTCTTTGCCCATGACTTTCAGGGGGAGATGATCGATCGCATTGAGTACAACGTGGAGCACTCCGTGGATTATGTGGAGCGAGCGGTCTCCGACACCAAGAAAGCAGTGAAGTACCAGAGTAAAGCTCGGAGGGTGAGTCCGCTAAAGCTTGTGCAGAGTAGCTGTGTGGTGTGGCGTAGCATGGTGTGGCTTGGCTTTACTTCTGTCCCTGCAAAACATGTCTCAAGACTCACCAATATCTGCTGTACTGCACTCACTGGGGTTACCCGTGATTTCAATATGGCAGGATTAATTTTGGCCTAAGACTTTTCATAGGTGACCCCGTCTAATTACCGAATTTTGGGTTTTGAGTCTTGGTATCTCTTTTTACTCCTACAGTCTCTGCACAGGCAGTAGGCTGAGGAAGCTTGCTCGGTGCTAAAAGTTATATTAGTGTCTTGGTTAAAATCGGTGCCAGAGATGAACAGTTTGTTACCTAATACTCCGATTGCAGGCTGGCAGCTCCTCTTCTAGCCTATCGCTAGACTCCTCTATCCTAAGTTTCCTGTATTACGCCGCGGTGTATAGGGAGTGTAAATTTGTCAGTGACTTCATCTGGCTTGTGGGCAATATGAATAACTGAAGATCGCCCTTTTTTCCCCTTATATTGCGTATATGGGATTTTCTGAGATTCATTAGTCAAGGTTTCCACCCTCTGGATGATTGAAGTATTGCTACCATTGGTAACTGACAATATAAAGGATTGCAGAGTTGAGCTTTACAGGGTGAGCGATACGGAGATTGATCACAAACAGTTCATGTGGCACATTTTCTGAATGACAGTGAGATGATTAGCTACCGCCACGCTGTGAGGAATATGGACATCTTTAAAAATAATCTGGAATATTTCTGTTTAAAATTAATCGCACCTACCATCTTTGTCCACTCTAGAGCTCATAATAAGGATTAGTCATCCATGAATGCTATCACCTAAAGCAGATATTTGATGGGAAAAAAGATAATAGTCTATTTGATGCTTTGTTAGGATCACGTAGCCATCCGCTGGGTACCATTTGTCAGATTGATACAAACCCTCAGGGGCCGAGTTAGGCCTAAGTGAGACACATTCTTGGTGACTGCTCTCAATGTGATTGGTCTTAAAGGATGTCCACAAAACAGAGGAAGTGCACCAGGGATGGGAAGATTCACCGATTTGCATCGGTGCTCTGACATAAAAGTTCAATGGTAAATGGACTGCATTTATGTAGCGCTTTTTCTACCCTTATGAGCACTCAAAGCGCTTTACATTTCATGCCTCACATTCACCCATCCACACACCAGTGGCAGAGGCTGCCATGCAAGGCACCAACCTGCACACCGGGAGCAATTCGGGGTTCAGTGTCTCGCTCAAGGACCCTTTGATGGGGGCAGAAGGAACCAGGGCTCGAACCTACAACCCTCCGGTTGCCGAACAATAGCACTACCTCCTGCGCCACCATATTCTCTTCAAGAAGTAATAAGTGGGTAGAATTTGGGATGAATTCGGGATCCATCATGTCTGACATCTTTGCATTGGTAAAATCCAATTTATTAATATTCATTAACTAGTAGATGCCCTATGCCTTTATTATTTAGAAACGTGACCAATCATTTTTGACCAATAATATTATTTTTAGATTGATTCCCCCTCTCTAAACCGTTTCTGTATCTGTGCCATATGAATTACAAAGCGTCGTATTCTTTCGCATCACATCATATTGTGTTCAATCGCGCTGTGTTGGATCAAAACATGCCAAGCGGTGCTGCATCACAATAGTGGTGAATCATATTGTATTGTATTTGTAGCTGCTTCAGATGTATCTTAAATATATCAGGACGTTGGAGATGCATGGAAGTGCGTATTGCACCGCCTCAGTGATGGAGATGCACGTCCCTAACGTACACCAGCAAAATCTCAGGTCTTAATGTTCTTCATAATATACAGGCTGGTAGTAAAAGATAATTTCACAATCACAACCTAGTCTGTGCCTGTGGCCAGGTTTCAAGCTAAGTTTAAGCTGCTAAGTTGGAGTGGCTAAAGTTGGTAAGCTTCCAGCAGCGAACCACAAACATGGCTGGAAATTTATGCAGTGTGATAAAATTACAGTGGAACTGACTATATACGGATTCTTAGTGGAACGTCAATTGATATGATGTCAATTGATATGACTTGACAGCACCTTGTTTTAATAAAAGCATTTGAAATACGTTAAATACTTCCTAATTCTTTTAGAAAATAGCATCAATTATACAGAAATTGCATTCAGATGGACCTCAGAGGAATCCATACTCGGTATATTTAAAATTTGTGCTCATGATTGTCCACACATGAAGTGGTATTTTTTTTGTGTGTGTGTTTGGTTAAACAAAATTCACACAACAAATCCAGCTGTTTCATTGGCTGGGAAGAAACCCAAATAACAAATGAGGATTCATTAAAAACAAAAAAAAAAAACAAAAACAAACAAACATGTAGATTCACTGGAAACTTGGCTACTGGCACCTCCTTAGTCAATATCTAATGATATATATCATAATGTAGTATATAGCCGTAATTTAGAACACTTGAATGGCAATATAAGCTTTAGCACAGGCACAAGAAGACATTTTTGAGCTCAGCGTGCTGAATGTCGGAAGATAAATAGGCTTTGTCATCAGTTGCTACCAACGGTAGCGTTTTTGGAGAAATAACCATGGAGTCGCTTCTGAGCTGTGCTTTTCTTTGATGCTACTGAGTTTGAGTTTGACCTTTTAACGTCTGTGTTAAAACAGGGGTGGCCAGTCTTATCCGCAAAGGGCTGGTGTGTGTGCAGGTATTTGGGGTAACCTTTAGGTCAGCTGTTCAAACCCAGGTGTGAGGACTCTTCAGCCAATCAGTCCCCTAATTAATAATCAGGGAGTTGCCGTGAGAACCCGCAAACACGATGGCCCTTTCCAGATAAGATTACAGGTATATTTTCTGTATTTTCTCGTCTAACAGGGTTATCTCAAATCCACATAACAGTCAAGCCACAATATCTAAACAACATGGCACAGATTATATTATGGGGGGGGGGGGATTTCAGCCTAGAATAGATACCGTCTGTCTTATAGATTTCAGTTAAGAAGAGAATTTCCACTGGAGAGAGAATTCAATTAGAGCAGAGAGTTGCCCAGGTGTTGGGGTCTGTCAGATACTCTTCTTAGAGAAACACTTTGCTTTGCAATCAGTCTGGGCTTCAGGTATAATCAAGAGTCGGGATGATGTGCAGTGAAGTTGGTGTGTCTTGAGACAGGAGTTTAATGGGGGAGTGTGTTCATGTTCATCCCTACATATTATGTTGCATGATCTGTGATGATGTTCTCATCTGTGAATGTCCTAAAATAGTCGTCATGAGCAGTCAGAAGATGAAGGGGCTGTCTTACAGGGCTTTGCAAGACGTATCATGCAGGAAAACATCGAAAATTAAGCTTTGGATGAAGTGCAGCCACATTCCTCTGAACTGCCAGAGTCTGAACTAGCTTGGCTGTTGAGATGAGATGTGAGATGAGATGGTACTTTGTCAATCCCTAGAGGGAAAAGAAGACATTACAGCAGCTCAGATTAAGACAAAAAGAGACAGACATAGCAATAGGGGCAGGATAAGTAAGAATACAGTAAAAGGTACAAGTAAATAAAAGGTACCAGTCTGAATAAGTAAATGTACAGAATGTACAGTTGATAAATAATATACACCAATGTGTAACTCAAATGTACAGATGAAATATTTCATACTACAATGTTGAGTATTACAGTGTTAAATAATCTGAATCAAAGATACGATGATGGTGAATCATAATAGGAAAATATTTATGAAATACTGCAACAGTGACATCACAGGGTAACAGCAGACCCGTGGAGGTATTACATTCCAGCATGTGTTTCTGTCTGCTTTAGCTGCCCTTTGTGTGGTTTTTGTGTTATTTTCTGAGCTGCACTTGCAGAAGAGCCCAAGCTCTCCTCCATAACCGTTTAACCCTGTGTGTTCCTCTTTACATGCTTCCCTGGGACCTCTTCTGCTTTCTCGTTGTTGCTCTTGATGGCCACGCAGAAGAAAATCATGATCATTATATGTTGTGTGGTGTTAGGCATTGTAATAGCGTCCAGTGTTGCCGGGACGCTGGCTTAGAGCACACGGCTACAGCAGTAGGAAAGAGTATCCACATGCCTAAACACATGAGTCTCAAACACACATACATACACACACACACACTCCCTGTCTCTGCCTTTCATCTTCACACAAGCACATGCACACGTTTTGAAATATATTTTAAATGAAATGAGTCGCATTCTGTCAAACGATGCACAATGTACTGGAGGAGATGTATTTTTTATGCATGAGTTTTTTTTTTGTAAATGTGTGTGGTTTTCGCGGTGTGTTTACCTGGGTGTTGAGTGTCGTATGACAAATTTTACAAATGTTTTTGAGGTCTAATTTTAATGAGGGGGGTGGCGCGAGGGGGATCTTGAAAATGTTGCACGCACATTCCAAACAATGGCATTTTCTAATTATTTTTCTATTACAGTGGAATAAGCAGCCTCTACACTAGTCCATTTGATGATTTCTAAATCTAATAGAAAGACACAATAGATCTGTGTGAATATTTGGAGCAACAGCACCGGATGTTGAGCAGAACAGGAAACGGTGTAATTTAAAACAGTTTTACATAAGTAAACAAAGACAAAATTCCTGGGAGCCCCACTCTGCCCTCTTGGCATGACGTGTCCTAGACCTGACTTATGCATGACATCTCAGACGATATAATGTTGTTCCGTGAAAAAACAAAGTCGTGAAAAATCTTTGTATTTAGATCATTGCTTTTGGACTCAATTCGGTGACGGCTGCATAAGACTGGGATTATCGTCACTCAGTATTATTACGACCATCGAAATTTCCCCACCCCAATCGTCATAGTAACGCGCTCTAGCAAGCTGCTACAAAGTAGCATCTTCTGTCGTCCTTCTTTGGTTCTCATGCGTTCTGTTGTGAGGGTGTGCTGAACCGTGTGCGTCTTTACGTTACAGGAATCATTCTGCCCGTCTGGTCCAATTCTGCTGCATAGTGGAGCTCTTTACTGCCTTGACATTGAGTTTGAGCTATAATCCAAACTCAACTGCAAATAGACATAGCTATGGGTTACACTCTAAGCTTACGGTGTACTCCGTGTTTTTCAATGTAATCCATACCGTGCGACTGATGTTAATACCGGAGCCCAACATTGCGGGACGTCTCACCCTTTCTAGTGTGCTTTTAATTGTCCTGTGGTGCTGTTTTCGTTCCGTCTGGTCCGCGTGTGGACGTGCCTGGCCTGACTACAGGCAGCTGCCTAAATCAGCCACCGAATGCATTCCAACAACTTTTACATTTGACAAAAAAAATATATAAATAAAGGAAATAACAGCCACGTTGCCTACGCAAGCCGCTGCCTTTGTTATGATGCCGCCATGTTGTCTTTTGTGGTGAAGCTATCCAGTAAAGAGCTGAGTCACATGGTAACACATGCCGAATTCACACCAGTTGGGTCCGGACTCTGCTGGGGCTTTCTAACTGTGGACCAACGCTTCTCCTCTAAGCAGGGGTTAGCTCATGAGCAGCACATCCATTTCACACGCATCTGGCCAACGATCTCCAGTGGGAGGTCGTTCAAAGTGTCATGGGAGCTACTGGTAACACCGGCTGCGCTACCGGGATGGGTCAGCAATCTGGCTCGCGACCCCCCCCCCCCACCACCACCACCACCACCACCATTTAGTCCTCACCACCCGCCTCACGTACACGTCCGCACAAAAAACAAGCGCGACCAACAGAGCTGAACAACTGAACAAACGTAGAAAGAAACGAGAAAATAAAAAGTGCATGTTGCAGCCATTTTGGAGTTTCGATGTATTGTCCTCGCTTTCGTATAGTGCCGTTAGTTAGAGGTGTGTTTTTTCGACAGTCCCGTGAGGCCTGGGGTTTTGTGTATGTTTGTGCTGGAGTATTCCTGTAAAGGTTACTAGAAGGGTGCTTTCTACACACCATCGCCCCCCCCCCCCCCCCCACCATGTACCAAAAGCTATAAGTAACATTGGGGTGTTGGTACGAGGACTGTACTTAGCAATATAGCGCAGGCCCTTAGCGACGTATCTGAAAACCTCTTCACTTCGAGAAGAAGTATTTGTGCTTCCACCAACACCCCATTCCGAAGATGCTTATGCATTGTCAGAAGAGTTTCTGAGCTGGGATGTCCCTTTGGGGTGCCCCATGCGAAGTGCTTAATCGGAAATAATTGGGATGAAAAGCGTTTGGTAGGACAATGGGCCGTTCTGTATTTAGACTCGAATGACTAATGGTGTTTCACGCACTCAGACGCCCACTCGAAAATCCAGGTCTCCTGAAGAAAAATGACAAGCGAGAAGCAACAAACTCGAGTTATTCCAAGCAAGGCTCAACCAAGCGGAATGAGGGTCTTTGTGCTATTAGTGAATGTCTTTGTGTCCTTAACATCTTTTTTCTCTGAAGTCTTCCCTCCCTTATTTTGTACTTTCATTGACTTAAGTTCCAATCAATGGTGGAGTTGTGTTAGAATAGTGTTGCGAAAGATGTATATACGATATTTAGATCTTTGAAAGGCAGATGCGGGGGGGGATTAGGCATAGTTGTGCACATCGGGTAGAGAGAGCATTGATAGGAAAATACCTCTGTTAACACCATCGTTGATTCTGACAAATGAGACGTGGACGCAGCCTTTCTGGAGTGCAACACATTATTGTGGGAGCCTATACAGATGTAATATATTGTAACTATATCCACAGAGATTATCCCTTGCTGATCATTACTCCTATATATAAATGATGATATGTAATTGTGTATGAAGGGTGTGTTGCAGTGTGAACCCAAAGTCTTTTTCCAAACGGAAGTTATCCATTACTACAGAGACATTTACCTTTTCCCACATAGAGGTACTTGAATAGACGGCATCTTGGAGAGGAATTACTGCTGTTCATCACTATCAAACCCCAGATAATCATTTTTCAATAGGCTTCGTGGGACAGGTGAATGATAGCATTCTGTAATGAAGCCAGGTCTGAGCCATTAAGGAGCCTTGAAGACAGAGGTCAGTATGTTCCAGGTAGTCGCCTCGGCACCGTCTGAGGAACAGTGAGGGGTCACAGTGCACCAGCGTTGGATGGTGTCCTGTACACCTGTGACGGGTTAACTGGAGAGAAACGAGACTTTAAAGGCCTGGGTGGGTGGGGTTATTCTTTGCTGTCAATCACGAGTCACCTGATTTCCTATTGGCCATTTGACAGATTCTCCTTTGTTAAAGCAGTGAGTGATGCCAGTTTCACCTAAAATTATGTGGAGTACCTCTGCTATTCTGTATTAGGAAAATTTCCCTATAAGAATGCAAATTACTTCCTAAGCATGCATGCATATATGCACGCGAAATTCTTCCAGGTGACGTCACAGTGGGTTAATCAGGCTGCAGACACAATTTGAAGGAATAAGGAAGCACATTGCTGTTCTCGATATGCGTCACAGAACATTTTGATTTCGCGTTATTGTCAGCAGTTTACTTAGAAGGTTTCAACTCTTTTTCGGGAGCACAAAAAAAAAATTTAATACTAAAGCCAGGCTGCCAATCCCCCCCCCCTTGATAAGCAGCTCCACCTGTGGTCATTCACTGGCTGTGCTGTCACCTGTCGGCCAAAACCAAAGATGCGTCAAGGCCCGAGTCACATGCAGCCAATCAGAAGTGCGAGTTTGCAGAAGAATCCCGAATCCATCCTCGGAAGCTGTGATGGACTCCATTCCACTTTCAGATCACAGTGCAACAGGCCGGATGTTACGGCAGAAAATAGAATTTACATGTCTTATATGAATATATTCATACATTTTGACTTACTGTGGGACCAGCCAAACCACTACTGTTAACAAATCATTTTAAATGATAATGTAACTGAATAGTTTTGGGCAATTACCGTGTAATATCCATGTTCTATTTTTTGTTTTTATAATGGCTGAGTATTACGATTTTAAAAAGCTTATGCAATTTTAAACAGTAAGGTGTCTGTAAAAAAATGTTGTTGACTATAAATAAAATGTTAAAATTGTTTTGTGAAGACGACTCCCCTGTTTCTCCATTTGCTGCAGATTTGCACATACACCGAAAAAGCGTGTGACACTTAAAACCTCACTGTATTACCTAAGAACACATTTAACGACAACAGGTGAGTACAGAGAACTTAAGCTTTTTTTAAAAAAAAAAAAAAGTCTGATTAGCATTTCGTTGATTTCACAAACTTTCAACTAAGCGCACCTGAAATACTTCATTTTGAGGGATACATACTGTGACATGAATATATGAATTCTCTATAATGCTAGGAAAGAGTGAGGCGGGGATGAATCGGCGGACTGTGTCAGCTGATTGTCTGGCTTTGTGGATGTGCAGCCTCGTGGACGATTCCTGTGACGACAAGCGCCATAAAAAGACAAATACAAATGCCTTCAGCATCACAACTTTAAACCTTTTTCAGTGTTAATGCAGGAAGGCAAGTAATAAAGAAATAGGTAATGCTTACAGAGGAGATGTGGAACTGGCCCCCCGTTTACGGGCCCAGGCCGAGGTCTTGGAAGAGTGAGGGGTCTCGCTCCTGGAGTCGCATGATCAGCTTCTCACTGGCCGCATTGCCCTTCTTCCGCGCCATATCGATGACCGCCCGCGCCTTCTCCGCTCTCGCTCTGTACTCCTCCTTTACCTGCTCCATCTCCCCTTCGTTGATGACCCCGTCCGTCAGAAGATCGTCCAGCAACAGGATTAAGGTGGGTCCTGTGACTTTTTCCACAAATCTCGTTCGCACCTGCTTTAATCTTTCTACTAACAGAGACATGGGAGAAAGAGAGAGAATTATCTGTGGCCTTAATTTTAGAAGAATATGCTCTGATTTCGTCTAGAGGAACGTGTACTTGGGCACAGGAGATGCACTGAAGGATTAACGCGTGTTAAAACTGTTGACTTTGCACCTCTGGGTGGCATGTTGGCCCAGTGGGAACCGTGCTGCCTCACACCTTCAGGCCTGCGATTATAAACCCTGCCTGTGTATGTATTGCACATAGAGGTTTCCTCCAGACACTCCAGTTTCCCAGCACGGTCAAAACACATGCAGTTAAGCTATCTGACATCTCTAAATTCCTAATAGTGTATTACTGTGCCTGTGACGCACTAGCATCCCATTCCAGCATTGTGCCCTGTGCTGCCTAGGATAATCTCCACGTCCTCCTGTACTGCCTGAGACCTCTTGTGACCTATGTTGCCTGAGAGAGGATCCAGACCCTTACGTGCTGTCTGAGTTAGGCTCCTGGCCTCCGAGGACCTCCTGTCCTGCCTGGGATAGGCTTAAGGACCTCCTGTCCTGCCTGAGATAGGCTCGAGGACCTCCTGTCCTGCCTGGGATAGGCTCGAGGACCTCCTGTCCTGCCTGGGATAGGCTCGAGGACCTCCTGTGACGCCTGGGATAGGCTCGAGGACCTCCTGTGACCTATGCTGCCTGAGATGGGCTCCAGGCCTTCCAGTGCTGTCTGAGACAGGTTCCAGGCTGTAGTTGTTGCATTACTGGGCTTTCCTTGGAATTTAATTCCTAGATCATTAATTTAAGTATACAAGCAGTTCTTGACTAACTTAAGCGATTGATTCCACAGTTTGATGCACCTTCCCATACCATTACGAACACATTTAGCAAAGAAGAAAAACGCATGAGCCAAAATATTATAGTAATATATAACAAAGATAAAGTGTAGGCGTATTTCGACGTTCTGCTGCTCGTAGTTTCTTGAACGTGAGTTTCAGCCCCATGTTTAATAATTAATGTTTGCAGCATGCAGTATGCGCTAAATACGCCTAAGTATTTAGGCGTGATTTTTAGTGTTACAAATTATATGTCTCACGCATACAAATTTTACCAGGGAAATGAATAGCAGTATTAATGCAAGAACGTAATTTCAGTTAGATTAAAATTAGTTATATTTCCGGGTGTGTACGGTATAGAAATCCACTTTCGTAAAAACGAAAGTAAAAATGTACAGTTTCATATACATTATCTTAAAATGTATCATGTTTTTAAACTAATGCTTTTAAAAAGATCTTGTTTCAGAATTTTGTTTGTTTTTAAGTTAGCTCATAACTTTCAAAATCAATATATATGTATGCATATTAACGGAGTTTTTATGAATATGGTTTTTTTTTGTCTTTCAAATAAATGAAAAAAACTTACCGCTCGCCATAATTCTTACACACGAAGTATACGGTATGTCTATTAATCCCCTGGACAGATTATGATCGAGTAAGGCTAAATACGTACATATATATGTATGTATTACTGGGACTATTTTATGTTTCGCATGTAGATGTTGTGCGTGCTGCGTCCCTGTCAGAGCATTCCGATATTTACGACCAGAACTTGGGTACAATTTGGAGGGAACGGCCCTTAAAAGTCTCCCCGCCTCAGTAACCAGCGTGCCTGTGCGACAGCGGGGCAAGAGACTCCAGAGCTCCAGGTGATTAAGGACAGAAGAATATGAGTGCAAAATGACTTTTCCACTTTCAATGGGGATTCAAAAAACCTATAGGGGTAGAAACAAGAAAAACATGTTCTGGTTTGTGGGACAGGCTGTCAGGGTTATGCAATATGTGTAACTGACACTTGCTATAATTTTGATTTGTGGTATTTCTTGTTTTATGTAAGGAGGTTTTATATTTGCATGCTATTTTTCTCTGCTTTTAATTTGAATGAGCTTGCAAGGACTGTGGTACGTTTATTTTGATACTTCCCCATAGATCCCCATAGGCGGGTAAGTTTGATTGTGTGACTGGAGCTGATGGAAAGAAATGGACTCGACTTTTACCGAACATTCATGCAAATTAGCGCCTAGTTGGAGCGGGAACGAGGTATTTATTCTTAAGTTGTATTTAAATGTTATCTTTGTACCTTTTGTTAAAGTTTCCTATTTTTTGTTTTAACTTAGACAAGTTTAATGCTGTCGACCAATAGTCCGTTTATTATAGTGTATTAAAAATGAGTTCTAAACGCTTCTGTGGATGGTTAATATGCAGGGAAAATAATATTTCTTTAGTATATGTAATTATTATTTTTTGCTATTCTGTGTATTTTATTTTGTAGCAGTGCGTTTATGATTAAGCCGTTATTAAAGTTGATCAAAACCATGGGTCGGCTTCACCGTCGTCCAGCTACAATTTGTGACGATTATACATAAAAAAAAAACTGGAAAACCAATCTATACCAGTCATAGTCCCCCGATTGCCCTAACAGTTTGCTACCAAAATCAGCCCCCGCCAGTTTCCTACGAAGCTAATGCAATTACAAATGTATTTCTTTCTATTTAATTTTTTAAATAAAAAATTTGGAACCCATTGTTGTGTATAGAGTTTATGTATTCGCCCTGTGTCCCATTGGTTTCTTCCCTTACGTATGTACTAGCTGTATGTATGTATTTACACACACAGCATATGGACATAACTACTGGGACACCTGGCCATTACACCTACAGGAACTTTCATGATATCACATTCTAAATCCATAGGCATCAATATGGAGTTGCCCCCCCCCTCCCCCTTTGCAGCTATAACAGCTGCCATTCTACTGGAAAGGCTTTACACAAGATTATGGTGTCTGTGGGAATTTTTGCCCATTCATCCATAAGCTCATTTGTGAGGTCAGGCACTGATGTTGGACATGAAGGCCTGGCTTGCAATCTCTCGAAGATGTTTGATGGGGTTGAGGTCAGGGCTCTGTGCGGGTAAGTCAAGTTCTACCACACCAAACTCACTCAACCGTGACTTCATGGACCATGCTTTGTGCACAGGGGCACAGTCATGCTGGAACAGAAAAGGTCCTTCCTCAAACTGTTGGAAACATATAATTGTCCAAAATGTCTGGGCATGCTGAAGCATGAAGAGTTCCCTTCACTGGAACTAAGGGGCCTAGCCCAGTGAAACACAACCCCATACCATTATCCCTCCTCCACCAAACTTTACATCTGGCACAATGCAGTCAGACAGGTAACTTAGTGCTGGCATCTGCCGTCCATCAGACTGCCAGACAGAGAAGTGTGATTCGTCATTCCACAGAACACGTGTCCACCGCTCCAGAGTCCAGTGGTGGCGTACTTTACACCACACCATCCAACGCTTATCATTGTGCCTGGTGTTAAGCTTGCATGCAGCTGCTCGGCCATGGAATCCCATTCCAAGACGCTCCTGGTGCACAGTTTATGTTGAGGTTAATGCCAGAGCAAGTTTGGAACTGCAGTTATTAACAGTGCTGATGATCTTTACACACTGCATCTCGACACTCGCCAACCCCATTCTGTTACTTTACGCGGTCTGCCACTTTGTGGGTGAATTTCTGTTGTTCCTAAACACTTCCACTTTGCAGTAATGCCACTTAAAGTTGACTGAGCTCTTCAGACTGACCCATTCTTTCATAAGTTTTTGCAGACCTGACTGCATGGCTGGGTGCTTGATTTTACACACCTGTGGCAATGGGACTGAATGAAACCTGGATTCAATAATTCAGAGGTGTGTCCCAACACTTTACTCCATATAATGTGTGTGCGTGTGTGTGTGTCTGTCTGTCTGTCTCTGTCTGTCTGCCTTTATTTACTAATCTTGTTTTGAGTCCTCGTGGTCTTGTTTGTTTCCCTGTTCCTGTTCAGTTAAGGAAACATTTTTTTTTGCCTTGCGCCTGTTTTTGAATCCTTTGTCCCGCAGGTTGTGAGCGATAAGATGAGAGCCAAACAAATCATTCATTACAGACTATGCCAAACTTTATCCAGTAAATACATTTACCATAAATAATTATTATACATTGATAGGACTAACACAAGTTACAATTCCAAATATAACATAATTTAAATTGATTTAACTTAATGCATTCAAATAATATTTTCCTCTGACAAGTAGGGGGCGCAATTGCACCCTGATTAAAAAAGTCGAAACGGCACCTTCACTGTGGGTGTGGAGTTTGCATGTTCTGAGGTTGTTCTTCACTTTTCTCCTGCAGTCCAAAGATGTGATTTGGTGTCTCTAAGCCCAAACCGGTATCCTGTCCAGGACATTTCCCTGTCTTATGTTCTGAGCTTCTTAGGAGGCAGGTTGACTGACCCTGTACTGGCTAAGGAAAATTTAAATGGGTGGATGAATGATCATAATGATTAAAACATATTATCTGTTTGTGTGTGTGTGTGTGTGAGAGAGAGAGAGAGAAAGTTTTTTTCAGGTCCCCACAAAGATCTGAATGCAATCAAAAAGGTAAAAATGCCAAAAGTCTCATATTTTGTTTGGTTACTTATGGTTAAGGTTAGGGCTGGGTGGGGGTTAAGGGTGTCATGTTGTCACAAGAGTTTTCCCCATAGAAATGAATGGAGAGTCTCCATGAAGATATAATTACAAACCTGTGTGTGTGTGATGATTGAGTGGACCTGCAGGTATTCTAAACATACACATTTATTTTTAATCTTGCCGACACATTATATCAAGTAGTTACCTTCAGTAATTTCAGTCCATTTTAAGATACTGATCTTTACATTTGACAGAGTCCATATATTGGAACTCCAGTTCACCAGTCCATGTTCAGAAGATGGAGTTGTTTGATGGAGAAATGTATTATGCATCTTTTATTCATCTATTCATCTTGTGACCATTATCCTGGGCAGGGCCACAGGGGGGTGGAGCCAATGCCAGGCAGCAGAGGGCACAAGACAGGGTATTGGTTACCAGGCCTCACAGGGGGGTGGAGTCTATGCCATGCAGCATGGGGCACAAGACAGGGGATTGGTTACCAGGCCCCACAGGGGGGTGGAGTCTATGCCATGCAGCATGGGGCACAAGACAGGGGATTGGTTACCAGGCAGGACAGGGGGTGGAGCCTATGCCAAGATTGGTTACCAGGCCTTTGCAGGGCACATACATACACACTAGGATTAAGCTAACTGCATGGCTTTGTCCTGCAGGAAGAAACCAGCACAAGAAAATGTGTGGGAAGAGGCCTGAGACGGCAGTGCCCCAATCTCAGCCACCATACCCTCCTCTAGCATATCTTACTGTCTCTGATTAATGATATACCTGATTCTTGAAACTGCCAAGGTGGCAAGGCGTGGTAAAATGTAGCGGTTCTCCAGAACAGTTTTTTTTTTTTTTTGAAAGACTGGTCAAGACAAGAAAAGAGAACAAGAGGGTCTAAACAGGTAGAAAACAAGAACTAAATTAGGAAGTAACACAGGAAGTAACATAGCACATATATCTAAACCAGAGCAACCACAGAACAAGCACACGCAGCACAGGAGCTAATGACATAGGGTGGCCAGCCACCTGCTGGCCAAACAGGGAACAGCCTTAGGACCGGGACAGATCATAACTGCAATAGTTTAGGTTGTGGCAGGTTAGGTGTTGGGAGCCAGAAACATGACCTCGATTGACATGCAAGGCTGCAAAGTCCAGTAAATTCAGAGCTTTATTTACCGTAAGCAAACGGAGCACAGACAGGGACAAGGCCTTAAAAATTACAGACGGTCCCCAACTCACAACCTATGCGGCTTACGACTACTTACAACTGAAGTTTATTTTTAAATAAAAAACATTAATCAACTGTATGTAAAAATTAATTTCATGCAGCTGTGCGCCCAGCAGTGCTTCGCTACCTAGCGTACGCTGTGCGCGGTATGATAGTCGCCACGGGAAAGAACTGTATTGTATGGCAGAGCGACCGTCCCAGTCTCACGCATCTTCCAGTTCCATTCTTAATCCTAAAAATCCATTCGATCATTCTATTCCGAAAAACGGCCATTCTGATGTGTGACCTGTCTGTCGGAACGGATCCCATTCATAAATCAGGGACAGTCCGTGCAAACTAAACAGTTAAGAAAACTAGATTACACAGTCTCTGGGTAAACTCACATAGCTAACCACTTTTTCTGATCAGAGTTGTTACTGGGGGGTTAAGCCTTTCCCTGGCAGCAGGGGGCACAAGGCCAGGGCACCCCCTGGCTGGCATACACTTACAATCCTACAGGGGCAATTTAGATACACAAGCTTCCCTAAGTGGATGTCAATGAACTGTGGGAGGAAACCAATGCATTCTGGGAAGAATATAAACTCCACAAAAACCAGATAGACGAGGGGTTCAAACCCTCAACCCTGGAAGTATGAAGCAACAGCGTTACACAATGAGCCAAAACTAATTAAAAGAATTAATGAAAAATACCATGTGGATAGCATTTACCATCGCTGTGGGTGATTTCTGATCATGTCAATGCGCCTCTGCAAATAACAATAAAGTTTTTAAATCCTTATTGCAGTTGAACACACTTTGTTTCCCAGGAGAAACTCATCAAATCGGATGTGTGAGAGTGAAGGTGTGTTTCGGTTTTTTGCAAAACTACAAAATATACATGTCACTGTTCTTTTTGTATTTATATAGACAAAGATATTACTGGCAAGGAAAAATATCTTGGGAATTTCAAAGATAATCTTATTTTTCTCAATAACAGATTTGCATTTGAATAGACAAACATTATGACACATTTATGAAGTACATAAAGCGATAAAAATTATGATTTCATAAATGCAGTTTTTAATGGCAAATATAACCTTACTTCGATTTTAGTTATGCGTTTCAGCTTTGTCTGTATGTATGTGTGTATTATATGTGGTATTTCTGGTAATTATGTACAGTATAACAAATGCGAACACAATGCACTCATTTGCACGTATATACTAAAATTCTTTGAAGAAGAAGATGCGGCAGCATGGCCTGTAAAAAAAATAAAACATTGCACACAGAGAAAGATATCAACGTTTCACAACCATCGTTAGGATTCCGAGACTTAATGACCAATATCATTAAGCTGAACAACTAGAACATGGCAAGTGAAGACATCATTTTATGTTTAAAATATATGGAATTTTTAATAAGTTGGACCAGAATAATTTAGCGTTCCCCCTTAATAAATAACTACTAGAAGTAGCGATCATATATTATATTGTATCCCCTTAAATAAAATGATTGCTTAAGAAGTGCTCGTCTGAAAATACTCAAAAAATAAAATGACAATAAATAAACACGAAGTGGTAAAAACAATGAAAGTAGTGAGATGTCGACATCTACAGATGTGTTGGGCGCACAGCTCCTGGGCATATCGGAGATCTGCGCCGGCTGCCGTATTTCACCGAGACACGGGGCTCCGGTAACAGCCGAGCAGATGCGCTACGGTACCGAGCGATACTAGGAAAGTGTCCACTTCAGCAGCCGTGAAGTCCCACCCCTACTTCGTTGTCGGTTGTTCTGTCAGTCTTGCGACGTGAAATTCATTTTGCATTACATTCGGATTTAATTTATCTGGCTGTGATTAGCGGTCCTAGTGTGTGTGTGCATGCAGCAGCATGGTTCCGGCGACAGTTCTAACGGAGAGAGACCCATTTCCTCTAATACCAGCAGCCCGGTCCCTACGCCTGCTTCTTGGGTAAGGAGGTTTGGACAGGACAGGCGAGCTGTCCAACAGCCCGGAGTGATGGTGGTATTTTCCGCCCAATGTGAGACTGACGAACCGATCGATGCGATGTCGAGTTCGGGTTCCGCCGAGGATGATTTCCGGAAGCCATCTGTCCCTATCCCAAACCTAAACCCTAGCAAACCTCTTCGTGCATGTAACGCTTCCCAGGAGGTGAGTAAACGGAGCAGGGCGGATGTTGTTGTTCATACTGTTTACGTGCTCTGTTAACAGTAGGATCGGCGTAGAATTTGTATGCGTGGACAAGTATAAGCATTACTGTGTTTCAATGTTACAATATATCCCCTGGGAACTTTATTTATAAGGGCTCGCCTATTTACCGATGTTTTAACTCCGTTTTCCCACGTTTCTCAACCCCCTTGGTCTGTGGATTTGTCTCCATTGGCAACAGATGAATTACTCATGCCCTCTTCCTCCGACTTGCTTGAATCTGATTGGTTCATTGTTTCACCAAGACGAATGGCCGTGTGTCCTAATTGGCTCACATCACGCGCATGTCAAAGCGTGGCCTTCTTTGGGATTAACCTTCTTTAATCGCGTTTGGGGAAGCCAGCATCGGAAAGCCTGTCTGAGGGTCTCCGGCCAGCCCTTTGACATTGTGCATGTAAACAAGCAAACTCCATATTAATTATTGGTAAAAGGGCGAGAAAAAGATCAGCCAAATCACACGTGATTTGCATATGCTCTGAGATGTATGCACAATGGTACCTGCGTGCATTTTACAAAAAGATTAAAGTACTGTACTTAATATACAAGCAGTTCTTGACTGATGTAAGTGAACCGTTCCGCAGACCCTTACATAAGTCAAATTTACGTAAGTCGGATTTACCTTCCCACATCATTCGAGACTGGAAAATAGTCATGGCGGTGTTTAGAATGCATTTGTTGTTTAACGATTTGACCATATAGCTCCACTTCCCTGGGCAGTAGGTGAATTAAACTCTTGCCATTGGATGGACTTAAATAAGAAGTTTTCTGTTGAACAAATTAGCTGTCCTAAGACTTTGGATCCCGCACAGACACAGTTTAGACCAAAAATCACTTTTCATATTCTGCACACTTCAGAGTATATCCAGACCTCCAAAGAGTATTTGGACACACTGAGTAAGGGGATTATTCCAAATGACTCTTACATTTAGCAAGAATGTTATGGATTTTTGCATGATTTCGTTTGTGTTTGCTAGCAATTATCCACGGATGTGACAGCAAGGAATTGTTCTTTATTTACATGGTCTGTATACGGATCTTTGGTAGATAATAGGCTGCCAGTTTTTTATTTCTGATATTGTACTTTCATTCATTTCAGTCTTTGTGAACTTCTCACAGAATCTATTCTAAATGCTTGGATTTTATTTGTGGTTTAATTTTTGTTACAGGGTGTCGATTTCATCTGAAAGGTACCTTCAAGAACTTTTTTCCCCTATCAGTGCTGAATTGATGCCGCTGAATTTAACAGGGGAACTTGCTTTCCCCGGTGTTCATTATAATAAGGCATGAATTTGTGTTTCACTTTTGTAATTCCTCAGATGCAAGATGAAAATGATTACTTCACAATAAAAGAAAAACATTCCTTATAGAAGGCTGAAACAAAAAGAAAATCTGTGAATAAGATCCATGTATTTGCTGTAGTTGCTGTTTAGTTGCTGATCCTGCATAGGGTGCAAAATGATTTGTTGGATGGATGGATAGTTTACTTGTGTTTGTTAGGAAACCAGTAATCTGTAAACACAAACCTTTCTGTAAGTTCTGTCTCGAATGTTTTTATGTCCAGTTTCCAGTGTTTTCAGTGTTGGGTGCATTAAAGTTCTTTAGCTTTACAGTAAAGACAGGCAGCTCTTCCTGTCCAGTTGGTGTGATGCTGTTTATCGGACCCCATTGTCCCCAGTTCCCAGAAGTCATCCCCTTGAATGTGGGCGGCACTTACTTCACCACGCGACTGTCCACCCTCCGGCGGTATGAGGACACCATGCTGGCGGCCATGTTCAGCGGCCGGCACCACATCCCCCGCGATGCTGAGGGGCGCTTTTTCATCGACAGGGATGGAGCTTATTTTGGGTGAGTCCTGGGTAGGATGATTAATTAATAGTTTTGTAAACTTAATGAGGTTAACATAGCGGCATGGTGTGTAGCAGTGTGTTGGGTTCGAATCCTGCCCGCTACCTGTGTGTGTGGGATTTGCAAATTCCCCCTCGGTTATGTTGGTTTGCTCCTAGAGACAGTTAGGCTAAGTGGCATCTCTGAATTGCCCATAGTGTGTGATGTGAATGTTAGACTGGCGTCCTGCTCAGGGTTTGCACTTGCCTTGTGTACTATGGCTGTGTTTCGGTCCTTGGGGACCCCCAGACAGTGTGTTTGCTCCCTCCCAGCACAAACGTGGACTGTCTGGGGGTCCCCGAGGATCGGGATGGGACACAGTGTTCAATAGTGCTTATAGTACATTCCAACACATCCTTCAACCCTGTACTGATTAAGTGATTGGAAGATGAATGGAACAAATTACAGATAAAGGTAATTATTGACAAATTAAAGATACTACCTGTCTATGTTCAGTTTGGAAAAAAAAAGTTAACTTTAAAAATTAAAAAAAAAAAAGTTTTCAAAAAGATTAACTTTAAAAAGTGATTGGAGTTTCATAAACTTGTTTTAATCTTTCTGATTTTGCTGATCATAATTTTAAAGAACTATTGACAATATCCTTTTTACAGTGTTGTGTTGTGAGTTGTTTTTTTTTTTGGATTCCGCAAATGGCCATGTTTGGGGCTGCCCGTAGGGATATCTTGAACTTCCTGCGAGAGGGAGAGCTTCCCCAGCGTGACCGTGTGCGGGCTGTCCACAAGGAGGCGCAGTACTATGCCATCGGACCTTTGCTGGACAGTTTGGAGGACAGTCAGCCCCTCACAGGAGAGAAAGTCCGACAAGCTTTCCTTGACCTACTTCCGTACTACAAAGGTGAGGTGTTCTGAACCTAGTTGTCTACATTTGTCAGAGTCTCCCTGTAGGTTTTGTTGCCTTGATCGCAGCACCTTTTTGCCCTGATTCTTGCGAATAGATTGTATTCCACAGAGTCTTTAAAGTACGATGACACGAGGAGCCCTGGTTTCACTGAGCCTCAGCCCTCTGTATCCCGTCTGCAGAGAACCTGGAGCAGATCGTGGAGATCGCCAAGGTGCGGGCCATGCAGAAGAAGGCACGCTTCGCCAAGCTGAAGATCTGCGTCTACAAAGAGGAGATGCCCATCACCCCGTACGAGAGGCCGCTCTTCAACTCCCTGCGCTTCGAGCGCTCGGAGAGCGAGGCCAAGATCTTCGAGCACCACTGCGAGGTAGACGTGTCTTTCGGGCCTTGGGAGGCGGTGGCGGACGTGTATGACCTGCTTCACTGCATCGTGAGCGACCTAGCCGAGCGCGGCATCACCGCGGACCAGCAGTGCATCGGGGTGTGCGATAAGCACCTCGTCAACCACTACTATTGCAAAAGGCCCATCTACGAGTTCAAGATAACATGGTGGTAAAGGACGTCTTGCCCGTGGCTTTTTCACAAAAACGCGGAACGGATTCCAGCCCCCATATGGCTGCTGGCAGAGTCATTCAGTCAGGATATGAGGCACTTCTTCCGTAGCATCCTAATTCCTGAGCCAATGCTGTACACGTGTCGACTACATTGTAGCCATACTGTTTGTCGTCAGCCACAGACCTGTTAAATATGGCGACTGTCCTTTACAGCTTTTATAACAGCGTCATGTATTTTTAACGTTAATGACAACTACAGCTGTTTTACTTTATTTTGCTCACTCTACTCTTTTTTTTTTTTTTTTTTTTTTTACTCGGAGGTCTTGTGCTCCTAGCGTAAGCTTATTTTTAGGAAATGAAGCAACTATTTTTGTGTATTTGTCGCCTTCCTGGTGGCAGTCTTGGTCATGATTTGTTTCTCGTTTCTGGGTTTTGTGGTGAAGGGTCGTTTGCTCCTTTGTGGTTTTGTATTACAGCTGGAGGAAATTAAGCCACATGGTCGAATATTTCACGGGCGCGTGCGTACGCACATTTGTCACTTTGTTTTTTTGTAAGGTTTTACTTTTTTTATTTCTCAGCTGTGCTTGAGAAGTTAAGGCACTAAAGCTGACAGATTTTATTCCATGGGAAACAAAGGATTTGGTACTGGGCTGGCAAATGACAGACCATAAATGGCACTGGAAAAGATTTGCTGGCAATAAAAGATGCTTCTCACTTACCTACTCATTCATGTTGAGTGTTCCTAGTACATTTTCATACCCGCTTTTCTAGGCGAAAGAAGTGGTATCTTTAGGTATTTATGGGGATCACTGGGGTTGTGACGCTGATCAGTGCGCAGTGGCTAAAAAAGTGGACCTTGTCTCTGTCAGGTGCAGCTTAACACTGATCTGCTCTCCACTGTCACCATGATCGAATAAAATGAGCTGCAGGATATCAGTTAGGTCAAAGGGGCACTCGTATGCTCCTGACGGTCTGGTGTGTTGAGTAAATTGGTCTTTTTAACACCAAATACTTAGTCAGTTTAACAGTTTTACATCATCTCTAGGTAACAACTGAACCGCTCCGTGCTGCATGTTATTTTTAAAGCCAAACCCTTAAATGAACAATTAAAAACTACTTTTCTGTAAGCTTAATTTCCTCTGTATGTATTTATCTCCTTGGTATTTCAGGGTATGACAGTGCATTCACGAATGCAGCACAGATGAATCCATTAACAGTACGGCAGCACAAGTCATCACTGGTCTGAAAACAGAGCCTGTGTTCTGTTGGTTAAGAAAGGACCTGCAGAACAGCCTGGAAGTCAGAAGGGTCCGTGTTTTCATAGCATTTGAATGAACTAGCATTTGTCGCATTTAACAGACTTGCAGAGTTATTTGTCTACTGTTGTGCAAAAAACATATAAATGAAGAAAAATACATAATTTTGGCTGGACTTGGTCTGTAATATCTTGTGAGTAAAAACCACATTCGTCTGCTTCAAAATAGACATATTCTTGGCACAACTCATTGAGACGTGTAGTTTAAACTGCTTACATGTTTTGAACCTCAAAAGGGCGAATACATGCAAATACTAGATATGCTGTAAATATTCACAAGTTACTGGTAATCTGTAAACAACAATGTTCTGGTTATTGTGTGTGATCAACTAAAGAACCTTATCTGTTTCAGGCCGAAGCAATCTATGCATCTTTTCTGAAAAGCCTGGTAATTAGCTTAGCAGTAAGTTTGGTGGCTAAAACCTATGAAATAAGGCAAGTGCTTTAATATTTTGTTATACCAGGAATTTCATGCAGTTACCACTATCGGTAGAGAGGAAGAATTACCCTCAATCTTTTATCCAGCAGCCAGGGTTATATTGCTTAACAGTTTCTGTTGCCTTAGATACCAGACTTTACCAATCAATAACAGATAAGAAAAGTTAGACCCTGGATTCTTATCAGTTTCATAATCAGGGAAATTGGGCTGATGTGCAAATTCAATTCAACACTTAAGCAACTGTTCAAGGAGAATTGCTATTGAGAAGGTTTTTGAGGAGAGTTGACACTATTAAATATATATATTTTCATAATTTGTACGCCATTGTTAAAAAATGACATGATTATAAAGAGAACTTTGTTAATATGATATTTTCTCCCAGGTTTCCTGGTGATGTGTTGTCTGAGGTTTTTGGCAGTGCTTTCTTCTATTGTAATTATTTACACAGTAAAATGTAACAGATTACAATTGTTTTCCAGAGCTTCACCAGTGTTTCTCAAAGTGATCCTCGGGGACCCCCAGACAGTCCATGTTTTTGCTGGGACTGAGAGGGAGCAGAAATTTGGACTGTGTGGCAGGGAGCTGGGAGGAAGCAAAAACGTGGGGGGGGTGGTTTGGGAAACACTGGGCTGGACTGTTCCGACTACTATAAAATACTGAATGGTAATTTTGAATGGGAAAGCATAGCTTTATCGAACCTGTCGTATTTGTCAGTTACGTGTGTATCTTAGTGTACTTGGTAACTTGTGAGTAATGACCTAATGTCGTTACCTGACCTGCTCACCTCTCAACTGTCACCAAAAATCTTGTTTGTCAGTTTCCATAGATGAGAGATCAGCAGGTCAGGGTCTGTTCATGACATAATCTCCTCAATTGCAATGTTGTAAGAAGAACAATCTCTCTGAGTGCCTCATAAACTTGTTTGCAGACTGTATACTAAATATGTGGTACAGTACATGTATTGTGCAGGTCATATAACATGTGTGTGTTCTGCACAGGTGTAGCTAACCTATGATTAAATAAGATTAGTTGACACAGTCAACCTACGGATAAATGTATGCAGCTTTAGGCGTGCCCATTAATGGTAATTTATAAAAATTACTGGTTTGCTGTATTCAAATGGTCACTGCATACATTGCTGCTCTGTGCTAACAGTCAAGTGTGTGTGTGTGTGAGTGTGTGTGTGTGTTTTGCAGTTATTTTTAAAATAAGGTGCAATAGAATTGTGCTTGATGTCATCACTGTGTCTACAGAGTCCTCATTTCTTATATGAAAAAAACTGCTGTTTTTTTTTTTTTTGCTTACTGTTTAGCTCATTGTATGTTCAGAGCAAGGGTACCCTGTAGGTAGCTCCACTCCTCCAAGGTTGTGGGTTTGAATCCCAACTGTCAGTGGGAGCGTATTCTTCTAGGTACTCTGCTCTGTTCTTCCAGCTCAAACACATACAGACAGCATAGTTGGCACGTTTGAATTGCCCATAATTTAAGATGCTGTGTGTGAGTTTGTGGCCCTCATCAGATGGGCATCCCAACCAAGGTTATCCCTGTGCTGCCTTAGACTCCACACTTCCCAATGACCCTGCTCAGGGAAAGCATCTCAGTGATATCCAAATCCAAACATTATGAAGTCCTTAGGGGGGAAATATGAAATGCTCAATAAGGACCTATTTTATAATTACGTGGGACACTGAGAGGGATTTTTTCTGTTGTTTGAAATTTCTACACTGAATATCATCTTTCCGAATCCAGTATTGGCCACGGAATTAAAGCGTATAATTCAAGTAATTTAATACTCCATGGCACCAGCCTCTGCAGCTTCATTGAAATGGTGTCGCATTTTATGTATTTTAGCCTATGAATTAAATAGAAACTTTAAGCAACCGTCAAAAAAGTTCGAAAAATGTCTAGGACGCATACATTTTGGAGACCGTTCAATTTTTCATACATATGTAACAATTGAAAATATATATTTTGGTGAATTTTAACATATTACTTAAAAGTGTCAATCGGGATTTTAAAGGCAATTATGCCAGTAATTATTGAATTTTTTTTTCATAAATGTATTATTATTATTTAATAGTATTATTTTGTTATTATTGAGTGAAGTAGATTACGCAGGGTCACACGACCATGCGTTTATGGTAGTCGGTCGCCCTCGGGGTCCAGTGCGACCACGTGACCACGCGCCGTTTTGACGCCGACAGCCGCTGAACAAAATAACGGGAGGAGAGCAAAGGCAGCGGAGTGCGAGTGCTGAGGAAGGGGTTCCCGGCGAAGCTAAAACACAAGACAAGAGGTTCCCAGCTGCCGAAGGTCACAGCCTCCACTGCGCATCACAGCGGTAAGGGGTAGGCAGCCGAGGGAGCTGGAGTATCGAGCTTGTGGATAACAGGCGGCTGAATTTCGCTATAGCTGTTAGTTAGCCTGATAGCTTAGCATTGCGAATGAAAGAAGCAGTGGCCGTTCTCTGTAAATAGTCGGGTCCTTTGGGTTAGCCGTATCTGCGAATGCATATGTTTTTTTTTGTTCTGGAACTTTCCAGCTATACTAAGTATTAACTTGTGTAGAAACAAAAGATGTTCCGGGCCTGCGGGGTTTGAAGCGTGTAAATACGAGTAGCTGAAGCGGCATTATAATTGACAAGGTTACCCGGGGAGACTGAACTGCAGCGCGCCGGCTGACGAGGTGACAGGGTTTCGTCGTTGTTAATGCTTCGCTTAAGTTAAATGAAGGAGTGCGTATCCGAAAAAAGAAGTGACATGATGCTAAATTTAACGTTTCTCATTTTTTGATTGTTATCCGCTTGTTTTTGGACATTCGCTATACTTCAGCGCAGTAATTAGCTTTAAACTAACTGTGCAGCGTATTAATCCAAGACTTGCAGAGTGAATACAGCTAGAGCTGGTTATTGAGGTAGGTGGTTTGCTTTTTAGCTGCATAAAATAACTTATGGTATGAGGTAGCACTGATGCGCATCTCCAGGGTTGTGGGTTCGAGTCCCGCCTCCCCACTGTGGGTACAGTATGCCTGTTCTACCCGTGTCATGTGGGTTTCCTCTGTCCGGTTTCCTGTATTAGCGGCCTTTGTTCTCTGCCCCACGAACTTAACCAGAATAAGCTCTTAGAAGATGGCTGAGTAGTGACAGAGGGGGGTTAAATAAGTGATCCTTCAGGAATTTGCGTGATAAACGTTTCTTAAAGTGATTGATATTTGCAGCAGATTTGTGCCCATTTACATATGTCATCGTACATAACTGATACTCCTTTGAAAACATCCTTAGGGTCATATATCAAATTACATTTCATGCGTGGTATTTACCTTTCTTTAAGCATGTACGTAGATTATGTTCCTGTAGCAAAGTAAAATAATAAAACTTGTCGTGTTTAGTAAAGGAGGAAGAACTAACAAAGCATTTTTAACTAGGGTTATGAAATGTATGCATGTTCAAAAGTACATAGTGATAGGACTGCTTAAGCTTGAACTAGGGAAGAAAGCGTGACTTTCAAGGGGAACTTGTTTCATTCAGCTCAGCAAAAAAAAAAAAGTTTCTGGTGTCATAGTGGTTTTTTTTGAGGTCTGCTAGGGTTTTCTTTATTTTACTTTTTAAAAATAAAAAACAGCTGACACCAATGCTATCATCTGTCCCTAACTTAGTCCTTGTCAGCTTCCATTTCTTTCTGATGGACTACAAGTGTTAAGTCACATCCGATTTCTTTTTCATAACGAAAGTCGCACAGTTGATCTTGTATGTGTGGTTGACCCAAACCTTCGCTATGAGGAACAACACTTCTTTCTTTACCAAGGTCACTGTCTGTATGGAAGTTCAGTTTTATGCAGTGACCCCTGTGTGCCTTTTTGCTTTAGAACTGTGTGTGATATTACATGTTTACTTGGAGCGTCGCTTATGTGAAGTAAAATATGTGCTCAGAAAGATCTAGTTTTCCTTTTTCTTTTTCCAACGACAGGTACATTGCAGGTAACAGTGCCAGTAAAAATATGGTTACTGTATGTTGTTAGTCTGGGTATTGCAGTATCTGTCAGGGGTCAGATATTTGTCATTATCTAGAGGCCCTAGGTGTGTCTTGTCTAGATTAGTGGTCATCTTATCGTTCTCTGCCTTGCTCTGTAGTGTCCTTGTCATGCAGGTCCATTTACTTAGATAAATACCATTTATAAAACATACCAGAAAGACTGATACCCCCATGGACCTGCTGCTACTCCTAGTAAAATTTATTTTCATATGAGTTTTAGGCACGAGATTAGTGTTATAAAAATATTCTATAACTAATAATAATTGTTGCTTTTTAAATTACAAATTCTTTTTTTTGTTATTTGTTACAAATGCTATTCTAAGTGCCCAGAGGCTGTAAAATGCATGAACTAGTAGGAACATGTAAAATGAATAAGCAGCACAGGGGTCCTTGCTGGGTCATTTTAAAAAAGGGAAAATTCCACCGATTTAACTGTTTCTGCTCTGCAAACATTCTTGTAATGTAGGTGGCTGGATGGAGGTAGTGACTAGTAACAGAGACCAATGAGAAAGTAACCTAAGGGTCTTGTTAAAATCTGTCTTGTTAAAATTACATTAATCTTATTTAGGTGTATGCTTTTTGGTCTGATGAAAGCACTGTATCTTTCCTTGAGGGTTGGAAGAGGAACAGAACGTATGTAACATTTCCATCAGGTGATCCTCTCTTACCTGTAACTCCTTTTCTGGTATACATTGTAGTCTTCAGGCCTGTTCCTTTAGTCATTGAACAAACATTATAAATGGTACAGTAAACACTGAGGAGCAGGAATGACCTCTTTAGAGGTTGCAGAGAAAAAGGATGCAGACTGCAGCCTTTTGCAGTGTCCTCTGAACCAAAATGGCAGATTCAGCGCGCTGAAATATTAATGTTTCCTGCACTTCGAGTCGTAAGTCAACCCGGCTTCCATAACAAAAGGGATCCTGTAACCAAGACAATCATATATTCTCAAGTGCAGTCACACGCTGGTCTGTTCCAGCTCCTGAAATGAAACGGTAGGTCTTTCTAATGCAGAAGTGGCTCAGTTTTGGTTACTTTAAATGGTCAAATGTCGGTTTTCTGGGGCAGACCAGACGTGGTACTTAAATCCTATGGTGGCCTACAGTTTCCAGTGAGTCTTTGGTCGATAATGTTAAACCTTCTGTTGTAACCATTAAAGCTTCCTTAGCTCTGTTGCATTATGCAGAGGAGGCCCTAGAAGGTGGTGGGGTTTCTGCCTGTATTTCCAAGAATAGCCGGGAACAACTAGTAAAAAGTAGCATGCCGCAGCCGTTCACCCGCTCGTATGAAACACATTGCAGTTGCAGTTAGATTAGTCAAGGAACTGTTGTACAAAAATAATTATATATATATATATATATATATATATATATATATATATATATATATATATATAATCGAAAGCAATACCTTTCAGAACTTGTTGTGTGTGCGATGCTTGAGAATATTTTTAGAACATTTTGAAACGTCAGCGGTTGTCTCAAGTAGTTACTTCCTCCTTTTATGGTGTACCAAAGAAAGAACACTAACGTGTTTAAACAGAAGATTCACAATCCCCAGTGTATCTAAAGAAGTTGTCTGTTATTTGTTAGCACCAGTATTTGCTCTGCAAGTGTGATTATAAGGTCGCTGCTTGCAGAGAGATTTCAGTGTAGGATCCTTGAACAAAGCCCAGTTGCGCCAGGGACCAGCTAACCCCGCTTTCTCAGTTGTATGTATAAAGTATTCATATTCATTCACAAAGGGCAGTTCCCTGTGCTTAAAACCGAAGTTTAGTGAATCCAACATATGCACACCAATTTTTGAGGTACGTTAATTTGGAAAGATTAGGTTTGTACTGTATTATCAGCTGTACTCCTCTGTGTAAAGATGCATCGATTGTTAAGGTGGCAATTCAATGCATCAGTCACCGTACAAAATCTTTAATGATGAAAATACCGTTATCTCCACACTGCGCGCTCCCATGTTCACATGCTGCAGGTAGAATTTCCCAAACCTGGATGGCAGGGGAGAAGTTCATTATTATTCTTATAGGATGTGCTATCTGGTTATCTTTACGCTGTGACACTTTTGGGAAAAACTCAATGGTCAAGACTCTGAAGTACATGATTAGTTAGGCAAGTAAAAAGCTAATATTAGCCTTAGTGATGCACGAAACATTGGCTATAATATTGGTATCGGCTGACATTTGTTAAAGATCAAGATAACGGCATCGGTCCAATGTGTTACTCTCTGCTAATATTGCCAGCCAATATTTAAACGTTCTCCCTTCTCCCTGTTTTATAATAACTATAAAAATTAATGTTCTAAGATTCTACTTTCTTTGTATTCCATTATTATTGTGTTAAGTTCCCTTGGTAATATTTACGATATTTTTTTCAGCAAATTTACAATTGGTTTGAATTTACGTCATAAAAAATAATTGATTAATCGAGTTACGATAAAAATTGAAGATTCCCAATGCATCAGATCATTGCCCTCAGTAATCATAATCAAATTTAATCACCTCGTGGCCAGTGATTTTGGGCAGTGTTTCTCAATCCAGTGCTCAGGGATCTTTAGACGGTGCACATTTTTGCAGTTGTTGCTGAAGGAGATTATGTGCAGTTTATGGGGTCTAGCTAAAAGCAGAAGACAACTGAGCCATGGACTCTGCAGCCCTGGTCAGGGATTTTGTGAGAGACTCAGTGGATGTCATACATATGGTGTTTGTTACACTTCAGACATTTTTGGGATAGGGAGGCAATTGTATTGGGGTGATAGACACACCTCATTTAGTGTTTTCCATGTAATGGTCTCATTGTGTACAGATGTGCCTTATTGGGGCCAATACCACAAGACAACCTTTTTCAATGTGGCATCAATTTCAACAGTTTGTGGGGATAAAAAGCTGGTATTGTCGGCAAGTCATTCCAAGTTCATCGGTCAAACAGCCATGAACACACGACGTCACGTAACGGACGACCAGCGCCACCTGGCCATGGTGCCTTCGGGTCGGTGGCAGGCAGTCAGATGTTGCTCGTGAACTTGGTGTGTCTCAAAGTGTCATCAGCAGACTTGCATCAAGACACAGAACTACTGGCAGAGTTCAGGACAGACCCAGGAGTGGAGCCCCACGAGTGACAGACCGCAACGATGACCAGTACCTAAGGACCACTGCACTCAGACATCGTTATGCAACTGCCACACAGCTGCAGGCCCGTTTACGAGATGCACGGGGTACTACGGTCTCCAGACAAACCATTCGCAACCGACTCCACCGCTTTGGCTTGAATGCCAGACGACCGTTGCAGGTGACTCGACTGACACCAACTGTCAACGTTTGCAGTGGGCACAAGACCATGTGACCTGGACAATGCAGCAGTGGTCTACCGTCCTGTTCATTGATGAGTGTCGGGTCACCTTGCACAGAAATGATGGCCGTCAGCGTTGCTGGAGACGGCGAGGTGAGCGATACGCTGAGGTCAACATGGTCCCCAGGGTTTGTTTTGGTGGAGGAGGTGCAACAGTGCAGGCATCACCAGTCAGCGCAAAACAGATCTGGTTATTGTCCATGGCTGTCACTGCACGTTCTTACCTCAGAGACATCATTGAACCCATCATCATCCCCCAATTCCGCCAGCACTCCCCCAACTTTCTGTTCATGGATGATAATGCTCTGCCACATCGTGGCAGAATTGTCACAGCTCGACTTCAGGAAGCAGGAGTGCCTCATATGTGGCCATCAATGTCCCCTGACCTGAACCCCATAGAGCACGTCTGGGACAAATTGAAGCAGAGACTGGATGATCGTACCCCACCCCCACATGACCTGGCAGAACTGAGTGTAGCACTTGTGGAAGAGTGGAACACGTTGCCTCAGGACAACATCATGAGGCTAGTGAGGAGCATGAGACGCTGCTGTCAAGCTGTCATTGCGGCAAATGGTGGAAACACCCGCTACTGACATTGTCAATTTTTGTTATTGGGGGCTGTCCCTGTTATTGTCAATTTTTGGGGTAATAAATATTAAGCTAATGACAATGGTGTTTCTTCTCTACATTATTAGTAATATCAAAGGGAACTTTTACATATTTCATTAATATTCAGAGCAAATAGAAGCACTCATGTACATTACAGTAACCCTAACTTATTGTGAGTAGTGTATATCTGCATACAAACACTTGTACTGTATACTGTGCATTTGGCTTTTTCGAGCTAACAGCAAGAAAATGCTAAGTTAAGGCATGAAGTTGTGATATGCAATATTATAATATGACCTTGTTTACAGTTACTGAAGTTACTCTCCCAAGCAGAGGGTGTAGCAAGGTGCAATGCAAGGCTCGCACACAGACATACAGAGGGTTATCTGTAGTTATTTGTAATGTTCGACGTTAACAATGCCAGTCTCTGTAGAGCATAAGTATTAAACATCTTTGAAAAAGTTTTTCTCTTTTGGTGGGCTACCACTCCCAGTTCTGACTTCCATGGGACACCAGAATTTCCTAAAAACAGGAAAAAGATGTTCGATTTGATATAGGACAGGAGCGGCCAGTCTTATCCACAAAGGGCCGGTATGTATGCAGGTTTCTGGGATAACCTTTAGGTCAGGTGTGAGGACCCTTCAGCCAATCAGTTCTCTAATTAGTAATCTAATTAGGGAGTTAGAGCGAAAACTCGCATACCCAATGGCCTTTTCCAGATAAGACTAGATCTCTATGTGTGGTTATGTATAAATGCATTTTAAAATTATACTGTTTTTCCAGCTGTTACATACTCTGGTCCTGTCAGCGGAGACATGAGCCAAAAGTCTGAGCGTAGAGGGATCCATGTGGACCAGTCAGAGCTGCTGTGCAAGAAAGGGTGTGGTTACTATGGCAATACATCCTGGCAAGGCCTCTGCTCCAAGTGCTGGAGGGAAGAATACCAGCGTGCCCGGCAGAAGCAGATCCAAGAGGACTGGGCATTGGCAGAGAAGTAAGCCTGGACTTTCTCTTTATTACTTCAACTAATAGAATATTTTGTTAATACATCTGTTTTTATCCTTTTTATCTTTGTATCTATTTTTCGGTAACGTTTGTTCCAGGAAATGTCACCCAGGCTGTTTTGCTAAGGAATGAATGGGGCTTTGTTTTCCGTGAATTACCAATACTATAACCCCTTCGCATTTGCGAATTTGACATTCGCGCTTTTGGTTATTTGTGAGTTGGCCGTGAATAATTAAAAGAGAATGTTTTTGGAGTCTGAGGAAAGATCACAGAAACTCTCAAACTGCATATAAGCCAAAAACAAGGAAATTGATTCCGATCACACAAAATCATATATAAATATTTGTGACACACAGTATATAATTAGTGTAAGTGCATACTACATCTCTAATATTAAAAGTCTTGGCTTGGGTAGGCCATGCGTCATTGTCTCAGCAACCAGCCTCACACATGTGTTAGCTTTTCTTTTGACCGTGGTAAATGTTACTTGGAGGTTTAAATGTTTGCTTCCATTGCGTCATCATCACATTCGCATATCGTGGTTTGCACAAAATTAATTTGGAAACTTATACTGCTTTAAAAAAAATTAGTCAGTGCTGAGCTTTGAAGCATTTTGTACTTCTGGTCATCCAGCAAATATGTTGCTCTGTTACTGTCACTGTCATCACAGTGGCTGTTTATCTGCGTTTCGGGGCCAAGCCTAGTCCACCAAAGTCAAATGTGGAGCCAGAGGCTCTGTGCTGCCCTGCTTCCTTTTCTTTTGTTGAAGTGTATGCTGCAGTGACCCAGTTTCTGTGGCCGTATCACTGTCCCTGACCCCCAACCGAAATCACACAGCTAGAGAAATTTACCGAAAGTAAACATTAATTTACAGAAAGTAAATTGCAAAAGCAGTTCAAGCAAAACAACAAAAGACCTACAGTGAGCTGACAAAGTCTAACTTTAGAAAGTAGCGCAAGCGCTAATTGTTTACGCCACAAAAAGAGTTTAACCGTTATGGTTAGAGGTGCTTAACTTCTCCTATTGCAAAAAACTATAAACAATTGAAGGCTCCAGCCCCAGGTTGATCGATAATACCTCATAGCAGCATACAAGATGTGCTTCTTAATCTCAAACAAAAAAAAGAAACAGCCATTGGCAATGTGTTGAACATTTGAATGAACATTTTGCATAATGCATGGTTGCTCTGTTCATTGTCGCCACATAGAATTCTTAGCTGTGCAGGAATTGTTTTGTATTTATTTGGCCAATCGGTAAAAGAGTGAGGATCACCCATGCAGTGCATTTAAAAAGATCCAGATAGATATTTTCAGTAGAATCAGTATAAGAATAACTAATGTCCATTTGCTCTTCTTCTACTCCTGTCCTCCTCTGTCCGGCGCAGGTTGCAGAGGGAGGAGGAAGCTGCCTACGCCAGCAGCCAGGGAGCGCAGTCTCACCCCCAGCCATCCTTGGCACCCTTCTCCAAATTCGAGGAGAAGAAGACCAATGAGAAGACGCGAAAAGTCACTACAGTGAAGAAGTTCTTCAGCCCCTCGTCACGCACAGCACCTAAGAAAGGTACTGAGGAGTACGAGGTACTAGGGGGGCTGGAGTGTTTCACCAGCCCTTCAGCATCACTGAATTAAGCATATTTGCAAACCGCACGAAACGGTTCAGGTTCCCTTAGGGAGGTACTTCCTCTTTTGTTGTGTTAGGGCGGGGGGAGGGGGGGGGTACCACTGGTACATGCCATGGAATGTAAATCCCTCAACAGATTCTCTATGGGGTGGCAGCAGTTGACTAAAACTGTTTGTGTTTGCGTGCATACGGCCTAGTGTGCAAAGTGTCATCACACTTCATTTGCATCATCCCTACTCTCCACCACCTACATCGTCTTTGTCACTCTCCACTCCATATCAAGATGCACCATATCTCGACCAATCAGCCTATTAAAGGGGCATCTTTTGTTCCATCAGCGAAGACTAAAGGCGTCCCAGATGGCGTAATGCTCGTATGCTGCCTGTCGGCCAGCTGCAGCTGCACGGGTGTGATTTTTGCTTGCCTTGGCGTTTCTGCAGATATTCACATGCATCTCACCTTTACGCCTCTGACTGAGTCAGCTGCTGGCTCCGTCGTCCTCAATATTCAGTCCTCTCCTCGACACTTAATCCTGTAGCTTAGTATGCTGTGGATTCCGGTCTGTCTAGTTCAGGGTCATTTGACCAGTCCCTTCAGAGCATGCAAAGTCTTTTATTTTCATTCAGGCCAGTTATAGGCTGATGTGCCCTTTCTTCAGACTTACCCTAAATGATCTCAGATGTTGTAGGAGCTCATGAGGGTTACCTGTTTATGGATCTGTTTTTGTAAACAAAACAAAAGAGAAAAATTGGGTGGTTGCCTGCCTCATCCGTTTGATGAACTGCCATCCGTTTGCCGCACTTGATGCATGGCTTAACGCCCACGCTTGGTGACCCCCACCCTCCCCCAACGCCGCCCCGCCTTCTCCCGGAGAGCTGCCGCACCTGCTGAGAGAGCAGAGAAGATGCCGCCAGTCAGGAGGGAGCGGCATGGCGAGGCGTTCCTCAGGGATCTCAGGGGCATTTTCACTCAGCCTTGGGAGATAATGTACCCCAGTGAAGGTAACTCCTGTGTCCTCTCGGTAGACGTGGGAACGCATTCCTGTCCCTTCAGAGGAGACTCTCTTCCCTTCCGGGGATGCCTGCTGTTTTTCCCCCACCCGCTTTCCTTTGGAGCGGTTAGTGCGAAATGCGTGGAGGACTGAGTCACCTACGTACCCCCCTGACCTGGGTCATGTGATTTTTTTTTTTAAAAAAAACTTCTTCACTGTCCCCCAAGTGGTTGCACCATCTCTGGTTGGCCGCAGTCTGCCTTTGCTGTGTCTGCGTGGTGGCAGCGGCCAGCCAGTGCATGCGCGTGTGTTTGTGCTCCCTGCATGGTTGCCAGCCCCGAGTGCTCTGTGCGGTGTGTTAATATAGAGAGCTGCGTATGCTGCATGTGTGTTTCATTGTCGTCACTCACATAATGCCCATTCATGCTCTCCTCCCGCCCATCTGGTCTTGTGATGGCAGCACTGACTTCCAGACTGAGAGGTGGGTTTTGGCCTGCTCGCCCCATATCTGCCGCTCGGCACGCGGCACGCCCTGCGTGCAGACTGCTCTGTAGGGACTCTCTCTGACATTTTTAGCGTGTCAGTCATGGGCTTTCCCCTGCCGCCCGTAGCGTGTTTTCCAGTCGCACCCTTTATCAGCTGTAGGCCCTTCCTATCAGAGCAAATCTATCTATCAGACTTGGCTGAGACCCAACATCCACTCTGATGCTCTGCTTTTTAGTGTAGTTGCTCTCTGTATCACCATTAGGGCCATGTAATGGGATTAGTCCCGTCCTTTGAATACACTTCAATAAGCTTTTGTTTTTCATTGGAAATGAATGAATATCGATTTGAATTAAGGGATTTGCTGAAACTTAGCCTTCTCTCCTTTCAGAGATGGTTTTGCTAAATGAAGCAAGTTTAAAGTATTCAAGTGTGTGTCAGTATATTTTATTTATAGACAGCGGCTTGGAGCCTTTGAGGCAATAACTGCAGCCGTGCTATTTGATATTGTATTGTATTGTCCAATGTGGAGTCTGCTGTCTTTGACTGTATGTTTTAACAGTGCTTTTTTGGTGTCTTAGCTGGTTTTACTGTAATCTTTGCTTTTTTTGTTGGTTTTAATGCATATGTTTTATTTAGTATCTTTATCAACAACTAAGATAGCAGGTGAGGCATCTTAATATGCATATAATTGCTTTTAAAAAAGAATTTGCCATTGAGTAAGACAGTGCTGCTTAGGGCAGATGAAGGAGCAGGGTGGGGCATCCTGGTACAAGATATCCAGTTAGAAACCAGGGATAAAGGGGGCGATTGTGTTACATTTCAATATATCATCAAAGCTTTTCTGTGCCTCAAAAGGCTTTTCCCTACCTAGATGCTCATTTGCATTGACCCAACGTATGTATATGTATGATTTATATTACTGAATGTATATATAACTCTGAGTCTTTATTTCAGGAAAATGGTTTCTTGGTTTCCATCTGTAGACACTGGCAAAAATGAGTAGTTTGCCATTTCTATACCCCGTAGACGTGTTGGTACATGCCCTATGTGTCTAAAAAATGACAAATCGTGTGGATTATGTATCTGTAGACTTATAGCAATTTTATGTAGTGCAAAAACGTACCTGAGCCACATGGATGGAACACGGCACACTAACCTATGCCCCCACCTCCCCTACTCAAATCTAGAAAACCATGAGGGAAAGACCCCAAGCCCGTCCATCAGCCGGCAGGCCAGCGCTGAGACGGACCGTGTGTCCCGGGATTTTGGGGACTTCCTGAAGAACCTCCAGAAGTCAGGCCGCGATATTCACAAGCAGTGTAGAGCCTTCACTGAGAGTATGGCCAATAAGAGGGTGGGTCATCCGGGCTGCCTCATTCCGACATGGACAGCAGGGGGCGCCATAGGGGCATAGGGGGCTTGATGCTTTACCAGGGCTCTCGAATACATAAAATTATAAAGTTATGTAATGTAAAGGAGAGGGGGGGGGGGGCAAGGTGATAATTTCTCAGGGGGCCCAGAATTTCTAGCTGCACCCCTGATGTACAATTTGACCAACACTGCCCAACAGTGGTTCTAACCTAGTCCTCAGGGACCCCTAGATGGTCCACGTTTTTTGCTCCCTCCCAGCTTCCTGCCAGACAGGGAGCAAAAACGTGGACCGTCTGGGGGCCTCCGAGGAATGGTTTGGAAACACTGATGTAGAGCATCAGATTAATGTGATTGTAATTTAAGGTACTGCTGAAGTTTGGAATACGTTTATTTTAACTATCTGAAAATCAGCTTATATGTAGCTACATGTAGTTGGATAATTGCCTCCATTGAGGGTGAATGGGTGGTACAGGTTCAAAGGGTGATGACGCTGAGCTAGAGCCAGCAGCCGGCCGGTTAGAAGTTCTTGTCCTCATTTGGTATTTTGAAATAAATCGCAAAGGAGTTTCTTCTTTGCAGAGGGGACAACTGTCCCATCAGGCTGGTTGCGGCAGAATGATCCCTTATCATGGAGCCTCTGTACAAATATTTTAAAATTTCTGCATCCTTGGGTTACACTTAGCTTCATTTTTAAACAATAACCATATGTTTCTGAAGAAAAACTAAAACAGCACGTTCTCAAATCATCTAAACATAGCTGAACCAGAACAAAGATTGGATAATCCACATCCAGTATGACACCAAGCATCCACATTGTCTACACAACATGCTAAACTCACCCCCTTCATCTTAACCTCTACATTTTCTGTTTTTATTTCATAAGTATGTTTTTAACAAAGTTCCGCTTCTCTCAGTGAAAACCTGCTGATCCTCCTCACTTCTTTAAGAACTGCAGTATCTACCGTCCTGAGCTGATGCTGACTTTCAGTTTATTTCGAGTTAATTAGGTTTTTTTTCTGCACTTACCAGGACCTGAGTGCTGATGAGCTTTCCGAGTGTGTGCAGGACTTCTACCAGAACATGTCTGACCGCTTGATGACCCATTTTAAAGGTAGCGTCCTGCCAGGTTAAACAGGGTGGACCTGTCGTTCCTCTTAATTGGTGGGCCTGTTGAGGAGGGCAGATGGGTAAAAATGGGAATTTTTTACGATGGACTGATGGGTTTGTGGGCCGGCAAAATTTATTTTGAAAGATCCAAAAGTCCAGTGCCAGTTTAAAGCCAGTCCAACATTAGGTGAGAACTAACCTGTCAGCAGACTCTGGTTGCCACTAGAAGAGAGACGTTTTTGTAATGAGGGTTTCCCTGGGGGGTCATGCCAATAGAATACAGATATTTACACATTCACAGGTAGTTTCTTTGTTGCATACCTCTCTGTTCATCTGCTTGTTTTTATTTGAGCATGGGATGCAAGAAGAATTGATAGTACTGGTAGTGAGAGCCTTTTATAACTGGATCAATGTCTGTTATTGGCAGATGGGTAATCTTAGACGTGCTGAAGTCATTAAACGTAATGGGAAGTCAGTGGGAGCAGTGATTGCTCTTGTGGTTGAGCACGCTTTTTTTATTGTAGGTGGAGGATATTGATGTATGTTGTGTTGATGCACATCCAGGGTCTACAGACCGCGTGGAGCAGGTGATGGACCAAGTGGAGAAGTACATAATGACTCGGCTCTACAAGAACGTCTTCTGTCCCGAGACCACGGACGATGAGAAAAAAGATCTGGCAACCCAAAACCGGATCAGGTGGGGCTGTCAGCTTTGCCTCTGTATCCCTTTTGTTAGCTGCCTTTGAGTTAGTAGGTAGGTAGGTCAGCCCACATTCCCCTTTCTGATGGATGCCAATGGTAGTACAGGCCTAATGTTTCTGGGTCAGCCGCACAGATTACACCGTTGTCATGCGTATTTCTCATGCTATGGTCCATCTGTGTGTTTTTCTGCTAGGGCCCTTCACTGGGTCACCATTCAGATGCTGTGTGTCCCAGTCGATGAAGAGATTCCCGAAGTGTCCGATAGTGTGGTGAAAGCCATCACGGGTGAGACGTCCAGGCCTCGTGAAATCGGTGCAGTGCTCTATGACCTGTAATTCTTTGCATGAGTGCTTACAGAGTTTACTGTAATTGTTACTGTAATGTAACGGTCCTCCGATTTTGTATTCTGTATGGGTTCAGGGTCAGGCTTAGGATAACATGAGATTCTGCAGAAGTGCTACCATAAGGCCGGGGTGTCCTGATGGCTTGTGAAGGGAAGATATTGAGATACGAGTTTTCTGGTTTGGTGCAGTTGAAGATATGCGGCGTACATGAAATAGGTTTTCCTTCCAGTGACACCTGGACGTTATTTTCCATATCTGCGGTTTGTTTTGAAGCACCTGCTGTATAGCCTTAGCTAGGGTATTTAGACCAATCTTTGCTGCAGACATCATCGAGATGGACTCCAGGCGGGTGCCCCGCGACAAGCTGGCCTGCATCACCCGCTGCAGCAAGCACATCTTCAACGCCATCAGGATCACAAAGACGGAGCCGGCCTCGGCCGACGACTTCCTGCCGACCCTCATCTACATCGTGCTGAAGGCCAACCCACCTCGCCTGCAGTCCAACATCCAGTACATCACGCGCTTCTGCAACCCCAGCCGCCTGATGACTGGAGAGGATGGCTACTATTTCACCAACCTTGTAAGATCTCTACAGAATGCACTCACCATGCGCAGTGTACAGACCCCATATAATAATGATACTTTCATTGATCCCCTTGGGGAAATTTTCTTATCGCCTACCCAATTTTGCTGTCCGTGAGACACAGACACATACGTAATGGAAAGCAAGCTTGGCAGTGAAGGGCAGCCACCTGCAGTGATACACCTGGAGCTGGGGGTAAAAGGCCTCGCGCAAGGGACCACAATCATGTCAGCATCCGATCGTGGGCGCAGAGGCTTAACCTGCTGATCCACTCGCCATACTTCAGCATTACTTCATGTCTTTGGGTTGAGGAAAGAAACCAAAGTACCTACATATACACAACAGTGGTGTGAATCGAACCATCAGCCATGGGGGTGTGAGGCAGGAGTGCTTCAGAGTGAGCCGCAGTGTGTGTGACAGCTCGGTGACCGCTCCTCCCGCTTCACCCCACAGTGCTGTGCAGTGGCCTTCATAGAGAAGCTGGACGCCCAGTCTCTGAACCTCAGCCCAGAGGACTTCGAGCGCTACATGTCAGGCCAGGCGTCTCCCCACAGACAGGAGCCGGGGCCCCGGACCCCAGCAGGCCCCTGCGGCAGCCCCGCCCTCAGCACCGCACACCACAACCTGGAGCTGCTGAACGGGCTTGGCGTCCGGCAAGAGCGTGTCCTGGAAGCGGCGCGGAACCTGGAGAGCGACCTCATCAGCTGGCGGGAGGCTGTGGAACGCGAGGTGCAGGAGATCCTGGCGAAATACCCCCTGGAGATCCGGCCTCCCCCCTCAGCGATTGACTCGGACAACGTGGAGAACGACCGCCTGCCACCACCACTGCAGCCGCAGGTCTTTGCTGGCTAACCTCCATGTGGCGTCCTGCCCTCTTCCCCATTACGCTCAACACTGTCCCCTGCATGCTGAACATTTATAGCCACACACCCCGCTCTAATGTCCAAGCAGACTACGCTAATTGGATGAGCTAGCATGAAGCTATACCCTCCTGTTGCCCAGTTTAGCTTAAGTACTGCTGTAGCCATTTTATAGTAACTATTAAAGCAACAAGAGTACAAATCCCACTCCTCTTCTTTTGGATCTGCGCTCCAGAATATACGTGCTTGAACTGATAGGTATGTAACTCACTAAACTGACTTCCCCTTGTTGAGTGTTCTTTCCCTCTTCATTGTGACTGGACGGCAGCAGAAGCTAAGCTCTGGGTGTAGCGGTGCATTCTCGGATAGCCACTCACACGTTAGCCGTACTGTACATTAGGTTTTTTGTTGTACTGCTATGCTTTTGCATTGAACATTAATAGTTACTGTCTTGCTTTATACCTCTCTGATCAGAGGTGTAGCGCTAAAAACATAAAGTGAGAAATTAATAATGCAGTGAAACACAAGCTGGGCAGTGCTGGTGGAAAGTACTGCATTCAGTAATGCCAGTTCGTTCGGTGACACTTCTGCAGTGTGTTTTATCTTGACGCATTGAGTTTTATTGAAGTGTTCAATGATGCTTTCTGTTGTCTTTTTTTTAGTAGAAACATGCGTTTCGGATGGTCAGTTTAATCCGTCTTTAAACTGAAGGGAGCAGTTTTTATGATCAACAATAATTGTAAATTTATTTTTCAGATACACCTTGTTTCGCCCAGTGCTTCAGATTTGTGAAGTGGTTGCCTAATTCTGAGCATGTTCCCCTCACGTTAAGCTTGACAGGGAATATGATCTGAGGTACTAGCTTGCACTTCTAAATGAGCTTCGAAATGTTTTTGTGCGTCGTCTTGGTCAGAACTTGGGCATTGACACCCTCTGCTGGTGAGTATCTGAAACCACGTGTGCTAATTTTAGGGCTTTTAAGCTTCAGGATGAGAACAATACATAACAAATGAATCACGTTGTCAGTGGAACAGTTCTGTTCTGCTATGGTTTACGTTTCTATTTATAACAAGGCTAAATGCCCAAGTACAGTGATGGGTTTCTACAGTGGGAGATTTAACTGTCTGGAAAATTAAAAATTTATTGTATAAATTACACAAACATACTACTGCCGTTGATATCAAGCGTAGAATTTCGTGAGACATTGATCTATACCGATTATTACTGTAGTAGTTATTACTGTATAGGGACTGACAGTTCTGTGGAAAATGCTTATATAATTAAGCTCAAATTTGCTGCTGATCAATTGCTTTATAACAGCGGTAGGTAACACTGGACAGAGAACACAACACAGTCTAGCATTAAAGGGTATGCCTTTAATTTAGACGTGGAATCAAGGGATTTTCTTCCTTTGGGTAAATCGTGTCTTGTTGTAAATCACATTTTTATTTTTGATTTTGTTTTGTTCCGAACTGTATGAAGGCAGACTATTGAAAGTCCCAGTGTGGGTATGACTGGGTTGTTGCTCATAGGCATCTTATGGTTATATCTTAAGCCGGTGTTTCTCAACCTGGTCCTCAGGGACCCCCAGACATTCCGCGTCCCTCACAGCTCCCAAAAAATGTGCACTGTCGGGGGGGGGGGGGCAAAAACGCGGACCGTCTGGGGGGGTACCTGGAGACCGAGCTGAGAAATACTGGTTTAAGCTTGACATGAAGTGTGGAGGACTGCACTTGTTTGTAACATTCTCCCAAGTGTCTGTTAAAGTGACTGTCACAGGTACTCTGCTTTTAGATGTCTTTTAAAAATGTAAAAATGTACATTTAAGTATCAACCTAATGGTCTTAATGTGACTATTTATTATGTAAAATAACTTATAAGAATAATATTGTTTTATATTGTTCATGGCTTGTTGTAATTTAACTGCCTTTAAATAAAGACCCAGAAGACTCCGCCTTCCTTAGGCTCCGCCCATTGCTTCCATAACAATGAATGAATTTCATTTGGCATTAGAGGGATGCTATCAGTGATTTAAGGATGCCAGATAATAGAATGCAATCTTGGCACATGAAATGTCATTTTATTTTGACACTGGCTTTTACAGAGGACTCTAATGTTGTTGAGAGTTCACAACCACCCCTTTCTTGTTCATTTACTATAGTGTTCCTGGTACCACAACCTGATTTCAAAAGCTCTTCTCATTCTGTCTCGCTTTTTTGTCACCTCTGCGTCTCTGTTTTGTCGATGACCCAGTTTCTCTCTCACTCTGGGAGCTTAGGCGTGTTTTGCACTGGTACATCCCACTGTAAAATTTGAGGACTTCCCCAATGCTGAAAATTGGGTTTTTGTTCACTATTGTATTGTAAAGGCATATTTGCTGGTTGTAAGAGATAAACAATGATCAAATGAGCATTTGCCGTCATGAAACATTTAAAATACAGCACTAAAATAAATCGAAAGGCAAAAAATAATCATAAGAACTGAATCTTTATTCAACAGCTTGCTGTCACTCGGTGCTTTCAAATTCTTTATTCTGTCTCGCATCTTTACATGTTGGGCCCCACCCTCTCAAGATATCTACTTTTCAGACCCCTATGCCACAGCCTGGCATGAAGGAAGCACTCTCCGGGCTGGAGCTTTGGGACTTAAGTGCGCTTTGTCAGCTCAATCCAGTTTTAGGCCCATGAAAAATACGTTTGTGGAGCACATTTTTTTCCAGTCACAGGGTTTTGCCATACATTAATTGATTCTTTCCTGTTAGAGGTGATATTTGTGTGTGTGTGTATATATATATTTATATATAATTAAGATGAATCACATAATCGCAGAATTGCAACATTTACATTGTTTTCAAAGGAATACTAAATTTGTTCACACGTGTTACTAGGTTTACTTAGACTTTGACCCGTTTCATAGTAATCTGGTTTGAATACTTGTTACGGAAAGAGCATCCTTCGAATTCAGATCAGGTGTCTCCGTGGATCTAGCCTGAATGAAAGACTTCAATTTATTTGTGTTCCCCTGGGACATTAAATATGGCTCATTCATTAGGACTCCGCATGGCGAGAAGGCAATTCTGCTTCCAACCACTCTCCAGGTATATTCTGCATTTAGTATTTAGGTCATATTGTCCGTGGGGGCTGTGGGAGATTTCCAGTGACTCAGAACCAGGCTTTTCAATGGGGACATCACACTGCAACAATATATAACATCAAGTTAAACAGTTAATTTTGCTTTTATAATTCCGGTGATTTTTATTCTAGTAACACCTGACTTCGTCAGAACGCTTCCTTTAAAAATATTTATTAAATAATGGTGATTAGCATGCTACGGCATACACCAAATAATATTCTTTAATGAATGTTTTCTTAATTAATTACAACTGGAATGAATGCATCTAATGATTCACAATAGGTAGGTAGATATGTGTTTTTGCGTGTGCTATAACGCCTCGTAAGTAAGCGAAATAGTTGACCTTATAACCAGTTCTGCAGCCAAATACTTTAGCGTCCATCTGGTAAAATTGGATCAGCTGGCCGGAAAGCTTGGCGGCGGATGGCGCTATTGGTTCTCGCCTCCCTGAAGTCCCGCCTTCGCACCGTCTCCTCGCTCTGCTATTGGATACCAGGAAATTCAGCCCCTTTCGAAAGTCTCGCGAGAAGAGGAAGAACGGTCTCCTATGGTGACAAGCTGGGTAGCAGAAGCAGTAATAGCGGCGTGCAACTGAGTTAAAAAGAAACACAGTCTTATTAGTTAACCGGTTTAGCTGGACCGCTCATTACTCCGATGCAAGTGCTAACGGCTTCGCTTGTATAAGTTTTGAAGTGTCGGCCATGATTCGTTAATGTTTCTCCGCGATGTGCTGTTTGTGTATATGATTTCGCAGTGCACGCTGACTGCATAGGCTGCGCTCCGCCCCTGCTCTGCAGCGCTGCGCTCGCCCACCCGCTCGTCGCTACGACGGACCGCACGGACACTACACTTAATCAAATCTTGACTAGCTAGTGCCGTGAGTATTTGCTCTTGTGTGTATTTGTTTAGCTGTGTCTGAACGATAGTTTAATATATATATATATATACATACATACATTATGTATACATATATATAATGTCATGTGGATGGAATGATAAATGACTATCAAACTGGCGCTTTACAAAAAAAAAAAAAATCCGTCAACGTCAACTGGGCGCTGCGCTTCGGCTGCTTCTTGCCCTGATGGTCCAAACGAAGCCCTGGCGCTGATTACACACGGGCGCCAGCTAGGACCCGACACGGGTCCTGCCCAGCTTTTGCATCGACGTGCGGCAGCTCCATTTCTCTGCAGTGTGCATCCCACAATGGCTGCATGTTGTTTTAGTTCGGTGGGTTTAGTTTGCGGCTGAACAACAGACTGTGGCTCACGGTGTTTGTGTGTGCGTGTATATGTATGTATGTATGTATGTATGTATATGTGTGTGTGTGTATAATATATAATATTATTGCCCTCATAATTTCGAGTCCTCTGTCTGCTGTCTAATCAGATCAGGATTGTGATCGTCTTTCCCGATGCCCTCTTTCCTGGCTGATATAGCCACGTCCCTGCACTGCCGTGTCGGATGTTCCCCCCCCCCAGTTATTTGTGACTCTCGTGTTGTTGCTGCAAACCCGCTGTGTCATCAGTCTCTTAAGTTTTTATACACAGAAAATGAACCAACATACTGGTACCCTTCCACAACTGACTCCAACTATATTTTAAATGTGTAGAATTTAGGTTATTTTCCACTGTGATGTAACTGCCATCACCATATTCTTTGGTGGTAGTGTTGGTGGGGGGGGATGAGGTAATGTCTACCCCCTAATTAGTGAAAATCCACAGCTTTGCAAACAAGCATAACTGTCATCCACTGCACAAATGGTATCTTATAGAGCTTAATTGAAATAAAGTAACTGAATTATGGAGCCATTTCATCTGTTCTTTTTTGATTTGTCTGTAATTTTCTTAGTCTAATTACTTTCATGTTTTTAAAGTATTAGGGGTCAGAAGATTTTACCTGCAGCTGCCGTCCCCTGGAGAGTCAAAGCCGGCTGAAATGGATGAGCAGAGTGTTGAGGTATATTTCTTGAATTTTTCTCTCCTACAGAATTTTGTCTAACCCCTCAGGTGTAACAGCTGAATACAGTATGAGGGCCAGGTTTACCGGGCTGCTGCTGTTTGTGCATTTTCTTCTGTTCCAAACAATAAAGTGCTCCAGCAGTTAATATTGTACATCGCTGCTAATCTGAAGTATGTATGTTTCTGAGTGTGATGTGTTGCTGAGGTGTTTTGCCATAAAGAGCTGATGTATGTGGCTCGGTGGGTTAGGCCTCAGTGTCTGTGACCAGAAGGTCGTTGGTTCAAGTCCCGCATAGCCTCACTGATACCTGAAGAAAAGTTGGAATTTATGAAAAGAAGCATTCCAATGTACCCGTACTTGTGCAAAAGGCAAAATATAGGTCATTTCATCTAATTTCCCATCAAAATGGTAGTTGCAGGAATACATGCCATTCAGAGACATTTGTAATTGGGTTTTGCTTCTGTTGAATGCATAACTACCGTTTTTTAATAACTTTTTTTTCCTGTTAGACCCCGCGTTCCTTTAATGCAGTTTTTTTTTCTTCTTTCATACACACAATTCTTTAATTCCTTTACCCCCCCCCCAGAGTATTGCGGAGGTGTTCAGGTGCTTTATCTGCATGGAAAAGTTGCGGGATGCCCGGCTCTGCCCACACTGCTCCAAGCTCTGCTGCTTCAGCTGCATCCGGGTGAGGATGGGTGGGGGGTGAGGATGGGTGGGGGGGTGGGGGGATGCCGCTGCCACTTGGCTAGTAAGTCAAATGGCATAGCGTAAAAATAAGCTCATCTTCGGGGGGAATGAAGCCACTTGGCATCAGAACCAGTGCTGGAATGTCGTTTACAGAGAAGAATTTGTTGTTTTAAAATTGTGTGCATTTGTAGATCTTCCACTTTGTAATCTTCTACTAACTGATATTGGGCTAACTAACATGCATGATTTTCCTACTGAGCACACTGTCTGCTACAGGAGTGATATCAGGAAGGAGTGATATCAGCAGTAGTTTTTCCCTCACGTCTGATTTTATCCTGGACGTACCAATTCAATTTGGAAACTGCGCATGAGATTTGCTACTTCAACTCTGCCCCCCTCCCCCCCCCCCCCCCATTATGCGACCCTACCTGTAACTTAACACATCTGGTAAACATGGGAGACATGAAGCTGTCCCTCCCCAGCCTGCCAGTCTGTGTACATATGTTTAGCGGCAGTGTCCATTTATAGATGATTTCCCCCACTTTGCACAGGGGTGTGTGTGGGCTCACTTACACAGCTGAGCTCGATATGCTACTTAAGCTGCGCTATAATTAAAGTCCATTTTCGTTTCATCAGGCAATGATATTCTCTGCCTCCAGGCGCTGGTAAGGTGTGGCGTAACTGCTGAAGGCTTGCATTGTGTGTTACTGGATATGTCTCGTGCCAGTTTTGTTTTTTGCTCTGGGGTGTGGTTCTGGAATACGGAGGCTGGTCGCAGTTTCTTGGAGGTAACCATCTTGAGTTGTGGGTAAATTTGTGGTAAAGAGGCTTGTCGTATAGAATGTTTCTCCCTGCAGCTAATGTACAACTTCAGATGAGGGCAATAAGCTTTAGTTCTTGACCCAAGGCATTTGTTGATCGCAGTTCAGCTGCATTTTTGCCAGTGTGCTAAACCACAGTGGAGCTTGTAGATGTAAATATGTCTTCTGTGGGTGGTTTTGATCGTGCTGAGAATCGTAGGTGAGAGAGAGTCCGTTCCTTTGTGGTGATATTCACAATAGGGATATTCTGATTCCCCAGGTACATGGAGCTTGGATATGGGAAAAGCGTTAAGGCCTCATCGTGAGGTCATTGAATTATTTATGTATTTTTTAGAATTTAGTGACCAGTCGTCATTGTTGACACGCCATAGCAGACATTGCGCAACAACGAAACGTGTCCCCTGCATTTAGCCCATCGCTATAATCTCTTTTCTTAAAGAAGTGTTTCCCAGTCCAGTCCTTGGGGGACCCACAGACAGTCCCAATAATTTTGGTCTGTCTGGGGGGGGGTCCCTGAGGACTGGATTGGGAAACACTCTATTAACAGACACCAGAGATCCTTTCAGCTTTTCTTTGTTTACCATTTTCGCGCTAATTATCTGTCGATTTTTCCTGTTTCTCGCTCTTTTTTCCAGCGCTGGTTGACGGAGCAGAGAGCTCAGTGTCCGCACTGCCGGTGAGTGTGCCTGGTGCTTTTCGCAGGAGCCTTGGTGTTTATCGTGTCTTTCTTTGATTAGTTTTGCCAAATGGGTCTGTGGAGTCAAGTATGAAGTTCGCCAGAAGTTCATGCTTCTTACATGCATCGATTCGTCGCTTTAAATAGACTGTCCCACACTCCACCCAAGGGGATCGCATTAGGCTGTGTTTGTGGTCATTTTGCATGACTCGGTGAATAAATATCTGAGCTCTTTCAGGGCACCACTGCAACTGCGGGAGCTCGTCAACTGTCGGTGGGCGGAGGAGGTCACGCAGCAACTGGACACACTGCAGCTCTGCAACCTCTCCAAGCATGAGGAGAACGACAAGGACAAGTGAGCCTTTGCCCGTCCTGGGGGACCATTGTGCAGACACCTACTCCACGGTTCATTCTGCAGATCTTTCCACTTTCTGCCAGTACTTGTCTGGATGTCGACGTTTTCAGTGTTGAGCAAACCTAGCCAGATCTTGTTTATGTGCATTGAAGCATCTTGCAGTGGTTTATCCTGTGACACATCCAGGCCAACCTCAATGTGACTTCTACACCCAAGATATCTAAGCGCTCAACTCTTCCCGCAAACTTCTACTCCCGTGTTAATATTTATAACTACCTGTCTATTAGGAGTTGCGATAACTGAACTCTGACAGTGTCCCACGTCTGTTCCATGGCGATTCAGGTGTGAGAATCACCACGAGAAGCTCAGTGTCTTCTGCTGGACCTGCAAGAAGTGTATCTGTCACCAGTGTGCGCTTTGGGGCGGCATGGTAAGGGTTGGCCGTGGACACCTGCTCCTCTCGTTTTTGGAAACCTTGGATTTGCTGAGGTCTAAGTGTCAGCTGATGGCTGTAGCCTCAGGCCGTCGGAGTGAACTTTTAACCGGTGTAGTGTGAGGGTTTCATTGTAAACGTAGCTTAACCATATTCTGCGTGCTGTGCAGTTGTGCTGATTTGGCCAATGCAGTAACCGATCAAATTAAGTGTAAATAATGCTAATTCACATCTACAAAGGGTTCTCTGATTTATATCTTTTATTTTTCTAGTTTATACTAAATGTCCAAATTGGGGTCATTGTAATGTGTTGCTTTTTTGTTAGTTTGGCTGTATATGCTGATTGTGATAGAAATTCTTTTTTTGGTGTGTAATAATCTAATGTAGACTGTATCTCTGGCTGCTGGGCAGCTTAACATTTGGTTCGAGGGTAGATGGAAAGCGTTCACAATCAAACTGCTTAGCCACCTTGGCGGTAAGGGGTAAAACAGACTGGGTGTGCTGGGTTTCTGAGTCGTTCAGTCCAGCAAGAACAGAGGAGCTGCTGCCGAGAGACTATGGTGTTCTCCCTCATGGTAGCCTTTTTGTTGCCTTTTTATTGTAATGTAACTGTACTTGGAAATCCTGTGGTATGTTTAGGCTTTGACCTGTTAATATGAAAATACTTATTTTAAAATTTGTCTGTGCATGAAAAAGTTTAAAGATCTCAGTATGTGCTCCCATGCGACTACTGGTGGAGGGGTCAAGCGGTCTAAGGTGCTGAATTTAGGCGTGAGTTCAAATCCCACCGCTGCCGTTTAAGGGTTTCCTAAATTTCTTTCAGGATATTAATAAAGTATCTATCTATTTGCTGAACCCTAGGTGTCATGGTGCAGAGATGTCCACTAGCTCGTTGCAGTCGTGATGTTTAGGTCTGGTGCCGGGCTGTGCCATACGTTAGCATCCTGGGGAGCCCCACCTCTAATGCACGCCCCCCCTCCCCTCAGCACGGCGGACATACCTTCAAGCCCCTGGCCGAGATCTACGAGCAGCACGTGAGCAAAGTGAACGAGGAAGTGGCCAAGCTGCAGCGTCGCCTGATGGAGCTGATCAGCCTGGTGCAGGAAGTGGTCAGTGATTCGCAGAGGGCCGTCACCTTCGCGCTGGATTGGCCAGCGCTCTCTCATTCCCTGGCATTTCCGTAGATGCGCACCATGGTAACGTTTCAGATGCAGAAGAACAGTTTGTCCACTAGATGGTGCCACTAATTCAAGATATTACGGTATTGAGTTTATGACCCTGAACTGCAACATTGTTTTGCTTTTATGACCATTTTCAGTGATGGTCCTGCTAATTTAATAGATGCTCATTTTTTTTTCCCCAGGAAAGGAATGTGGAGGCGGTCCGTGGGGCGAAAGACGAGCGTGTGAGGGAGATCCGCAACGCGGTGGAGATGATGATCGCACGTCTGGACAACCAGCTGAAGAACAAGCTCATCACCCTCATGGGTGGGCGTGGCCGTCCTCTGAACCTGCCGCATGTCGCTGGAGCGGGGAGGGGGGGGGTGTGGACGGTCACACCTGAAACGCACATCTGGTCTTTCTCTTACTAGGTCAGAAGACGTCGCTTACTCAAGAGACGGAGTTGCTGGAGTCCCTGCTACAGGAGGTGGAGCATCAGGTATAGCTGCACGTTCCTCTGTGTCACGACTGGCCCTGACTTGGGGAGCCAAGCAAAGTGTAGCTTCATGTCAGGGTGGTGTGTGTGGGAGTGTGTGATCGGGGTGTCCAGGCTTCCCGGCGCAATAAGGGCTGGATTCGTTTGCATGCTAGATGGCTGGTAATTGGACGACAAAGTATGAAGAGAAACTCTTCACTCTTCCACTAATTTTAAACATTTAAAATTGAGTTCACTGCTGCATTGTTGCATTCCAAATAATTAGCTTATTTTCAGTATGAGGATCGCATTATTTGTACAGCTGATTCGGTACTTGGCATTACTGGTACAAGTGTAGTTGAGCATCTAATGGTTTGCACTGGCAGTGGATGCAGTTAAATAGAGGACGGTACCCTTTGAGGGGAGCACTCTGGAGATAGTGGTCTCGATAATGGTGTACTCATGGTGGAGTGTAGGTGTGCTAATTTTCGCAGTGGGTAGCTTGAGAGCCAGCTGGCTGGATGTCAGATGGCCTCTGTATCCTAGTTTCCTTGATGGCTAGATCTTTAAATTCCTCCAGCTTTAGTGCCTCCCAGTGACTTTCAACTGGGGAAAAACGATATTTGAAGATGGCCCTAGTTTGAGCTGGAATGTTATTATTAATAAACAGAATAATTGGCCCCCTGTCCAGTCAGTGGCTAATTTTACCTCATCCAGTGTTTTCTGTCCAAATGTCTTGACTTTCAGACACAAGCCGCAGACCACATATCTCATGCAGGCCATGACTGTTCTCCTCTGGTACACTCGTTCTGTGTCTCCTGCCTCGCTGTGAGTAGCAGGAAAGTGTAGCAGGGTGTGTCATGGGGAGAGGCTTGAACGTATTCTGAACCGGTCCGGAGTAGCCTGAGGGGGCCGAAGACTCTGTGTCATTAGTCATTCAGTTTCCACTGTAGTCTATAGGCTGAACTTGCCTGCCTGAGGACTTGTATTCACACGAACTGCCTCTGACCAAAGCTTCACCAAGCTTGAGTGTTTTTTTTTTTTTAAGGCAGGGTTCCCCAATTCTGCTCCTGGGGGACCCGTCTGACACGGAGGTAGAAAGTCAGAATCCAGACTGCAATTTTTGTTTCAGCAAGCCCATTGAACACAGTCACAGTCACAAAGTACTCGTCTGGTTCGTCGAAACAAAATCTTGGTCTGGATTTTTACTTTCTGGACCTGAACCTGCCATCTCTGCTGCAGATTTCCCTGGTCAGACATACCTACTGAACCTGGCAATTGGCCGGTGAGCTGAATAAGGTGTGTTTGAGCAGGGAAATCTGCAAACTGTGGTGCGGACTGGCCCTCCAGGACTGGAACTGGGGAACCCAGGTGTAAGGGATTCTGTGCAACGTGGTGCTATGAAAAGCTTCCACACTTGGTGTTTATTGCGCTCTCAACATCACCAGGGATGCTTGGTGTTCAATGGCCCACGGTGACTCGGGGACAGTGGTAGCTGGTGGCGTCTGGTTAAAGGTTGTGTTCATCGCTGGAGCAGATGGTTCCATCAAAGGCTTTGTGTTCCTCGTCCACAGCTTCGCTCCTGCAGCAAGAGTGAGCTGATCTCCAAGAGCCCCGAGATCCTGCTTATGTTCCAGCAGGTTCACCGCAAGCCCATGCAGTCTTTCGTCACCACGCCCGTACCACCAGACTTCACCAGGTAGGCTTCCGGGTCTTGGGGGTCGGGTCCAACGTGCTCCAAGGTGACGAGCCGAGCGACGGCTAGCCAGTGATGCCCTTGGATCCCAAGTGGTCTTTGGTCAAACTTCAACAGGATACTGCCAAGCTCCCATGTTGCAGCAATGACGGCTCACCGCTGCAACCTTTGTGGTGGTTCCTGATGTCCTACCGCTGCTGGTAGAAGCTCGAATGTCTGGTCTTAAGATTGATTTCAGAGCCGGAGCTGGGATGTGATTTCCTGTTGTGTCTCCTGACCCAGCACCAGGAGTGTGAATCGAATCTCCAAGCATCGTTGCTATGGAGTAGTTTCACCGAAGAGTAAAACTAAAGCATTAATAGGCACATTTGCACTAATGAACTGGCCTCTTTCATTATCATTTGATTGCTTATTCACTGAGGAGAAAGCAGGGGGGGGGGATTTTTTTCCCCTCATCAACAAAGTATACTGGAGAGCTGCTATGTTAGAGAAATGGTATTTGAAGAAACGAGGTTGTGTTCAGTTCACATCAAGGCGGGGTCAGTTTCAGAAAATGCCGTGGATATTGCCTAACAGGCAAAGCGTACAGACCTTTTAATGGTGACCTCTAAAATTAACTCGGTTTACAGGCAGTACTGGAGTAAAGCTAAGATTACTGGCCTGTCTTGCCCCTTTATCGATTCTGGTCATGCATGCATGCTAAGATTTATTCACAGCTAAAGCATGACCTTGCCTCTTTGCTTTCAGATGTTTGCTATTTTTTAGAGTCTGCTCTTCAGGAGTGAATCGCTCACGATAGCATTCAGACTTTTATCTGTGTTGGGTGAATAGCAGCAACGCTTGCAACAGACATGAAGAACTTCTATTCTGGTCTTTTATTATAATTTTTTTTTAACTGCCTTTTTATGTTTGACATTTACGTAAATGGTACCTCCATTGAAACTGTCCCTTTCTGCTCGATTTAAAAGCTCTTCCCATCTGCCTTTTCAAATGAAGCAGGTTCTTCGTCCAGCCTTACGATATAATGCATCTATGAAAGCACTGCAGTGCTTTCAGACGTACTGGGGCTATTGGGATAGTCGCTCCTCAAGGGTTACTGGTCAGTCAGGTGGGGTTAAATCTGTTCGTCACGATTATGAGCATTCAGCAAAAGCCCGTTTTAAATGTACTGTGGTGTTGCATCGTAGACGGGTTTGGAGAACTAAAGGAATGCTTGGCTTGTGTTGGCTACTTTGAACCAACATGGCTGGACCAAAAGAAGAGGTTGCAATGGGTAAATGTATATGTTTATTGTAGGGTGTGTGTAATATGCAGGTCCGTAATGTATATATTAGGGGGTAATACGGTACATTATCGAACAAAAGTTTGGGAGTCTTTCTCGGGGAAGAAGCCCTGTTTCTGGTCATTTTGAGGAAGGTAGTAAATGTGGCCGGCTGTTTAGGTGGGTATATTGCAGGGTTTCAAGGTTTGGGAAAGTATCAATTGAGCAACTAGTTTAACACACACTTGTATGTTTGTGTCAGTGTTTGTGCTACATTTACTGTGGTGCTCACATGGGTAGGTGGGACGTGTCAAGCCCCTTTTATCTGAGTGGGGTGGGGGATGTTGATATAGTGTTAGGATTTTTGGATGTTCTAGATGAGCTTAAAGCAACGCTTGTGTCAAAGTGCGGTTGTACGACTCTGTGGCGGGCGGTGGGGTTTCTCTCCTCCAGTGTGTAGATGGTCTTTCTAAAGTTTGAAATGTTGGAATATCTGGCCCAGTTTGTATATTTAGATTGCACAGTTTCTTTTTATAAAAGCACTCTTGCAGCACTCTGTGAGTCACTTCTTGTGCTGTTTGTTCGTCGCATGGCTTCTGCCGTCCTGCAGCATTTCCCTTCCCCAGGTCTCTGCCTGTCCTTAAGCCCTGACGTTTGTTATTCAGAATGGGAATTATGTAACGCATTTGACTCACTGCAGATGACGGGAAGTGCACCATGGTAACTAGCTGGGTGGCTCGCTTGTGTCTGTACCGTGCTCTGGCTTTTTGATGTCAAATATCTGAGAATTGCGGGAGGAAATAATTGATACCCTTAGCGCTGCCTATGAAAATGGTGCCAAGATGTCAATTGTCAATCTGTTCAGTATTGCAGCCTGGACGAAATTGCATATTTGCTTGTAATTGCACCACTGGAAAGATTTAAGTTAAAGTGTGGGGGGGGAAAGGAGAGTTTTTGATAGCACTTATGTAATCCTTTGATATGAAAATGTACTGTGATTCCTGCAAATTCGCAGCTGACCTTTCTAATTGCTGTCGGAACGCCACATTGCATCTGAAGTAGTGAGAAGTGCTTCTAATGAGACTAATTGCATCAAGCTGCAAAAATTATTTTGAAGTGGGTGTTGGTGAAAGAATGACCCATGCATCCTGTCTTCATCTAGGTGACCTAATCCACTGCATATCATTTAACCCCGTTAATATTGGCTGCTTTATGCATCGGTTTCACTTGAACACCAGAAACACGAAAGATCTGATGGGTGTTATAACATCGCTTGCGAGTTAAAGTCCATAAAGCAGGCGGCAGACTCCCCTGTCATTTGTCTCTTCTCATAAGTACTGACAGGAAGTTAACATGACTGACACCTTGGCTGTACACACAGCAATCATGGGGTTGCTTGAGAAGAACGTGGTGGAGGTTTTGGAGTCCATAACTCCAGCAGATGCCGTTTGTCCGGAAAATGGGAGCATTACAGCCGGCAGGGACAAACCTGGCCGGTTACTTGTATTTAATATCAGGGATAAATGAGGTTCATTAAGCAGGTGAAGGTGAAATGTTTGTGGAAACTGCAGGACAGTTTGCTTCTTTTAGTTTTGTGGCAGAGATGTGTCATTCCAGTGACTTAATGTTGCAAGGGCTGACTGGTCAGATTTAAAGGACGGGGTGATGTGGACTGTCTTCGGATGACCATGGGGTGCATGGTTAAGTCATCACGTACGTCAAAAACTTAAAAATACATACTGCATAGGAGCTCTGTAGAAGATTTTTTATTTTTTTTGCCTTAACTAAATTCGGGCCACGTTAAGGTATCACCTCCTTAAGGTATCACTGATCCAGTACAGTGTAACATCTCCCATTCAAATAAAGAACTAAAACAAATTTTCTTGGGATATTCATTTTTGATTTTACGCATGCATGCATTTTGTGAGCTTTGGATCCTTCACTGCAAGCTCCTTCTGTCTGGCAAGGGTGCCTTTTTTTTCAAGAATACTGTAAATTTTGTGTCTGCATTATCTATCCTGTGCAGACCTGAAGATGTCGTAGGTCATTACATATAATGCAGTAGTACTCTCACTAAATGTATTAACCAGAAAATAAGTACTGATCCCTTGTTCGTTCATTTTTAATCAGTTGTAAAAGTTTATATTTTGCTTACAAGGTAAGATGTTTTCTCATGATTTGTACTTGAGTAGTAACAGTTGTTACTTCTGCCCCCTCAAGTAAAGTTTTACTGAAACGTTTTCTTCGCTCGGACCTACACCAGTCCCAAGCTTATGATAAAGGAAACGTAACACTTATTCAAATGCTTTCCCTACACCGACTATAAAATGTCATATAAATTTTGGATTACTGAAGGAATGGATTCCTTCACATGCATAGTAAGTGAATTCAAATGAATTATCATCTGGTTATTCTGTGCATATGAGCACAGGAGATTTGATATAAACAGCTAACATCACCAGAGCAGTGCAATATATTTACAACCCAGCAGTAATGCAGTGGACCAAGCATGTTCACAACAGCTTGAACTGCTCTCATCTTCTGCAGTTTGAGGACTAGATATCAGAGCACATCATTACGGAAAACAAAAGCAGTCAAGTAGTAATGGATACAGGGAGTATGGTCTCTTAAAAAAAAAAAAAAAAAAAATACGTCCATAATTTTGTATTCACATCAGGCACTAAAGTTTAAACAAGTGTCTTGGCTAGTCAGCTAGTGTAGCTATGCTTAAGGCAGATTGTTCATGCTGCATAGCTTGGTTACATAATGAGGCCTGGTTGCTAGCTGATTGACCTGCTATGACAGTTGCGTGTTGTGGCTACCGTCTTTTATGAGTGAAGTTACACTAACGCATATTAGCTAGCTGGGTAACGTACTTTTAGACATGCTACACCGTTACTGTGAAAAGCAGAATCGCTGTCACTGGCCCCAACTGGTCAATCAACTTGCCCGACATACGACGAGCTATTGCTCATGTCGAACGCTGATATAGTCATATTTAAGAGGGAGCTTTTGTGCCGAAACCACCTGATTCTGACACGTCTCTCCCCCTAATTGCAGTACTTGGATGTATATGAATGCATAGTTTTGAGACCAGTCTGCTGCCACCTCTGTTTTACCTCTTGCGTGCAAAGTCACAAAAATATTTCATGGATCTTTTTCAAACTTTGCAGTCTCACTGCATGAGTGAAGATTTGAAATGAATCAAATTTATATCGTTGCCATTTAAACAGCATCTAGTTTAAAACTAACGCTTTGCATATGCATTTAAACCATTTTGTGTCAATTTCATAAAGGGGCTCAGATTCTAGCTTGGTTTAAGCCAGGGGTGGCCAGTCTTACCCAGAAAGGGACGGTGTGTATGCAGATTTTTGCTGGAACTCCCTAATCAGGTCACTAATTAGAGGACTGATTGGCTGGAGAGTCCTCACACCTGGGTTTGAACAGCTGACCCACAGGTTACCCCCAAAAACCTGCAAACACACCAGCCCTTTGCGGATAAGATTAGCCACTTCTGGTTTAAACAGGGCTTTTAATTCGGAAGACTCAGGTTTTGTCAGACTAGCATACCCTACAGCCAATGAGAACTGGAGTTTGATGTAGTGCCTCGAATCTGTTGCATGTAGTTACCTAATTGGAATGGTACTGTGTGACTGGAGATTTCATTAGGCTTCATTTTAAATGGACGGTAGTCTGCTTAACCACAGAACAGGTGGTGTATCTGAGCACTCCGATAAACTTTAAACAAGTTTCTTTTTCTTAGCCGACCTTTGTAAATGATTTATTTTTCTGGGTTTATATTAGGCTGGAACGTACACAAAGCCATTCAGTGACATCAAGAGCAAGTAAATAGGGTAGTGCAGTTTTATTTTGGGAATTCTGCAGTTAGTGAAGATCTGTGTTCCATGGTCTTTTTGTTCTTGTAAAAATAACCTTTTAGTTGTATGGTAGGTTTTTGTCTCTTAATGTAAAATCAATGATGGGCATATTTAAGAATGGAAGGAATGCTGTTCCCCTCAGTAATCCATATATTTTCAGCATTTATTGATTTAAGTGACAGACATTGAAAAATAGTGTTTGAAGTGCATTATGCTGGAGACGTGTGTAATTAGCAGAACACCGCAACGCCATAGAAACGGATCAATTTCTAGATGGTCTGAGATCTGACATTATGCGGTGTTGGCCAGTTTGAATACTGGAGACTTTTCCCCTGTAAATGTTTTCTGTTTCACAAACCAATATCAGTCCATGCATTATACATTTTCTGCAATGTTTCATAAAACTTTTTAGGATGTTTTTCACAAGCTAATGTGCTTCTCTCTTCCTAGTGAGCTAGTACCAGCCTATGATTCCAGCACCTTTGTATTGGCGAACTTCAGGTACGTGTGTGTGTGTGTGTGTGTGTGTGTGTGTGTGTGTGTGTGTGTGTGTGTGTGTGTGTGTGTGTGTGTGTGTGTGTGTGTGTGTGTGTGCACTGGCGTATGTAGTTTTGATGTTAAGAGCTTTATGTTGTAACTTCTACTGCAAAAGATCTTAATTCTCTTTTTTTTTTATTCTCCATCTTAATGGGGAAATCACGTCAATGAAGAGCATACCTACTGTTTTTGCGATTCGGTCTGTTATTAGTCTCTGGTTCACCTGTCTTGCCATGCCCCCCCTTGTTTAACCCACAGCACCCTGAGACAAAGAGCTGACCCCATATACAGTCCACCCCTTCAGATTTCGGGACTCTGCTGGAGATTAAAGGTTTATCCAGTGAGTGACTGTTTTACACATCTCTAACGATATGATTGTGTCGGCGAATGATTAGAGGTTCTTCGTCAGTGAAGGATCTCTTGGTTATTACACTCATTAAATGTGTGTTCCGCCACCGACAGGATGGAAATGGCGTCGTCCGTGGAAATTACCTCTCGGTGTTCCTCGAGCTGTCGGCTGGCCTTCCGGAAACTTCAAAGTATGTTCCTCGGTTGTCGTTTGAAGAGTGACTGTAGAACAACTTGACTGATGTGAATGCAAGACCACGTTAAGCAGGACTTTCTAAAGCTAGTGTGGGTCCGTCTGAGGTCTTAAAGCCATCTTTGTGAGTTTCACCTTTGGAAGTTCTGCTTCTTTGAAGGAACCTCAGCTTTTGAGTTGAGATCTAACACCGTTGCCTGTGTCCCCGGAGATATGAATACCGAGTGGAGATGGTGCACCAGGCTTCCAGTGACCCTACAAAGAACATCATCCGGGAGTTTGCGTCCGACTTTGAGGTCGGAGAGTGCTGGGGGTACAACCGCTTCTTCCGGCTTGATCTCCTGGCCAGCGAGGGCTACCTGAATATGCAGACCGACACCCTCGTCCTCCGGTACGTGATGCTGAGTGGGGGAGACTTTGGTAAAAGGTGGGAAAGCTTTAAGGCTGGGAGGTTTCAGAATGGCACAGTTGGCTGATTTGAACGCTATATAGTGGCTTTTGTATGACTCGTACAATCAGTGTTACAATCAGGTCCTTCAGAGGGCCTGATGTGTTGGCATCAAAGGGCTGTTTTTCACCGGGGACTTAATGAAGCACAGTGGTCCTTTTCTGCTGTGCAGGTGGAGAGTTGCTGCACCCACTGTAAGAGATGGAAGATGCTAGATTAAAATTTATGGTACCACTTTACAAGAAGATATAAACCCTTTAAAAGGGTTTATGAGTGGTTTATAATCATGTTATTACTTGGGTTGCAACACCTTTGCAAATAATATACAATTATAAATGAGTTAACTTTTTTTATTATTATTAATGAGTTTATACCATTTTTAAATGGTAAAAGGGAGCCACTTAATTATTTTAATGAATACATTTTTTCTCCTCTAAATCAGTGTTTCCCAATCCGATCCTCGGGGACCCACAGACGGTCCACGTTTTTTAGCTGGGAGGGAGCAAAAACGTGGACCGTCTGAGTCCCCTGGGACCGGTTTCGGAAACGCTGCTGCTAAGGAATGCTCGTCTGTTTGCTTTCACAGGAGCATTTTGAGCAGGATTTTGGTAAATTTTATAATAAACTGTAATAAGCTTGAGGTGGGGTTTTTGTGACCTCGCTGGGCAGGTACCAGGTGCGATCGCCGACGTTCTTCCAGAAGTGCAGAGACCAATGCTGGTACATCAGCCAGCTTGAGTCTGCCCAAACCAGCTACATCCAGCAGATTAACAACCTGAAAGAGGTGCTTGCCGCCTGAAGCCCTTAAGTGCAAAGCTCTCTGCTCTGTTTTTTTCTTTGCGTGATTGTAATGGTTACCTTGTCGGTGTTGCCGTGGTGACAGCGGCTGGCGATCGAGCTGTTCCGCAGGCAGAAATCTCGCAGCTCGTCCCCCCCCGGCGGGCGCTCGTGCCCCTCTGCCTCAGAGCGGGACCCCCGGCCTGGAAAGGGGTCTGTGGCAGAAGGTGGCACCCAAGCTACAGCTGCAGAGGTCAAGGACGAGGAAGAGGAGGAGAAGACGCAGCACGACGACTCCAACGTGAGTCATCAAGCGTCCCGCTAAATTTGTCCTCCTACAGGCAGCATCAAATTAACGTGTTTGTTTCTTTTCACTAATTATACTTTAGATAGCAGATTTGGTGGAACAAATGCCTTCAGTTTAAAGTTAAAGGGATATTAGTTCCTGGCTTTAGGGGAGGCTGCTAGTTTCCTGATCCCAGCATGCCTTGCACCAGGAATAGTTCTATGGCTGGCTGTACTTCCTGTAGCAGTTGTTGAGTTTTATGACTTTTAAAATGCCAACTAGCAGTGAGTTGTACTGAGCGTGCCCGGGTAGACCTAACCCCCCCCCCCCCGTTAACCTTGCGCTCTGCACCGTCCCTCCCCCAGGAGTTATCAGATGGGGACCTGGAAGTGGACTGTCTGACGGGGGATGAGGAGGTCAACCCCCTGGACGGAAGCAGCACTTCAGGGAGCTCGACGGCCACCAGCAACACAGAGGAGAATGACATCGACGAGGAGACCATGTGAGTGAGCCGAGCCAATAGGGAGCCCCCCCCCCCCCCCCCCCCCGGAGCGGCTGCCCGGGTCACTGGAGGTGCGAATGGAAACGCAGCCGGCAGTGTATGGGCTGCTTTGATATTGGGGGGGGGGGGACACTGCTTAATATAAAAGCAAAGGGCTATTTATAGGGGGGGCGAATTCAGCCAAATTAAACCATCGGGGGTAGGCGTCCTCCCCCGGTTCCTATGTCCCTGAATTCGGCAGAAAATGGCTGAACCCGGATAGCATGTGACTCTCTGTAAAACGATAGATCAGAGTTGAGTCACTGCTGCTCGTGTGACCCCAGAGTACCCCCTTAAACCCCCCGCAGCCCCCCCCCCCCCCTCCTGGTCCCTCTGTACATCCCCCCCCCCCCATTCTACTGTTGGACCTGATGAGGCGTCAGTGAGTCACGTCGGCTTCTGTATCGCTGCAAACACACGGTCGTGCCCCCCCCTTAAAGCCCCCGCAGCCCGGTCCCTCTGTACATCCCCATCATCCTCTCTCACCTTTCCGGAATGTCCTTGTCTCTCGTTAGAGCGGATCTGGTGAAGGCTGGCTGTCTCTCTGTACAGGGTTTCTCCTGGCCTCCCGTTCCGGATCCTTCCAGATGTTCTCCTAGTTCTATAAATAGCTCCACCCAGTTTCTCTGCAGTAGCATCTCTGTCACCCTGACAGCCCCCCCTCCCCCCCGGGTGCCCTTTGCTGATCTATTATTCAGTGTCTAACACCCATTTTAGGGTCTAAGAACACGATGGGCAAAAATGAAGGGCATTGTGGGTATTTCGGTTATCTGGAAATGCAGTGTCTGCGTGTGCGGCGCTGTAGATTTGAATCCAGCCATAATTTAGGTCCTGCAGTCTCTGGTTCATTTTAAATCCTTGGTGTTTTACACAACTTGGCTTCCATCTTCTGAATGTAAATGTTATGGGTTATACATTGTTTATTATGTCGGTAAGGTGGGTTTATACTGATCTGTATGTAATTCGTCGGTTTCTCATAAGAGTTTAGTTCTGAATAATTTTTTGTGTTAGGGATTTTTGAAAGTCGATTTGAACTTTGAACTTTTTAACGGCAGTTGCACCAAACAGTTCTGTTGACACCTGTGAAACTCGGGAAGAATGTACATTTGCTGTGATGGGGTGTTTTATGTAGGCATTCATAAAAATGCAGAGGAATGAAACGGAGTGTTTGTCGGTCATGGACTCCATCTGCTTTTGCCCAGCAGAGTTGGGAGAGATGTTGTCACGGTCTTGAAGTGCAGAGCGTGTGCAGTTGGTCGGCTATTTAAAGCTTTGCTGCTAAGTCCCATCCAAGAGCCGCTGGTATCTTGTCACGATGCTCCTCACTTGCCACCAGTAATGAATTGGAGGTTACAACCTGCCCTGGCACCTGCGACCGAATGGCCTGAAGCCAAGAAGCGTTTTCTCCTAATAAGACTGTTTAGAGGTTTCATCTGTCTGGTCGGTCTATGGACCTCTAATCGACACAGACGTTTCACCCCTTTTGGAAGATGCTCTTTATTTGGAGGGAATACTTTTTGTTGACGTGATGAATCAATCTCTTTGGACTGACTAAAACACACTCGGCAAGTCATTTCTCAACATGAGGAATGAGGAAAACTCAAATGGGGAAAATATTTAAACATTCGTTCTCTCTAACTCTTAGTAATTACTTTCTGTACTGGAAGTGTGTGTGTGTGTGTGTGTGTGGGGGGGGGGGGGGGTTGTAATACTTAATAGCAGGTAGGTCTACATTTTTGTCCTGGGTTATTTGGTTGGGGGAGGCTTCAGGAAACACAGTGTACTTTTACCTAGAATGCCCTCTTTCTTTTTTCTTTTTGCATTTGAACTTGTGGTAAATAAGGTCTCTAGCAAAGGAAAAAAACCCTCCTATTTGTTGGTCTGTAGATAAGTTGTGTGGGTTGAGTCATTGGGCGTGTCGCTCCTGGCCAATTAGACTGTCGCACCACTCAAATCTCTTAAGTTCAGTCATTTGATGACCAGAGTTTGCCTTGCCGTCCATCTGTCATTGATGGCCAGTAATATGTCTGGTACTTATGCAGGTCTGGCGAGAATGACGTGGAGTACAGTGGGAACCTGGAGCTGGAGGAAGGGGAGCTGCCGGAGGATGTGGGAGGGGCTGCAGGTAATGCTGATGGGGAGGGGCTCCAGTCCCGGCCTGCGTGTTCCCCAGACTCGCCTCACTTTTGATCGAAGCAGCTAAGACTGTATGATATCACACCGCGATACGACGCTACACAGCATCATAATGCGCAATAAATTACGGGGTTTCTGGTGCTGCGTGTATATCTGACAGCATGCTGGCTTTTCAGTGCTATATGGATGTTTATCTATGCCCCGTAAGTTAGATCCATTAATGTGGATCCATTAAGTATGTGCCTCTCATTAATGTTTAAGGTCTTCTACTAATCTTCTGACCAAATTGTGGGTGTAAGTAAAAGTACCAAAAAGCCCACGTCCAGACAGATGTTTGTGTTATTTGAGGCCCGGGGGCCGGTTGCACAAAACACCTAAAGGTTTCCCCTTTAGTATGACACTTAAATTTTAATTTCTCTTTAGCTAATGGATTTATTTAAGGGTGTTGCTCAGAACACTAGCGCCTGCTCGTGATGCCCGTCATCGCCTCACAAAGTTGCTCAAAGTAAAAAAAAAAAAATAGACAAGAAAGGCAGGAAAAGATTATACGTTTGGAGGAATACAATAAAAGAGAGAACATACTGATAAAAGAATATATTTAATAAATAAATAAATTTGATCCGCAAACAAAAGGAAATTGCGATGAAAATTAATTCAAGAAGTCTGGTGAAAAGGTCCATCCAAGAGGTTCAAAACATTATGACTTATCTGTTCTGGCCAAAAAATAATTCACTAATTACAGGAATGAATGCGACAAAACTAGTAAGAAGTCTTAGCAGTTGACGTTAACTAGCTACTTCAGATAGGTTAAGTGACTAACATGACTTGAGGGAACTGTTAACATTAGTCTATGAAATAGAACTCTGTACATAAACTTGTTGAAGAGGAGCAACTTATTACACATTTAAAGTATTTAAGGTATAGATATAAAGTAGACTGTAAGGGTGGGTAACCTTATGGTTAGTCGGCGAGCTCAGCTGAACGTGAAACAGGCTTAATGTTCTATAACAAATAATTCATTTCCCGAATTTATTCTATACAAAATGTCATTTTCATGGTGGAGGTCCACCTCCAACACCTCTTTCAAATGAGGCAGCGATGGTAGCGGACATGAATGACGCGGCACACCGGTGATTTCTGGACATGAAATACATCGTCTATTACAGCCTGGAAGGAGCCCATAGCATAAACCCGCATTAACTGCAACGCAGCTGGGGGAGCACAGCTTCGGATTGGGGGGTGATCCAACTGCAGACGGTCGGACAAATTACTAAAGCAAAATTAGTTGCTCATCATTAAGCGTATCTAAGGGGTTCTCCTGGTCGCGGGACACTTTTTGGGATGCGTTCATTTTCGTTATTTGTTATCATAAACTCGGCCATGTTGCAGTTAAGCTACGGTTAGAGGTACCTTAATTTTTTTTTCTTAGTTTGGTTGCTAAGGTCTTTTGTGCAGTCGTTAAGGGATTCCTTAAGTGTAAGACCAAGATAAAGAGAAAAACTTAAATACTTAAGAGAAAATTTTAAGGAAATCTTAAGGAGGTGACTTAAGGGTGTTTTGTGCAGCGGACTATCTTAAGGAAACTAACTCGGACTTTAACGAAAATCTTAAGGTGTTTTGTGCAACCGGTAATTAGGGTGCATGCGTCATATAATCAGCATGCGATATCGTACCACCATGAAAGCAACACGGAATCAATGTTCACTTTGTAACGCTCAAGTAAGCTGTAAATACACTCGCATTTTGTCGAGAGTGTTTTTCAGAGTGGTTTTGCTCTGACACCAGTGTGTGTGGTCCTGGCGCTCTTTGCAGGGGGTTCGAACCCCGGCTCACGCGGTCTCCGCCGTGGGCCGTCCAGCCTGGCTTCGGCCACCAGCAGCAGCCTCCTGGAGATCGACCCCGTCATCCTCATCCAGCTGCTGGACCTGAAGGATCGCAGTAGCGTCGAGTCGCTGTGGGGGCTCCAGCCTCGACCCCCGGCGTCTCTGCTGCAAAGCGCAGGCATGGCACCTACTGCCTTCTGCTCTCTACCTTTTACCCTTTTGTCCTGCTGCTTTGCACTTCTCAACATTTCACATTTTTGATTTCTCTTCCCGCCCAGTCCAAACCAACTCCAGGAAGGATCGAGACCGACGTCCGCAGGCAGTGCGGCGGTCAGCCCCCGATTCCGGGGTCCTGATCCGGCTCAAGGCCCAGATGGCAGAGGTGCGCAGCAAAATGTCAGATGTGAAGTGCCACCTAGAAGCACAGGGCGCTGGGGAGTCCAGGGCCAGCCCATCCGGAGCACCCTGCTCTATGGCACCAGTGGACACTGAGGGCACGCGGGGAAAACCCAACGGCCAGGAGCTCCTGAACAAGGGCACGGCCGCTGCCAGGCACTGCCGGGCTGGTGAGTGTGGCTGCCGGCCCTCCACCCGTACGTTTTGGGTTTTAAGCACAGGTGGAAAGTTCAGGTCCAGAAAGTACATATCCACACCAAGGTTTTGTTTTAACCAAATAGTTGAATCCACTGACTCTTTGTGCTCAACTTGTTGGTTGCAACGAAATTGTGGTCTGGATTTGTACTCTCTGGACCTGAACTATCCACCTCTGGTTTTAACTACCACCTGTATTACTTGTTCATTTACTTGTGCTGAAGCATGACTTCATGAATCATTTTAAGCCTTGAAACTGAATAAGTGGGAGGGACGCGAAATTAAATTCTCTACCGATGTAAATCAGTGTGTTACCTTTTGAATTTTGCTTCTCTTTGGTATTAAAAAGCGCTGCTCTGTGATTGGATGGGGGGGAAAGTGCACGGATGTCAGCAGTTGGTTAAGGAAATATCACTATATTAAGATCTTCGGTGACACCAAAACAGAGCTCAGTGGGTGGGATGATGGTCTGCTTAGTGTGACTGGGATAATCGGCTGTTTCTTTGTGTCCCGTTGCGTGCTGCAGGGTGGTATCACTAACACCTGACGATGAGCCCCTGTGTGTTTGCCGCAGGTGCCAAAAAGGTGCCCCCTCCCAAGCAGGAAGCCGGGGGGGCTGCCGGCGGCCTGTCCCTGCGCAGGGCAGCGGAGGTTGCGGACAAGGAGCCCCGGGGCCAAGCTGGGGACGCTGTTACTGAAGGCGGAAGGGGGGAGCTGTCCTCGGCGGCAGAAGGTCTGTGTTTGGGGAAACACCCCCCCCCCCCCCCCCCCCCGTGAAAACAGCCTCTACAGTAGCTCAGGACTTGTTGTAAAAATGAGCCATGTCAGATTAATGATGAATCAGAATTGGAGCACTTGTATTACCCTGAAGGTAATTGTTTGTAGTTACAGACTGCAAAATACACACACAGAAGACATTATAGTACCACATACAATAATTTTCAATACAAAAAAAAATCATAAATGTATGAAGATGGTAATGGATGATAAATGTGCAGCCCCTAGTCCTACTCTCGCTTTGGAGCTTCTCGGTGACGTCTTACAATTTAAGTTTTAATTCTTAGTTCGCTCTTTGCGCGGTTCCACCTTGTTCTGTCCCACACCTGTGGGATGACTTACTGTCATGCCCCAAGGGGACACTAGAGGGCTCCTGTCTGCTGCAGGGGCCCCAAAGGCACGCGGCGGGATCCATGCCTCCGCTCCCCCCGTGGCCGGCTCCGGCTGCGCGTCCCGCGACAAGCCATCGAGCTCCAAGCACGAGGAGCAGCACTACGGGACTGCCGGCGCTGACCTCTTCAATATGGCCGGTCTCAATGGGGTCCTGCCGGCCACCAAGAACCGCCGGCCCCCCGCCCTGGGGTAGGTGTGAGTGCTGAACCCAGAGGCCCTTCCGGCACCAGAGATAGAAAGTTCAGGTCCAGAAAGTAAAAAAATCCGGACCAAGATTTTGTTTCATCCAACCTGTTGAGCACTGGGTGACTGACCCTTTATACTCAACTGGTTGGTTGAAGCAAAATCTTGGTCTGGATTTTTACTTTATGGACCTGAACTCTCCACCACTGGTGTCAAGCGTATACCTCCTCTGTGCAGCTGTGATTCATGTCCTGCTTTTCACTCTACAGAGAAGCATTTTCATACTGAGTCGCTGTCTAGTCCTTGCAGCACTTGCTTTGATTCTGCGGATGTCGATTTTTCGTCTTGAGGATGCTGTGAACTGAGTACCCTTTACGTTTCCTGTCGGCAGGGCTGGCCTAACTGACAGCTCCCTGGATGGGGACCTGGAGGGCCCCAGCGAGATCCGGGAGTCCCTGCTGGTGCTGTCGGAGGGAGCCTCTCCACACCCCGAAGAAGGTGACTCCATCCTGCATGTCGCTCTCGCTTTGGTTCTCCCCTTTTTATTTCGCTGGTATTTGTGGCATAAAGTGAACCTAATAATACATCACAAGCATATCAATGTCACGGAGCCAGCTTGGGTTGTTCTGCCAGGTTAGTTGTCCAGTGAGAGACCAGTAACAATCCCCTGGGAACAGGAGCGATACAAAACATTATAATCTAGTATCAGAGAAGCAGGTCAAATGACGCCAAGAGAAACTAGGAGATTTGCTGCAACCTACATCAGGGCATCTAGACGTACTAAGTGACACCATATCAATGGAACAGCAAATGGAGACTGGCTGGGAGAATCAGGGTATTTCCTAGATAGAGGTCTTAAGGCAAATCTCAAAGGTCATGTGAAACTCTGCAGACAGGATGCAGTTTGGCAGCTCGTTCCCCCAACGAGGAACCAATATGTCAGACCGTTTTCCGTGCAGTAATCCCCAGGTGACGTTCAATTGCTGATCGTAAAGAGAGAGATGGAACATTAGTTCCTGATGAGTGACTCGTAGGGCGGCTGCTGTTGTGTTAACGGTTCTGAAAGGCGGCACCAAGGGCAGGAGTGACCCGAGCACATGCAGGGAGAGGATGGAGAGCGAGAAGCAGGGCTGGTATCACAGGAGCGTTTCAGCTGGCTGAGTGCCGTTCAGGCTTGCTGTGACACAAACTCGGGTTTGCCAGCCCCTGGGAACTCGGTCCCTTCAAGCTGCAAGGGTCCAATCGAGGAACATCTCCCACTTCCGTCAGCATTTTGCGCAAATCCCAGCATCCGTAGATCTCGTATGTTTCGTGCGTTCGGTCTGCGATTACCAGCCTCGGGGGAGCCCATAGCTGTTCTCAGACGTTCCTCTCGCCCTCTCTTCAGGGCTGCCTTGCCAGAAGCAGTCTCTGCACCTCCTGCCCGGCATGAGCAGTGACAGCGAGATCGAGTGCGACACGGAAAACGAGGACGAGGCCGTGACACTGGAGGCTGGCGACTGCCGCTACGATGGCCGGGCGCTGCCTTGTCCAGGTGGGCACTGGGCCGCACTCCCAACACTGACTGTCATCTGTGCGGCTCAGGTGTGACGTGAGCTAACCGGCGTTTTAGCACTCCTGTAAAAAAAAAGGTTGGTGGGATTCTGTCTTTCCAGGTGACCCGCTGAGCTCTGAGGACCTGAGCTTTACGGCAGGGGAGTCCAGCGAGAGGTGACTGGTCTCGCGGCAGCACTGGTGCGGACGGCCTTGTGCACCGCTGTACAGAACTAACCACATTCTCTCCAAAGTTCACCTTGCACTCGTAGTTATTCATATTCTCTCTAGCGTGTCATCTTTTTTTATTACTGTTTTATTTTTGTATAAATTTGTTGGATTTTTGGCCAGAACAATGCAACGTATTTGGGAGACGATTTCCACTGCTCTTGGAAATGGATGTGCTGTACTCTGCTGTATGATCCTGAACAGGGTCGTCGAGGCGAAAATAATTCCTTTGTGCTCATACACTGCATTCCCTCCTCCAGCACCTCCGAAGTCAAACCAGGAGAGCCATCGTTAAAGTAGACACACCCTCAATGAGCCCTAATGAATGGTGTTTATCGACAGTCATTGACTGGCTTCTTGTGGTGGTACTTTCACTGGAGGCCCGGTGTCAGAGGACAGTTTACTGTTGTTGGGCGTAAAGGCACATCCTGCCACTAGCCTGCTGCTGGTCTCCCTCCAGCGTGCCCCCCCCCCCCCGACTTCTGTTAACAGGGAATCGAACTCGCTGCTGGTCAGTCTCTTTGCGATCGATGCCTGCAGGCTGCGCACTTAATGTACTGGATGGGATTGTGCTGCTTGGCTGCATGTTTTTGTTCTTATTGAACTACCCCCCCCCCCCCTTTATTGGAGTTTTGAACTTGTGAGGGGGGGCTTGTTTTGCCTTGCCTTTTAATAGTGGAAGGCCATTCCTAGGGGATCTCGGACTGAATTATTGCTCTGCATTTCAGACTGGCTCCTTTTTAGACCAATTTGAAGGGAACGTTCCCTGATTCCTTGTTCATTCCCTGCACTTTTCGTCCAGCGATTTCACCTTTTAGCACTTACAATCAGCCAATGGGATGGAAGCTGGAGCTGCTTCCATCTTGCATTGATATTGGTCAGTGTGTTCGTTTTGTGTTCGTCAGTCAGCTTCGTAGTACTTAGCCCTACGCTGCAGCTTGCCGCTACAACAGTTCATGGGTTGTTTCTCATCCTGTGATAGTTGGGACAATCGGATGTGGTCAAATATATTCATGTCCTTTTTCTGATGGTCTTTTTTTGTAAATTCTATTTTTTATCTGAACATCTTGTCAGTGGTTTTAAACTTTCATTTAATGTCGGCTCTAAGGTGTTTCTCTGAAACTTGTGAATGCTGGATGTGTTTACTGTCGAGATTCCTCTTTGTTAATGTCAGGAGAGGTCAGGTCAGCTGGGTTTTGGAGACACATTGTGTAAATGCATTTCCCAGTGTTAAATATTCGTACTGCGCTGCATGTTATAGCTTCATCTCATTCATCTGCACCACAGTTATGAATGAGAGAATACGATTGGCTCATTATCTTCCCTACCTGCTGTGCTGAATGATTGCAGTTTCGATGTCCGTTTAGGAGACCATTTCAGAACTCTGGTCTTGGTGCGTCTTCAGTGCTCCGTGTCATGCATTTATGAAATTCCTGTTATGAATATTCAAATACTAAGTCCTCCGCCAAACCTGTGGAATATCTGCTTTGTGATCTGTTATGTTTCACCTACACTGAATGAGAGCGTGTGTCTGTGTGACTGGACTGGACTGGGTGAAATCTCACGGAATGGTCTTTACCTTTTGAGTGTGTACTATCGTTGATTGTTCGGGATTTTAATTTTGAAAATGCAACATCTGAGTTTTGTTGGAAATGAACACTAAGTCACAAGAGTAATGAACAAATTGAAATATTTTGTCCTTGAAATAAAAGTTTATTTGGGATGTAAATGAACAGACCAGCTTCCTTTTAATGAATCAAACTGACCCCCCCCCCCCCCCCCCCCCCCCGAGATTAATTCTATTATACAGGAAATGTCCACAATACATATGAAATATGCTTCCTCTGCTCAAAGTGGTGGTCTTCTTCGATATAAACAGATTAAAGCCAATTGAATGAGATGGATTGAAAAGCAGCATGTATGTTTTCTGGGAATTTGACGAGCCTGATTTTAAAGACGCGATGTTCTCCCTTCTTCCATAGTCACTTAGGCGAAAGGCTGGAGCCGAGCCCAGAACAGCATGGGTAGCGTGTTAGTCCACTGAAGAGCACAGAATTATTGGCACCCTCAATACAAGCCAATAAATATTAGGAAATTACTGGGGGGGGGGAACAACAATATCATGTTGAACATTTTTTTTTATAATTAATAATAATAATAATAATAATAATAATAATAATTAGTGCCCCTGTATGTGGTGCTTGTGCTCCCACTCGTAACCAGGATTAGTGCCCTCTGTCTTTTTAATGTTTAATGCGGTAGAACACAGCAAGGGATCGGAGACCTTTTCTCCACAGACGTTCTTCTCGAGGTCCTTCAGAGACTTTGGCTCCTTATTTGTGGACAGTCCAGCTCGCTCCATCGTTTGTCAGGTGGCTTCCAGTCAGGGAGCTGTGTTCGCCATTGCAGAAGCTTCATTCTGCCATCAGTAAACCTTTTTTTCCTCTTTCCTGTGGACTGGGAGGTACGCCTTGGATCACTGTCCTGCTGGAAAATCCACCCATGACCCAGTTCTAGCCTTCTGTCAGTGGCATCCAGATTATGAACTAAAATTTCCTGCTATTCGATGGCGTCCATGATGACGTTTATTCTAAAAATGATCCCAGGGCCTTTGGAAGGAAAACGGCCCCAAAACATCACAGCCCCCTCCACCAGCACCCCCATATCGCACAGTGCGGATAAGGTGCATTTCCCTATGACCTCCCTTCTTTTTACACGGAACCAACCTATGGTATTTGTTCCCAAAAAATTCTCTCTTTGAAATGCCTGTTTATGTACTCGGCGACAGACGCCAGGTGATTTTCATAGTACTTTGTCTGGTCGTCCTTCCCCATGATGTGCTGCCATTTCGGGGACCTGGTGACCCCTTCATGCATCCGAATTCAGCCGTTCTTAAAATGGGAAATGCAGATCATGGATCACATCTTTCTGGTTTGTACTAAGAGAATACAGTTTGCCTGAGGTTTGTTCATCTTGATCGATGATTAAGGAAGTTGGGTCTGTCCATCACTACATAATTATTTCCCAGTGGTACCGGAAGTCATGGATAACCATTCCTAAAGATTGAGGTGCTTAAAATTCAAGTTGTATTCCATCCATCCATTTTCCAAACCGCTTATCCTTCTGGGTGGTGGGGGGTCCGGAGCCTATCCTGGAAGCAATGGGCACGAGGCAGGGAACAACCCAGGATGGAGAGACCACCAACACACATTATTTTATTATTATTATTATTATTATTATTATTGTCCGTCCATCCATTTTCCAAACCGCTTATCCTACTGGGTCGCGGGGGGTCCGGAGCCTATCCTGGAAACAATGGGCACGAGGCAGGGAACAACCCAGGATGGGGGGCCAGCCCATTGCAGTGAAGTTTATAGTCAATTATAAGTCAATTATATTTCCCCTTTACTTCACACCCGACACTGGCTGTCTGTGAAACTTCACGTTTGCTTCATGGTTCTTATTTATAAGGCTCGCTGCATTCTAGCTCCCCCCATCTTTCAGGTGTCATCCTATCCACCCTCCTGTAATCTCCAATCTTCCACGACTGCTATCCTCACTCCTCTATCTCACCCCTGTTGCTTTGGTGACAGTGACAGAACCTACTCCAGAACTTGAAAGAAGCACAAAAGGCTGAACTAAACTGAACTCTTTGCAGAGGAACCTTTCTCTGTGGTTACCCCCTGACCAAGCACAATTCGGTGGTGCTACCTATAACTGTTTAAGCATTTTACATCCCTAATGTAATTCTGATATCGAACCCGAGTTCTGTGAAGCCATATACAAAGGCTCGCAATAGACTACAAAAAAGCACAGGACGGGAAGGTATGCCTGCACCTGCCTCCACTTTCGAGCAATAGTTAACCTTTTTTCCAGGAGCTGCAAGTTCTTTGGCCTAGTTATACTGCCTCCTGCTGGTTGTTGACGGGTCACGCAGGATCCCTGCCAGTATTCCATGCAAGGCTGTCCTGTGTGCCGTCTGAGAGCAGCTGGTCTTGGGGGAGGCAGTGAGGGGCTCTGCCAGGCTTTTGCTGGAAGGGATGGCACTCCACAGTAATTATGTGGGTGAATGACTGCTGGCACTGGACATTGTCCTGCTCATATCCTGTCTCTGCTGTGTCTCCACACTGGAGGAACAGGAGGACGCAGTGGGGGACCAGTGCCTTCTATAGGGGAGAGGAGGTAAAGGACATGTTGCACATTTAGTCTGTCATCCTACAGTTTTAATACCCATCTGGCCTTGGTCCAGCAGAAATCAAAATAGTTGTAGTTGGCAAGCAACGACTCATGAGGCACTTACTGTGATGTGTTTGTGTGCCAAGATGTATCAATTGGGTAAAAGCAGCCCTTAATGAATCCTGCTCTAAATCTGCTTTGATCAAGTATTTTTGAATTCATTGTGAAGGAGCGCTAACTGAAGAGGACACTTTGTTTTTACTCACAGGCAATGCGATCGTGGTTCCACTTGTAAGAGAATTCCCCTTTTAAATATGCTAATGACGCTATGTTGTCAGCTTCAGCACTTACACAATTGGCGCATCTGAAATTGCATATTTACACAGTACAGTAGGTACTACATTTGGTCAGAAGCCTGTTAGTCGACTTGATGCAGTGCAACCTGTATGTATGAACTCGGACATACTGTGTTCCCCATCTTGCATATTGCCTGACCCAGATGTTTACCAATGGCATAGCTTGACCCCAGAGAAAGTTTATAGCCATTAACGACTATTTAAAGAAAGAAATGCATATTTGAGTCGTTATGTAACTGAGGATTGTTTCCCACTTAAACCTCTACAGAAACAGCACTTCTACCACCCTGACACAGCTCCAATGGCCTTGTGGGATAGCCTAGGATCCATTGGTTTCACACTTCAGAATTTTCACAGAATGTATTATGCCATTTGGAGTACTGTTTGCATACTGTCTCATCCATACTAAGGATTCGAACATACTGCTCATATCGCATACTATACTTTGCTTACTACATAGCAATCAAGTATGTGATTTCACATGCACCCAGTAACTCCAAGTGTGGAGTTAAGGACATGTGATAACCTTATGATTTGTGGTAGACGGTGGCAGCGAACTGAATATTTCAGCTGTGACAGCTTTTGTACTGGAGATGTAATGCTTACCTCAGTCTCATTCTGCTAGGTAAATTTACTCCACTCCTAATTCTATGCTTCCTCATGTTTAAAATAGCAAAAGTCTGGCCAAAGTGGTATCTAGTGTAATTTAAAACTTGCATAAATGGACCATCTAAGACTGTGTCCTTTTCAGGGCCGTGACTGGTACTCAGTCCGTTACATAGGTATTCAGTTTGGAAAGTTTCTTGGCCACTCAAATGCTTATCTATATAAATGCAGCCCCATAAGGTCTCCAAGGAGTTTGTGTACAACAGAGGGACTATAATTGTGTGTCTACTATGTGTAAATGCTTTCAACGACAAATGTTTCGAAAAACGTTGGCTAACTGGGGGGAATCTGAATGGAACGTCTAAGCTGGAAGCGTCTAGTCATGGTCTGGTCCTCATTTGACTGGACCGTAACATCAGCTCTACGACGAGGCCCAAATCCATACATTCTTCATCAGCGGACATTTGCTTCTACCCACGCGAGGCTGCCAAGGCTCTTGGCACTCTGCCCCTGCCGCAGGGTGTGGCCGTTATTTTGATGGAATGTCTTCAAGAGGCTCCAATATTACATGGGGCGGACTTCTGTAAACGTCCCCATATTAAAAAGCAGAACGTGTCTGAATGCTCTGACCCACTTAAAGCAGGGCTCCTCCGTCCCTTTCCTTCCGGACATCGGGTGTTTCTCTGTTTCTCGTGTCCCCGTGCCCTTGGTTGAACTGAGCAATTAATCACTACCTCTGCCCGAGCCAGGGGCCCCGACACGTCAGCGTTCCTTCTCCCCGGCTGGCATGGATACAGACAGAAGGTATGGACGACATGCTATCTGTGGCCTTTTACTGTTGGGGAAAATGAAAAGTGGGTGATGACTTTCCTAGGAGTTTAATGGGAGGGGCATGGGAAGTCTTTGGAGAAACGTAGACAGAGAATTTGCCAGAAAGTTCCCTTTCAAGTTGCTCATGTTCTTTCTGCCACTTGACCTGCCATAAAATTTTTTTATTTTATTTTTTTTGAGACCAGCATCTCCTTTTTCTCTTGGCTACATCCAGTGCAGTCGCTATCCCCTTAAAAGCCGGCATGGACGTCGGTGCTGTTTTTAAAGCGCCTGAAAGCTCTTTCCAGGAATCCGCTCGGACCCCTGAACCGCCCCGTGATGCAGTAGGTTCTAAAAATGTATCGTTGAATAACTAATGATGATGAATGTTTTATGGCGAGCCCCGAAAACGGTTAAAATGATCTGTACCCCGTATAAGTACCTGGGGAAGAGAGCGTGAGGGAGAAGGAGGATAAAATAGAAAGGCCTGTTTTGGCGCCATTCAGAGTCACACTCATGCTGTTAAGTGAATCACCCATGCCTCTGTGGCCACTAAACCGAGACTTGGGGGTGTTTGCGCTCAGTTAAATCAAAGCGTAAGCAAAGCTCTGCCCCCCTGACGCCCATGATCACATGCCACATCGCCACAGGAGACTTGGCAGCGTTGATTAAGAGCCACCTCTGCTAATTCAATAATTCAGTATCATAGGTAGGGCTTGGTGGGTGGAGACTGGAGCTGTTCTAATGAAACCACCGGGTGGCGCTGTTGGGGCATTGCGGAACAGATCAAAAGTGCACCTGGGGATGGCCTCAGTGCTTGGCTAGCATCACCACTGGGGAGGGGCATAGGAGGAAGTGGAAATAAAGCACAGCAGACCTAGTTCATCTAACCTTTATACAAGATAATAGTCACCAGATAAGATATGCACACATGTATACTACATAAACACAGAGGATACGGATACAGAGACGATTATTGGTTAGCTAACCTGCAGACTGGGGAAGAGCACATTGTGGGTTTGTCTTTAGCGCCCTGGGGGTCCCCGCTGTGTACACAGGCTCCAGATCCAGACAAACTCTCAATCACCGAGCCACTGCAGAATGCTGACCTATACGCGGCAGCCAGAGGCCGAGGGGGCGTCGTTCTGGTGCTTTTTGTGGTTCAAATACATCTCAATACAATCAGTAGAACTTGGCTTTCAACGAACGGCTCTTTTTAATTCACGTCGGCTTGAGACCATTGGGTGACCATTATTGTAATGACTGGTGCTTTATTAAAAACGTACAGACAAAAAGAAGTATGTCCCTCATAAAGTCCATGGTCCAAAAGGCCTTGCAGAGACTGGCAGCAGTAAGAGGTATGAAAACATGACAGAACCTCAGTCCTAATTAAGAGTTGAGCTGGAATAAGACCATCATACACGGAAAGTGGGTCCCCAAGTCTGAATTTAGAAATAAAAAAAATATATATATAGTGGGCTTCAGTCTGTCATGTGACTGTCATGTGACTGTCATGTGACTGTCATGTGACTGTCATGTGACTGTCATGTGACTGTCATGTGACTGTCATGTGACTGTCATGTGACTGTCATGTGACTGTCTATGTGAGAAAGGCCTGGATGTGTGTTTCTGAGCACCGGCTCGGTTTCAGATGGTCGGCACGCTGTGGCCCTCAAGTTTCCGTACCTGGGAGAGGCCTAGGGCCCCCGTCCACGGTGCTAAGGGGTCGCCGTCTCTCTGCACTGCTCTTCTCCACATCCCCAGGTCCTGAATATACCGTGAGGCTCCTGCTCTAGCTAAGCGTGCCGTTTACTTCGCTACCGCACCCGGACCAGGTCAGGGGCTCGCTGGCAATGAAGGTGAGCTGGACAACCTTCAGGTGAACCAGCCCCCGGCGGCACTGGGAACACGGGACCCCGTGTGCTAAACAGCGGTGCCCCCCCTCCCCCCACTGGGTGGCTGCTGGGAGGGGACAGCAAACCCACAGAGCGAGCCTTCCCCCCGCACGCGGCTCGTAAAGTTTCATTATTATTGCTTACGGGAACAAGCGGCAGTTACTGGACGCAAGTATGGAGTGATGGAAAGGTGGGGGGGTGACAGGGGGGCAGGAGAACAAACCTGAACTACATGTACATATTATATCACCAAGCGGGGGCAAGTGGCACGACCAAGCTTCTCTGACAAAGCTTCTGGAAGGAGGGGAAAGCCATTCTGTTAGGGAGGGGGGCGCTGGATCGTGGACAATTTGAAGGTACAGGGAGCACAGGCAGCATTGGGCAGGCAGGGTTACCGGTGACAGCTGCTCAGTGCTCATTTAGCATAGTGTCTCTCAATCCGCTCCTCAGGGACCCCCAGATGGCCCATGTTTTTGCTCCCTGTCTGGCAGGGGCTGGGAGGGAGCAAAAACATGAACTGTCTGGGGGACCCCAAGGACAGAGTTAAGAATCTTTTTTTTTTTTTTTTTTTAAACTGTCTGTCAACGTTTCGAGATGTTCGCAACCCAGTTCTATACAGTTCCGCTACGATCTTTGGCGGAAAACCCTTGTTTAGGGACTCGGAAACGTGCCTCTCGTGGGCTCAGCATAACATCACAGAAGCTGGCTTTTGTTGGCCAAGCACACAGCTGTCCTCCGGAGTGGTCATGTGATTGCGGGGACGGCGAGGACAGCACAGTGCAGCGGCGCAAATCCACACGGGCTGAATGTGCTGTCGTCCTGCTAAATTTACAGTGTCGATTTTGATATTCTACTACGGAACAAACTACATGCCCAGAACTCGATTTCTCACACACTCACGCACACACACACGAACACACGCACACACACACGAACACACGCACATATATATTCATATTTATATAAATATGTGATATTCTCTTTTAGAATTCTAGTATATATTATGTGCCCTGGATGTGACGATTTTGGGATCAGGTTTGCTTTAGAAGCTGGTAGTAAGGTTTTAGGGGCTCTGGGCTTTGGGGAAACCACCTTTATATAGGTTACAACATCTCCACACAGAAGACACAGGGCAGGGTATGGGAGTCTAATGCAATACAATGTCCCAGAGACAGTCAGTCCAGACCCTGGGGGGCGCTGGTGCCTTCATCGCCTGCAGACAGACCAGCCAGCGCCTACAGGGTCTCGGTGCAGGGTGGCATGGTTGCGCAGAGGGAGCGATAGCTGGCAGTACATATGTCCATCTCGCGACCAGGCGACGGTCGCCCCCCTACCGCATCCTGCCCAACGTGGCGGGTTCTCTCCAGTCTCTGAAGAATGAACACAGATGCATTCCACTGAGTCTGCCCCATGTAGACAGCCCCGCTCCGGGTCCACGTCTGGGCGGACGGAGGTCCCGGAGGCGTCTGAGCGTCCCCTGCAGTCAGGCGTAGTAGTCCGGTGGAGCGCCGGACGGCATGAGCTGCAGTTCTCTCGTTGCTATGCCATCGCCAGCAGAGAGGCGGGTAAATGTCCTTTACAGAAGGAGGCACAGAGGACCAGGGCAGGAGGACATCCTGCTGTGTGGGACCTCGCCGGTCCCTCTGTGTGGGGACCTCGCCGTCCCCTGGGCGGTCCCTCTGTGTGGGACCTCGCCGGTCCCCTGGGCGGGCCCTCTGTGTGGGACCTCGCCGGTCCCCCTGGGCAGGCCCTCTGACGTTTCCCCCTTGGCCAGGAACTACACCAGCCTAGCAGGGACACCCGGGTGAGGTCAAATGGCACAATGTGATGGTTAGTGTGAGAATATGAGGGGAGGGGGAGGTGATTCCGTACATCTACGTTACTAAACTTCATCTGAGGAGATGGAGCAAATATGGTGGGATGGGGAGCGTGGGGACGCCTTCAGCCCAGCCGTGGTGAGGATTGCTTAGATTCTTCAGACACTTGGCTACTTTTAAAAAAAAAAAAAATAATAACAATAAAGTTTTGAATTGTTAAAGAAAAGCTTCCCATTGTCTTGCGATACGATCAAAAACAAGAAAGACGAACATAAAAAAAGAGCGATGGCGACAGAGGCTGCTGTCCAGTATGGCGTCTGGCTGCCGGGTGTGTGTGTGTGTGTGTGTGTGTTTATATGGCTGTCAGCTCTGGGCTCACCCGCTCCCCGTCTACGGCTGAGGCCCCCCCGCGCCTCTCTGCCTCTGGTGCCGCTGGCTGGTCTTGGTTGCAGTCTGGGTGAAAAGGCACATGTTCCCTCCGGCCCGCCCCCCCCTCGAGGCTTGCAGGCCGCCACAGGCATCACTGTGGGCGCCAGCCTCTATTCCGCAGGCTGGGTCTCCAAACTGATAATGGCCTTGTATTACTTGATATTAATGGCTGATAATACAGTCTCCACAATGCTAGTACGTCGATATATATCATCATAGTGTTATGTGATGTGACTTTCACATTTTGAGCTCCAATGTAAAAGTTTTTCGCTGTAATGGACCGACCTCATGTATGCCAGTATGTATTTATAAGACACTGAGGGAATGTCTGGCTCTTCAGAGCTCATCCTAGGATTCTGATTGGCTGGGGGTGGGCAATAATGTGGGGTGGGGGAGGATAAGCATGTGGCTGGTGGCATCCCGGGCTCAGTGCCAGTGTGGCATGAAGTGAGTGGTCAGTCCTGGTCGGAGGGGTAGGGGGGGGTGGAGGGAGTGAGAGATGGGGAGATGACTGCGTCAGAAGCAGCCGCCCAGCGGCACGCGGGGTAGGGGCCACGCCGGGCCGGTTTCTCAGGCAGCGCCGGGGACGGGGGGTGGCCTGGAGGGGGCGCAGGGGGGCCATACGCCTCTCTCATCCCTCCTGTGCGGGGTACCCGCCTGGAGGAGGTGCTCCACCTCCTGGGCCTCCACTCACGGGGGAAGAGGGACTCCATCTGCAGCCATCGCCTGGACCGTCGAGGAGACGGGTGGCGGGGGCCAGGGTCAGGGCTGTAGACTGGGCGGCCCTCTAGCTTGTAGGGACGCCAGGCCGCACCGGGTCCTGCCGGTGATGTCAGGTCCAGGGTGACGGTTCTGGTGGGAGGTGCAGACGGAGCACCAGGGTAGAGGAGTCGGCTCTCCTCAGAAGGCAGTTCGGGTCCGATCAGACTCAGGCTAGTTCTGTCAGTAAATGAGTCCATGCGGTCTTCGTAGCCGAGGTCCGCCGGCGCCGAGCACTGCTGCAGCGGCCAGGAGCCCATGTTTTTGCCGCGGATATCTGTGCCTCCATCCTGGCACCCGAGCTCACCCTGCAGCACCTCCTCTTGCTCCTGCTCCTCTTCCTCTTCAGCCGGCGCCTCCTCCTCTTCCTCGGCCACCTCGGCGGGCGGCGGGCAGCGGGGGTCCCTGAGGAAGACGACGATCACGGTGATGTTGTCGCTGGAGCCGGCATCGCGGGCTGAGGCCACCAGTTTGTGGGCCACCATGCTGGTGTCGCCGGCGTTCTCCTGGAGGTGGTCGCTGACCACGCGCACTGCCTCGTCGGGGCTCACGGTGTCGTAGAAGCCGTCGCAGGCCAGGATCAGGTAGTCCTCTGAGCCATCCAGCTGGAAGGTGCTGTGGTCGGCATCTCCGCAGATGTATGGCTTGTGCTCTGAGTCGCCTGCGGACGGGAGTGAGGGTCCTGACAGAGCCTCGACCCACTAGGGCTGGCCCCACAATTACAACCACTGCTAGTTTAGCGGCCGAATCCCGTTCCGACAACCGGGACGCGTTTCCCAAAAGCTCCCAAAAGCAACTTGTATCATTCCAATTATGGAAGTTAGCAACTATGCTTTTGGGAAACGCACCCCAGGTTAAGCAGCAAAGCAGTCACTAAGTGAAAATCATGCTAGCTTAGGCATGTCCGCGACTGTGCTTATGACTTCTACACTCAAGTTCTTGAATGCGTCAACATTTTTAACATCATTTTGTACATTCCGATTCAAACACCTCTTTAAGTGAACGAAATTAGGTCGTAAATGCACGCATCGATTTGTAGAAGTTATTTCTCTTATTACACTGATAGTTCTGAATGGTCGCTAACCGCAGCGGTCTCTAAACAAGGACTGGTTGGAGTCAATTAAACAGTAAAATCACTTTTACTGGCTTCTTAAAGCTAAACAGGTTTTTGTGTGGGCATGTCGGCATCCAGTTTAATTGCTGAAAAGCTGGGGGCCCCCATCAGCCAAACGGAAGCCAGGAGACCTCTGGCCATCTAATGGCAGAACTGGGCACTAATGCCCTGCTGGGATCTGAAGCTGTTATGTCATATTGCATTTTTTTTTATCTCACACATTCACATTCTGTTGCTGAGTCACGCCATGCCTGTTATAATGCATTATAGCAAAGGTCAGGATAAATCTGGGTGATTTTAAATAATGGCACAGTCGCAGCGAATGCCTTATCTGTTCGAGACGCCAGGGCAGATGTGAGGACTCGTCCAGACCTGTTGTTGCCTTTACTCCTAGTGAACCTTGGTAGTCAGTAATGTGGTATTCAGAATTTTTTTTTTTTATATATATATAAAAAAAAATTTGCATATGATCTGAGAATCTATCCATCATTCCTTCTTCTGTTACCACTTGTCCTATTCAGGGTCACAGGGGGTCCAGGCAGGGAACTACCCAGGATGGGGCGCCAACCCATCACAGGGCACACTCAGACACGCACAGCTATGGGCGATTTGGCAACTCCAATTAACCTCAGCATGTTTTTGGACTGGGGGGGGCTGGTGTCCCCCGGAAGAAACCCCATAACAACACGGGGAGAACATGCAAACTCCACACACATGGAGCCTAAATCGAGTCTACATGTGTTTAGTAAACCTTGTTGAATTGGACTCTATACCTGGTTAC